>NC_050068.2:347210568-347840272 GCF_009764565.3 Dermochelys coriacea | reverse complement strand
TGCAGGAGGAGGCCGAGGCCGAGGCGATGCCGTCCGGGGTGGTCTCTGTCTCCGCCGCGGGGGAGCGGCTGGGCCGGGCGCGGGCGCTGGCCCTGCTCCGTCTCCTCCCGGGGGGCTTGTCCCCGCACGGGCCGCAGGCGGGGCCGGGCCCGCTCGCCATGCCCAGGCCTGGCTCCGGGGGAGGTTGGGGCGGTGGGGGGGGGGGGGGGGGACCAGCGCACTGGTTAATGGCGGCGGCGGGACCGTAGCGGTTTGAAAATGGCGGCGGGCACCCCCCGGGCCAATCAGCGCTGGCGCTGGTTGCTAGGAGACGGCAGGGCGGGCCAGAGGCCGGGGCGGGGCCAGGCGGGGAGCCCTCCGCTGTTTGTGCCGAAAGCCGGGGGAGGGGCAGCTCCGTGCTGCACATGCGCTGTGAGCCCCTGTAGCCAGGGGGCGGGGAAACAGAGGCAGAGAAAGGCCGCTCAGGCCTCCTTGCCCCGTGCCCTTCCCCCACCCCGCCTCCATTGCCTCAGCTGGCTGGTACCCGGGATCCTACTGCCCCACCAGCCCCACAACCCGGGCTGCTTCTCGGCCAAGGACTTGATAATAGCCCCCCGTGGTTGGGAGCCCACGAGAATCGGGGGCCGCGGTGGGGAATAAGGGGCATGTAATGTGCCTACCCTGCAGCTGGGAGCCAGCCTGGGTCGGCAGACGGGCCCTAGTGCCGCTCAAGCTCGGGTACTAAAAATAAGCGAGGACGGTGTAGCTCCAGCTGTTCAGCCTCCTGCCCCCCAAAGCTTGAGAGCACCAGTCCCCGCTGCTACTTTTAGCACCGTCGCTCCAGCCCAGCTAGCCTGTGTCTGTCCCTGGGGGCTAGGAGGCTTGCACCTAGCTGCAGTGTAGACATACCGAAAGCTCTCATTTGTTTGCACCCTGCTGCCTTAAGGAAATTAGGCTCTAGCCCTGGCATGTATGATTTTGGAGGGCCAAGCTCACATAAGGACAAATCTACTGCGCTGCTTGTAATTGCAGTATAAGTGCTGTTCCAAGTTTTGATGGGGTGAAACTAGTTGTTAGCTGAGGAAATTAAAACAGGAGGGGGGGAAGCAGTCGTAGAGGAGAGGAGGCTGCACAAAAGCAAGCCGTGATATTATCTAATGCATCAGGACTTGAGCTACTATTTCATACAGTGCTAGAATTTACAGGATAATAAATATTATGTTTAATGCCATTTCTCATTTTGTCTGTACAGATTTTTTGCCCAACTAACCTGCTCCCTCCCTCAGGGAAGGGAATTTGGTTTTAGCATAGGCCCTGTCACCTAAGAATTTTTTTTGCAGATTTATCAGTGTTGCCAACTGTGACGTGGTTCGGTCACAGATATCCCCTTGGGACTGTCACCTGATGTGCTGAATTTACCTCTGAGCTCGTTTTCCCTTCCAGCTTGGGACTCCAGAACCCTGCCTTGTTGAGCCAGACACGCTAGCCTGCTGCAACACAGACCCAGGTCTGGTCCACACCCCCAAAGCTGCAGATTTTAACCAAAAACTGCTCAGCAGGTCACCTGTCACCCAGACACCCAGTTCCCAATGGGATCCAAACCCCAAATAAATCCATTTTACTCTGTATAAAGCTTATACAGGGTAAACTCATAAATTGTCCACCCTCTGTAACACTGATAGAGAGATATGCACAGCTGTTTGCTCCCCCAGATATTAATCACTTACTCTGGGTTTATCAATAAACAAAAGTGATTTTATTAAGTATAAAAAGTAGGATTTAAGTGGTTTCAAGTAATAACGGACAGAACAAAGTACGTTACCAAGCGAAATAAAACAAAACATGCAAGTCTAAAGCCTAATACAGTTAAGAAACTGAATACAGGTAAATCTCACCCTCAGAGATGTTCCGATAAGCTTCTTTCACAGACTAGACTCCTTCCTAGTCTGGGCCCAATCCTTTCCCCTGGTACAGACCTTGTTAGTTCCAGTAGGCATCTTAGGTGAAAAGCCGGGGCTTTCTCATGACTGGGACCTCTCTTTGTCCTGCTCACCCCCTTTTATAGCTTTGGCCCAAGGCAGGAATCCTTTGTCTCTCTGGGTCCCCATCCCTCCTTCTAAATGGGAAAGTTTAAGATGGATTCCAGTTCAGGTGATCACATGTCACTGTAAGACATCATTCTTCCGACATGTACACAGGAAGGCTTGCAGGCAAACAAACCATTTACAACCAATTGTCCTAGTCAATGGGAGCCATCAAGATTCCAAACCACCATTAATGGCCCACACTTTGCACAATAGGATCTCAGAGTTATACTTCATATTCCTAGTTTCAGATAAAAGAATGGTACATTCATACAAATAGAATGAACACACTCAGTAGATTATAAGCTTTGTAATGATACCTTACAAGAGAGCTTTTGCATAAAGCATATTCCAGTTACATCATATTCAAACTTATAAACATATTTTTGTAAAGCATATGGAGTGCAACATCACACCAACTTCCACCTCTTTAATCAGAAGTTTTGCCCTCTAACATTGAAAACTATTAGCATGGAATTTAGAATTAAAAAACTGTAAGCAGGAAGAAAACGGAAAAACAACAACAACAACAAAAAGAAAAACAACCAGGAGGCGTATGAAAGAGTGTTTTGCAATGATATTATGGGGTCTGATGGTTATCTATACCATTTCATGGACTTCTAGCATAATGTAAAGGATTGTGGTGCAATTCAATCCACTAAGGCCGGTCAATACTACAGCGTTACGTCGACGTAAGCCTCCTTTGTCAACCTAACTATGGAAGTGTCTGCACTAAAATTTTGCTCCCATCTCTGTAACTGCCCTGCTACATTGATTTAACTCCATCTCCACAAGAGGCATAGAGTCACTGCCAATACATTTAGGTTGATGCAGTGTCAGTGTATTATGCTTATGTCGACTGTTACTGGCTTTAAGAAGGCATCCCACAATGCCCCACACTGAGAGTACAATCATACAAGCATTCCTAGTGAGGATGCACACTGCCAACAAAGAGCAAACTATAGACATGCACAAGCGATGTAATTACTGTGGTGGCTGTATGCCGACATAAGGTAGGTTGACTTACTTTTGTAGTCGAAACATGCCCAAAGTCACTAAAATAAACTACATTCGTTGACATCCAGTTTTACAGGATACTGAAGCCCGGTCTAAAGTACAAACTTACATCGGTATAACTACATTACTCAGCAGTGTGAAAAATCCACAACTCTGAGCAACACAGTTATACCAGCCTAACTCCTGGTGTAGACAAGGCTATGTTGATGGGAGAGCGACGATGGATTAACTACTACACTGATGGGAGAAACTCTTCTGTCGGCGTAGTAGCATCTTCACTAAAGTGCTAGAGTGGCACAGCTGCACTGCTGCAGCTTTTTAAGTGTAGACCTACCCTGAGCTTCCCCTGATAGGGCAGAAGGACAATGGATGTTTATTCTGTGTTAGCGTTGAAGAGTTGTGGTTAGCCAGTTCTTACAACTGAAGTCAAGTTTGGCCATCTGTGCAGGTCTGCCATGGTTTTCTCTCATGCTTCTGGTACTAGCAAGTGCTTTATGTGATCTATGTAGAAGAGTTTAATATGTTTCTTCATAGAATCATAGAATATCAGGGTTGCAAGAGACCTGGGGAGGTCATCTAGTCCAACCCCCTGCTCAAAGCAGGACCAATCCCCAACTAAATCATCCCAGCCAGGGCTTTGTCAAGCCTGATCTTAAAAAGTCTAAGGAAGGAGATTCCACCATCTCCCTAGGTAACCCATTCCAGTGCTTCACCACCCTCCTAGTGAAAAAGTTTTTCCTAATATCCAACCTAAACCTCACTGACTGCAACTTGAGACCATTAATCCTCGTTCTGTCATCAGCTACCACTGAGAACAGTCTAGATCCATCCGCTTTGGAACCCCCTTTCAGGTAGTTGAAAGCAGCTATCAAATCCCCGCTCATTCTTCTCTTCCACAGACTAAACAATCCCATTTCCCTCAGCTCTCCTCATAAGTCATGTGTTCCAGTCCCTAATCATTTTTGTTGCCCTCCGCTGGACGTTTTCCAATTTTTCCACATCCTTCTTGTAGTGTGGGGCCCAAAATTGGACACAGTACTCCAGATGAGGCCTCACCAATGTTGAATAGAGGGGGACAATCACGTCCCTCAATCTGCTGGCAATGCCCCTACTTACACATCCCAAAATGCCATTGACCTTCTTGGCAACAAGGGCATGCTGTTGATTCATATCCAGCTTCTCGTCCATGTAACCCCTAGGTCCTTTTCTGCAGAACTGCTGCCGAGCCATTCGGTCCCTAGTCTGTAACGGTGCGTGGGATTCTTCCGTCCTAAGTGCAGGACTCTGCACTTGTCCTTGTTGAACCTCATAAGATTTCTTTTGGCCTAATCCTCTAATTTGTTTAGGTCCCTCTGTAGCCTATCCCTATCCTCCTGAGTATCTGCCTCTCCTACCAGTTTAGTGTCATCTACAAACTTGCTGAGGGTGCAATCCATGCCATCCTCCAGTTCATTAATGAAGATATTGAACAAAACCGGTCCCAGGACCGACTCTTGGAGTACGCCACCTGATACTGGCTGCCAACTAGACATGGAGCCATTGATCACTACCCGTTGAACCCGACGATCTAGCCAGCTTTCTATCCATCTTATAGTCCATTCATCCAGCCCATACTTCTTTAACTTGCTGGCAAGAATACTGTGAGAGACCGTGTCAAAAGCTTTGCTAAAGTCAAGGAATAACACGTCCACTGCTTTCCCCTCATCCACAGAGCCAGTTATCTCGTCATAGAAGGCAATTATACTAGTCAGGCATGACTTGCCCTTGGTGAATTCATGCTGACTGTTCCTGATCACTTTCCTCTCCTCGAAGTGCTTCAGAATTGATTCCATGGGGACTTGCTCCCTGATTTTTCCAGGGACTGAGGTGAGGCTGACTGGCCTGTAGTTCTCCGGAGCCTCCTTCTTCCCTTTTTTTAATGATGGGCACTACATTAGCCTTTTTCCAGTCGTCCGGGACCTCCCCCGATCACCATGAGTTTTCAAAGATAATGGCCAGTGGCTCTGCAATCACATCCACCAACTCCTTCAGCACTCTCAGATGCAGCACATCTGGCCCCACAGACTTGTTCTCGTCCAGCTTTCCTAAATAATCCCGAACCACTTCTTTCTCCACAGAGGGCTGGTCACCTCCTCCCCATGCTGTGCTGCCCAGTGCAGCAGTCTGGGAGCTGACCTTGTTCGTGAAGACAGAGGCAAAAAAAGCATGGAGTACATTAGCTTTTTCCACATCCTCTGTCACTAGGTTGCCTCCCCCATTCAGTAAGGGGCCCACACTTTCCTTGACTTTCTTCTTGTTGCTAACATACCTGAAGAAACCCTTCTTGTTACTCTTAACATCTCTTGCTAGCTGCAACTCCAGGTGTGATTTGGCCTTCCTGATTTCACTCCTGCATGCCTGAGCAATATTTTTATACTCTTCCCTGGTCATTTGTCCAATCTTCCACGTCTTGTAAGCTTCTTTTTTGTGTTTAATATCAGCAAGGATTTCACTGTTAAGCCAAGCTGGTCGCCTGCCATATTTTCTATTCTTTCTACACATCATGATGGTTTGTCCCTGTAACCTCAATAAGGATTCTTTAAAATACAGCCAACTCTCCTGGACTCCTTTCCCCCTTATGTTATTCTCCCAGGGGATCCTGCCCATCAGTTCCCTGAGGGAGTCAAAGTCTGCTTTTCTGAAGTCCAGGGTCCGTATTCTGTCTTCCTTGCACTGTCAGCTCTTATTCCAAACACCTGCTATTTTGGTTGAAAGAAGCAATTTACTTTTTCAGTTTGTGCATAAGAACATAATATAACATAAGAATGGTCCTACTGGGTCAGACCAAGGGTCCATCTAGCCCAGTATCCTGTCTTCCGACAGTGGCCCATGCCAGGTTCCCCAGAGGGAATGAACAGAACAGGGAATCATCAAGTGATCCATCCCCCGTCGCTCATTCCCAGCTTCTGGCAAACAGAGGCTAGGGACGCCATCCCTGCCCATCCTGGCTAATAGCCATTGATGGACCTATCCTTCATGAACTTATCTAGTTCTTTTTTGAACCCTGTTATGATCTTGGCATGGCAGCCCTTAGTCTGTCACTTTCACCATTTCCCCTGCAGGGAAAGTTGTCCCTATTTGGGCTGGTCTTTACCCCAGCAAAAAATCCAGATGATAAGAGACAGTCACTACCTTCCTCTGAGGGACAGCTGAGGACAGGGGCACTATGGGGCTAGTAAAGAAAAGTTTTTAAAAAATTATAAAGACTGGATTGCAAGTTGATTCCGTCTAAGATTGGACAGCCTTAACATTAGCTTTCTGGCTCCCACCAGTGCTAAGATGGAAGAGTCTTTTAGAAGACCTAGATGAATGTGGTCTGCTGTAAGACAGACTCCACTTCCATTTGGCAATTGTTCAACAATACTTTGATACCCAGGAAAGGTACTTGTACAGTATGCATCTCAGTGCTATAAGTTACTGCATAGGATCTTTTGCTAAGTGACAAGGGTGTTCAGAGGCTGCTAGAGAGCACACCACAGAGGTGCAGCTGTTTTCAGAATGAAGTTAAATGTTATGTTGCAAAAGATTGGGGTATGAGGATTTATTTGTTAGAGTTCACCGTAGGGCTAAGCAAACATAACTTTGAGTGTCTAGGCAAAAGTTCGAGGGGTACAGAAAGGCCAGATGGTACTTCATTCGGACATCTGCTACCGCAAGAGGTGAAATGAAGGGTAGGGAGGAAGAACATATTATATAGATCAGATTTATTGTCAGCAGGAAAGTCTCCTGCAAAGCCCGAGTAGTCAGATTTCGAGTCTTGATGTGGTTTGAGAAGATCAGACAGACTCAGAATAGAATCATCTTTGCTTATTTTATTGAGTTGCTGACTTGTAGTATGACAAGTTGCTGGGTTGTAGAGTATCTAGTCTTTTGTTCCCATTTTAATTGTTGGTCAGTAGGTTGGACTCATCCAGCCAAGGTTTGGTATTCTCCTTTTTCTTTACTTTATAGTTAAGGATTAACATTCATCATCACCTTCTTCCTCCCCATCTGCAGAATCCCACCCTCATAGTCCTTCTCGAGAGCAGCCATGTCCTCCCTGGCTTCGGAGAACTCCCCCTCCTCCATCCCCTCCCGAACATACCAATGCACAAAGGCCCATTTCACGTACATCAGATAAAACCTGTGATCCAGATGGACCAGGCTTCTGCAGTAGCCATGGCTGCATGGTTAAGGCACTCCATCTCACACTGACAGACCACCTACAGTTCACCCAGCTGCAAAATGAGTACCTGATCCATCAGGTTAGGGCAGTCAAATGCAGTTGGACGTGATGCTGGCCACACCACTTCCTTGTGTACAGTTGGCTTTGAAACTGATGTGCCTACACTGTCAGCCCAATGAGCCATTGCCTGAGGGGAACTGTGATTATGGTGAAAGGACAAACATTTTATGTCTTCTTCTGCTGTGCTGAACTCTGAGATTTTGCCTTTAACGAACCTCTTCCTGCCCTGAAGTTGTTTCAAAGGGATCCACAAATCCCTTTTGTTTTCTCTTTGCAATCAGATCCTAGGGGCTCTAATCTACTCCGATTAATTATGTACTGAAGTTTACAGCTCCACCTCTCCCCGCTCAGACCAACATATCTGTATGGATGTCTCAGACCTTGTTTCTAACCCAGTCCCTTTTGCACCCTATGCCTTATTTCTCCGCCTTGCTCCCTTCTCCCATTACTGAGAAGTTTTGAGCAGCTGTTGTTTTTCAGTGTGGGAAGCACCCTCAGTCTGTCACTATCCTTGGCAACTCCATTCCGTTTGCTTTCCCTCGCGGCAGCTCCAGTGCCACATATTTTCTGTTCTGCTGCCTGATTCAGTCTAGTCAAGTTGGACTGCAGAACATCAAGATGTAGTGCTTTGGTGCCCGGCTCTCCCTGCACCTTTGTCACTGACATGGTTGTCTGGCCTATTGAATCAGGGGCAGCTATACAGTAGCTATGCCAGTGACCATAGAATCATAGAATCATAGAATATCAGGGTTGGAAGGGACCCCAGAAGGTCATCTAGTCCAACCCCCTGCTCAAAGCAGGACCAAGTCCCAGTTAAATCATCCCAGCCAGGGCTTTGTCAAGCCTGACCTTAAAAACCTCTAAGGAAGGAGATTCTACCACCTCCCTAGGTAACGCATTCCAGTGTTTCACCACCCTCTTAGTGAAAAAGTTTTTCCTAATATCCAATCTAAACCTCCCCCATTGCAACTTGAGACCATTACTCCTCGTTCTGTCATCTGCTACCATTGAGAACAGTCTAGAGCCATCCTCTTTGAAACCCCCTTTCAGGTAGTTGAAAGCAGCTATCAAATCCCCCCTCATTCTTCTCTTCTGCAGACTAAACAATCCCAGCTCCCTCAGCCTCTCCTCATAAGTCATGTGCTCTAGACCCCTAATCATTTTCGTTGCCCTTCGTTGTACTCTTTCCAATTTATCCACATCCTTCCTGTAGTGTGGGGCCCAAAACTGGACACAGTACTCCAGATGAGGCCTCACCAGTGTCGAATAGAGGGGAACGATCACGTCCCTCGATCTGCTCGCTATGCCCCTACTTATACATCCCAAAATGCCATTGGCCTTCTTGGCAACAAGGGCACACTGCTGACTCATATCCAGCTTCTCGTCCACTGTCACCCCTAGGTCCTTTTCCGCAGAACTGCTGCCGAGCCATTCGGTCCCTAGTCTGTAGCGGTGCATTGGATTCTTCCATCCTAAGTGCAGGACCCTGCACTTATCCTTATTGAACCTCATTAGATTTCTTTTGGCCCAATCCTCCAATTTGTCTAGGTCCTTCTGTATCCTATCCCTCCCCTCCAGCGTATCTACCACTCCTCCCAGTTTAGTATCATCCGCAAATTTGCTGAGAGTGCAATCCACACCATCCTCCAGATCATTTATGAAGATATTGAACAAAACGGGCCCCAGGACCGACCCCTGGGGCACTCCACTTGACACCGGCTGCCAACTAGACATGGAGCCATTGATCACTACCCGTTGAGCCCGACAATCTAGCCAGCTTTCTACCCACCTTATAGTGCATTCATCCAGCCCATACTTCCTTAACTTGCTGACAAGAATGCTGTGGGAGACCGTGTCAAAAGCTTTGCTAAAGTCAAGAAACAATACATCCACTGCTTTCCCTTCATCCACAGAACCAGTAATCTCATCATAAAAGGCGATTAGATTAGTCAGGCATGACCTTCCCTTGGTGAATCCATGCTGACTGTTCCTGATCACTTTCCTCTCCTCTAAGTGCTTCAGGATTGATTCTTTGAGGACCTGCTCCATGATTTTTCCAGGGACTGAGGTGAGGCTGACCGGCCTGTAGTTCCCAGGATCCTCCTTCTTCCCTTTTTTAAAGATGGGCACTACATTAGCCTTTTTCCAGTCATCCGGGACTTCCCCCGTTCGCCACGAGTTTTCAAAGATAATGGCCAAGGGCTCTGCAATCACAGCCGCCAATTCCTTCAGCACTCTCGGATGCAATTCGTCCGGCCCCATGGACTTGTGCACGTCCAGCTTTTCTAAATAGTCCCTAACCACCTCTATCTCTACAGAGGGCTGGCCATCTCTTCCCCATTTTGTGTTGCCCAGCACAGCAGTCTGGGAGCTGACCTTGTTAGTGAAAACAGAGGCAAAAAAAAGCATTGAGTACATTAGCTTTTTCCACATCCTCTGTCACTAGCTTGCCTCCCTCATTCAGTAAGGGGCCCACACTTTCCTTGGCTTTCTTCTTGTTGCCAACATACCTGAAGAAACCCTTCTTGTTACTCTTGACATCTCTTGCTAGCTGCAGCTCCAGGTGCGATTTGGCCCTCCTGATATCTTTCCTACATGCCCGAGCAATATTTTTATACTCTTCCCTGGTCATATGTCCAACCTTCCACTTCTTGTAAGCTTCTTTTTTATGTTTAAGATCCGCTAGGATTTCACCATTAAGCCAAGCTGGTCGCCTGCCATATTTACTATTCTTTCGACTCATCGGGATGGTTTGTCCCTGTAACCTCAACAGGGATTCCTTGAAATACAGCCAGCTCTCCTGGACTCCCTTCCCTTTCATGTTAGTCCCCCAGGGGATCCTGGCCATCTGTTCCCTGAGGGAGTCAAAGTCTGCTTTCCTGAAGTCCAGGGTCCGTATCCTGCTGCTTACCTTTCTTCCCTGCGTCAGGATCCTGAACTCAACCAACTCATGGTCACTGCCTCCCAGATTCCCATCCACTTTTGCTTCCCCCACTAATTCTACCCGGTTTGTGAGCAGCAGGTCAAGAAAAGCGCTCCCCCTAGTTGGCTCCCCTAGCACTTGCACCAGGAAATTGTCCCCTACGCTTTCCAAAAACTTCCTGGATTGTCTATGCACCGCTGTATTGCTCTCCCAGCAGATATCAGGAAAATTAAAGTCACCCATGAGAATCAGGGCATGCGATCTAGTAGCTTCCGTGAGTTGCCGGAAGAAAGCCTCATCCACCTCATCCCCCTGGTCCGGTGGTCTATAGCAGACTCCCACCATGACATCACTCTTGTTGCACACACTTCTAAACTTAATCCAGAGACACTCAGGTTTTTCCACAGTTTCGTACCGGAGCTCTGAACAGTCATACTGCTCCCTTACATACAGTGCTACTCCCCCACCTTTTCTGCCCTGCCTGTCCTTCCTGAACAGTTTATAACCATCCATGACTGTACTCCAGTCATGTGAGTTATCCCACCAAGTCTCTGTTATTCCAATCACGTCATAATTCCTTGACATCACCAGGACCTCCAGTTCTCCCTGCTTGTTTCCAAGGCTTTGTGCATTTGTATATAAGCACTTGAGATAACCTGTTGATCGCCCCTCATTCCCAGTATGAGGCAGGAGCCCTCCCCTCACAGACATTCCTGCCTGTGCTTCCTCCCGGTATCCCGCTTTCCCACTTACCTCAGGGCTTTGGTCTCCTTCCCCCGGTGAACCTAGTTTAAAGCCCTCCTCACTAGGTTAGCCAGCCTGCTGGCAAAGATGTTCTTCCCTCTCTTCGTAAGATGGAGCCCGTCTCTGCCCAGCACTCCTCCTTCATGGAACACCATCCCATGGTCAAAGAATCCAAAGCCTTCTCTCCGACACCACCTGCGTAGCCATTCGTTGACCTCCACGATTCGACGGTCCCTACCCAGGCCTTTTCCTTCCACGGGGAGGATGGACGAGAACACCACTTGCGCCTCCAACTCCTTTATCCTTCTTCCCAGAGCCACGTAGTCCGCAGTGATCCGCTCAAGGTCATTCTTGGCAGTATCATTGGTGCCCACGTGGAGAAGCAGGAAGGGGTAGCGATCCGAGGGCTTGATGAGTCTCGGCAGTCTCTCCGTCACATCACGAATCTTAGCCCCTGGCAAGCAGCAGACTTCTCGGTTTTCCCGGTCAGGGCGGCAGATAGATGACTCAGTCCCCCGGAGGAGAGAGTCCCCGACCACCACCACCCGCCTTCTCCTCTTGGGAGTGGTGGTCGTGGAACCCCCAACCTCAGGACATCGCATCTCATGCCTCCCAACCAGCGGGGTCTCCTTCTGCTTTCTCCCCCCAGACATATCATCTGGTCCACTCTCCGCAATGGTACCTGTGGAGAGAACATGAAAGCGGTTAGTTACCTGTGTCTGTGTTACTGGAACCCGGACATTCTGCTTACCTCTTCTGGAGGTCACATGTTGCCAAGCTTCTTCACTGGCCTCTTGGCTCCTCTGTGCAACCTGCTCTATATCTTTAGAGCTTTGTGCCCCTAGAAGGCTATCCTGAGTTTGGTCCAGAAAATCCTCAGTCTCTCGTATACAACGCAGGGTCGTTACCTGTTGCTCCAGACCTTCAATCTTCTCTTCCAATATGGAGACCAGCTTGCACTTTGTACAGACAAAGTCGCTTCTGTCCTGTGGAAGAAAGACAAACATGGCACATCCAGTGCAGGTCACAATAGCTGAACCCCCCCCTTCCATATCACCTACCTACTATGAGCTTCCTCAGAGACGTTGGCAAGATGTAAGCCTCACTGGGCTCACTCCAGGCGAACTCCCAGGCAAACTCCTGCTGTGAGCTGCTCTGCTGTCCCCGCTGCTCCGCTGGTTCGCTGCCGCTCAGCTGGTTCGCGAGGCTCTGGCTATTTTCAAACAGCCATCTAAAAACCATCTAAAAGGTTCAGTCATTTACACACTAGCTAATGTTTTTGTAAAACGTCTGAGAGTCTGGAGTGCTTTAGGGCATTGCAATAGTCCACTCCAGTCACCACATCAAAATCCAGTTAAAACTAACAACGCTCCGAGGGCAAACTAAGGCCCTGTAACCAAACACAAATTGAATTGTAAGCCCACAACTGTTTTACGCAGCCATTTCACAAAATCCACAGAAAGCTAAAATGACATAGGTCTCTTGTTTATTTAATTTCTGATTAGACAGCTCATCTTTGTAGCGGAAGAGTTGGAGGGAGGAGCATAAGGACACTGGGAATTTCTGAGGTTAAAGGAAAAAAGGGGCTGAATTATGGAGGGAGGGCAGGAAGGGAAGCCTGGACTTACTGTTCAACAAGAAAACTCGGGTGTCGGTTACACCTTCCTTCCTCCCCCATCCCTTCCATCTGTTTTTGCCTTTAAGCTGTATGCTCTGCAAGGCCGGGCATGGGTGGCAGGTGAAGCTGCCCCTTCTGCCTGAGGCCCCAGCTGCCCCCGTTAGAAGTCCGGTTGGCAGCACCGTGGGGTCCCGGGGCTAAGGCAGGCTCCCTGCCTGCCCTAGCTCTGCATGGCTCCCTGAAGCAGCCGCCAAGTCCCTGCAGCCCCTAGCCACATGGGTGGCCAGGGAGGATCCCCCCCACCCCCAAAAGCTGACTTCACAGCTCCATTGGCCAGAAACCATGACCAATGTGAGCCATGAGGGCAGCGCACGGAGCTTCCTTGGCCTCCCATGCATCTAAGGGCTCAGGGACCTGGCAGGTGCTTCCTGGGAGCCACAGTAATCCCGCACCCACTCCTGCACCCCACCCCTCTGCCACAGCACTGAGTCCCCTCCTGCACCCAAAATCCCTCCCAGAACCTGAAGCCCGCACCCCCCCACACACCTCAACCCCCGGCCTCAGCCCATAATCCCTTCCTGCACACCAAACCCCTCATCCCGGCCCCATCCCAGAGCCCACACCCTCAGCTGGAGCCCTCACTCCCCACACCTTAACCCCCCTTCCCCAGCCCGGAACCCTCTCCCGCACCCTGAACATCTCATTTCTGGCCCCACCCGGCGCCTGCACCCCCAGCCCAGAGCTCATACTCCCCACACCCAAACCCCCTGCCCCAGCCCACAGCCCTCTCCCACATCCCAAACACCTCAACCCCTAGCCCCAGCCCCATGAAAGTGAGTGAGGGTGGGGAAGAATGAGCAACTGGGGGGTGGGGGGGATGGAGCGGTGGAGGGGCCTTGGAAAAGGGGCGGGGCAGGATCTTGACAGAGGTGTTCGGTTTTGTGTGATGACAAAGTTGGCAACCCTACTAGCCTTTAATACCCACCGCCCATGAGGCAGGGACGGACTTCATGTATCTTTGGAAAACATGTAGTACGGTGGCATACTACCCCATAATAGACTGATAGGAAAGAAATGCTGCTGCTCCTTCTACTCCTTTCACTTGTAGAGGAAATCATATCCTCTACTTGCCATTTTATGTTCCTCTCACTAACAGGATCCATGATTTCCTTCCTAATGGTGCAGTGGCCCCTCCCAAAGTTGTTGGCAGCAGCCTCCTTGTCACTGATGAACTGCTCAGGGTGGAGCAGCAAGCAATAGGTCCCGGTTCAAATCTCATCTGCAAAGTTGTAAATGCAATTTAATCACTCGAACCCAGAGATCCCGAACTGTGGCCCATGGACACAGTGCAGGGCTCTGCTTACTGTCAGCCGTTACTGGAGGTATTTGCAGCAGTGAAAAACTTGGATAAGAGCTTGGAGGCCCATATAAGTATTTACAATGCTAACAGGTTTCAGAGCAGCCGTGTTAGTCTGTGTTCGCAAAAAGAAAAGGAGGACTTGTGGCACCTCAGAGACTAACAAATTTATTTGAGCATAAGCTTTCATGAGCTACAGCTCACTTCATCGGATACATTCAGTGGAAAATACAGTGGGGAGATTTATATACATAGAGAACATGAAACAACAGGTGTTACCATACATACTGTAACAAGAGCAATCACTTAAGGTAAGCTATTACCAGCAGGAGAGTGGGGGGGGAAAACCTTTTGTAGTGATAATCAAGGTGGGCCATTTCCAGCAGTTGACAAGAACATCTGAGGAACAGTGGGGGTGGAGGGGGGGAGGAAATAAACAAGGGGAAATAGTTTTACTTTGTGAAATGACCCATCCACTCCCAGTCTCTATTCGAGCCTAAGTTAATTGTATCCAGTTTGGAAATTAATTCCAATTCAGCAGTCTCTCGTTGGAGCCTGTAGTAGATGACATCACCTTCAGCCCCCAACTAAAACCTCTCCAACGCATCATCAAGGATCTACAACCTATCCTGAAGGAGGACCCATCACTCTCACAGATCTTGGGAGACAGGCCAGTCCTTGCTTACACACAGCCCCCTAACCTGAAGCAAATGCTCACCAGCAACCACACACCACACAACAGAACCACTAACCCAGGAACCTATCCTTGCAACAAAGCCCGTTGCCAACTCTGTCCACATATCTATTCAGGGGACACCATCATAAGGCCTAATCACATCAGCCACACTATCAGAGGCTCATTCACCTGAACATCTACCAATATGATATATGCCATCATGTGCCAGCAATGCCCCTCTGCCATGTACATTGGTCAAACTGGACAGTCTCTACGTAAAAGAATAAATGGTCACAAATCAGACGTCAAGAATTATAACATTCAAAAATCAGTCGGAGAACACTTCAATCTCTCTGGTCACTCTCTGGTCACTGATTACAGACCTAAAAGTTGCAATTCTTCAACAAAAAAACTTCAAAAACAGACTCCAATGAGAGACTGCTGAATTGGAATTAATTTGCAAACTGGCTACAATATATGAAAGCATAGGTGCTGACTTCCTCTGTTCCCGGAGAGTGCTTGAGCCCCCACTCCACCCCAGGCCCTGCCCCCGCTCCACCCCTTCCTCTAAGCCCCCTTCCCACCCTCCCCTTACCCCTCCCTGCCCCCACTCCACCCCCACCCCGCCCCTTCCCACCTCCACTCCTCTCCCTCCCCACAGCCCCTCCTGCATGCTGCTGAACAGCTGATTGCGGCAGGTGGGAGACACTGGGAGGGAGCGGGAGGAACTGATCGGCAGGGCCCGCTGTTGGGCTGTGGGAGGAGGGGAAGGAGCTGATGGGGGGGGCTGCCAGCAGGTGTTGATCACCCGCTATTTTTTTCTGTGGGTGCTCCAGCCCTGCAGCACCCACAAAGTTGGCGTCTATGTATGAAAGTGACAATACTGCAGAGCTGTAGGCTTGAAGCATTAAGCAAACCAGAAGTAATCCGAGTTGCAGACTTACCCGTCCAGGTCCACTTTGTCATGTAGCATTCTGTAGCAGAAGACCAACTATGATGGAGTGGATAGACTGAGCCTGTTCCTTAGTTTTGAATGGAGGTACCCAAGTTTAAAGAGATTTGTTCTATGCTTGCTGGATATGGATGCAGTTATTTTCCCCAGTTCCCGGGCTTATGCCAGAATTTGCCAGCACTATGTCCTAAACTGTTTTTTTTCTGGGAAACCCCCAACCCTCACAGCGGAAGGAAATTGCTACCCAGGTCAGGGTGGGGGGAAAAATTAGGATGTAGCACATCTTGGGGAGAAGAAAACCAAACACAGCAGAGAAGCTTGTTCAATGGAAGAAGACAACCAGAAGAAAGTGGGATGGGACCAGCTGGCAGTGGGAAGGAGGATTAAACAGACTGCTCTTAACTCCGTTTCTCCCCACACACTTGGTGTAGTTTTTTTAAACGGACCATTGTTATGACATTAGATACTGTAGTTTAAGATATTGTCCTATGAGTTTTCCATGTAACTGGTTGCTGTAGCTGTCACGAAGAACCTGCCTGACACTAAGTGGGAGAGGAAGTGGTCCACCCACTTGCAATAGGGAAGGGAGCCATCAGAAGCTCGGTCAACACGTGGACCACACATTGGAAGAGGTTGAGTACCCCTGTTTTGAGCCATGTGACGAGTCTAAAAAGCTTGTTTTGTGCCTGGAGAAGTGTCTCCAATGGATGAATGACCCTGTTTACATGTGGCAGAGCTGAGAAGGCAATTCTGCCCTGCCCCCCAGCCTGTCAGAAAGAGGATCAAACTATCCTGGCAGAGTTTCTATAGAGGCAGTTTTCTTACCAATGACTGGTGGTCCCAGGTCTATGAACTGTGCTCTAGGCACGTGCTTTCCTGATCTGGTCTCACTGAAGAAGGTCCCAAAGGAAGAGTCACGTTGATCAGTTGCTTTATTACTAGGAATGCTGCCATCTGGCTGGATCCCATGCTCTAGACAGTACTGTTCCCAACAAACATTGCCCATCTGGACTCCAGCTTGGCCAATATGGACAGAAATACACTCCTTCTGGATAGGAGAAGGAAAGAGATAGACATCCTCCACAATCTTGTCATTGTTTTAGTTTCCTGTATTTATCTCCTGGCACCCTTTCAACGGTGCCACAGTTTGTGGTTCACTTTTGGAGTAAGCAAGCCACCCTTCCTTGTGAAGATCTGCAGCACTGGCTGGAGTCAGATGTACCTTAGGGTTGATGTTATGCCAGTTTCCCCTATCCCAGCCATACTCGCAGCTATGCCGTTGCAGGTCAGGCTTGAGACATCACACCCAAGCAATTCTAGTCCTTGTCCTTTTAAACCTAGGCTAAAACCAACCAATCATGCAGTGCAATTATGTGGACCAGTGTTGAATTGGAAAGACACCACTTCTTATTTAACCGAGTATTTGAGCAAGAGCCTTGTCATTAATGCATGAAGAGCTCCTGACAAGGAAGCAAAGTCCACTTCTCCCACTTGGCCTCGTGTATATACTGTGAAGACATGCGCTCTCCAGCACCAACAACCATTACTTGTGCAAACTTATTTTCCCCTGATATCCTGGCTTTACTAGACAATGGAATTTTAATAAGCTTTTCGTATATCGAACCTTTAGTCCAAGGCTCATAGACATTAAACTCATAACATGTATAAAGGTAGGTACAGCTATCCCTTTAGAAGGGTCAGGAAGCAGGAACTAAAGAAGCTGTGACTTGCCCAAACCCATCTATCAAGTCAGGAGTATAGTTATAAGTAGTACCTAGGATCCTTTATGCTGTGTGCCATTCTTCAACCACTAGATCACTCTGCCAGTCAGACAAGTGATTGAGTTACAGCTCTGAAGTGTTAGTTATTGTGTTAAGAGTATTATGCACATAACTTCAGACTTTGAGGTCTTAAAACTGACATTAATTACAGGCTTACAGTCACAGTATTCAGCCACTGTAGAGGTGTGTAAAAGAGGAAGAGTTTCTACAGGGCTACGAAAGTTCCAAGTGGCATTATAAGGGGTCACCTAGTACAATTCCATTGGAAGGTTGCCAAAAAAGACAGTTGCACCCCATTTTCATATGCTTATAGCTTTCTTTAAAAAGAAAACTATTGTAGGTTGAGGTTTCCCCGACGCTTGGTCTCTGTGCAAAGAGAAAGGATTTTGCTCAAAGGAGAACTTTCAGCCACTTGACTTCCTCAACTCAAAAGAAAAGTATTAAGAATCAAGCTGGCATGTAGAAGGACATGCTGCTCAATGAGGACTAGGTCCATGGTCATTTATTAGAAGTTGGCTGGATTATACAGTTGACACGTGCATTCATAAATCAGCTTGTTTGAGCTTCAAGATCATATGCATTGTTAAGCACACAGTTTAAAACACTTGTCAGTAAGCACCTGTTGGCCTTCAGGATTCAAAGTGACCAATTCTGTAGAATTTACACACTTGGCAATGTTAGTAGTTTAAGAATTTACACTGCCTTCAAAGATTGCTATCTAGAGGATTCAAGAGAACTTAGACCTTTATAGTGTCATAAATTACATTGACCAGGTTACCAAAGGTTGTGGTGGATTCTCCATCTCTGACAATTTTCTCAGAGATCTGCTCTAGGAATTATTTTGGGGACATTCTAGGGCCTGTGTTATACAGGAGGTCAGACTAGATGGTCCCAATGGTCTCTTCTGGCTTTAGAATCTATGAATAAAGCTTTAAGCCATAAAGGCTAAGGTGATTGGAGTTCTTTTGTGACTAAGTATTTGAGGCTATTTAAAAAGCCATCTTGTATTTTCATCTTTAAAAAAATACTTGCACTTATTTCTTAAGTATCTTTTTGAGATGAAAACTAGAATTGCACTAAAGCACTACTGTTAGTCATCAAGCTTTCAGCAATGGAAGAGTTAGGATTTAAAAGCCACAGTGGTAACTGCAACCTTTGTATCCAGCAGGGGGGTTCTCCCAGTCATCACACACCCCACTACTATCACCTATCCTGTCCCAATTACAGGGGTTCCCTCCTCTCGAGGGGTACCCTCAGTGTGAGGATATCATGACATCAACTGGAAAGAGGGTCCCAACGAGGGAATCATTTTCCTCTGCTCCAGCTTGATGTTCTTCCCAGACTTTCATCCTCTCAACAGCACAGAGGCTGCCAGAGTGGGTGTGGGACTTTACGGTATACTGGAAAGTCTCTTCTATGTACCTCTGTCTCCCGTAGCTCCTCCAGTTCATCCACTCTGGTCTCAAGAGCCTGTCCTTGGTCTCTGAGGGCCATGAACTGCTTGCCCACGCATGCCACCAGCCCACAAGGCAGGTAATCATACTCTGCAGTCAGTGCAATAAACTGGATAGCCCCCACTCTGCTGCTAGACTTCTGCCTGCATTCTCTTTACTCTTGGTGCATGCATATGTGTGAGTGCACTTCTTTTAGGGGAGACATGGGGGGAGGGAAGATTGGCTATTGGCCTAGAGAATATTTCGTGTAGTGGGTGTATCTGGCCCTCTCAGCTTCCTCACACAACTCACCTGTTTGCTGCTCCTGGTTGCTGGCTTCACAGTTGCAGACCTCTCAAGACATCTGTAAGAGGTATGTGCAGTGCTGGGTGGGAGCTAGTGGTCATGGTACATTTTAGCTACCAATGACATAGGGAAAGGTAGGAGACAGGTCCTAGTCCAAAT
The DNA here is from genome assembly GCF_009764565.3 of Dermochelys coriacea. NCBI lineage: Eukaryota > Metazoa > Chordata > Testudines > Dermochelyidae > Dermochelys > Dermochelys coriacea. The sequence continues at coordinate 347,820,979 of NC_050068.2, read as the reverse complement.
TTAGACTGTTAGGAAAGATTAAAGCCCAGGACCTTCATGGTAGCATTCTCTGAAGTGCTTCCAGTTCCATGTGCAGGGCAAGTTAGACAGGCAGAACTGCAGGAGGATGAAAGTCTCAATGTGTGGATGAGGGAATTTAAGATTATTACAAACAAGGGAACCTTTTGGGAAAAGAGGAGCCTCTACAGGAAGGATGGGCTCCACCGAAACCAAAACGGAACCAAATTGCTAGCATGCAAAATGAAGGTCAGTGGAGTTTTTAAACCAAGAGCTGGGGAAACTGAGCAGCACATGGTTCGGACAGACATATCCCTTAGAGGAGGATGTATTAAAAGGGGGCACTCTATATCTAGTAAACAACAGAGGATAGAAGTTGTTAAAGTACATGCAGGAACTGAAGAGAAACAGTCAAATGAAAAGAGTCCCATTCAATTACATCACATGAAGGCAGACAACCAAATATTGACAAGTTTTATAAGTGCTTGTATACAAATGCAAGAAGTCTAAATACCAAGATGGGTTAACTTGAGTGCCTGGTATTAAGTGAGGATACTGATATAACAGGCATCACAGAAACCTGGTGGAATGAGGATAATCAATGGGACACAGTTGTGATGTTACTTACATAACTTGTGACAGTGTAGATCATTGTTGCAACCACTGTTATATGTTTGCAGCAAATCTTGTACAAAGGTTGTCGTGTAAGGTGTCTATGGAAAGGTTATGATTTGCTGATTATGATTATGCTATCTCTATGGGTGTATCTTTTTTGTAGCTGAAGTTATGAATATTGGCTATGTACTTGTATATCAATGTGTTTTGATTCTAAGTAGCCTCAGTGAAGCATTTGGTCAGCTTCTTGAGAAGGGACTATTCTCAGTAAGTGCCCAATCAAGAAACACTTAGCTGACAGTGAACTTTGGGAGATGCCAATCCACATCTGAGCTTTCCTGGGAACGTTCAAACTAACATGTAAACAATGGCGTAGGCCTGTAAAGAACTTGAGTCAGGCATGGACATGTGGCTTGCCCATGTGACTCCAGGCTCCATCTTGTTGCTGTGATCATCCACAGGGCAGAGGATATAAAAGGCTGCTGCATCTCCTCCATTTTGTCTTCAATCCTGCTTCTTACTTCTGGAGGAACTTGGGGCAAACTGAAGCTGTAAACAAAGGACTGAATGACCCATCCCGGCTGGGGATGTATTCCAGAGACTTGATTTGAATCTGCAGTTTATTCCATCACAGCTACAAGCCTGAACTTTGCCATTACTGTATGTAATTGATTCCATTTAACCAATTCTAGCTCTCATCTATATTTCTTTCTTTTTATGAATAAACCTTTAGATTTTTAGATTCTAAAGGATTGGCAACAGTGTGATTTGTGGGTAAGATCTGACTTGTATATTGATCTGGTTCTGGGGCTTGGTCCTTTGGGATCGAGAGAACCTTTTTTCTTTTACTGGGGTATTGGTTTTCATAACCATTCGGCCCCATAACGAGTGGCACTGGTGGTGATACTGGGAAACTGGAGTGTCTAAAGGAATTGCTTGTAAGGCTTATGATTAGCCAGTGGGGTAAAACCGAAGTCTTCTCTGTTTGGCTGGTTTGGTTTGCCTTGGTGTGCAAAGGAACCCCAGCCTTGAGCTGTAACTGCCCTGCTTTAAGTAATCTGTCCTGAATTGGTACTCTCAGTTGTGTCCCACCAAAGGCAACATTGTTAGAACAGTAATACCAGGGTACAAAATATGTAGCAATGATAGAGTAGGTTGTACTGGTGGGGGAGTGGCACTGTGTGTGAACGAAAGCATAAAGTCAAATATAGTAAAAATCTTAAGTGAATCAAACTGTATCATAGAATCTCTATGGACAGAAATTCCATGCTTGAAGAGTATAGCAGTAGGAATATACTACTGAGTATCTGATCAGGATGGTGACAGTGATTGTGAAATGCTCATAAGAACAGCCATACTGTGTCAGACCAATGGTCCATCTAGCCCAGTATCCTGTCTTCCGACAGTAGCCAGTACCAGGTACTTCAGAGGGAATGAACAGAACAGGCAGTCGTTGAGTGATTCATCCCCTGTTGTCCACTCCCAGCTTCTGGCAATCAGAGCCAGGCACATCCAGAGCATGGAGTTGCAGCCCTGACCGTTTTGGCTAATAGCTGTTCATGATCCTATCCTCCATGAACTTATATAACTCTTTTTTGAAGCTTGTTATACTTTTGGCCTTCACAACATCCCCTGGCAATGAGTTCCACAGGTTGACTGCGTGTCGTGTGAAGTACTTCCTTATGTTTGTTTTTAATTTCATTGGGTGACCCTTGGTTCTTGTGTTATGTGAAGGAGTAACTAACACTTCCCTTTTCACTTTCTCCACCCCAGTCACGATTTTATAGACCTCAATCACATCCCCTCTTAGTCATCTCCTTTTCAAGCTGAAGTGTCTCAGTCTTATTAATCTCTCCTCATATGGAGGCTGTTCCATTTCCTTGATCATTTTGTTGCCCGTCTCTGGACCTTTTCCAATTCTAATCTATTTTTTTTGAGATGGGCGATTAGGGAGGCTACAAAGGCAGAAACCCAATAATAATGGGGGATTTCACCTATTCCCATATTGACTGTGTACATGTCACCTCAGGAAGGGATGCAGAGATAAAATTTCTAGACTCCATTAATGACTGCCTCTTGGAGCACAATGTCCTGGAATCCACAAGGGGAGAGAGACCAGATTAAATCAAGAATTAAGTGGAGCACAGGATCAGCTATAGTCACCTCACGGATCAGAACCACTGAGTAATAGTGACCATCGTATAATTAAATTTAACATTCTTGGGGGGTGAGGGGAGGGAATACCAAAGAAGCCACTACTGTAGTATTTATCTTCAGAGAGGGGAACTATGCAAAAAAAAAATAAATAAAAAGGAAGCAAATTAAATAGAACAGTCACAACAATGAAATGCCTGAAAATTTCATGGAAACTTTACACACAAAAAAACCCCAAAAAATCCACCATAGAGGCTCAAACTATACAGATCCTTTTGTATTATTTGGGGGTAAGGGAACCAAAAAAATCCACCGTAAGAGGTGATTAGAGATGAAAAGTCAAATCCTACTGAAGAAAACAGAAAGGAACAAACTCGGGCAAGTTAAGTATAGGAGTATAAGGCAGGCCAAGAAAGATTGAAGAGCAACTAGGAAAAGACATAAACAGCAATTTTTTTTTTAAAGTACGTCAGAAGCAGTAAGCCTGCCAATCAGTCAGGGGGACCCCTGGACGATAAAGGAGCACTCAAGGAAGACAAGGCAATTGCAGAGAAGTTAAATGAATTTTTTTCCTTGGTCATCACTGCAGAGGATGTGAAGGAGGTTCCCCATCCCCTCCTGAGCCATTCTTTTTAGGTGACAAATCTGAGGAACTGTCCCAGACTGAGGTGTCGGTAGAGGAGGTTTGGAACAAATTGGTAAGTTAAACCATAATATGTCACCAGGACCAGATGGTATTCACCCACAAGTTCTGACTGAATTAAAATACACATAGGCGGTACATGGGGGGCATGCAGGGTCAAGTGCCTCCCTAGATTTCTGCATGGCCTGCCGGGGGCTCTGTCCTTCTCCTGCTGTGCCTGGCACGCCTCCTGCTGCACCTACCCCCCTCCCTCCCTCCCAGCATGCATGGCCACGGTCCCGGGCAGCTGAGCCCGGGCAGGGAGAAGAGCGGGCGGGACCAGCCCCTTCTGATGCCCGCTGCTCTGGGTCACTGCCCTGTGCAGCGTGGCCGCTGCCTGTGAGACCCCGGCTGGGAAGGTGGCATCAGGCCGCCCCCCGCCCAGCCCCATCTGCCGGGAACAGGAGCTGAGCAAGCCGAAGCACCCCCTCCCCCCACCTTCACTCCCGGCACATTTCCAGCTCTCTCGACCCCTGTCCCTGGCAATTAAGTAAGGAAAAAAAACGGGAAAGGTTAAAAGAGAACCCGCCACCCCGCTCTGTGGCATGGGGACGTCACAACCAGCGTCTCTGGGATGTCCGGGCCGTTCAGTCTGTTTCTCGCAAGTCCCAGGCCTCCTGCCCAGGCCCTGGCTGTGCTGCAGGGATGCTGCGGGTCGGACACTTGCTCTGGCCATGGCCACACACTCTCAGGCTCTGGGTGGCAGGTCCCTTCTTCCCAGCATCAGCCTCCCCCTCGGGCTTACGATTTCCCCCCCACCCCCCCAAGTCTGGCCTGCCAGGCCTCTTAGCTGGGGGCATGTCTCTGCGCTGCGCCCGCTACCCAGGGTCCCCTTCGCTCTCCCCAACTGCTCACTGCACCCGGCTCCAGACGGCTCCCCCTTCGCTCTGCCTCCAGCTCCCTGGCTGCTTCTCTGGCCCCTCTGGCTCTGGTTGCTTCGGCTCTGCTCCCAGGACAGGTCTGCTCTGCAGGCTGCTTCTGTGGCTCTGCTCCCAGCACTGACCTGCTCCCCGGGCTGCTTCTCTGGTTCTCTCTGGCCAGCACAGCTCTGCTCCCCAGCTCAGCTTGGGGCCCCTGCTTTCTCCTTAGCTCATCCCCACTCTGTCTGACCCAGGCAATTCCAGCTCCCATAGGGGATGGGACCACCCCCCTGGCCTCCTGACTCCCTCATCAGCCTGCCCACCCTGTCAATCAAGCTGACCTGGAGCATTGGCCTGTCCCCACTGTTCCTGGGGACTGTCAGTCTCAGGGTCCTCCTGATTTCCCATTGACCTTTCCCCTTTCTTTTGGTACTGGAAGCTGGCCAACCAAAAAAAACCCCACTGAGTTTTAGTAAGGGGCCAACACTCCCCTTACAGATGCATAGGTAGAGACAGCCCCTGCCTTGAAACTGGGATCAGGAGGAGTCACACTAGCCTGGAGAGGTGATGGTGTTGAGGGTGCAAAGCCAGTGGGTGGCCAGGAAGGTCCCAGAGTGATGGGTGAGGGGCTGGGGTGAGTGGGGAGTGTTGGAGGGCTGTAAGGAGAGGGGGTGTTGGTGGGCTGTGAGGCTGGGATTTTGGGAGCGAGTGGAGGATGTTGGGGAGTGGGGCCAGTGGGGCTGAGGTGCCAGGGATTGCAGCAAGCAAGATGTATGTCCGGGCCGTCAGGATAAGTGGGGGCTGGCGGAGGGTTGTGGGGTACATGTGGAGTGGGAGGGGTATTTGGGGATCTGTGTGGGGTGGGGTAAGTAGGGGCTGCTTAGCAAAGCACCCCCATCTCATATTCATAGAGCCCTGCATGGATATAAAATTTGTATCCTCATCTGAGCCATGATCTGCAAACATGGTTTGAAAAATCAAAATGTACCAATTTGTTTTGTTTGTTTCAAAATGAACAATTTGCCCAAAATTGACACAAATTCGTGAAATGTTTCGGCGTCACTGAATCTACATTTTTCACCCCCAAAATAGTTTGAGTTGAAAAATTTTGCCCAGCTCAACATGTGATGCAAGAAAGTTCTACAGGGCCGCCTCTTCCAGGAAGGATTCCAGGTCTTGGGGCCACCATCCCACTTTATGTATGTTCTGCCATATCAGTTCTTCTGGCCTTAGTTTGTACCTCAAGAGCCATTCCTGGGCAGAGACCTGTTACCAGGTTGACATTGACCTTACCACGGTACAGCACATTTAAGGTAGGATAGGAAAAATAATTCTTTTGAGAACATGACTGGAGAAAAATGGAGGTGAAGTCAAGATTGGTAGGGCATAGCGGCACCTTTCCTTTGGGGAGGGTGGGTTGCTGAAGTTACAGCATAACTGGGATGTAACAGACACACCATGCTGGCAAGGCATTGCAGATATGTGCAGTTCTGTACCGCACCAGGGGTCTCAGGCCATGGTGTAGGTGATGCAGTGGGAGCCAGTCCTCTGGAGGCTATTAGTGAGATCAGCTGTTCAAACAGCTCTTTCTGCTGAGCTCTCTCCTTCTGCCGAGATCTGTTCCAGGAACTGCACTGAAACCCTTTCCTCAAGCTGTGCAGCCAGCCTGAGCCTTCCCTCTTGCTCGTTCCAGGCCTTTCCTCTAGCCATCAGTCCTCTCTCTTCGGTACTGGACCGACTTGATGGCCCTGTCCAGAACTTCAACCCATAAGCTTATCACAGAAATGCTTCCTCTTGGAATGGTCCAGGTGGGGACGTTGGTCCAGGCTTCTGCTGCAGCATGGGCAAACCATGGAGGTACCGAAGCCAGTAGAGGTCGAGGGGCTGGAACAGGACAATGCATGGAGGGTTCTTGTCTCAAATAGCTCCACGCAGGAGTGGCAGAAGCTCCCTAAAAGTGGGAGGGGGGCACTGGTGCCCAAACTGTGGCCCTGCGCCGCCCCTTCCCCGAGGTCCCACCCCCATGCCGCCCCTTCCCTGAGGCCCTGCCCCCATGTGGCCCCTACCCTGAGGTCCTGCCCCCAAAGGGAGATGTTATTCCACACTGTTGGTGGGGAACCTGCAGCGTATGCAACCGAAGTATTCAAATAGATAGTGACTGAACTGCACATCTGGGAGTGGAGTGGGCTGGTCAGCTAGCGAGGTGGCCCTGGAAAATACACCACTCCCCGAAATGTGGTTACTTGTCTGGAATTCCTGCTATGAGAAAAGTTTGCAGCTATCAGCGCCCATGATTGGGTCAGAATTCATGAGGGAATCGACAGGCTGCTGTGTTAGCTTCCACATGGCTGCATGAAAATACACAGAACTCCCCCGCCATCCTCCTCCTTCCCCCACTCCGCCCCTGCCACATTTCTGGGCAAAATTTCAAACCCCAGTCGAATTTGGTACAAATGATTTTGTCAGCTATAGACCGCATGAGATTGTGGGATACTTTTGGTGGACTTCTGGAGCTAGAGTCAAGGGAGGGCTGCGTCTACATTGCAAAGCAATAGGACTTGAACCCTGGGTCTTGGCTTGACTCGTGCTCAGACTCTCCACCTCCACAGTGTCCTAAGACCCATAGGTCTGAGCCCAAGTCTGAGAGATTTGTGTGTAGATGGAGGGAGGGTAAGGTTCAAGCTGAGCCTGAGCCTGGGACCAGATCTAGACAGCCTGAACTGCTTATACTAAACTGGTTACAAGGGGGATGACACATGAGGGGGCCCTCTAATATTACTAACTGATCTTGCTACTGGTTAATTAAAAACACTTCAGGCTGTTTACACCTGTTTTATGTCACCAGTTTTAAAACTGGTTTGAATGTTTGAGGCTAGTTCTAATGGGACAGTCCAGTGGTTAAGCTACTAGTCTAGGAGGTAGGATACTTGGGTTCAATTCCCTCCTCTGCTACAGGCTTCCTGTGTGACCTCGGGCAAGTCACTTGGTCTTTGTATGCCTCAGTTTCCCCATCTTTAAAATGGGGGTAATAGCCCCATCCTACCTCACAGGGTGTTGGCAGGATAAATACATGAAAGCCTGTCAGATGCTCAGATACCATGGTAATGGGGGCCAGATCAGTGCCTTAGCTCGACAGACAGTGTAAACAAGCCCATTGAACTCAATGAGACTGTTCACAGAGTGAGGAGTTACTGACTGATGAAATTTACCCCTGGGCCACGGGCTGCCTAATCTCTAGGCACCACTTTAGATCCATGGACGTCAGAGTTCAATGTTTGCAGGGTGGGGGCCGCCGGTGATGCACAGGACTGGTGCGAACTTTCTGTGCAGGGCTGGATTTTGCCAGCTGTCACAACAGGGAGCAGAATAAGACAGACATAGGCCTGACCTTGTAAGTCACTCTTCCCGGGCAGACCCCAATGCCCAGGGGGGAATCCCACGGATGGCAGTGGGGTCCTTGGCACAGACTGACTTGCAGGATTATGCCCATAGAGTAGCCAGGACACAAGATAGCATTGGCAGCATTGTTACTAATTAGGATGTGGATAACTGCGGCTTGGGAGTGGTTAGTTTATCCTTATGACACAGCGCAAGCTTCCCTTCAGCTTGACTAAAACCCTCGTGGTTTGTTTGTTTACTTACTTTTCAATCAAATCCCCCTTTGAAACACACTTGGGGCCAAACTACCTCCCACCCAACCCTATTCAAATCAACGGGTTTGCTCCAAGGGCAAGTCAGCATGGAATTTGGCCCCTAAGGGATTGTGTTTCAGGCAAGCCCAAAAAAAGGGGTCTCTGCCCCTTTAAATGAGAAGAGTGCCTCTTTACATTCAGGTGGAGTCAGTTCTTACTGGGATATAAAGTTCCAGGAAGAGAGGCAGAGGCAGCTGGTTTGCTTAAATCTTAGGAAGCTTACAAAGCCATCATGGTAAGGCATGCATTATTATTTCTATGAGTGCTAATGTACAGGGTCCTTAAAAGCTACTGATCTAGACACCTAGTCCTTCTTCTGTGGATGTTAATTCAAAGCAGCTTTCTCATTTAATTGTTGCTTGCTTTATAGCTTATTGAACCAACAGTTTGCTCCTTATAAGGTAAAAGCTAGTACTTGGATTACTCTAAGTGCCCACCCTCACTCTGCTTTTTCTCTCTAAGATTTCAGCTCATGAGCAGCTGGTGCCTGTAGAGTTGTTAAGTGTTTAACGTTTAATAGGAGTTGAGTTTGCAGTTTTATCTGCAACTGGTCTATATAGATGCGTGAATGGTTTTGGCAGGCTAAAGTTTTTTTTAAAAAAAGTACAGTATATTTGTGGTCTTTCCCCTTGAAATTAACACTTCAGCAACCGTAACAATGTATGAAACTAATGCATTTTGCAGAAGGTAATTTTTTCCTTATGAGCTGCCATGTTGCCTTTGTCTACTGTAATCCCAAGGGTTTGTCTGTTAAATGAGTAAAATTACAACTGTCCCTTAGCATTTCTAATTTAATCTTGACTCTAAAGAGCCTACAGCTTTGAAACTCAAATGCCTTTAATATACAAGCTTTAAAAATGCATGCAATCTGCATAACTAACCAGAAAGTTTACAATAAGGTGACTTAGAATAGTACAAGTATATTCTAAAAAATGTTTGTTGAATGTGACCTTATAATGTAAAAAATGAAGAAAAGGCATTTTCAAAACTTTTTTTTGCAGACAGTGAAGTCAGATTTCAAAGTGCTGTTCTAGGGACTCTCCTGTTATAAAAATCTAACATTTTAATGGCAATTTAAATGCAAAAATCATGCAGACAATAATGTTTCATCTGTTTATAGCCTGATGCTGTAAAATACAGCTTATCTTGGTGCAGAATGCAAATACTGTTGATCTGGTACCTCTTAACTGCATCCCCAAGCAAACTGTTCTTTCAACTTGCATTTCCTGCTATTCCACTAGGGTTTTTCCATTTGCCACGCACTCATTTTAAAAATCCCAAGAACCATGCTATGCTGGGAGCAGGTGCTGTCTCTTGTGGACTAGAATAGGTCCATGATCCAAACAGCTGTCTCTTCTAAAGCTGGAAAAAATGGCCACGGTGGTGACCTTAGCCACATCTTGCTAAAAAATGTTGCAACTATCTAAATGGTGGGGATGGGCGAGCTGAGTAACACGCTTCCCAAATAGTACGAATACCAGCCCTGTGAGATGGATAACTTCAAATATCAGCCAGATTGAATCAGGAGTGGCCATGCCCACTAGGGATGAGCTCGCCATAAGGCCTTGGGTCTGAGCTCTCACCACAACTTGGGGGTGGTGAGAAATCAGGCCTGGACTAAAATTCTGTCCATCAAATATATGATCTTCCAATTCCCTGAGAGCAATCCTGCCATCTGGATTTTGTGTCATGTGATTTGGCAAATTTGTAGTCTTTAGGTGCTGAGTAGGAGTTCACTCCAGAGATCTCAAAGCTATAGATCCTCACAGCATCTCACGAACTAGAATTGCTCATACTTAACATGTGTCTAAAGAGGTACTTTTAATTCTAGGTTATTGCTATAGCTATTCTAGTTGCTAGAACTCTGTTTATTTATATTAAATAGTCCCTTGCACCTTTGTTGCATCTGGCTTTAGAGCTGTGGAAACTGAAGGAATGCTTATAGAGAGAAATGTGTATAACAATAGTCTCTTAAGGAAGACACTAACCAAACACTAAATCAGGACAATCTTATTGGCTGCTCATACCCTAAGACCATGACACTGCTAGAAGCTAAGCATATTTCAGTTTAACGCTTTAAAGCCCGGGCTGCCAAAATCTTCCTAGGGCAGATGTCCTTGTGGAGGACCAGTGGATGGAAAGCCACTATGTTCCCTTGCACTGGGCTAGGTTACTAGGATTGCCAACTTTCTACTCGCACAAAACCGAACATCCCACCCTCCTCCAAAGCCCCACCCCCACTCACTCCATCTCCTCATCCCTTTGTCACTTGCTCTCCTCATCCCTCTGTCACTTGCTCTCCCCACCTTCCCTCACTCGCTCATTTTTACCATGCTGGCTCGAGGGTTGGTGTGGGAGGGGGTATGGGCTCTGGGCTGAGGGTGCAGGTTCTGGGGTGGGCCCAGAAATGAGGGGTGTGGTGCACAGGAGGGGAGTTGGGTCTTGGGTGCTGGGGATGAGGGGGTCTGGGGTGCAGGAGGGTGCTCTGAGGGGTTTGGAGGGCAGGAGGGAGATCAGGGGAGGGGGTTAGAGGTGCAGGCTTCAAGTGGCGCTTACCTCAAGCAGCTCCCAGAAGCAGCAGTATGTCCTCCCTCCAGCTCCTACACATAGGCGCAACCAAGCGGCTCTGCGTACTGCCCCATCTGCAGGCACTGCTCCCGCTGGCCGCAGTTCCTGGCCAATGGGAACTTCATGCAGAGCCCTCTGGCTACCCCTGCATCTAGAAGCTGGAGGAGGATCGTGCCGCTGCTTCTGGGAGCCTGCCTTAGCCCTGCTGCACTGCTGACCGGACTTTTAACAGCCCGGTCAGGAGTGCTGATCAGAGCCCCCAGGGTCTCTCTTTGACTGGATGTTCCAGTTGAAAACGGGCCCCTTGGCAACCCTATAGGTTACAGTTGTTAATTTTTTGGTCCATAGTCTCTCCCTGGTTCTTTCAGTCTGTCTTATCTCTTGCTTTCTACATTTTTATACTAGCATGTGGCTTCTCAATTTCTTATCTGCTTGTAGCTTGGGAGGGAGGGTGAATTATTTAGTCTGAGTGGCTCCTGGATGCAGAGCCTTATGTGAGGAGTTGAGAACCTGCTGGAGCTGAGAAGAGATGCTTGGGCCAGAAAGCTGAGCTTGCAGCCCTGGGCAATATACATACATATATATAGAGTCCGTGCAAGAGTGGGGATAGAAGGCCAGTGGCATGCAAGGGGTCACCTGCTGCATAAAACAAAACTGCAGGTCCCATTTGCAGTGCTGGTTTGGATAGGTCTACAGCTCTTATTCTTTGCTCCCTGTGTCTCCCCACCTGCCCCCAGGCTGGAAAACCCTGCATCAAGGGTATTGTAACATAACTGGTTTAAACTTTGTGTATAAGAGTCCTATATTACCTGAAAACTAGAAACTCTCTCCCAGAAGTCAAGGTGTATACCAAGACCACCTGTTGCACTAACTGATTAGTTGGGCTAAATTTCTGCATGTAGGAAATAGCCTTGGCAGTTGTATTTTGCTCTTTCAAGCTAACAGCTAGTACACATTGTGGCTACTATCTCCTTAACCTGAAGCAGTAATGAGACTTGTCCCTAATTCCAGAGGGAGTGTCTCTCTATCCATATTGGCCAGGCTGGGGTCCAGATGGGCAATGCCTGTTGGGAGCTGTATTGTCTAGAACACGGAATCCAGCCGGATGGGACCATTCCCTGCAGCAAGGCGGCTAAACCAATAGAGCCAGACACTGAACAAGTGGATTCTTCTTTTGAGACCTTCTTCTGTGAGACTGCATCAGGAAAGCATGTGCCCAGAGCAGTGTTCATAGACCTGGAACCCACAGTCATTGGTAAGATAAGGGGGCAGATATGCAGCAGAACATTCTTTAGCTTCCTTTTGGTGGGAGGGCCTAGTGGCTAATGTCACTGATTGCATCCTCTGACTTGCCACCTCCATCAGTTTAACCCTGGTGACACTGTCCAATCATGAAACATTGTATTTTACGTGTCATTAATTCCAAACAGGACTCTACGTGGCAAACGGGTTATTCCTCCTTCACCGGTATGTGTGCAGCATTTCACTTGGGATTTTGCTTTCTTATATGGGATTTCCCTCTTGTGGATAGAGGGCTAGATGCTTGGCTGGTGAAACTGGCCTAGTTCCATCAACATCAGTAGCACTAAGCTCACTTACACCTGCTGAGGATCTGACCCAGCAAGCCTGTTTGATAGCAGCTACTAAACCAGGGGTGGCCAACCTGAGCCTGAGAAGGAGCCAGAATTTACCAATGTACTTTGTCAAAGAGCCACAGTAATGCATCAGCAGCCCCCCGCATCAGCTCCACCCCCATACCTCCTGCCTGCCAATCAGCGCCTCCCCGCACCTCCTGATCAGCTGTTTCATGGCGTGCAGGAGGCTCTGGGGGGGAGGGGGAGGAGCCAGGGCATGGCAGGCTCAAGGTAAGGGGCAGGAAGGAGTGGAGTCGGGGCAGGGCCTGTGGCAGAGCCAGGGGTTGAGCAGTGAGTACCCCCCGGCACATTGGAAAGTTGGCACCTGTAGCTCCAGCCCCAGAGTCGGTGCCTAGACAAGGAGCCGCATATTAATTTCTGAAGAGCCACATGTGGCTCCGGGGCCACAGGTTGGCCACCCCTGGTCTAAAGCATCCCCATGAAGTGTCTGTAAACTAGTTTACCTGGTTCCTGTGGAAAAACAAGCATCATGCTTTTCAATGATCTGAAGCGGTGAAGAGTATTTCTGAGTAGATCACTACAGTCTCTTATGGAGAGGTTTCCAACATAACAAGTGTCCCCTGTAAAATAAGGTTGTTTTTTAACCCAGGAGACATCTTTGCTGCCTTTGATTCCTGAGGATTTCAGAGATTTGTTGCCCGAAATCTTGTCTTTCCAAACAGAGTAACCCTATCCCTAGGGTCTAGGTAACTCCCTTAGATTAAGGGGAAAATAACTAAATAATGAACAAATCTCCCATGGGTGGGGGAAGAAGCAGAGCAGTCTGTGTAACATGCTGAATTTTTAACAGTCAGGGAACTGGATCTTTCTCTAGAAGATCTGCTTGAGGAATTATTTTGGAAGTGCTATGATCTGTCTTGTACAGTAGGTAAGACTAGATGATCACAAGGGTTCCTTCTAGCCTTAATCTATGAATCGACAGCATGTAATGCTGCCCCTGAGAAAATGCTACTAGAAATTCAGAGGTGCAAGTAAACAAGACAAATACACAAGCTTCATATGGTAATTATAATCCCACAGACAGAAAATGGAAACCCAGCCAGCATCCTAAAATGTACTCTAACCCTAATCAGAACAAAAAGAAAAGGAGTTCTTGTGGCACCTTAGAGACTAACAAATGTATTAGAGCATAAGCTTTCATGAGCTACAGCTCACTTCATCGGATGCATCCGATGAAGTGAGCTGTAGCTCACGAAAGCTTATGCTCCAATAAATTTTAGTCTCTAAGGTGCCACAAGAACTCCTTTTCTTTTTGTGAATACAGACTAACACGGCTGCTACTCTGAAACCTAATCAGAACATGACTTCAAGGTGGAAATTGAAGTCCTATGTGCATTATCTGGGCAAACTTGTAGGTATAGCTCTTTTCTTCAGTCCTAGCTCACCAATCACAGGCCCCTCTCAAAATTCCTACAATATCTTGAATACACTGTTTCCGCTTCATGATGGATCTTTTTGAAGCTTGTCTCTCTCGTACTCTTGACAGCTTTGCTGGCAATGGTATTCACTCATGCTCTAACATCCCCAATCTGTTAAGTGTCTCCTATTTAACCAATAATCTGACTTTCTGCAGATGAGATCCGAATTGGGAACTACCGTGCACTCTTCCATCCTGAGCAGCTCATTAGTGGCAAAGAAGATGCTGCCAACAACTATGCCCGGGGCCACTACACCATTGGGAAGGAAATAATTGATACTGTACTGGGCAGAGTCCGTAAAATGGCAAGTAGACAAATACTTTCTTCTAAAAGTCTCTTAAAGCACCTCCTTAATTAATCTTTCAAAATGGGACAATGACACTTGGGAGAAGGACAGTATCCACTTAAAGGGGATTGTAACAGCAGGCTAACAAGGCATTCTGGTATACTAACCGAATGTTTGTGATGGGCACTACAAGCCAAGTATAAAGTTCATTGCTTCAAAAGAACCGTTAAAGTCTTGGCTCAGGAGCTGTTGCATCTCTTGGAAATGGCTGCATAATGTTTTTTGTTTGGGGGGGGGGCTGGCTCTTGTAATAGAGGGGTAAGACCTCTGTACTTGGTGACTATTGTGTCAGACCTAAACAGTTCAGGGCCTTGCAGTCCAATAGCAATGTGTCAAATCCCAGCCTTGGTGACTAGATTACAAAAGTACATAAGAATGGCCATATTGGGTCAGGCCAATGGTCCATCTAGTCCAGTATCCTGTCTTCCAACAGTGGTCAATGCCAGGTGCTTCAGAGAGTCTAAACAGAACAGGCAATCAAGTGAGCCATCCCCTGTCTCCCATACCTAGGTTCTGGCAAACAGGCAGGGGATACTTCAGAGCATAGTTTTACATTCCTGCCCATCTTGGCTAATAGCCATTGATGGACCTATCCTCCATGAACTTATCTAGTTCCTTTTTTGAACCCTTTTATAGTCTTGTAACCCTTGAATAGCTGGGGTGGCCTATATTAAAATTAGCTAGTGGGTCTCAATCCAGTTCGAAGTATACAAGTGTCCAGATACTAAACTCTGGGCTGTCAATAAGCAACTTGCATTTCAAAGTGCTCTGTGGATGTTGGAGTGTGATGCATTACCTGAAGGGTTTACAAATGTCCATGCAATAGTACCTATAATAGCAACAAGTATTGTCAGTGTGCCACCTCTTAACACTGAACTAATTAATGATCTCCTATGGAAACATCCAAGGGGTAACTTAAAGGCCCAAATTAAGGCTGAATAACATTCCCCTTAGACTATCAATTACTATTACTAGCCCTGCCTTACAGGCAGGGCACTGGACAAAGTGACCTATTGAGGTCCCGTCCAGTCCTGCACTTTTATGATTCTATGAAGAGGAGAATTGTTGGGACTTTATTCTTACACAAACTCACTATTGGAACTTCTGACCAATCCTGCTGTCAGCAGTTAATCAGCAATGAGATTAAATAGTATAAAATCATTGAGTTGAGGAAATTAACAAATTGCATTTCTCTTGCAGGCTGACCAGTGCAGTGGCCTTCAAGGGTTCCTGGTCTTCCACAGTTTTGGAGGAGGCACAGGCTCTGGATTCACGTCCCTCTTGATGGAGCGCCTGTCAGTAGAGTACAGCAAGAAGTCCAAGCTGGAGTTCTCGGTGTACCCTGCCCCACAGGTCTCCACTGCGGTGGTGGAACCCTACAATTCCATCCTGACCACCCACACCACGCTGGAGCACTCGGACTGTTCTTTCATGGTGGACAACGAGGCCATTTACGACATCTGCAACCGGAACCTTGATATTGAGCGTCCCACTTACACCAACTTGAACAGGCTGATAGGACAGATCGTGTCATCTGTCACTGCTTCCCTGAGATTTAATGGTGCATTAAATGTTGATCTGATAGAATTCCAAACTAATTTGGTGCCTTATCCCCGCATACACTTCCCCCTCACTACCTATGCACCCATAATTTCGGCAGAGAAAGCCTACCACGAGCAGCTCTCGGTGCCTGAAATCACCAACGCTTGCTTTGAGTTTTCCAACCAGATGGTGAAATGTGACCCTCGCCGAGGCAAATACATGGCTTGCTGCCTGCTATACCGGGGGGATGTGGTGCCCAAGGATGTGAATGCAGCTATAGCAGCCATCAAAACCAGGAGGTCTATCCAGTTTGTGGACTGGTGCCCAACTGGATTTAAGGTGGGCATCAATTACCAGCCCCCCACAGTGGTGCCAGGGGGAGACCTGGCTAAAGTGCAGCGGGCCGTCTGCATGCTGAGCAACACCACAGCTATTGCAGAAGCCTGGGCCCGGCTGGATCACAAGTTTGACCTGATGTACGCAAAACGGGCCTTTGTGCATTGGTATGTGGGGGAGGGGATGGAGGAGGGGGAGTTCTCCGAAGCCAGGGAGGATATGGCCGCTCTCGAGAAGGACTATGAGGAAGTTGGCAGGGACTCTGCAGATGGGGATGAGGCAGACGAAGATGAGTATTAACTCAAATCAAGTCCAAACTCCAGTTAATCAGGCTAAAGTTGTGGTGGTGCTCAGGCAGCATCTCTCATGGGATTCTCTTAATATAAAGGTTACCAATTGAGAGATTCTCTGCCCTCTTATGCTTGCATAATTGAACATGGCCAACTCTGTCGCATGAGCGCATACTTGCTGAAACTATCAAGCTTCATTGCTAGGTCTCTGAAATGAAATCTGATAAGCCACCAGTTTAATGCTTGGGGCAGATTTTTTTTTTTTTGGTGCAAAGGATGCTAATGTATGAACCAAAGGACCTAAAGCTTGCAACACTCTCCTGCACGAAACATGAAGATTCCTCTGTCTCTTCTACTGCTAAAGCACCTTTTATTAGAAACCATGTGACATTAAACTCTGTATTTCAATAAAAATTATTTGGCTTTAACTTCTCTGTGAAGGGCTGCTGTATGGACTCCCTAAGGTTGTCTTAAACATGTGCCTTTCCACTAATCCATGAGTAAATACCAAAATCCACATTGCAGGAGTAGCTTTGTAATTGAGGCTCAGCTACCTAGATGCCCCACTCCTACATCGACACTGTTATTCGCTACCTGCTGCAGAAATTATTCCAGCTGAAAACTGTCCCAAGCGGGAAGCTGCCCTCTTCTCTGAAAGCTGCTCAGGCCCTGAAATTTTCAATCTGCAATTTACTGGATAGAGTGAACTTAACAAGAGTTGAGGCCATAGGTGCCAACTTCCTCTCTATTAAGGGTATGTTTGACCCCTGCCCCCTTCCTCAAGCACAGCTCCTCCCTATCTTGAACACTGCAGTGAGTTGCTTGGGTGGCCACCAGTGTGTGGTAGAGGGAGGGGGGCAGGGGAAGGGAGCTTGCCTGCTGGTGCATGCTAAGTATCTGCTAACTTTTTTCCTGTGGGTGCTCCAGCCCTGTAGCAGTCACAGAGTTGTCTCCTATGGTTGAGGCCATTTACTGTAGAAAATTCTTTCCCAGATGTTTGGTGGGTGAGCCTCACCCATGTGCTCAGGTTCTAACTGATCACCCTATTTTGGGTGGGGAAGGAATTTCCCCCAGGTCAGATTGACAGAGATCCTGGCAGGAGAGGTTTGCCTTCCTTTGCAGTATGGGGCCCTTGCTAGTTTGAACTAGAGGAAATGGTGGAGTCTCTCTGCAACTTGACCTCTTTAAATCATGATTCAAGGACTTCAGTAACTTCAGCCAGACATTACAGGAGTCGGTGGATGAGGTTCTGTAGCTCAGCCTGACCACCTACATGTTGCAGATGATGATCATGATCCCTCATAGACTTTAAGACCAGCAGGTAGCCAAATTACTGTACTGAATTGTTGGGTGCCAGATCAATACACTGGCCTCTGAAATACTAGTTCTCAAAAAACTGCCTGCAATGATTCCATTGCTCCTTGCTCTCCACACCTGAGTGAAACGCTCCACAATATTCTCTCTAGAAAGGCAAATTGGCATAAGCTTTGATGGAAGAGCACAGGACTGCAAATGACTAAAGTGGTGTGTGGTTGTTTTTTGTTTTTTTTTTTTTTTAGTGCTTGTGGTGAACACAGTAGATAGACATAGATCAGCGAACATGGTAATAGAACCAGCTTGCAACAGGCTAGGACTTCTAAGGGCAGCTGTTGCTCATTTCTGAGCTGTCTTATTGCCTCTCTAGCTGCATAGCCAAAAGAGGCTTAAGTTGGGACTGTGGCATTATGTATATTTAGCTTGAGAAAGGAACAAACCAGCCCTTTAGGGCATGTGTAGTGAAAAGAACATGGTAAAAGCAGCAAGGACAGCTGGCAGGGTTGCTAAATCAGGATCTTGATGTTTCAGTTCTGTCCACTAGCTGGTCTCATAACTCTGCTAATAGCACCTGTCCATGTAAGAGGTGGAGGGGGGCTGGGGGTTGAACACTTACAATGTCACTGAGCTGCAATCCTTTCCATTATGAAAAAGGATGTAATGAAACTCCTTGATGGATGGGAGAAATAGTATCTGCTATGGACTAGACCGGGGGAGGCCAACCTGAGCCTGAGAAGGAGCCAAAATTTACCACAGTAATCTGTCTGCAGCCTCTGATCAGTTGCCCCACCCCACCCCCAGCACCTCCCACCCACTAGCAGCCACGCTGAACAGCACCACCTCCTCTCTCCCTGCACCTCCCAATCAGCTGTTTTGTGGCATGCAGGAGGCTCTCGGGGTGGGGGATGTCAGAAGGGGGAGGAGCAAGGGCACAGCAGGCTCAGGGGAGGGGGTGGAGCGGGGGCAGAGCCAGGGGTTGAGCAGTGAGCATCCCCTGGCACATTGGGAAGTTGGCACTTGTAGCTGCAGCCCTGGAGTTGGTGCCTACGCAAGGAGCCACATATTAACCTCTGAAGAGCCGTATGTGGCTCCAGAGCCACAGGTTGGCCATCCCTGATCTGGAGGATGGCGTGGACTGCACCCTTGACAAAATGACATTAAACTGGGGGGAGAGGTAGATATGCTGGAGGGTAGGGGTGGGGTCCAGAGTTGTTATACCAATAAAATAAAAACCAGCAGGATTTTATTAAAGGGGAAAAGGCAAAATGCCACATTTATTGTGAATACAGAAAGAATCATAGTAAGCAGTTAGTTATAGCTATAACATTCCATTCAATTTCATATTTATTCACACATTCATTCATACACACAGGTTCTGCAAGGTTGTTATCCTAGTTACCAGCCTTAGAGTTGCTCATGCCAAGCCACTGGCCAGGTGGCCTGGACATGAGGAGGGAGCAGAGCCTTGTCAGATGCTCATCTGAACCTCCTGGAAGTTGGTTTGCAGAATCAGACCCCAAAGTTCTCACTTTCTAGAGTCCATTTTTATAGGAATTTCTTCCTATGCCAGTCTATGGGAATTGCTTCATCATGCTGTTGCTGAATCAATCAGTAGATGGCACATTCCTGACAGCTCCATGCTGCCAGATGTTATCTTGTTCTTTGGATCTCCCATTCTTGAGGCTGTTGGGTGGATTCCATTCTGCTCTCCGGGGGGTCCTCTGGTTATTTCCACTTGATGCCTTCTTCAGCCGATGGACACTGGATTCTTAGGCTGGCACCTCCCTGATCATTCAGTTATCCACACCAAGCATTCATCCACATACATCTTCTATCTATTTTAATCACAATTGTTAACAAAGCGAGATGAATACAACAAAAGGGCGGGGAGACTCTGGGTGCTGTTTCTGTTGTTACAGAGTATTGTTTTGAGTCTCTCTCTGTGTGAGTAGTTGTTACAAAGAATTGCTCTGAGAACAGACTCTGTCTTAGGATGTACTAACACAATAAGTAGCTTGCAAGTTTCACACATAGAGGGAGAGAAACAGTACCAAAAACCAAGAGACCTCTTAATTAGTAATACCCTGGAATTTAAACGATGGGGAATCAAACTCATTTGTGATTTTAATCAGAACTTATTTAATATGATCCAACATAATCCCCTTTTTGACACTAAGATTTATAATCATCAGTGTCACTTTCTATGTAGCCTATTCAAGAGAAGGCACTGTGAGGCAATTTGAGTTTGTGATTCCAATTCATCCCACATAGATGATCCTAGTGATGTATCTTTACTACAAGGTTCTGGCGCAACAGGCAAGGTGAGGTGCACCCACTTTTGAGGAGTCCATTCGGTACAACCTCTAGTGTCCAATAGCTTCCCTCCCTCCCCAGCCCACTGGCTCGAGGTCCAGGGTAGCCAGAAGGATCCCATGTGTAATATGGGGAGTGGGCTAAACTTCAATACCTTTGCCTCCAGGGACTGTTGGTGTGCAATTTTGACAACAATTTCTCCCATTAACAAGTCTGGTTTTACGACACTGGAAACATATTGCATCCATTCCTATTGATAAGTGTCAAACAATGATCTCTTTTTTGTTTTAACAAATGCATCAAACCCTTAATATTTCCCTATATGACCCAGAACATTTTGTGTTCCAAAGTAGCTCGTGCAAGTATCTGCATTTCAGTGCATCCCATAGCTATGGCTGCGTAGTTTCCTATTTCTAATTTTTTTCTTATGCATAAGCCATGTGGTAGTATTAAGCCATTGCCAAAGATTCCATCGGGCTTTTAGGTTACCCAGACCAATTTGGACCAAGTCTACATAGCCATGTACTTGTTTTTGTATCAGGCTGTCCTGTAGCTGGGACAGAGAGCTTAATTTATTTTTAAGTACCTGCAGGTCTGCAGTATTTTTTTTTAAACACACAACAATGCTAGCAACAAGACAAAACACAAGACAAAACATAGAACACAAAACACAATTTCTATTGTGACAGTAGATTCGTGGTATTGGGTTGCTCTTCAGCTGGCATCAGCTTTTCCTGATTTTCTGAAAGACAAAAAGAACATGTTTCTACCCCTTTTGGGGTGGCAGATTATTGCTTAAAATATTTCTTTTACAAATACGCTTGCTGATTGCAGGCAAAACAGAGAAATTACCCCCATATTTTCCTGTTTTTGTTCTATAGGCAGGCCCCAGCTTTCAATGGCTTCTATCTTTTAAGGGTTATGGGGAAATTATCCCACTGTTTAGTCATTAAATCCATGAGGTGGGGTACCTCAGTTTCCCTTCTTATACAGCAGACCAAGTTTATAACATTTTTCCTGCTGTGTTAAGCTTTCATAGATACTAAGGTCAGAAGGGACCACTCTGATCATCTAGTCCGACCTCCTGCACAGCGCAGGCCACAGAATGTCACCCACCACTCCTATGAAAAACCTCACCCATGTCTGAGCTATTGAAGTCCTCAAATCATGGTTCAAAACTTCAAGGAGCAGAGAAGCCTCCCTCCAGTCAACCATGCCCCATGCTACAGAGGAAGGCAAAAAAACCTCCAGGGCCTCTCCAATCTGCCCTGGAGGAAAACTCCCTCCAGACCCCAAACATGGCAATCAGCCAAACCCTGAGCACATGGGCAAGATTCACCAGCCAGATACCCAGGAAAGAATTTTCTATAGTAAATCAGATCCCATCCATCTAATATCCCATCTCAGGGGATTTGGCATATTTACCCTGAATATTTAAAGATCAATTACTTACCAAAATCCCATTATCCCATCATACCATCTCCTCCATAAACTTATCGAGTAGAATCTTAAAACCAGATAGATCTTTTGCCCCCACTGCTTCCCTTGGAAGGTTATTCCAAAACTTCACTTTAAGCTTTAAGTTTATTTACAGATAATAACTGAGAAGCATCATTACCATATGACTTTAAAGGATTTTTCCAAAAATCATACACACTATACATTCGCAAAAAGAAAAGGAGTACCCGTGGCACCTTAGAGACTAACAAATTTATTAGAGCATAAGCTTTCGTGAGCTACAGCTCACTTCATCGGATGCATTTGGTGGAAAAAGCAGAGGAGAGATTTATATACACACACACAGAGAACATGAAACAATGGGTTTATCATACACACTGTAAGGAGAGTGATCACTTAAGATAAGCCATCACCAACAGCAGGGGGGGGAAGGAGGAAAACCTTTCATGGTGACAAGCAGGTAGGCTAATTCCAGCAGTTAACAAGAATATCAGAGGAACGGGGGGGGGGGGGGGGTGAGGTGGGGGGGAGAAATACCATGGGGAAATAGTTTTACTTTGTGTAATGACTCATCCATTCCCAGTCTCTATTCAAGCCTAAGTTAATTGTATCCAGTTTGCAAATTAATTCCAATTCAGCAGTCTCTCGTTGGAGTCTGTTTTTGAAGCTTTTTTGTTGAAGTATAGCCACTCTTAGGTCTGTGATCGAGTGAGCAGAGAGATTGAAGTGTTCTGCGACTGGTTTTTGAATGTTATAATTCTTGACGTCTGATTTGTGTCCATTCATTCTTTTACGTAGAGACTGTCCAGTTTGGCCAATGTACATGGCACAGGGGCATTGCTGGCACATGATGGCATATATCACATTGGTAGATGCGCAGGTGAACGAGCCTCTGATAGTGTGGCTGATGTGATTAGGCCCTATGATGGTATCCCCTGAATAGATATGTGGACAGAGTTGGCAACGGGCTTTGTTGCAAGGATAGGTTCCTGGGTTAGTGGTTCTGTTGTGTGGTGTGTGGTTGCTGGTGAGTATTTGCTTCAGATTGGGGGGCTGTCTGTAAGCAAGGACTGGTCTGTCTCCCAAGATCTGTGAGAGTGATGGGTCGTCCTTCAGGATAGGTTGTAGATCCTTGATGATGCGTTGGAGAGGTTTTAGTTGGGGGCTGAAGGTGATGGCTAGTGGCGTTCTGTTGTTTTCTTTGTTGGGCCTGTCCTGTAGTAGGTGACTTCTGGGTACTCTTCTGCCTCTGTCAATCTGTTTCTTCACTTCAGCAGGTGGGTATTGTAGTTGTAGGAATGCATGATAGAGATCTTGTAGGTGTTTGTCTCTGTCTGAGGGGTTGGAGCAAATGCGGTTATATCGTAGCGCTTGGCTGTAGACAATGGATCGAGTGGTATGATCTGGATGAAAGCTAGAGGCATGTAGGTAGGAATAGCGGTCAGTAGGTTTCCGATATAGGGTGGTGTTTATGTGACCATCGCTTATTAGCACCGTAGTGTCCAGGAAGTGGATCTCTTGTGTGGACTGGTCCAGGCTGAGGTTGATGGTGGGATGGAAATTGTTGAAATCATGGTGGAATTCCTCAAGAGCTTCTTTTCCATGGGTCCAGATGATGAAGATGTCATCAATGCCACAACAATGGTTCCCGTAACCCACCCAGCAATATTGTTGATCTATCCAACTATACTCTTAGCCCAGCAGAAGAATCTGTCCTATCTCGGGGCCTCTCCTTTTGCCCCTCCACCCCCACGAACATGATACAGTTCTGTGGTGACCTAGAATCCTATTTTCGACGTCTCAGACTCAAGGAATATTTCCAACACACCTCTGACCAACATATTAACCCACAGAGACCTTCCTGCCAACACTACAAAAAGAAGGATTCTGGGTGGACTCCTCCTGAAGGTCGAAACAGCAGCCTGGATTTCTACATAGACTGCTTCCGCCGACGTGCACGAGCTGAAATTGTGGAAGAGCAGCATCGCTTACCCCATAACCTCAGCCATGCAGAACACAGTGCCATCCACAGCTCAGAAACAACTCTGACATCATAATCAAAAAGGCTGACAAAGGAGGTGCTGTCGTCATCATGAATAGGTCAGAGTATGAACAAGAGGCTACTAGGCAGCTCTCCAACACCACTTTCTACAAGCCATTACCCTCTGATCCCACTGAGAGTTACCAAAAGAAACTACAGCATTTGCTCAAGAAACTCCCTGAAAAAGCACAAGAACAAATCCGCACAGACACACCCCTGGAGCCCCGACCTGAGGTATTCTATCTGCTACCCAAGATCCATAAACCTGGAAATCCTGGACGCCCCATCATCTCAGGCATTGGCACCCTGACAGCAGGATTGTCTGGCTATGTAGACTCCCTCCTCAGGCCCTTCGTTACCAGCACTCCCAGCTATCTTCGAGACACCACTGACTTCCTGAGGAAACTACAGTCCATTGGTGATCTTCCTAAAAACACCATCCTAGCCACTATGGATGTAGAAGCCTCTACACCAACATTCCACACAAAGATGGACTACAAGCCGTCAGGAACAGTATCCCCGATACTGTCACGGCTAACCTGGTGGCTGAACTTTGTGACTTTGTCCTGACACATAACTATTTCACATTTGGTGACAATGTATACCTTCAAATCAGCGGCACTGTGATGGGTACCCGCATGGCCCCACAGTATGCCAACATTTTTATGGCTGACTTAGAACAACGCTTCCTCAGCTCTCGTCCCCTAATGCCCCTACTCTATTTGCGCTACATTGATGACATCTTCATCATCTGGACCCATGGAAAAGAAGCTCTTGAGGAATTCCACCATGATTTCAACAATTTCCATCCCACCATCAACCTCAGCCTGGACCAGTCCACACAAGAGATCCACTTCCTGGACACTACGGTGCTAATAAGCGATGGTCACATAAACACCACCCTATATCGGAAACCTACTGACCGCTATTCCTACCTACATGCCTCTAGCTTTCATCCAGATCATACCACTCGATCCATTGTCTACAGCCAAGCGCTACGATATAACCGCATTTGCTCCAACCCCTCAGACAGAGACAAACACCTACAAGATCTCTATCATGCATTCCTACAACTACAATACCCACCTACTGAAGTGAAGAAACAGATTGACAGAGCCAGAAGAGTACCCAGAAGTCACCTACTACAGGACAGGCTCAACAAAGAAAACAACAGAACGCCACTAGCCATCACCTTCAGCCCCCAACTAAAACCTCTCCAACGCATCATCAAGGATCTACAACCTATCCTGAAGGACGACCCATCACTCTCACAGATCTTGGGAGACAGACCAGTCCTTGCTTACAGACAGCCCCCCAATCTGAAGCAAATACTCACCAGCAACCACACACCACACAACAGAACCACTAACCCAGGAACCTATCCTTGCAACAAAGCCCGTTGCCAACTCTGTCCACATATCTATTCAGGGGATACCATCATAGGGCCTAATCACATCAGCCACACTATCAGAGGCTCGTTCACCTGCGCATCTACCAATGTGATATATGCCATCATGTGCCAGCAATGCCCCTGTGCCATGTACATTGGCCAAACTGGACAGTCTCTACGTAAAAGAATGAATGGACACAAATCAGACGTCAAGAATTATAACATTCAAAAACCAGTCGCAGAACACTTCAATCTCTCTGCTCACTCGATCACAGACCTAAGAGTGGCTATACTTCAACAAAAAAGCTTCAAAAACAGACTCCAACGAGAGACTGCTGAATTGGAATTAATTTGCAAACTGGATACAATTAACTTAGGCTTGAATAGAGACTGGGAATGGATGAGTCATTACACAAAGTAAAACTATTTCCCCATGGTATTTCTCCCCCCCACCTCACCCCCCCCCCCCGTTCCTCTGATATTCTTGTTAACTGCTGGAATTAGCCTACCTTGCTTGTCACCATGAAAGGTTTTCCTCCTTTCCCCCCCCTGCTGCTGGTGATGGCTTATCTTAAGTGATCACTCTCCTTACAGTGTGTATGATAAACCCATTGTTTCATGTTCTCTGTGTGTGTGTATATAAATCTCTCCTCTGTTTTTTCCACCAAATGCATCCGATGAAGTGAGCTGTAGCTCACGAAAGCTTATGCTCTAATAAATTTGTTAGTCTCTAAGGTGCCACAAGTACTCCTTTTCTTTCTCCTTACAGTGTGTATGATAAACCCATTGTTTCATGTTCTCTGTGTGTGTGTATATAAATCTCTCCTCTGCTTTTTCCACCAAATGCATCCGATGAAGTGAGCTGTAGCTCACGAAAGCTTATGCTCTAATAAATTTGTTAGTCTCTAAGGTGCCACGGGTACTCCTTTTCTTTTTGCGAATACAGACTAACACGGCTGCTACTCTGAACACTATACATTGTTACAGGGGTACTTATTATCATTAAATTTATTAAAATTATCTTGTTATACCATGCCTTTTATTTAGACAAATTTGTTTGCTGACCAGGTATGTCCTTTATCAGCAGCTCCTTTGTGCTGCTAGTTCTTTCCTTCCTTTATCATTTAGGTAATTTGCATTTTCACAGAAGTTTCCTGCTTTTGGATTTAAACCCATCAGCAGCTCAGAGACTCTATCTTAAAAGGGACACAATCAACTTTCACCAGAGCTTTGATTACTTTTTTAACTTCTACTTCCAAAACACACAGCAATCTGAAAAAGAAAACCCAACCTATTGTGGCTTCCTTTGGAGCCCGAATAGCATTTTAATTAAGTAGCATGGTATGTTTGCATTTCTTTTGCCCCTTCTACTATATACCCTGCACATGTTCTGGGGCAAATGCACATTTCTTCCATAGTTTAACTTCTATAACATGATCCATATAAATTTTTACATAAGGTGTAACTATTTCTTATTTTTTTTTTGCTTACAAAGTTTTCATGTACCTTTATCAAAGTGACAGTCTGATTATTCAGAGCCATTTTAAGGCTCAGTGTTTCTAATATTGCTTCTTTTTGTTTTGTGCACCTCACCCCTGCTGTTGCTTCAGAGGGGCACTGTCTTTTTAATTTCTTATTTATTTATTTACTACAGCTCTCATCTGCTATTTTGTTACAAAAACTAACAAACAAACAGAAATCAACCAACCAAACAAAAGAATGCAGAATTTTTTTTTCTATTCTCCTGATTTTGACTGCCTTGCTGCAGCCACAACTTAAAAACATTTTACATTTTGTAAAGCATTGAGTTACCTTTTAAGGGTAAAATGCCAAATCCCAAAGCCAAACAACACTAATTACCGGTGTCTAGCAAAAAGGTCTGTCAGTTTTGCAACTTTGAATTAAAGAGTCAAATGGATTTTTAGTGGCATTATTTAAAACAAGAACAAAACAAATTGGTCCTTAGAACTTTACATACTTACACACACACAGATAGATACATACACATTTTCTTTTCCTTAACATCCCTTCCACACTGCTCTGTTTTTACATCTTACATTCCCTTTATACATTTGAGGCAGTTAAGTTCCAATAGAACCCCCTTATGTTCTTTTAGCAAATTTGACTAAATTGTCCAGTCAAATGATTTTAATCAGATCGTTTTTGTTGCCTGGCTAATTTACAGACATTCCTTTGGAAAAGGGCCCATTTTTCCTTCAGAACGGCTGCAAAGAAACCAAGAATGCTCTGTCTCTAACACTTTTCCTTTTTAACATTTTCATAAAGTTTAGCTGCTTAATTCCCTCCAGCCTCTGCAGAGTTAACTTTTTCACTCTCTTTTCTCTTCGTAATTCTGCCTGGGAGTGCTGTACATAGGACCTTTTTCCCCTTTCACCCGCTATAATGGCTGCTACCTGGTTAAAGGCAAAGCCCATTTTTTTTCTCAGACTCTTAATTAGTGACTCACAAGGACTATGATTTGCAGGTGCTCTACCCTGCTTCAAGGTTAATTTCTTTACCATACCTTGGAGCACATGATTCTCTCTTTCAATTTTCTCAGAGGCTTTAGCTTGGTCTGCCAGGAATCTCTTTCTCTCTCTTTTTGCATTCCTGGAGTGCCTCTTTCATTATTTTCAGCTGACTTTGGGTATTTGTAGCCAGCACCTTCCAGTTGTCTGCTCCCTTTTCCGTTTGTGCCTTTTCCTCTTTACATGAAGACAAGCGGAGGTAAGAATCCTTACATGCCTCCCACAATAACCGAATTGCTGCTGCATCTCTTTTGGCAGCACTAGGAGGTTTGTATATGAGGATATACAGAGCCGATCTATCCTCTAGGTCTGAAATAGTGCAGACATCAGCTAGGGTTTGTTTAGTCCAAGGATTGTGCCCAAATTTTTGAAGGATTTGTTTAAAAGGTGTAATTTTTTTTTTAATAGAAGGTGAGGTTGGAGTTCCTTCTGACTCCATTCCTCCCTTTGGTACTGGCTTACCCTGTTTTCTTTTAAACATCTTAACACGGATATTTCAATCTCTTTTCAGAGTAGCAGCCGGGTTAGTCTGTATTCACAAAAAGAAAAGGAGGACTTGTGGCACCTTAGAAACTAACAAATTTATTTGAGCATAAGCTTTCGTGAGCTACAGCTCACTTCATCGGATGCAAGTGGTGTTCTCGTCCATCCTCCCCGTGGAAGGAAAAGGCCTGGGTAGGGACCGTCGAATCGTGGAGGTCAACGAATGGCTACGCAGGTGGTGTCGGAGAGAAGGCTTTGGATTCTTTGACCATGGGATGGTGTTCCATGAAGGAGGAGTGCTGGGCAGAGACGGGCTCCATCTTACAAAGAGAGGGAAGAACATCTTTGCCAGCAGGCTGGCTAACCTAGTGAGGAGGGCTTTAAACTAGGTTCACCGGGGGAAGGAGACCAAAGCCCTGAGGTAAGTGGGAAAGCGGGATACCGGGAGGAAGCACAGGCAGGAATGTCTGTGAGGGGAGGGCTCCTGCCTCATACTGGGAATGAGGGGCGATCAACAGGTTATCTCAAGTGCTTATATACAAATGCACAAAGCCTTGGAAACAAGCAGGGAGAACTGGAGGTCCTGGTGATGTCAAGGAATTATGACGTGATTGGAATAACAGAGACTTGGTGGGATAACTCACATGACTGGAGTACAGTCATGGATGGTTATAAACTGTTCAGGAAGGACAGGCAGGGCAGAAAAGGTGGGGGAGTAGCACTGTATGTAAGGGAGCAGTATGACTGCTCAGAGCTCCGGTACGAAACTGTGGAAAAACCTGAGTGTCTCTGGATTAAGTTTAGAAGTGTGTGCAACAAGAGTGATGTCATGGTGGGAGTCTGCTATAGACCACCGGACCAGGGGGATGAGGTGGATGAGGCTTTCTTCCGGCAACTCACGGAAGCTACTAGATCGCATGCCCTGATTCTCATGGGTGACTTTAATTTTCCTGATATCTGCTGGGAGAGCAATACAGCGGTGCATAGACAATCCAGGAAGTTTTTGGAAAGTGTAGGGGACAATTTCCTGGTGCAAGTGCTAGGGGAGCCAACTAGGGGGAGCGCTTTTCTCGACCTGCTGCTCACAAACCGGGTAGAATTAGTGGGGGAAGCAAAAGTGGATGGGAATCTGGGAGGCAGTGAGCATGAGTTGGTTGAGTTCAGGATCCTGACGCAGGGAAGAAAGGTAAGCAGCAGGATACGGACCCTGGACTTCAGGAAAGCAGACTTTGACTCCCTCAGGGAACAGATGGCCAGGATCCCCTGGGGGACTAACATGAAAGGGAAGGGAGTCCAGGAGTGCTGGCTGTATTTCAAGGAATCCCTGTTGAGGTTACAGGGACAAACCATCCCGATGAGTCGAAAGAATAGTAAATATGGCAGGCGACCAGCTTGGCTTAATGGTGAAATCCTAGCGGATCTTAAACATAAAAAAGAAGCTTACAAGAAGTGGAAGGTTGGACATATGACCAGGGAAGAGTATAAAAATATTGCTCAGGCGTGTAGGAAAGATATCAGGAGGGCCAAATCGCACCTGGAGCTGCAGCTAGCAAGAGATGTCAAGAGTAACAAGAAGGGTTTCTTCAGGTATGTTGGCAACAAGAAGAAAGCCAAGGAAAGTGTGGGCCCCTTACTGAATGAGGGAGGCAAGCTAGTGACAGAGGATGTGGAAAAAGCTAATGTACTCAATGCTTTTTTTGCCTCTGTTTTCACTAACAAGGTCAGCTCCCAGACTGCTGTGCTGGGCAACACAAAATGGGGAAGAGATGGCCAGCCCTCTGTAGAGATAGAGGTGGTTAGGGACTATTTAGAAAAGCTGGACGTGCACAAGTCCATGGGGCCGGACGAATTGCATCCGAGAGTGCTGAAGGAATTGGCGGCTGTGATTGCAGAGCCCTTGGCCATTATCTTTGAAAACTCGTGGCGAACGGGGGAAGTCCCGGATGACTGGAAAAAGGCTAATGTAGTGCCCATCTTTAAAAAAGGGAAGAAGGAGGATCCTGGGAACTACAGGCCAGTCAGCCTCACCTCAGTCCCTGGAAAAATCATGGAGCAGGTCCTCAAAGAATCAATCCTGAAGCACTTAGAGGAGAGGAAAGTGATCAGGAACAGTCAGCATGGATTCACCAAGGGAAGGTCATGCCTGACTAATCTAATCGCCTTTTATGATGAGATTACTGGTTCTGTGGATGAAGGGAAAGCAGTGGATGTATTGTTTCTTGACTTTAGCAAAGCTTTTGACACGGTCTCCCACAGCATTCTTGTCAGCAAGTTAAGGAAGTATGGGCTGGATGAATGCACTATAAGGTGGGTAGAAAGCTGGCTAGATTGTCGGGCTCAACGGGTAGTGATCAATGGCTCCATGTCTAGTTGGCAGCCGGTGTCAAGTGGAGTGCCCCAGGGGTCGGTCCTGGGGCCCGTTTTGTTCAATATCTTCATAAATGATCTGGAGGATGGTGTGGATTGCACTCTCAGCAAATTTGCGGATGATACTAAACTGGGAGGAGTGGTAGGTACGCTGGAGGGGAGGGATAGGATACAGAAGGACCTAGACAAATTGGAGGATTGGGCCAAAAGAAATCTAATGAGGTTCAATAAGGATAAGTGCAGGGTCCTGCACTTAGGATGGAAGAATCCAATGCACCGCTACAGACTAGGGACCGAATGGCTCGGCAGCAGTTCTGCGGAAAAGGACCTAGGGGTGACAGTGGACGAGAAGCTGGATATGAGTCAGCAGTGTGCCCTTGTTGCCAAGAAGGCCAATGGCATTTTGGGATGTATAAGTAGGGGCATAGCGAGCAGATCGAGGGACGTGATCGTTCCCCTCTATTCGACACTGGTGAGGCCTCATCTGGAGTACTGTGTCCAGTTTTGGGCCCCACACTACAGGAAGGATGTGGATAAATTGGAAAGAGTACAACGAAGGGCAACGAAAATGATTAGGGGTCTAGAGCACATGACTTATGAGGAGAGGCTGAGGGAGCTGGGATTGTTTAGTCTGCAGAAGAGAAGAATGAGGGGGGATTTGATAGCTGCTTTCAACTACCTGAAAGGGGGTTTCAAAGAGGATGGCTCTAGACTGTTCTCAATGGTAGCAGATGACAGAACGAGGAGTAATGGTCTCAAGTTGCAATGGGGGAGGTTTAGATTGGATATTAGGAAAAACTTTTTCACTAAGAGGGTGGTGAAACACTGGAATGCGTTACCTAGGGAGGTGGTAGAATCTCCTTCCTTAGAGGTTTTTAAGGTCAGGCTTGACAAAGCCCTGGCTGGGATGATTTAACTGGGACTTGGTCCTGCTTTGAGCAGGGGGTTGGACTAGATGACCTTCTGGGGTCCCTTCCAACCCTGATATTCTATGATTCTATGATTCTATGCATTTGGTGGAAAAAAAACTTTTTTTTTCCATTTTTTTTTTCCACCAAATGCATCCGATGAAGTGAGCTGTAGCTCACGAAAGCTTATGCTCTAATAAATTTGTTAGTCTCTAAGGTGCCACAAGTACTCCTTTTCTTTTTGTAATGAGACTGATCACTTAAGGTGAGCTATTACCAGCAGGAGAGCGGGGGGGGGGGAAGAACACTTTTGTAGTGATAATCAAGGTGGGCCATTTCCAGCAGTTGACAAGAACGTCTGAGGAACAGTGACAGAGCCAGAAGAGTACCCAGAAGTCACTACTGCAGGACAGGCCCAACAAAGAAAATAACAGAACGCCACTAGCCATCACCTTCAGCCCCCAACTAAAACCTCTCCAACGCATCATCAAGGACCTACAACCTATCCTGAAGGACGACCCATCACTCGCACATATCTTGGGAGACAGGCCAGTCCTTGCTTACAGACAGCCCCCCAATCTGAAGCAAATACTCACCAGCAACCACACACCACACAACAGAACCACTAACCCAGGAACCTATCCTTGCAACAAAGCCCGTTGCCAACTCTGTCCACATATCTATTCAGGGGACACCATCATAGGGCCTAATCACATCAGCCACAGTATCAGAGGCTCGTTCACCTGCACATCCACCAATGTGATATATGCCATCATGTGCCAGCAATGCCCCTCTGCCATGTTCATTGGTCAAACAGGACAGTCTCTACATAAAAGAATAAATGGTCACAAATCACACATCAAGAATGATAACATTTAAAAACCAGTTGGAGAACACTTCAATCTCTTTGGTCACTCGATTACAGACCTAAAAGTTGCAATTCTTCAACAGAAAAACTTAAAAACAGACTCCAATGAGAGACTGCTGAATTGGAATTAATTTGCAAACTGGATACAATTAACTTAGGCTTGAATAGAGACTGGGAGTGGATGGGTCATTACACAAAGTAAAACTATTTCCCCTTGTTTATTCCCTCCCCTCTCCCCGCACTGTTCCTCAGACGTTCTTGTCAAATGCTGGAAATGGCTCACCTTGATTATCACTACAAAAGGTCCCTCCGTCCCCCGCTCTCCTGCTGGTAATAGCTCACCTTAAGTGATCAGTCTCATTACAGTGTGTATGGTAACACCCATTGTCTCATGTTCTCTATGTATATAAATATCCCCACTATATTTTTCACTGAATGCATCCGATGAAGTGAGCTGTAGCTCACGAAAGCTTATGTTCAAATAAATTTGTTAGTCTCTAAGGTGTCACAAGTCCTCCTTTTCTTTTTGCGAATACAGACTAATACGGCTGCTACTCTGAAACCTTCTTAATTAGTAATACCCTGGAATTTAAACTATGGGGAATCAAACTCATTTGTGATTTTAATACAGAACTTCTTTAATATGATCCAACAGAGTGACCTAGACAAATTAGAGGATTGGGCCAAAAGAAATCTGATGAGGTTCAACAAGGACAAGTGCAGAGTCCTGTACTTAGGATGGAAGAATCCCATGTGCTGCTACAGACTAGGGACCGAATGGCTAGGCATCAGTTCTGCAGAAAAGGACCTAGGAGTTACAGTGGACGATAAGCTGGATATGAGTAGGGTGACCAGATGACAAGAACAAAATATCGGGACACATGGGGGAGAAGCCACAGGCTCACCAGGGCCGACTCTAAGTATTTTGCTGCCCCAAGCAAAAAACAAACAGACAAAAAAACTGGAGTGCTGCCGAAGAAAAAAACAAAACAAAAAAGCTGGAGTGCCGCCGAAGGAAAATATTGGAACAAATGGCATCCCAACCGTACATCAATCAGGACGCAGGACAAACAATTAAATATTGGGACAGTCCCCATTTTATTGGGATATCTGGTCACCCTAGATATGATATGAGTCAACAGTGTGCCCTTGTTGCCAAGAAGGCTAATGGCATTTTGTGCTGTATAGGAGCATTGCCAGCAGACCAAGGGACGTGATCATTCCCCTCTATTCGACATTGGTGAGGCCTCATCTGGAGTACTGTGTCCAGTTTTGGGCCCCACGCTACAAGAAAGATGTGGAAAAATTGAAAAGCGTCCGGCAGAGGGTAACAAAAATGATTAGGGGACTGGAACACATGACTTATGAGGAGAGGCTGAGGGAACTGGGATTGTTTAGTCTGCAGAACAGAAGAATGAGGGGGGATTTGCTAGCTGCTTTCAACTACCTGAAAGGGGGGGGGGTTCCAAAGAGGATGGATCTAGACTGTTCTCAGTGGTAGCAGATGACAGAACAAGGAGTAATGGTCTCAAGTTGCAGTGCGGGAGGTTGAGGTTGGATATTAGGAAAAACTTTTCCACTAGGAAGGTGGTGAAGCACTGGAATGGGTTACCTAGCGAGGGGGTGGAATCTCCTTCCTTTGAGGTTTTTAACACCTGGCTTGACAAAGCCCTGGCTGGGATGATTTAGCTGGGGATTGGTCCTGCTTTGAGCAGGGGTTTGGACTAGATGACCTCCTGACGTCCCTTCCAACCCTGATATTCTATGGTAACTGGTCTAGTGACTGGGGTGGAAGCAGTAGATGTGATTTATCGTGAATTTAGTAAAGCTTTTGATACTGTCTAACATGACACTCTCATAAGCAAGCTAGGGGAAAATAGTCTCGATGAAATTACTATAAAATGGGTGCACAAGTGGCGGAAAGACCATACCTGAGGAGTAGTTATCCATGGTTCAGTGTCATACTGCAGTGTTCTTTCTTGGGTCTGGTACTAATCAGTATTTTCATTAATGACTTGAATGATGGAGTGGAGAGTATGCTTATCAAAATTGTGGATGACACCAAGCTGGGAAGGGGTTGGTCAAACTAAATTGATATCTTTTTTGATGAGATTACAAGTTTGGTAGATAAAGGTGATAGTGTTGATGTAATAGACTTCTGCAAGGCATTTGACTTGATACTGCATGACATATTGATTAAAAAACTAGAATGATATAAAATTAACATGGCACACATTGAAAGACTAAAAGAACATAAGAACAGCGATACTGGGTCAGACCAAAGGTCCATCTAGCCCAGTATCCTGTTTTCTGACAGTGGCCAGTGCCAGGTGCCGCAGAGGGAATGAACAGAACAGATAATCATCAAGTGATCCATCCCCTCTGGCTCATTCCCAGCTTCTGGCAAACAGAGGTTAGGGACACCATCCCTGCCCATCCTGGCTAATAGCCATTGGTGGACCTATCCTCCATGAACTAATCTAGTTCTTTTCTGAACCCCGTTATAGTCTTGGCTAAGGATTAAAAACTGGCTGGCTGGTAGGTCTCAAAATGTAACTGTAAAAGGAGGATTGTCATTGAGCAGGTGTTTCCACAGGGGGCCCAACGCTCTTTAACATTTTTATCAATGATCTGCAAGAAAACCCCAAATCGTCACTGATAAAGTTTGAAGATGACACAAAAATTGGGCTGTGGTTAATAAAATGAAGAGGACCAATAATTAATTTAGAGCAATTTGGATTGCTTGATAAACTGAGCAAACCAGATGCATTTTAATATGGCTTATTCTAAAAGAATACATCTAGGAACAAAGAAGGCATGACCTACGCCCACGATCGGGGACTCTATCCTGGCAAGCAGGGACTCTGAAAAAGATTCGGGTTTCACGGTGGATAATCAGCTGAACATGAGCTCCCATTGTGATGCAATGACCAAAACTGCTAAGGCTGTCCCGGGATGCACAAATAGGGGAATCTCGAGTAGGAGTAGAGAGGTTATTTTATCTCTGTATTTGATACTGGTGCAATGAATGGCCTGCATCATGGTATGTGAGTGTCTCCCATGGGTGGTGGGTATCGCAGGCTAGGGGAGGCTAAGCCTCTCCAAACAGCCAGACCTGGTCCCACCCATGCTCTATCACAAGGCCCCCTCCTGCTTCCTGTTCTTTCCCCATGGCCCCAGCTCGACTGCTTCTCTTCCCCAAAGTGGGCATGAGCTGGGGTTGGGGCTAGGATGGGCCAGCCTACAGCCCGGGACTCAAGACAGGTGGGGCCAGTGCTTGGGCCACCAAGTGCTCCAGGGATGGGGCCCCCCATCTGGCATTCCAGGGCTGGGGGCACTTGGGCCACCCACTCAGCACTCCAGGGCTAGGGGCACTGAGACTGCTGGGGCACTCCATGGCTGGGGGTACTTGGGAAGGCCGGCTGGGGCGGCCCACGACTGGGGTGGGGGAGCTGGCAGCTGCAGTGAGGGGCTCGGAGCTCTGGTGGGAGAGGGGGAGGAAGGGGCACGAGAGGGGACTAGCCCCCACAATGGGCGGTTCACGTGCAACCCATGGTGGCTCCCCTTTGGAGCAGCAAACGTTCCTTTTCTTATACAGACTGTATCTGAGTTCCTGGCCTGCTACGTGTATTTCTTAAACAAAATACTGTGGGGTGTAAATGAAATTCCCATCACAGGGCTAATGAGCAAACAGACCAGTATCTAAAACAGTGGTCACCAACCAGTAGATCGCAATCGACTGGTCAATCCTGGAGCCTCTGGCAGTCGATCGCCATCTCTGGCTGCTGAAAGTCCAGTGGTGCAGTGGGTCTAAGACAGGTTTCCTGCCTG
Organism: Dermochelys coriacea; assembly: GCF_009764565.3. NCBI lineage: Eukaryota > Metazoa > Chordata > Testudines > Dermochelyidae > Dermochelys > Dermochelys coriacea. Next base: position 347,785,323 of record NC_050068.2, on the reverse strand, counting down.
CCCTGGCCCCATGCCACTCTCGGAAGCGGCTGGCATGTCTCTGCAGCCCCTTCGGGGGGGGGGGGCAGGCAGCTCTGTGCACTGCTGCTGCCCCCACCCCCATCCCAGTGCTGACTTGGCAGCTTCCATTGGCCGGGAACTGCAGCCAATGAGTGCTGCGGGGGTGGCACTTGCGGAGCCCCCTCCTGCAGATCTCCTGCTCCCCCAACACTCTGCCCCAGTCTGAGGCCCCCTCCTGCACCCAAACTCCCTCCCAGAGCCCGCAGCCCACACCCCCTTGTACCCCAACCCCCTGCCGCAGCCCAGAGCCGCCTCCTGCACCCAAGCTCCCTCCCAGAGCACGCACCCCTCATCCCTCCTGTAACCCAACCCCTTGCTCCACCCCAGAGCCCTCTCCAGCATCCAAACTCCCTCCCAGAGCCCGCACCCCTCACCCTTCCTGTACCCCAATGCTCTGCCCCAGCCCAGAGCCCCTCCTGCACCCAAATTGTAGGGGACAATTTCCTGGTGCAAGTGCTGGAGGAACCAACTAGGGGAAGAGCTCTTCTTGACCTGCTGCTCACAAACCGGAAAGAATTAGTAGGGGAAGCAAAAGTGGATGGGAACCTGGGAGGCAGTGACCATGAGATGGTAGAGTTCAGGATCCTGACACAAGGAGAGCAGCAGAATACAGACCCTGGACTTCAGAAAAGCAGACTTTGACTCCCTCAGGGAACTGATGGGCAGGATCCCCTGGGAGAATAACATGAGGGGGAAAGGAGTCCAGGAGAGCTGGCTGTATTTTAAAGAATCCTTATTGAGGTTACAGGGACAAGCCATCATGATGTGTAGAAAGAATAGTAAATATGGCAGGCGACCAGCTTGGCTTAACAGTGAAATCCTTGCTGATCTTAAACACAAAAAAGAAGCTTACAAGAAGTGGAAGATTGGACAAATGACCAGGGAGGAGTATAAAAATATTGCTCGGGCATGCAGGAGTGAAATCAGGAAGGCCAAATCACACCTGGAGTTGCAGCTAGCAAGAGATGTTAAGAGTAACAAGAAGGGTTTCTTCAGGTATGTTGGCAACAAGAAGAAAGTCAAGGAAAGTGTGGGCCCCTTACTGAATGGGGGAGGCAACCTAGTGACAGATGATGTGGAAAAAGCTAATGTACTCCATGCTTTTTTTGCCTCTGTCTTCACGAACAAGGTCAGCTCCCAGACTACTGCACTGGGCAGCACAGCATGGGGAGGAGGTGACCAGCCCTCTGTGGAGAAAGAAGTGGTTCAGGACTATTTAGAAAAGCTGGACGAGCACAAGTCCGTGGGGCTGGATGCGCTGCATCCGAGAGTGCTAAAGGAGTTGGCGGATGTGATTGCAGAGGCATTGACCATTTATCTTTGAAAACTCTGGCGATTGGGGGAGGTCCTGGATGACTGGAAAAAGGCTAAATGTAGGGCCCATCTTTAAGAAAGGGAAGGAGGCAGATCCAAGGAACTACAGGCCAGTCAGTCTCACCTCAGGCCCTGGAAATATCATGGAGCAGGTCCTCAAGGAATCAATTCTGAAACACTTGGAGAGGAAAGTGATCAGGAACAGTCAGCATGGATTCACCAAGGGCAAGTCATGCCTGACTAATCTAATTGCCTTCTACAACGAGATAACAGGCTCTGTGGATGAGGGGAAAGCAGTGCACGTGTTGTTCCTTGACTTTAGCAAAGCTTTTGACACGGTCTCCCACAGTATTCTTGCCAGCAAGTTAAAGAAGTATGGGCTGGATGAATGGACTATAAGGTGAATAGAAAGTTGGCTAGATTGTCGGGCTCAACGGGTAGTGATCAATGGCTCCATGTCTAGTTGGCAGCCGGTATCAAGCGGAGTGCTCCAAGGGTCGGTCCTGGGGCTGGTTTTGTTCAATATCTTCGTAAATGATCTGGAGGATGGTGTGGATTGCACCCTCAGCAAGTTTGCAGATGACACTAAACTGGGAGGAGAGGTAGATACGCTGGAGGGTAGGAATAGGATACAGAGGGACCTAGACAAATTAGAGGATTGGGCCAAAAGAAATCTGATGAGGTTCAACAAGGACAAGTGCAGAGTCCTGCACTTAGGACGGAAGAATCCCACGCACCACCACAGACTAGGGACCTAATGGCTAGGCAGCAGTTCTGCAGAAAAGGACCTGGGGTTACAGTGGATGAGAAGGTGGATATGAGTTAACAGTGTGACTTTGTTGCCAAGAAGGCCAATGGCATTTTGGGATGTATAAGTAGGGGCATTGCCAGCAGATCGAGGGACGTGATTGTTCCCCTCTATTTGACATTGGTGAGGCCTCATCTGGAGTACTGTGTCCAGTTTTGGGCCCCACACTACAAGAAGGATGTGGAAAAATTGGAAAACGTCCAGCGGAGGGCAACAAAAATGATTAGGGACTGGAACACATGACTTATGAGGAGAGGCTGAGGGAAATGGGATTGTTTAATCTGCGGAAGAGAAGAATGAGGAGGGATTTGATAGCTGCTTTCAACTACCTAAAAGGGGTTTCAAAAGAGGATGGATCTAGACTGTTCTCAGTAGTAGCAGATGACAGAACAAGGAGTGATGGTCTCAAGTTGCAGAGCGGGAGGTTTAGGTTGGATATTAGGAAAAACTTTTTCACTAGGAGGGTGGTGAAGCACTGGAATGGGTTACCTAGGGAGGTGGTGGAATCTCCTTCCTTAGAGGTTTTTAAGGTCAGGCTTGATAAAGCCTGGCTGGGACGATTTAGTTGGGGTTGGTCTTGCTTGAGCAGGGGGTTGGACTAGATACCTCCTGAGGTCCCTTCCAACCCTGATATTCTATGATTCTATGATTCCCTTCCAGAGTCTACACCCCTCACCCCTCCTGTACCCCAACCCCTTGCCCCAGCCCAGAGCTCCTTCCTGCACCCAAACTCCCTCCCAGAGCCCGCACGCCTTACCCCCTCCTGCACCCCAACACCCTGCTCCAGGCTCACCCCAGAGCCCCCTCCTACACCCCGAACCTCTTGGTCCCAGCCCAGAGCCTACACCCCCCCCACACCCCAACCCCCTGCCCCAGCCCGGTGAAAATAAGTGAGGGTGGGGGATTGCAAGCGACGGAGGGAAGGGGGAAAGGAGTGAGTTGGGCGGGGCCTTGGGGAAGGGGCAGGGTTGATCCTAGGTTGATCTTAAATTTTAAAAATGATCTGGGGCATAAAAAGGTCAGAGACCCCACTCTGAAACCCCCTCCCCCCGGTGAAATTCAGGTGCTACAGTGACCTTGCACTTCCCAAAGGGCCAGTGGAAAGTGGTGACAGCTACTAAAGCTAATATGGCTGCCAGAGGAGCACTTGCTGTGCCCATTCCAAAGTTGGGTAGGTGGGACTCCCCACAGCTGGTCTGCAAGTGGCGGCTAAGGTAACTAGCCCCACGCAGTCTCCCATTGTGAATAACCAGTGCTAAGCTTGACAAGGGTGATGGCAGCCATGATAAGAACCTTTCATGGTGAGCCTGATGTGAGGGGGGGGGTCCGCAAAACCCAAACTTGTCCAAACCCCACCTGTTTAGAAAACAGGTCCAGTTTTGACACTTCTTCCGACTTACAAAAAAGTTGGCGGGGGAAGTTTTAAAATTCTCCAAACGCTTCCTGTCAACACGCCCGAAAGGGAAAACTCCATTTGCCCCAGTTTGCAACGACTTTTGTTTTGAAAGGGAGTCTTGTTAGAAGGGGGGAAAAAGGTCAATATCAAAACAAATCTTTCAGAAAACATTCAAAATGACCAGGACCAACTGTTGTGTTCTGAACTCTTTTCCCCCCCCCCCTTTTTTTCAGTTTGTGAAAATTTGGGATTTTGACCTTTGAATCCAATTTGGGACAGGAACAAACCGCAAATTTAAAAATATTGATGGGAGGGGAAAACCATCTCTTGCCCAACTCCATTGTTCCTAAAGTCACCAAGTGGCAGGATGGTCTAAGGCAGGGATGGCGAAACTTCAGCTCACACACGGCATGCAGCTCTTTTACAGTTAAAGTGCAGCTCACAAAGCCCCTCCCACGCACACCCCCATTCTCCACCTACAAGACTTGGGGGGGAGCTCAGGGCTTCTGCTCAGCAGCAGAGGGAGTCTCAGGGCTTCAGTCATAGATTCATAGATACTAAGGTCAGAAGGGACCATTCTGATCATCTAGTCCGACCTCCTGCACAGCGCAGGCCACAGAATCTCACTCACCCACTCCTACGAAAAACCTCACCTATGTCTGAGCTATTGAAGTCCTCAAATCATGGTTTAAAGACTTCAAGGAGCAGAGAAGCCTCCCTCAAGTCAACCATGCCCCATGCTACAGAGGAAGGCAAAAAACCTCCAGGGCCTCTCCAATCTGCCCTGGAGGAAAATTCCTTCCCGACCCCAAATATGGCTAAACTAAACCCTGAGCATATGGGCAAGATTCACCAGCCAGATACTACAGAAAATTCTTTCCTGGGTAACTCAGATCCCATCCATCTAATATCCCATCTCAGGGGATTAGTCCTATTTACCCTGAATATTTAAAGATCAATTACTTACCAAAATCACATTATCCCATCATACCATCTCCTCCATAAACTTATCGAGTAGAATCTTAAAGCCAGATAGATTTTTGCCCCCACTGCTTCCCTTGGAAGGCTATTCCAAAACTTCACTCCTCCAATAGTTAGAAACCTTTGTGTAATTTCAAGTCTAAACTTCCTGGTGGGCAGCTTATACCCATTTGTTCTTGTGTCCACGTTGGTGTTGAGCTTAAATAATTCCTCTCCCTCTCCTGTATTTATCCCTCTGATATATTTATAGAGAGCAATCATATCTCCCCTCAACCTTCTTTTAGTTAGGCTAAACAAGCCAAGCTCCTTGAGTCTCCTTTCATAAGACAAGTTTTCCATTCCTCGGATCATCCTAGTAGCCCTTCTCTGTACCTGCTCCAGTTTGAATTCATCCTTTTCAAACATGGGAGACCAGAACTGCACACAGTATTCAAGGTGAGGTCTCACCAGTGCCTTGTATAATGGTACTAAAACCTCCTTATCCCTACTGGAAATGCCTCTCCTGATGCATCCCAAAACCGCATTAGCTTTTTTCACAGCCATATCACATTGGCAGCTCATAGTCATCCTATGATCAACCAATACTCCAAGGTCCTGCTCCTCTTCTGTTACTTCTAATTGATGCATCCCCAACTTATAACTAAAATTCTTGTTATTAATCCCTAAATGCATAACCTTACACTTCTCACTATTAAATTTCAACCTATTACTATTACTCCAGTTTACAAGGTCATCCAGATCCTCCGGTATAATATCCTGATCCTTCTCCGAATTGGCAATACCTCCCAGCTTTGTATCATCTGCAAACTTTATTAGCACACTCCCACTTTTTGTGCCAAGGTCAGTAACAAAAAGATTAAATAAGATTGGTCCCAAAACCGATCCCTGAGGAACTCCACTGGTAACCTCCCTCCAACCTGACAATTCGCCTTTCAGTAGGACCCGTTGCAGTCTCCCCTTTAACCAATTCCTTATCCACCTTTTGATGTTCATATTGATCCCCATCTTCTCCAATTTAACTAGTAATTCCCCATGTGGCACGGTATCAAATGCCTTACTGAAATCTAGGTAAATTAGATCCACTGCATTTCCTTTATCTAAAAAATCTGTTACTTTTTCAAAAAAGGAGATTAGGTTGGTTTGGCACGATCTACCTTTTGTAAAACCATGTTGTATTTTGTCCCATTTACCATTGACTTCAGTGGCCTTAACTAATTTCTCCTTCAAAATTTTTTCCAGGACCTTGCATACTACAGATGTCAAACTAACTGGCCTGTAGTTACCCGGATCACTTTTTTTTCCTTTCTTAAAAATAGGAACTATATTAGCAATTCTCCAATCATTTGGTACTACTCCTGAGTTTACAGATTCATTAAAAATTCTTGCTAATGGGCTTGCAATTTCAGGTGCCAATTCCTTTAATAACCTTGGATGAAGATTATCTGGGCCCCCTGATTTAATCCCATTAAGCTGTTTGAGTTTCGCTTCTACCTCAGATATGGTAATATCTACCTCTATATCCTCCTTCCCATTTGTCATGCTACAATTATCCCTAAGATCCTCTTTAGCCTTATTAAAGACTGAGGCAAAGTATTTGTTTAGATATTGGGCCATGCCTAGATTATCTTTAACCTCCACTCCATCCTTAGTGTTTAGTGGCCCCACTTCTTCTTTCTTAGTTTTCTTCTTATTTATATGGCTATAGAACCTTTTACTATTGGTTTTAATTCCCTTTGCAAGGTCCAACTCTACTCAACTTTTAGCCTGTCTCACTTTATCCCTACATGTTCTGACCTCAATTAGGTAGCTTTCCTTGCTGATCCCTCCCATCTTCCACTCCCTGTATGCTTTCTGCTTCTTCCTAATCACCTCTCTAAGATGCTTGCTCATCCAGCTTGGTCTACAACTCCTTCCTATGAATTTTTTCCCCTTTCTTGGGATACAGGCTTCTGATAGCTTCTGCAGCTTTGATTTAAAGTAATCCCAGGTCTCCTCTACCTTTAGATCCATAAGTTCTTCAGTCCAATCCACTTCCCTAACTAATTTCCTTAATTTTTGAAAGTCAGCCCTTTTGAAATCAAAAACTCTAGTTGCAGATTTATTTTTGTTAATCCTTCCATTTAGTTTGAACTGAATTAGCTCATGATCACTTGAGCCAAGATCGTCCCCTACAACCATTTCTTCTATGAGGTCCTCGCTACTCACCAAAATTTAATCTAAAATGGCATCCCCTCTAGTCGATTCAGTAACTACTTGATGAAGGAATCCATCAGCTATCACATCTAGGAAAATCTGAGCCCTATTATTATTACTAGCATTGATCCTCCATTCTATATCTGGGAAGTTAAAGTCTCCCATGATCACGCAGTTTCCATTAGTATTTACTTTATTAAAAACATTAAAAAGGGCTCTATCCATATCCAAATTAGATCCCGGAAGTCTATAGCACACCCCAAGCACTATCGTAGGAGAGACTTTACTAGTTATCTTCCCCAATGTAATTTTTGCCCAGACGGACTCCGTCTCAGGGTGGATACCCAAGTCCTGGCAGGTGCCTCCCATGGGGCTGAAGACTCAAGCCCCAGCACGCACGCCTTGCTCTCGACCTTCTGAACATTGTTGTATGCGGCTCAGAAGTTTGGCCATTCCTGCTCCAGATCATTAATGAAGATATTGAACAAAACCGGCCCCAGGACCAACCCTTGGGGCACTCCACTTGATACAGGCTGCCAACTTGACACGGAGCCATTGATCACTACCCGTTGAGCCTGACAATCTAGCCAGCTTTCTATCCACCTTATAGTCCATTCATCCAGCCCATACTTCTTTAACTTGCTGGCAAGAATATTGTGAGAGACCGGTCAAAAGCTTTGCTAAAGTCAAGGAATAACACATCCACTGCTTTCCCCTCATCCACAGAGCCCGTTATCTCGTCATAGAAGGCAATTAGATTAGTCAGGCATGACTTGCCCTAGGTGAATCCATGCAGCCTGTTCCTGATCACTTTCCTCTCCTCAAAGTGCTTCAAAATGGATTCCTTGAGGACCTGCTCCATGATTTTTCCAGGGACTGAGGTGAGGCTGACTGGCTGTAGGTCCCCGGAGCCTCCTTCTTCCCTTTTTTAAAGATGGGCACTACATTAGCCTTTTTCCATTCATCCAGGACCTCCACCAATTGCCATGAGTTTTCAAAGATAATGGCCAATGGCTCTGCAATCACATCCGCCAACTCCTTTAGCACTCTCAGATGCAGTGCATCCGGCCCCATGGACTTGTGCTTGTTCAGCTTTTCTAAATAGTCCCGAACCGCTTCTTTCTCCACAGAGGGCTGGTCACCTCCTCCCCATGCTGTGCTGCCCAGCTCCCAGACTGCTGCACTGACCTTATTTGTGAACACAGAGGCAAAAAAAGCATTGAGCACATTAGCTTTTTCCACACAGGCACCAACTCCATGGGTACTCCAGGGCTGGAGTACCCACGGAAAAAATTAGTGGGTGCTTAGCACCCTCTGGTAGCCAGCTCCCCCGCTCACTCCCAGTGCCTCCCACCTGCTGCAATCAGCTGTTCCATGGCATGCAGGAGGTGATGTGGGAGGAGGAGGAGGTGCAGGGACAAGGTGTGCTAATGGGAGGGGGCAGAACGGGGGCAGGAAGAGGTGGGGTAGGATTGGGGGTCGGAAGAGGCAGGGCAAGGGTGGGTGGTTGGAGGAAGGGGTTGGGTGGAGTTGGGGCCTGGGGTGGAGCAAGGTGTTGAGCACCCCTGGTACCCGGAGGAAGCTGGTGCCTGTACCAGTGACCCTGTCAAAGAAGGAAATTAAATTGGTTTGGCATGAATCGCCTGCCTTACTAGGTCATTTAAGACTTTGTTTTTGTTAAGAAAATATTTAACTAGAGCACTCAGGAGAAAAGCTTTGTCAAGGATTCAGTGTTTTCATTCCTTCAACTGAGAAAGCCCAAACATCTCAGAGACTTACAAGTCCTCCAGCAAAACTGGATTTGTTATTCCTGACATCTCTAAAGTTAGAACAAGCAAGAAAAAGCCTGTCAGACCTTCTTTGCATCAACTCCCCTATTCTTTGCAGGTCACTATTAGTTCTTTTCACTTTTTTATGCATTCAGAAAGACTTGAGAGGTTTTTGCCTCTTTGCAAAAAAGCCACATGCAGGCTAGGACACCTTAGCGTTTAACAGAATAGTCCAATCACAGCATACATTCTTCTTTCAGGTTCACGAATGGGCTGACAGAAAAGGAGGCACATACCTTTCCTAGTGGGCCTGAGACCAGCCAAACAGCTGAAGTATATGAATTCCCTCACAAATGCAGAGCAGGCTTCCAGACAGCCTGAACTCTGGCAGCCCTTTGTGCATTACTTTAGCAGGGACTCACAGCATAGCTAGGGACTTAAGTAATAGGATCACGTTCACGGCCATTGCTGTGTATGTCACTTATTGAGGCCCAATATCGTATCGGTGGTGTATAGAAACCTGGAAATGCAGCCATGGGGGGATATCCACTATCGCATTGCCCTGTTCAGATAACAGCTGAATATAGAGCCACGGCTGCTGCTGATATGTTTCTGGTACAATTTCCCCAGTCATTTCAGCTAGAGATTTCTCCCTCCAGGGCTTTATTAGAGCATGGTATGAGGAGTGACATGTAATCAAGTACAACTTCAGTTGTGGTATCATTACAACTGAGGAAGACAGTCTTGATGAGGGTTACAACTAGGTTTGGTTTAAACGTTTTCTATCAACATTGTTTTGATGGAAGGCCGGGTTTGACAAGGGAGATTTTGTGGCGTCTCTGTGGAAAGTTGGTGTGTTTAAAAAGATGCGTGGAAATCAAGCTAGTTCTGGGTGGAAATGCTGCCCTGATACTTCCTGGGAGTTGTAGCAGGGCTCCATTCTCTTCTCTGCAGGGACTCCCCTCTCCAAGAGTTAACCATGGGGCATTCTGGGAGATGTAGTCTGGTTGGAGCCGTTGGCCTACAGAGGAGAATGGGAACAAGAGGCAATGCAGTACCATTTCTAAATTGAAATATTTTAGCTAAAACTTTTTTGTTATGTGAATTTCTGCCAAAACACAACAAACAATCCTATGGTAAAAAGAAAAGGAGGACTTGTGGCACCTTAGAGACTAACAAATTTATTTGAGCATAAGCTTTCGTGAGCTACAGCTCACTTCATCGGATGCATTTGGTGGAAAATACAGTGGGGAGATTTATATACACACACACAGAGAACATGAAACAATGGGTTTATCATACACACTGTAAGGAGGAGAGTGATCACTTAAGATGAGCCATCACCAGCAGGATGGGGGGGGGAAGGAGGAAAACCTTTCATGGTGACAAGCAAGGTGGGCCATTTCCAGCAGTTAACAAGAACGTCTGAGGAACTGTATTTTCCACCAAATGCATCCAATGAAGTGAGCTGTAGCTCACGAAAGCTTATGCTCAAATAAATTTGTTAGTCTCTAAGGTGCCACAAGTCCTCCTTTTCTTTTTGCGAATACAGACTAACATGGCTGCTACTCTGAAGTCTGAGGAACAGTGCGGGGTGGGGTGGGGGGGAGAAATAACATGGGGAAATAGTTTTACTTTGTGTAATGACTCATCCACTCCCAGTCTCTATTCAAGCCTAAGTTAATTGTATCCAGTTTGCAAATTAATTCCAATTCAGCAGTCTCTCGCTGGAGTCTGTTTTTGAAGTTTTTTTGTTGAAGGATAGCCACTCTCAGGTCTGTAATCGAGTGACCGGAGAGATTGAAGTGTTCTCCGACTGGTTTTTGAATGTTATAATTCTTGACATCTGATTTGTGTCCATTTATTCTTTTACGTAGAGACTGTCCAGTTTGACCAATGTACATGGCAGAGGGGCATTGCTGGCACATGATGGCATATATCACATTGGTAGATGCGTAGGTGAACGAGCCTCTGATAGTGTGGCTGATGTGATTAGCTGATGTGATCTGATCCCACTGAGGATTACCAAAAGAAACTACAGCATTTGCTCAGGAAACTCCCTGAAAAAGCACAAGAACAAATCCGCACAGACACACCCCTGGAACCCCAACCTGGGGTATTCTATCTGCTACCCAAGATCCATAAACCTGGAAATCCTGGACGCCCCATCATCTCAGGCATTGGCACCCTGACAGCAGGATTGTCTGGCTCTGTTGACTCCCTCCTCAGGCCCTACATTACCAGCACTCCTAGCTATCTTTGAGACACCACTGACTTCCTGAGGAAACTACAATCCATCGGTGATCTTCCTGAAAACACCAGCCTGGCCCCTATGGATGTAGAAGCCCTCTACACCAACATTCCACACAAAGATGGACTACAAGCCGTCAGGAACAGTATCCCCGATAATGTCACGGCTAACCTAGTAGCTGAACTTTATGACTTTGTCCTCACCCATAACTATTTCACATTTGGGGACAATGTATACCTTCAAATCAGCGGCACTGCGATGGGTACCTGCATGGCCCCACGGTATGCCTACATTTTTACGGCTGACTTAGAACAACGTTTCCTCAGCTCTCGTCCCCTAATGCCCCTACTCTACTTGCGCTACATTGATGACATCTTCATCATCTGGACCCATGGAAAAGAAGCCCCTGAGGAATTCCACCAGGATTTCAACAGTTTCCATCCCACCATCAACCTCAGCCTGGACCAGTCCACACAAGAGATCCACTTCCTGGACACTACGGTGCTAATACGCGATGGTCACATAAACACCACCCTATATCGGAAACCTACTGATCGCTATTCCTACCTACATGCCTCTAGCTTTCATCCAGATCATACCACACGATCCATTGTCTATAGCCAAGCTCTACGATATAACCGCATTTGCTCCAACCCCTCAGACAGAGACAAACACCTACAAGATCTCTATCAAGCGTTCTTACAACTACAATACCCACCTGCTGAAGTGAAGAAACAGATTGACAGAGCCAGAAGAGTACTCAGAAGTCACCTACTACAGGACAGACCCAACAAAGAAAATAACAGAACGTCACTAGCCATCACCTTCAGCCCCCAATTAAAACCTCTCCAACGCATCATCAGGGATCTACAACCTATCCTGAAGGATGACCCATCACTCTCACAGATCTTGGGAGACAGTCCAGTCCTTGCTTACAGACAGCCCCCCAACCTGAAGCAAATACTCACTAGTAACCACACACCACACAACAGAACCACTAACCCAGGAACCTATCCTTGCAACAAAGCCCGTTGCCAACTCTGTCCACATATCTATTCAGGGGACACCATCATAGGGCCTAATCACATCAGCCACACTATCAGAGGCTCGTTCACCTGCGCATCTACCAATGTGATATATGCCATCATGTGTCAGCAATGTCAACCCTCTGCCATGTACATTGGTCAAATTGGACAGTCTCTATGTAAAAGAATAAATGGACACAAATCAGACGTCAAGAATTATAACATTCAAAAACCAGTCGGAGAACACTTCAATCTCTCCAGTCACTCGATTACAGACCTGAGAGTGGCTATCCTTCAACAAAAAAACTTCAAAAGCAGACTCCAACGAGAGATTGCTGAATTGGAATTAATTTGCAAACTGGATATAATTAACTTAGGCTTGAATAGAGACTGGGAGTGGATGAGTCATTATACAAAGTAAAACTATTTCCCCATGTTATTTCTCCCACCCCACCCCACCCCACCCCAACCTACCCCCCACTGTTCCTCAGACGTTCTTGTTAACTGCTGGAAATGGCCCACCTTGCTTGTCACCATGAAAGGTTTTCCTCCCCCCCCCATCCTGCTGGTGATGGCTCATCTTAAGTGATCATTCTCCTCCTCACAGTGTGTATGATAAAACCCATTGTTTCATGTTCTCTGTGTGCATATATAAATCTCCCCACTGTATTTTCCACTGAATGCATCCGATGAAGTGAGCTGTAGCTCACGAAAGCTTATGCTCAAATAAATTTGTTAGTCTCTAAGGTGCCACAAGTCCTCCTTTTCTTTTTGCGAATACAGACTAACAGGGCTGCTACTCTGAATCCTATGGTAGAAAAGCCATTTTTTGACCAGCTCTAGTTATGACCCCAACATTGCACTGGTCATATGAAGGCAGTAATGGACCAGTTTGGGAATTTCATCTGGACAATGTGCAATGTCCTAGAGGCCAGCAGACTTTGAAGTTTACTAGATCAATGTTTCTCAACCAGTGTGTCATTACCAAAGGTGGGAGGCAGAGGAGGGTGAGGAAAGGCAGCAGGGTTTGAAGAGATAAAAGTTTGGTCACAATGTAAATCAAAGAGACTCTTGCTCTCTACAAGCATTCCATCAACATCTTGCAACACACAAGTAAGGTCATATACATTAACTGTTCTGGGAATGATACATTACTACAAGATAGGGTTACAAAAAAGTGTTTTACTTTGAATAAGGGGTTTAGAAACACGGGGCTAAAGCAGGATTTAAAAAAAATTAAGAAGGCAAGTCAGCAAGATGCTGGTTCAAAGTAGTACTTTAGAAATATATTTCAGTATATTTCCCCCTCACTCCCCATGCCCATACATTGGGGTTTAACACGTTTAGGGCCAGATTTTCGCCCTTGGCTGCTTCAATAGCTGTGGATGGCTAACTTTAGGCACCCTACATTTGAAAGTTTGGGCCTTAGCACTCAGTAAAGTGCAACTCCCCTTCTACTGCTTTGCTAATCCAATTTGACTCTGTCCTTCATTATTCAAGCTAATCTAGTCCTGGCTTCTTTTCGGCCTAGGTTGCCGAATAGGCCCAGATCCACAGAGGGACTTTGTGTTGTGATGCTGAGCATTGTGCATGAGGTGACAGATCTTTGTTCAAATCCTTTGGGTGGCCAAATGTCTATTTTCACTGATTTGTGAGTCACTCTGGGGCTGAGTCAGGAGATAGATGCTGGGGGCCCTAGAGCGAGGTCGCGGTGTACATACGCAGAGGCAGTGATTTAGGCACCTACAGGATTAAGCAGCAGCCAAATAGGAATTTTGTGGATCACAGCAGTGCTAAAAAAATGGGACTTAGGTGCCTACGTACCTTTCTGGATCCCAACCACGGCAGCTCAGACTATAGGGTTGCCAGATGTCTGTTTTTTTACCGGAACATCCGGTCAAAAAGGAACCCTCCTGGTGGCTCTAGTCAGCACCGTTGACTCGGCCGTTAAAAGTCCGGTTGGCGGCGCAGTGGGACTAAGGCAGGCTCCCTGCTGGCCATGGCTCCGTGTGGCTCCCAGAAGCAGCAGCTTGTCCCCCCTCCGGCTCTTAGGCATACGGGCAGCCAGGGGGCTCCGGCACACCGCCTCCACTGCAAGTGTCGGCTCTGTAGCTCCCATTGGCCAAGAACTACGGATGGGGCAGTGCACGGAGCCACCTGGCCACGCCTACATGTACGAGCTGGAGGGGTGACATGTTGCTACTTCCGGGAGCTGCTTCAGGTAAGCGCTGCCCGCAGCCTGCAACCCTGACCCCCTTCTGCGCCCCACACCCTGTCCTAGCTCTGATCCCCCTCCCGCCCTCCAAACCCTTTGGTCCCAGCCTGGAGCACTCTCCTGCACCTCAAACCCCTCATCCCAGCCCCACACCAGAGCCCGCACCCCCAGCCTCACTACCCCCACACCCCAACCCCCTGCCCCATCCGGGAGCCCCCTCCTGCACTCCAAACACCTCAGCCCCAGCCCAGATCCCCCTCCTACACCCCTAATCCCTCATCCCTGGCCCCACACCAGAGCCTGCATCCCCAGCTGGAGCCCTCACCCCCTCTTGCATCCCAGATCACTGCCTCAGCCCAGAGCCCCCTTCCGCACCCTGAACTCCTCATTTCTGGCCATACCCCAGAGCTCACACCCCCAGCTGGAGCCCTCACCACCTCCAACCCCTTGAGCCAGCCTGGTGAAAAGATAGAGTGAGTGAGGGTGGGGAAAGCGAACAATGGAGGGAGGGGGGATGGAGTGAGCGGGGGTGGGGCCTTGGAGAAGGAGGTGGGCATGGGTGGAGCCTCAGAGGAGGGCAGGGGGCAAGGCAAGGGTGTTCAGTTTTGTGCGAGTAGAAAGTTGGCACCCCATCAGACTATGAACTAAAGATGACCAGGATGACAGCAAGGTCTACATTTTTTTACTCAAACTAGTATTTGAACCTTGTTTCCCCACCACTTGGAGTGAATTCACTAAGCCACTATCATAAATATAAAGGGAAGGCTAACCACCTTTAAATCCCTCCTGGCCAGAGGAAAAAACCCTTTCACCTGTAAAGGGTTAAGAAGCTAAGATAACCTCGCTGGCACCTGACCAAAATGACCAATGAGGAGACAAGATACTTTCAGAGCTGGACCGGGGGGGGGGCAGGGAACAAAGGGTTCTCTCTGTCTGTGTGTTGCTTTTGCCGGGACCAGAGCAGGAATGCAGGTCAGAACTCCTGTAAAGGGTTAATAAGCAATCTAGTTAGATATGCGTTAGATTCTGTTTTGTTTAAATGGCTGATAAAATAAGTTGTGCTGAATGGAATGTATATTCCTGGTTTTGTGTCTTTTTGTAACTTCAGGTTTAGCCTAGAGGGATTCTCTATGTTTTGAATCTGATTACCCTGTAAGGTATTTACCATCCTGATTTTACAGAGGTGATTCTTTTACTTTTTCTTCAACTAAAATTCTTCTTTTAAGAACCTGATTGCTTTTTCATTGTTCTTGAGATCCAAGGGTTTGGGTCTGTGTTCACCTATGCAAATTGGTGAGGATTTTTATCAAGCCTTCCCCAGGAAAGTGGGTGTAGGGCTTGGGGGGATTTTGGGGGGAAAGCCGTTTCCAAGTAGGCTCTTTCCCGGTAATATTTGTTAGACGCTTGGTGGTGGCAGCAATAAAGTCCAGGGACAATAGGTAAAATAGTTTGTACCTTGGGGAAATTTTAACCTAAGCTGGTAAAAATAAGATTAGGGGTTTTTTCATGCAGGTCCCCTCATCTGTACCTTAGAGTTCAGAGTGGGGAAGGAACCTTGACAGCCACCAAGAACCTCACCATTTTACAAATCCTATCAGTGACTGAACTGATTATTTCCTTCCTGATGGTATAGTGGCCCTGAGTATCAGAGGTGCCAACTTTTCCCGGAGCCAGTGGGTGCTCAACCCCCGCACGCCCCCGGCCCCACCCTGACTCCACCCCTGCCCATCTCCATTCCAACCTCTTCCCCAAAGTCCCCACCCCAAATCCGCCCCCTCCCTGCCACTATTGGACTCCTTCCCCAAATCCCCGTCCCGGGACCGCCTCTTCCCCGAGCATGCTGCGTTCCCCCTCCCTCCCAGTGCTTGCCGCTGCAAAACAGCTATTTTGCAGCAGGAAGCACTGGGAGCTAGGGGGAGAAGTGGGGACATGGCGCGTTCAGGAGAGGAGGCAGAGGCGGAGCGGAGGTGAGCTGGGGCGGGGCAGAGAGCTGCCGGTGGGTGCACAGCACCCACCAATTTTTCCCTGTGGGTGCTCCAGCCCTGGAGACGGCGCCTATGCTGGGCATAGATATTGGCAGCATTCTCCTTGCCAATGATGAGCAGCTCGGGTGGAACAGTGAGCGCTAGGTCCCAGTTCAGATTTAATCTGTAAGGGAGAATGGGGTTGTGCCTTCACTGTCAGCTTCAAAATTGTTATCAAATGGTCTAGACAGGTTTGACCAAATCTTTTTTAGGTGCCAAGCTTACATGGGAGGCACTATTGTAGAACCTAGCTCTAACTGCTGGCTATCCGAATTTACGAGTTCTGTTCTCTGATCTACACAGAAATGGCAAAGTCACCTTCTTCCCATCTACCCAGCTTGTGAGCAAGGGGCCTATTCTCACAGAGTTGCTATGCATTCCCAATGACCGTGGGTTCCAGGTCCATGAACAGTGCTCTGGGCATGTGCTTTCCCGATCCAGTCTCACTGGAGAAGGTCCCTAAGGAAGCATCAGCTTGCCCTTCAGGATTTCTCTGAACAGATGATGGATCACATGTTCTAGGCAATACAGCTCCCAGCCTGCATTGCCCATCAGCACTCTGACCTGGCCAGTATGGACAGAAGTACACTCTCTCTCCATGGGGGAAGAGACATACATATTAGGAGCACACACTAAAACTCTCCAAATGCCTGGTTCCAACTTTATACCCTCCCCAAAGGCGAGGGCATCAAAGCTCAGCAGCATGGAAATCCTAATCATTTTAGTCACTTAAGCCATGTTAGCAACACTGGGTGCCTGGTTTGAAGAGATTTCCTATGCTGGCAACTGCTGGTGAACTATTAACATCAGATTTTAAGATGTTCTTTCCAGCTAGTGACAGAACCATGTGACACCTCATCAGAATCAGAGGTTGGAATGTAAAACACATGTCTGGCATATCAGCATTTGCCAGATCAGCAATTGCCATTGGAAATCTTCGCAGCTGCAGGGACGTAACCCTTTAAAGAGAATAATGCCAGGTGCAAGTTAAGGAAAGGCAAGGCTGAAGGTTCTCAGTGGTCACTAATGTACCTGCACTGTCGTTACACTAATGAACTGGGCAGTTTCCAAGATTACTATGCAAGACCTTCAGTTATACTTACTCTCAGGATTAATGAGTGCTAGTTAGATGGCCTGTATGTGATTAGAATCTCCTCTTGATTAACATAACTTAGGAGGCCAGCTGTGCTTCTTCTTTATATATGCTTACTTGCATACCCTCATCTTATTACTGGACCCTTGTCCCATAGGGTCACATCTTATCCTTCTTTGGATTACAGGCTGCTTAAAACAAGAACCATTCATGGTCCTGTCATACAGAACACAGTACAACGGGACTCCTATCCAGAATGGAGCCACTGGATGCTAAATAAATATGTTTACTTAGTGGCAGGGTCAGATGCTTGATATATGAGGACTTGTTCGCTATAAGTTCATGAAACATCCATGGAGCAGTGCCAGGCCAGTCTCAGTTATAGCATCACCTCAAATCTAGAAGGCTGTCGCCTAGGTGGTAAATATCTGAAATCAGGCCTCCAAGATGCGCCTGCCCCCACAGAAACACAAGTGTGAACTGGAGTTGTTGGCTATGCTGCTGTAGTTCTGTCCTAACCCAGCAGAGCTGCATGGGAAACATACCAAGAAAGGCAGGAACATAACAGGTTTACCAGCCAAGAAAGAGCTCTTGGAGTCATGGTGGCTAGTTCTCTAAAAACATCCACTCAAAGTGCAGCGGCCGTCAAAACAGCAAACAGAATGTTGGGAATCATTAAGAAAGGGATAGAGAATAAGACAGAAAACATAATATTGCCTCTCTATAAATCCATGGTACACCTGCATCTTGAATACTGCGTGCAGATGTGGTCGCCCCATCTCAAAAAAGATATATTGGACTTGGAAAAGGTTCAGAAAAGGGCAACAAAAATGATTAGGTGTATGGAATGGCTTCCGTATGAGGAGAGATAAATAAATTTGAGATTTTCAGCTTGGAAAACAGACGGCTAAGA
Organism: Dermochelys coriacea; assembly: GCF_009764565.3. Lineage (NCBI taxonomy): Eukaryota > Metazoa > Chordata > Testudines > Dermochelyidae > Dermochelys > Dermochelys coriacea. The sequence goes on along the minus strand of NC_050068.2, from coordinate 347,767,281 downwards.
AGGGATACGATAGAGGTCTATAAACTCATGACTGGTGTGGAGAAAGTAAATAAGGAAGTGTTATTTACTCCTTCTCATAACACAAGAACTAGGGGTCACCAAATGATATTCACAGGCAGCGGGTTTAAAGCAAAGAAAAGGAAGTATTTCTTCACACGACGCACAGTCAACCTCTGGTTCTCTTTGCCAGAGGATGTTGTGGAGGCCAAAACTACAACAGGGTTCAAAAAATAACTTGATAAATTCATGGAGGATAGGTCTATCGATGGCTATTAGCCAGGATGGGCAGGAAGGGTGTCCCTAGCCTCTGTTTGCCAGAAGCTGGGAATGAGCGACAGGGGATGGATCACTTGATGATTCCTTGTTCTGTTCATTCCCTCTGGGGCACCTGGCACTGGCCGCTGTCAAAAGACAGGACATTGGACTAGATGGTCTAATCCAGTTTGGCTGTTCTTATGTTCTTATGGCAGTTCTCATTCTTTAACAAAAAGTGTAGTCGTTAATTAGACCTCGACCAATGACTAAATCCACAAAGGGACTTTGGCACCTATGTCTAAATCCTCAGCCCTCCTGCTCAACTCCTTTTTAACCATGTAAAGGTCTGTCTACACAGCAGAGAAAGCCCTATGGCTGGCCCATGCCAGCTCACTCAGACTCAAGGGGCTCTGGCTGAAACCTGAGCTCTGGGACCCTCCCATCTTGCAGGATCCTGGGCTCCAGCCTGAGTCCACGAATCTACACAGCAAGGAAACAGCACCACAGCTCAAGCCCCACAAGCATGATCTAAAATGGGTTTTCCATTGAGAACAGCAGTGGCTTGTTAGTTTAGATTTAGGACATTGTTCGGAAGAGTTTTTCGCAGATTGTCACATCAGATTTCAACTGTTCCCCACAAAGCCAGACAGGAACAGCTGAAGTACAAGATGCCAGACTAGCTGGAGTCAAAGCTTCAATTCAAGCAGCAAATAGATTAACATTTGCAGCTCAGAAATCTGTCAGTCTGACAGGGCAATGCCTGTAAAGAGTTAATTGTTTCTGTTTTTAAAAAACTGTTCCCATTCACAGAGATGGAACAGATTTAAAAACCTAACCAAGCTTTTAAACACAGCTCAGGATATAGCTAGCTACCTTCACAGGAACACAAGCCAAGTGTAAGACAAAGGAATAATACAGCCCCTTCCTTAGTCACTCTGTGCCAGACGGGAAGTCGCACAACACTGACATTGAAGAGGAAATATTTCCCTTCTTTAACTTGTGCTTTCTATCCGGTTACAACATTAGAGCAGGAAAAAAGAGACGAAGATAGAACACATCAGCAAACTCACCATGGCGAGAATCCAACTCATGTCTGCACCAAGCAGCACTAGAGAAACCTGTTGCTGACCCTGGTCAGTTTATAGCTGGAAGTGTGGACAGAGGCCAAAGTTGTTTCTTTATTTCCCCCCTCCAGTCACGGCAGTGTGTGACTTCATACAGTTTCCAGAATCACATGTTGGGTTTATTCCAATGGCTTTAGACAGGTCACAGTCTTGGGCCCGACCTACACAGACTTTGTGCATGCACTTAAGTTTACTTTTTTAAGTGTCAGAGTAGCAGCCGTGTTAGTCTGTATTCGCAAAAAGAAAAGGAGTACTTGTGGCACCTTAGAGACTAACAAATTTATTTGAGCATAAGCTTTCGTGAGCTACAGCTCACTTCATCGGATGCATTTGGTGGAAAAAACAGAGGAGAGATTTATATACACACACAGAGAACATGAAACAATGGGTTTATCATACACACTGTAAGGAGAGGTTTCAGAGTAGCAGCCGTGTTAGTCTGTATTCGCAAAAAGAAAAGGAGTACTTGTGGCACCTTAGAGACTAACAAATTTATTAGAGCATAAGCTTTCGTGAGCTACAGCTCACTTCATCGGATGGCATCCGATGAAGTGAGCTGTAGCTCACGAAAGCTTATGCTCTAATAAATTTGTTAGTCTCTAAGGTGCCACAAGTACGCCTTTTCTTTTTACTGTAAGGAGAGTGATCACTTAAGATAAGCCATCACCAGCAGCGGGGGGAGGCGGGTAAAGGAGGAAAACCTTTCTTAAACCTTTCTTTCACTTATCTTAAGTGATCACTCTCCTTACAGTGTGTATGATAAACCCATTGTTTCGTGTTTTCTGTGTGTGTATATAAATCTCTCCTCTGTTTTTTCCACCAAATGCATCCGATGAAGTGAGCTGTAGCTCACGAAAGCTTATGCTCTAATAAATTTGTTAGTCTCTAAGGTGCCACAAGTACTCCTTTTTTTTTTTTTAAGTGTGTAAAGTTAAGCACATCCATAAATCTTTGCAAAGCTTGGGCCATAACTTGTAGACCTTTCTACTCTCTTGCTCTTGGGGACTTTTTTCCTTCCTCTTTGTTTATGGATTCTGGTTCAAGGATTTTGTTTGATGCAAGACGTCGATGCAGCAGCATTGAAACAAACTCGCCATTCGATTTGCTAAAAGGAATTTCATCCACACCTTTTGCTGTACTTTAATTATCATGGCATCAACTCCGAGCACTCCTGGGGGAATTCTGCACCACTGCGCGTGCACAGAATTCATGTCCCTGCAGATTTCTTTGCTCCCCCACAGAAAAATGACTTCTGACTGGGAAGGAAAGGGAAGCTGCAAGAGTGGTCATGCGTTCCTCCCCAGCAGCTTAGGCGCATCATTTTGGGCACCCAGAACAGATGGAGAGGTAAATCAGTGCGGTGGGGGTAGGGGAGGAAGGGGCTGCAGACACTCTTACCCTGTATCGGGATCAGCTGCTAGTCTCAATTAGGCTGGCGATGGGGAAGGATGGGACTTCCTCTTCCCCTGAAAGGAGCAGTGGGGGCCAGGTCAGACTCACACCCAGAAACCTTCCCCAACTGTAGTAAGCTCCACATCCACCCCTGCTTCCTGTTCCCATTGCTCCAGAGCCTCATGGGGAGGGGTCTCTGTATGGGGAGCTGCTCCCTCATCCAACCAACCCCCATCCATCTGACCCCCCATACCCATCCCCCCACCGAGCCTCACCCCCACACCCATAACCCCTCCACTGAGTCCCCCACACCCGCACCCAAACCCTCACCCAACCAAGCCTCAGCCACTGCACCCAACCTTGCTGCCAAGCCCCTCCCCTCTGCACTCCGACCCTCCCGCCAAGCCCCTTCCCCAGCATTTGGACTCCCCTGCTAAGCCCCACCCACCCTGCATCCGGATCCCCGCTGAGCCCCTTCCCCCTGCATCCATACCCGTAACCCTGCACCCAGACCATCCTCTGTTGAGACCCCCACATTTGAACCCCCACCCCGACAAGCCCCACCCCCTGTACCTGAACCGCCCCGATGAGTAGGGTGACCAAATGTCCCGATTTTATAGGGACAGGCCTGATATTTGGGGCTTTTTCTTATGTGGGCACCTATTACTCCCCACCCCCATCCCGATTTTTCACACTTGCTATCTGGTCAGCCTACCGACGAGCCACCACACCCAGACCTCTACCCCACTGAGCCCCAGCCAGTTGCACACAGTCGCCCACTCCACCAAGCACCACTCCCCTACCACCTGGACCTCCCCACTGAGCCCCTGCACCCAGACCCCCCCCACTGATCCCCCATCATCCTGACACCCAGACCCACCCTGCTGAGCCCGAACTACCTTCACCTGGACCACCCTGCATAGTCCCATGGACCCTGCACCCAGAACCCATCAAAGAGCCCCCTGTGCATCCAGATCTCACACTGAGCCACCCACACTCAGATTGCCCCACACGGAACCCTTTCACCCCATACCTGGATCCCCCCACACTAAGCCCAGCCACACTTGGATCATGCCAGGCTAGGTCTGCCTGCCCCACACCTGGATCAGGGGGCAGGGCTGGGCATGTGTGCGAGCTCTGTCTTTTCGCTTGCAATCTTGGTGTGCCTGGCATGGAGGGGCAGAGCCCTGGAGTGTTTCTGGGCCAGGCCAGGCCCTAGTGCTGTGATAGGGTTGGGTGCAGCCTCATTGCCGAGCCCATGTCCCATCTCCATGCAGCCACTGCCATACGGGAGCCTCCACATTTATTTATTGACAAATAAAATTTGCAGAATTTTAAAATACAGTGCACAGAATTTTTATTTCTTTTGGTGCAGAATTTTTAATTTTTTGGCACAGAATTCCCTCAGGAATAAACTCCTATTGAATGAGCACAGGCCATCATTCAGTGGTTTGGGACTTACCTCCCATAAGCCGCTATTCTGACAGCGACTCCATGTGGACAGACACCCGGGGGCTCCATTGTCTCCAACAAGGATCCATGCAAGTCGACCTCAGAGCCCACACAGCACTCCACTGATGTCGCTTGCAGGATTAGGGCCCACCCCACTGCCTGTGTGTTACTGCTGCACTTGCAAGCAATGGAGGGACCTGGAGACCCCGGGGATAAAAGAGCGGGGGCTGCTGGTGGAGAGCTTTCCTCCAGGGGCCCTTGGCTTGAGAATTCACTGCCCACGGGGCTATGGATACTCAGACGTGGGGCTCCTGCAGCCTCTCCTCTACAAGCTGTTGCCCTGTGGATAACTAATGAAAGAGTCATTTGGGGGAGAGGGAAAAGCGAGTGGGAATGGCTCTATAGCCCAAGGGTTCGAGCTCTCATCCAGGCGGTGGGAGACCCAGGGGTCCAGGCCCGCTGCTCCAAGGACTCTTTAATTATTGGTCCACAGTGGAACAGCTACAACAGGAGAGATTGAGGAGCCCTGCAACAGCATACCCCGTAGCCCAGTGGTCAGAGGTCGCACCTGAGCGGTTGGAGAGCCCAGATCAAATCCCTTCTCCTCCTCAGGTGGAGAGGGGCTTGAACTGGGGGGGGTCTCCCACGTCCCAGGTGAGTACCCAAACCACTGGGCTAAAAGTGATCAGGGAGCTCCGCCTTTGACCCCTCCCCCAACGTCTTGCAGAGGCGCCTAACTCCAAAGAGGGCTCCCGGCTGTGAAGCCCTAGCCGAGACAGGCACCTCCCTGCAGCCCAGACGTAGTCACTTAGAGACCGGTCAGCGTCTCCCGTTAGCTGGCTTAGGTGGCTTCCTGCCTAGCGTGCTGCATTCAAAGGCCCCTCTCCCTCCCTGAGCATTTCGTGCAGAGCCTGGTGCCTAACTCAGTCTGCGCGGATTGCGGGGTCTTTCTAGGTGCCTAAAAGCAATGCTCAGCATCCCCACACCCAACTCCTTCTGCACCAGGCCTTGGGCCCAGATTAAGGCCTAAATACCTAGGAGCCTAAATACCTTTGTGGAACTGAGCCTTAGTAGCCTTGCCACCCTTCTAATTTTTGGTAACTGGACCGTTGAGACCCCGCGCCCTGTCCAGCCTCTTCCCCCAAAGTCCGGCCCCTCCTCCACCTCTTCCCCCCAACCCCCACGCCCTGCCCTGCCTCTTCCCCCAAGGTCCTGCCCCTCCTCCACCTCTTCCCCCCAACCCCCATGCCCTGTTCAGCCTCTTCCCCCAAGGTCCGGCCCCTCCTCCATCTCTTCCCCCCAACCCCCACGCCTTGCCCTGCCTCTTCCCCCAAGGTCCGGGCCCTCCTCCACCTCTTCCCCCCAACCCCCACGCCCTGCCCTGCCTCTTCCCCCAAAGTCCGGCCCCTCCTCCTCCTCTTCCCCCCAACCCCCACGCCCTGCCCTGCCTCTTCCCCCCAGGACCCGCCCCTCCTCCACCTCTTCCCTCGAGTCCCCACTGCCATCTCTGCCTCTTCCCCAGGCCCCACCCCCTCTTTTCCCTCTTCCCCAAGGCCATGCTCCCACCGCTCACTCCTCTGCCCTCCTCTCCGCGTGGCTCACTGGACTGTGTCCAGAGCTTGCCTGCAGGTAGGAGGCAGGGGCTGGCGTGGGTTCATGACCCAGCGCCTCCACCCACCCAGCAGTAACCGGACATTTGGTTCGGGTACCCTTTAGGGTTGCCAGGGTCCCCAAAAACCAGGCACCTGGCAACCCTAAATGGTGCCCAGACACAGAAGCCAAAACCCAGACTGTCCAGGTAAAACCCTAAGCCTGAGCCTCGCTGTGCCTCAGTTCCCCACCCGTACAGTGGGGATAATAACACTGCCCTGCCTCCCAGGGGGGGCATGAGGATAAACACATTAACGAGCGTGAGGCCCTCAGACACTATGATAATGGGTGCCCTAGGAGTACCTCAGACAGACACACAGATAGCTCAGCAACACCACGGAGGCACCAGGAGCAACCGCAGTGGAAATAATAGTAACAATGACAGCAGCATGCTGGAGAATTTGAGGTGAAGTAACTCCTTGTTATTATGATTGAAGACTGGGTGTTAAATCCTATCCTTCCACCCCAGTTGGGAACACGCCAGCAGCTATACAGCCGGCAGCCCTATTGTCTTAGGACTTTCTCTGTAGCACCCCTACCAAGCCACATGCTGTTACCAATGGGTTAGAAAATGAGCTCTATCCTTTTAAGACACATCCCTTGCCTCTGCACAGCTGTGATTGTTTGCAGAGGGGGGCTATAAGTGAGCTGGGAGGGGGCTAGGCTGATTGCAAGGTGTTTTGTGTAGAGCTGGGAGAGCTAGGTTACTGGCATGGTGAGTTTGTGATCTGGGGGTTGCAATGCTGGAGTGGAAGTGAATGAATCCCCATGGAGCTTTTCCTTTGGTTGCTCTTATTGGTAAAACCAGGGGTGGGTTTTCTGGGGACCTACAGCTGCTGTTAAAGCCCTTTATCTCCTGCCCCAAAAGAACTCTGCTCCTATTCCAGTAGCTAAATAAAGCTTAGCACTTATTTCAGGATTGCTGAAATGACAGTCTAAGTATTGTGATCTCCTGGGGGCAGGGACCTGTTTGTTTGTTTGTTTGTTTGTTCTGTGTTTGCACAACAACTAGTGCAAGGTGGGTTTGGCCTGTGAGGTCAGGCTCCTAGATACTCCTGCAAGACCACTAACTGGAGCACTGCGGGGGGTGGAATTTTCCAAAGAGCTCAGTTAGGACCGCTTGGAAACTTAGCTGCTTAACTTGATGCCTGAATGGGACTGATCTCTAGGAAGATCTGGTCTATGGTGGACTAAGGGGCTGGTACTTCTGTTATCAAAAGGGATTGATTCTGATTTAATTGAAGTCAGCAGTAAAAACCTCCTAGCCCAATGAGTGGGTCTCTGTGCTAGTGTTTCCTTAAACTGGGATAGCTATGGACTGACTAGCAACCAGCTTAGTTTAACACTTGCAAACTGGGTTGTTCGCTGTGTGGAGCAGGGCGTGTATGTAGGACAACACTTGGGAGGCTGGGCTCTAACGGGGGAGTAATGACTGGTAGCCCTATCCTGCCTTAATGCTTCCCTGTGGATAGGGTGCTATGACTGTACATAGGTCTATTAACTGAGCTGTCTACTTCAGGATTGTGAAATTCTGCACAAATATTAACTAACCAGCCCCATTCTGAGGGAGGTGCATGTTCCTGCCTTACAGAGAGAGAGGCAAGTGTATGACAGTGAAAGTAGGATTAACTCAGGCAGGTTCTTAGTAGTCAAGCTGGAATTAAATGGTGTAGCTACAGGTAGTGTGTCTTAGTGCAGCAGTTCTCAAACTGTGGGTTGGGATCCTGTTTTAATGGGGTCACCAGGGCTGTCATTAAACTTGTTGGGGCTTAGCCCTGAGCCCCAAGTCAAAGCCCCAACCACCCAGGGCTGAAGCAATCAAGCTTCAGTGTCCTGCAGGACAGGGGGCTCTGGCTTTGGTCCCCCTCCCTTGGGTCTTCTAGTAGTTTTTGCTGCCAGAAGGGGGTTGTGGTGCAATGAAGCTTGCGAAACTGTGGCCTAGGGGATAGAGCACTGGTCTGGGACTTGAGACCTGAATTCTATTCCTGGCTCTGCCACAGGCCTGCTGGATGACTTTAAGCGAGTCCCTTCCTGTGAAATGGGGAATAATGAAGCATTCTCAGGACCTGGTTTAGGAATGACTTTGGGGAAGTTTTATGCCCTGTACTAGCTAGGAGGTCAGAGTAGAGGATCACAGTGGTCCTTTCTGGCCTTAGAATTGAGTTCCTGACTCTTAATCTTGTGTTCAGTCTATTTCTAGTATAAGAAACTAAGTAGTTAGAATACCATTAATATGCCTGGCACTTACTAGACCAGCCCCTGCTCTGATCAGCCCACATTATAGCTGTGGTGATCCTTCTGACTCTGCATTATGGAGCTGATAGATCTCCTAGTTTGTCTGGAGTGACAAGCCCCAATTACTGATGCCTCATAGATACCAAGATCAGAAGAGACCCTTCTGATCATCTAGTCTGACCTCCTGCACAATGCAGGCCACAGAATCTCTCCTACCCACTCCTACGAAAAACCTCACCTATGTCTGAGCTATTGAAGTCCTCAAATTGTGGTTTAAAGACTTCAAGGAGCAGAAAATCCTCCCTCAAGTGACCCATACCCCATGCTACAGAGGAAGGCCTCTTCCAATCTGCCCTGGAGGAAAATTCCTTCCCAACTCCAAATATGGCAATCAGCTAAACCCTGAGTATATGGGCAAGATTTCACCAGCCAGATACTACAGAAAATTCTTTCCTGGTTAACTCGGATCCCACCCATCTAATATCCTATCTCGGGGGATTAGGCCTATTTATCCTGAATATTTAAAGATCAATTACTTACCAAAATCACATTATCCCATCATACCATCTCCTCCATAAACTTATTGAGTTTAATCTTAAAGCCAGATAGATCTTTTGCCCCCACTGCTTCCCTTGGAAGGCTATTCCAAAACTTCACTCCTCTGATGGCTAGAAACCTTCATCTAAATTTCTAGTCTAAACTTCCTGGTGGCCAGTTTATACCCATTGGAACTGAGCTCAAATAATTCCTCTCCCTCTCCTGTATTTATCCCTCTGATATATTTAGAGAGAGCAATCATATCTCCCCTCAACCTTCTTTTAGTTAGGCTAAACAAGCCAAGCTCCTTGAGTCTCCTTTCATAAGACAAGTTTTCCATTCCTCAGATCATCCGAGTAGCCCTTCTCTGTACCTGTTCCAGTTTGAATTCATCCTTTTTAAACATGGGAGACCAGAACTGCACACAGTATTCTAGGTGAGGTCTCACTAGTGCCTTGTATAACGGTACTAAAACCTCCTTATCCCTACTGGAAATGCCTCTCCTGATGCATCCCAAGACCGCATTAGCTTTTCTCACAGCCATATCACACTGGCGGCTCATGGTCATCCTATGATCAACCAATACTCCAAGGTCCTTCTCCTCTTCCGTTACTTCTAATTGATGCATCCCCAACTTATAACTAAAATTTTTATTAATCCCTAAATGCATAACCTTACACTTCTCACTATTAAATTTCATCCTATTACTATTACTCCAGTTTACAAGGTCAACCAGATCCTCCTGTATGATATCCCAATCCTTCTCTGAATTGGCAATACCTCCCAGCTTTGTATCATCTGCAAACTTTATTGGCAAACTCCCACTTTTTGTGCCGAGATCAGTAATAAAAAGATTAAATAAGATTGGTCCCAAAACTGATCCCTGAGGAACTCCACTAGTAACCTCCCTCCAGCCTGACAGTTCACATTTCAGTAGGACCTGTTGTAGTCTCCCCTTTAACCAATTCCTTATCCATCTTTCAATGTTCATATTGATCCCCATCTTTTCCAATTTAACTAATTCCCCATGTGGCATGGTATCAAACACCTTACTGAAGTCTAGGTAAATTAATCTACTGTGTTTCCTTTGTCTAAAAAATCTGTTACTTTCTCAAAAAAGCAGACCAGGTTGTTTTACAAAAGGTAGATCATGCCAAACCCATGTTGTATTTTGTCCCATTTACCATTGATTTCAATGTCCTTAACTACTTTCTCCTTCAAAATTTTTTCCAGGACCTTGCATACTACAGATGTCAAACTAACAGACCTGTAGTTACCCGGATTACATTTTTTTTTCCTTTCTTAAAAATAGGAACTATATTGGAGAATTGCTAATCATACGGTACAACTCCTGAGTTTACAGATTCATTAAAAATTCTTGCTAAATTTAAATTTAAAATGGCATCCCCTCTAGTCAGTTCAGCAACTACTTTGATGAAGGAATCCATCAGCTATCGCATCTAGGAAAATCTGAGCCCTATTATTACTAGCACTGGTCCTCCAGTCTATATCTGGGAAGTTAGTCTCCCATGAGCACACAGTTTCCATTAGTATTTACTTTATTAAAAACATTAAAAAGGGCTCTATCCATATCCAAATTAGATCCCGGTGGTCTATAGCACACCCCAAGCACTATCGTAGGGGAGGCTCTACTAGTTTTCTTCCCCAATGTAATTTTTGCCCAAATGCACTCTGTCTTATCCATTGCATTACTTCTTATTTCTTTACATTCTACCTCATCATTGATATACAATGCTACTCCACCACCTTTACCTTTATTTCTGTCTTTCCTAAACAGCACATACCCTTCAATACCTGTAGTCCAGTCATGACTACTATTCCACCATGTTTGTTATCACTATAATATCTGGTTTCACTTCCTGCACCAGTAGCTCTAGTTCCTCCATTTTGTTACCTAGGCTCCTTGCATTGGTGTATAAACATCTTAATTTTTGCTGTTTGGCCTCGCTCACGTTTTGTACCCTATTAGGCACGGTCATTTTACAGCCAGTATAACCTATTAGACTGGTATCCACACTGCCCTTCCTCCTTGTATACATTCTCCTACCCACAGCTGTATCCTTTCTTACTTCGTTGTCTTCCCTTTCAACGCTAAAAGCCAGTGTGGAGATTACCTGAACATCTCCCCCAAATTCCTAGTTTAAAGCTCTCTTAATCAGTTGTGCCAGCCTCCATCTTAGAAGTCTATTTCCTTCCCTACTCAGATGAAGTTCATCCCGAGAGAATTGTCCTCTGTCCATGAATGCCTTCCAGTGGCCATACATCCCAAAGCCCTCCTTATAGCACCACTGCCTAAGCCATCTGTTGATAGTCATAATCTTGTCACACCTTTGTTGCCCTTCTCTAGGAACAGGCAGAATCCCACTAAAGATCACCTGAGCCTCAATTTCCTGAAGCGTCTTCCCTAGCCTAGCATAGTCTCCCTTAATACTTTCCAGAGAGAATCTAGCCATATCTTTTGTTCCCACATGAAGAATAATTAGGGGATTCTTTCCTGCTCCCTTTAGGATCCTTTTCAAACTCAGGTCTACATCCTGTATCTTAGCACCCGGAAGACAGCACACCCTTCTATTCTCTGGATCAGCTCTGGTTACAGGCCTGTCTATTCTCATTAAAGAGTCCCCAATCACATAGACCTGCCTTTTCCTGGTGACAGTGCTATTCTCCAGTCTCTCCCCTGTTCCCTCTGGCTGCAAGTTCTTTCCATTCCTATTCTCCCTTATAATCCTCTTCAACCCATCCTGTCTTCCCTGTTCTAGTCCTGTGTAAATTTCTCTATTGAATCTAAACTGTCTACATGCCTATAGAGCCAATTCTCATCTGAATATTTCCCTAAATTGGAAAAGGAATAAAAACTGAATTTTAAGCAAGCAAGTAAATAGCTTGATCCCCATCCCCCTGAAGGGAGAAGTTGTCTGATCTACCTTAAACATAAAGGCATCCAAGTCTGGGTTGATGGTAGGCTCCTGTGACAAGGCACTGCTTGTTTTCCCTCACTTCAAGATGTCCTTAACACTGAGCAGACTGAGGCTATGGCTATGCTACAAAGCTTATTGCCATGCAGCTGCTGTAAACTCTCTCTAGCACAGCCACTCTAAGCTGCCGGAAGAGAGCTCTCGTCAGATTAATTCATCTACCCCCACAATGAGCAGCAGTAGATATGTGGGAGAGAGAAGCTCTCCCACTGACATAGTGCTGCCCACTCTGGCACTTAAGTAGGTGTAACTTATGTTGCTCAGAGGTGGCTTACTCACATCCCAGAGCAACATAAGTTGTACCAACATAACCTCAGTCCCTCTTAGCCAGCAGAGCTGCAGGAAGGCTTCATAGAATATCAGGGTTGGAAGGGACCTCTAGTTCAAGCCCTTGCTCAAAGCAGGACCAATCCCCAACTGAATCATCCCAGCCAGGGCTTTGTCAAGCCTGACCTTAAACTTCAAAGGAAGGAGAGTCCACCATCTCCCTAGGTAACGCATTCCAGTGTTTCACCACCCTCCTAGTGAAAGTTTTTCCTAATATCCAATCTAACCCCCCCCCCCCCACTGCAACTTGAGACCATTACTCCTCGTTCTGTCATCTGCTGCCACTGAGAACAGTCTAGATCCATCCTCTTTGGAACCCCCTTTCAGGTAGTTTGAAAGCAGCTATCAAATCCCCCCTCATTCTTCTCTTCTGCAGACTAAACAATCCCAGTTCCCTCAGCCTCTCCTCGTAAATCATGTGTTCCAGTCCCATAATAACTCTTGTTGCCCTCCACTGGATGTTTTCCAATTTTTCCACATCGTTCTTGTAGTGTAGGGCCCAAAACTGGACACAGTACTCCAGATGAGGCCTCCTCAATGTCTAATAGTGGGGAACAATCACGTTCCTCGATCTGCTGGCAATGACCCTACTTGTACATTCCAAAATGCCATTGGCCTTCTGCAGAAAAGGACTAATATCCAGCTTCTTGTCCAATGTAACCCCTAGGTCAACAGTATGTCCTTGTTGCCAAGAACTGCTGCCTAGCCATTCGGTCCCTAGTCTGTAGCAGTGCATGGGATTCTTCCGTCCTAAGTGCAGGACTCTGCACTTGTCCTTGTTGAACCTCATCAGATTTCTTTTGGCCCAATCCTCTAATTTGTCTAGGTCCCTCTGTATCCTATCCCTACCCTCCAGCGTATCTACCTCTCCTCCCAGTTTAGTGTCATCTGCAAACTTGCTGAGGGTGCAATCCGTACCATCCTCCAGATCATTTACGAAGATATTGAACAAAACTGGCCCTAGGACAGACTCTTGGGGCACTCCACTTGATACTGGCTGCCAACTAGACATGGAGACATTGATTACTACCGGTTGAGCCTGATGATCTAGCCAGCTTTCTATCCACCTTATAGTCCATTCATCCAGCTGATACTTCTTTAACTTGCTGGCAAGAATACTGTGGGAGACCATGTCAAACCGTTGCTAAAGTCAAGGAACAACACGTGCATTGCTTTCCCCTCATCCACAGAGCCTGTTATCTCGTTGTAGAAGGCAATTAGATTAGTCAGGCATGACTTGCCCTTGGTGAATCCATGCTGACTGTTCCTGATCACTTTCCTCTCCAAGTGTTTCAGAATTGATTCCTTGAGGACCTGCTCCATGATATTTCCAGGGCCTGAGGTGAGACTGACTGGCCTGTAGTTCCCTGGATCTGGCTCCTTCCCTTTCTTAAAGATGGGCCCTACATTTAGCCTTTTTCCAGTCATCCAGGACCTCCCCCAATCTTCAGAGTTTTCAAAGGTAAATGACCAATGGCTCTGCAATCACATCCGCCAACTCCTTTAGCACTCTCGGATGCAGCGCATCCAGCCCCACGGACTTGTGCTCGTCCAGTTTTTCTAAATAGTCCTGAACCACTTCTTTCTCCACAGAGGGCTGGTCACCTCCTCCCCATGCTGTGCTGCCCAGTGCAGTAGTCTGGGAGCTGACCTTGTTCGTGAGACAGAGGCAAAAGAAGCATGGAGTACACTAGCTTTTTCCACATCATCTGTCACTAGGTTGCCTCCCCCATTCAGTAAGGGGCCCACGCTTTCCTTGACTTTCTTCTTGTTGCTAACATACCTGAAGAAACCCTTCTTGTTACTCTTAACATCTCTTGCTAGTTGCAACTCCAGATTTGGCCTTTCTGATTTCACTCCTGCATGCCCGAGCAATATTTTTATACTCTTCCCTGGTCATTTGTCCAATCTTCCACGTCTTATAAGGTTCTTTTTTGTGTTTAAGATCAGCAAGGATTTCACTGTTAAGCCAAGCTGGTCGCCTGCCATATTTACTATTCTTTCTACACATCATGATGCCTTGTCCCTGTAACCTCAATAAGGATTCCTTAAAATACAGCCAACTCTCCTGGACTCCTCTCCCCCTCATGTTCTCCCAGGGGATCCTGCCCATCAGTTCCCTGAGGGATTCAGTCTGCTTTTTCTGAAGTCCAGGGTCCATATTCTGCTGCTCTCCTTGTGTCAGGATCCTGAACTTGACCGTCTCATGGTCACTGTCTCCCAGGTTCCCATCAACTTTTTGCTTCCCCTACTAATTCTTCCTGGTTTGTGAGCAGCAGGTCAAGAAGAGCTCTTCCCCTAGTTGGTTCCTCCAGCACTTGCACCACGAAATTGTCCCCTATACTTCCTAAAAACTTCTGGATTGTCTGTGCACCGCTGTATTGCTCTCTCAGCTGATATCAGGGTGATTGAAGTTTCCCCATAAGAACCAGGGCCTGTGATCTAGTACCTTCCGTTAGTTGCCAGAAGAAAACCTCATCCTCCTGGTCCGGTGGTCTATAGCAGACTCCCACCACGACATTGTTCCATTGATGGTTCCCTAAAGTTGCAGTTTCATATCCTGAACTTTAATGCATAGTTAAAGCTTCCACACCAAGTCTGCCTCCTCATGTTCATACCCTGCAATAGGTCTCCATATACAGTAGGTAACAGAGGGAAGAACTAGATTTGTTGATTCTCATTATGGCAGGAAGAAGTTAATTTCTCTTCCAGAACTATTGGCTCTGCAGGACTCGCAATAGTAAACTTAATTCCCCCGCCCCCACCAGTTTGAAGAAGAATCTCAATACCCACAAGGAGCAGGACTCAGATGATGCTTTTAGTTTCGTAACCGAGAGATTGGCTGCTCGGATAACAGTGCTCTGACTGGGCTCCAGATCAGCGACTGGTGTCTCTCGTGCTGCAATAAAATGATGTGTATTTAAAACATTGCACGGTGTCATCAGGGCTGAAGCTGGCCAAGACTCTGGATGCTCTGCCTTCATCTTGCAGCCCAATCCCGAAAATGGGCAAGTCTTAGGCATGTTGCCCCAACCAGATCTTCGATAGTGGAATCCCCTTTGCCCTTCAAACAGTAAGGCCCAGAGTTTTTCCACGCTAGCAGCTCTGACTGCACTGAATCATACATGTACCTTTCTAGAAATAAGAAAACTGCCTTAAATCACCTTCTAGCCTTTGGGCCTGGCCCAATTGCTGTTGGAGAACAATGGTTAGACCTGGCTCGCAGTCTTAAGGTAGCCTGGATGGTAGCTCTGTCCAGTAACCCAGCTAAAACCCTGCTTGTCTCTGGATCTGGTGATCCTGATTTAATGTTGCCTTAACAGGGCTGTGCACATAAGACAAGGCTGTAGTTTAACAGCTGGAAATTGAGCCCATTGGTCAATTTATTCACATCTCCCAGAAGTGATGGATGAACCTCCCCATGCCCAAGTTGCTTTTGATTCCCACTGCAGCTCTGAGCGGGGATGGAAGTAGAGTGACTGGCTCCCTGTTTCTAGGCATGAAACACTGACTGAACCAGACAGGAAAGCCACAGTTTCATGGATGCAACTTCTTTGTGTGCCTCTTCCCCATGCAGCGGGAGTGTATTTCTGTCCACATTGGCCAGGCTGGCGTGCAGATGGGCAATGCCTGCTGGGAGCTGTACTGTCTGGAGCATGGGATCCAGCCAAATGGAATCATCTGTTTGGAGAAGTCCTTGGGGCAAGCTGATTCTTCCTTTGGGACCTTCTTCAGTGAGACTGGGTCGGGGAAGCATGTGCCCAGAGCACTGTTCATAGACCTGGAACCCACAGTCATTGGTAAGACACTGGAATCTGCCTCGACCAGATCTCTTCTTTGAGTTTCAATCACTGACCTGCTGGGAAGAGGGGAAAACACAACCACCCTCTCCACTTCTCAGTGGCTTCTAACAGGGCGCTCTTACCGCAGATAACCCAGCGTTTGGTGATAATTCTGTCTTTGAGCCCAGATCCACAAAGCTGTTTAGTCTCCTAACTTCTGTTGGTTTCCATGGAAATTAGGAGCCCAATACCTTGTGGATCTGGGCTTTAGTGCCTTGCTGTTGACCGAGTGTGGATTCGACAGAGGCCCTGGAACATGCTCTACAATAAAACTTCGACTAAATCACAGCTCTGAAGCTGAGGCCCTGAAGGTGTTCATGACCCTCTCCTTCCTTACAGATGAGATCCGAACTGGGACCTACCGCTCCCTGTTCCACCCTGAGCAGCTGATCAGTGGCAAGGAGGATGCTGCCAACAACTATGCCCGTGGCCACTACACAATTGGGAAGGAAATCATAGATCCTGTGGTTGATAGGACTCGTAAAATGGTAAGTGGGTAAACTCCTCTTCCTTTTTTCCCTTTAGAAGTTAAAGGGGCTGCACCCCAGATGGGAATAATGCTGGTGAAAGGGATGAGGGACTTAACAGGAGTGTTGGGGAGTGGGTAGAACTTCAGTCCAGGGATTTTCTTCATACCATGCTCCCCTCATTGTCTCTGTGTTGGCTGAGGTAAGCTAAATACAGAGCCAATCATTCCTGGTATAAGGAGGTGAAGCCTTGACTTGCTCTTCCTGTAGTTAGCCTAGAAATAGAACTCCATGTGGGCACTTCTCAAATACTCCTCTAGCACTGGTAATCTTACTGAAAGACAGCTGTTCATTCAAGAGCAGATTTAGTGCTGTCAAGCACCAGCCTCTCATGGGCTAGATAGCTTGAAAGCCTACCGCTGGCTGACAGTCGAGGAATAATTGTATCCGATGAAGTGAGCTGTAGCTCACGAAAGCTTATGCTCTAATAAATTTGTTAGTCTCTAAGGTGCCACAAGTACTCCTTTTCTTTTTGTATCTCACTTGCATGTGATTGTTGTGTAGGGGTTTATTGTGAGTAGCGTGACCAACACTAGTTCAATGTCCTCTGACTTTGTGCAGGCTGACCAGTGCAGTGGCCTTCAAGGGTTCCTGGTCTTCCACAGCTTTGGAGGAGGCACAGGCTCTGGATTCACGTCCCTCTTGATGGAGCGCCTGTCAGTAGAGTACAGCAAGAAGTCCAAGCTGGAGTTCTCGGTGTACCCTGCCCCACGGGTCTCCACTGCGGTGGTGGAACCCTACAATTCCATCCTGACCACCCACACCACGCTGGAGCACTCGGACTGTTCTTTCATGGTGGACAACGAGGCCATTTACGACATCTGCAACCGGAATCTCAATATCGAGCGTCCCTCCTACCACAACTTGAACAGGCTGATAGCCCAGATAGTGTCGTCCATCACTGCTTCCCTGAGGTTTGATGGTGCCTTGAACGTGGATCTCACTGAATTCCAAACTAACTTGGTGCCTTATCCCCGCATACACTTCCCCCTCACTACCTATGCGCCCATAGTCTCAGCAGAGAAAGCCTACCACGAGCAGCTCTCGGTGCCTGAAATCACCAACGCTTGCTTTGAGTTCTCCAACCAGATGGTGAAATGTGACCCTCGCCGAGGCAAATACATGGCTTGCTGCCTGCTGTACCGGGGGGATGTGGTGCCCAAGGATGTGAATGCAGCTATAGCAGCCATCAAAACCAGGAGGTCCATCCAGTTTGTGGACTGGTGTCCAACTGGATTTAAGGTGGGCATCAATTACCAGCCCCCCACAGTGGTGCCGGGGGGAGACCTGGCTCAAGTGCAGCGGGCCGTCTGCATGCTGAGCAACACCACAGCTATTGCAGAAGCCTGGGCCCGGCTGGATCACAAGTTTGACCTGATGTACGCAAAACGGGCCTTTGTGCATTGGTATGTGGGGGAGGGGATGGAGGAGGGGGAGTTCTCCGAAGCCAGGGAGGACCTGGCTGCTCTCGAGAAGGACTATGAGGAAGTTGGCAGGGACTCTGCTGAGGAGTTGGAGGAAGGTGATGATGAATATTAAACTTTGCATGGCTACTAAAAAGTAGATCTTAACAAAACAGCTGGCGTCCCCTTGATATCCCCCTAATCACTGGAGAAAGTGTTCCATATATATGGAACACCAATCCAGAGATGTCCCCTCTCTGTGCTGGATGAAGTAACTATAATATATTTTGTGGATTCTGTCCTAGGCAAGAGACTGAGCCTAGAAACTGAAAATAAACCTCTGAACAGCAAACATGTCCCCTTGGTCTTTGGTTAAGAGTCAACGGGATGTAGTGCTTCCAGTTCTCTAGCATTTTGAACAAGCAGATATGTAACTTGCTAGTGGTGTGATCTGGTTGTATTGGAGATAGGCTGCAATACTTGCTAACATGAACTCACTGGTCTTCACCTAGCATCCATCTTCTATGCTAAGTGAGATACTTTGCAATCTTCAGCTTTGTTCACCACTTTACACTCAGGCTCATTTGTGCCCATTTGTCTGTCCCCCTGACTCTGCTCCAGCTCACTGGCCTAACCTTCATAAAGGGAAGGCAGAGCTGATCAGCAGCTCCCTGGACCTCTCCCTTCCAGCAACAAGGTAAATGCACTTCAGAGCTTCTACACAGGGCTAGAGCCATCTAGGACCAATTTGTCTCCTTAAGGTCTTGCTGGATCCCATCCCTTAACTATCTCACTGCAGGCTCTTCTCCTTACTGCTCTCCCTCTCCACTCACTCACTAAGTCCTCCCTCTTCATACTTGCTCCACTCCCTCACTCTTTTCCCCCACTAACCCCTCTCACATAGACTCCATTCAGGCCCTCTGTTCCTTGTGCATGCTGCTCCTCTTGCTCTTCTTGGGGCTCCTACCAAGATCATGACCCAGCAATGACTTTCAAGTGGCTTCTACACAATCACAGCTAGGGTGGCAAAAGGATGGTGGTAGCATGTCATGGGCCTTCCCCTGCTGACCAAGCAGCAGCTTGGATGTTGCTGCCTAAGAAAATTAGCAAGTTTCATTCAACGTGTGTCTGGAGCTATTGAACAGGGGTGTTCCAAATCAGAGGGAGCCCCTCTGATTCTGAGGGGGCTGGATCAGGGATGGGGCAGTAGAAAGCAGCATCTAGCACTGGAGTACTTGTTGTGTTACTGGGGGTTAATGACCTGTATTGGCAGTGCCCTGTGCGGACCCTGCCTAGGGCTATAAATTCTTCATTTTTCCCAACTAATGCCCTACTTCACATGACTAGAGCTTGTCTTCTAGACAAGCAGCTGGGTCTTTTCTAAATCAGGAAAGGTTCCCAAGTAGAGAGATACTGGAAACACACCTGGTATACACATGAATGCTTTTGCCAGTAGTGTTTATACTAGGTCCCCAAACAAAACAAGCTCTGCCAGCACAAGCCCTTCTATACAGCCCTAACTGCATCTTCACTAGGGCTTTTGCTAGCCTAGAAATACCCATTGCAACACTGGGCATTGCTACACCCCACTGGGCATTGCTATACTAGCAAAAGTTTCCCATGGAGCCTTGGTCTCTGGTGGGCTTAGTGCCCATCCAACATCACACTCAGCAACACTGAGGTACATTTTCACTGTTCCTCTTGTTGTGTTACAGCAGGGTGTAGACTCCCCAGTGGAGATCACCAGGCCCCTATGTGCAAGGTGCAATATAAAACCATGGAGATGGCTTCCAGAGAGTTTACGGTCTCAATAAATAAGGGACAAAGCCTGGGGCAAAGGAAGTAACTGTGCCTAACTTGGGCCATGTCTACACTGAGTGCTTTACTGGGACGCTATATAAAAGCACTCCCAGTGCGGATGGAGCTATAACAGCAAAACTGCGTCAGACCCACCCACTACAATCACCCCTGCTGGTGAAATGATGCTTTACTATGCTGGTAAAAGCAGTGTTTGCTGCTGTAGCTATCTCTGTGCTAGGGGCTGCTGCCACCATGGCTGTGTCGGTCAGTGATCACACCCCTGATCCGTATAGTGAGGCTGGCAGAAGTCTGTTGGGCAGCCCTGGCTGTAGGAAGGGGGAACTGAGGCACAGCAAGAGGTGGAGGGGTTTGCTCAAAGTCGTACAGGGAATGTGTCAGGATTGGACTGAGATGTCCCTCACCCCAGGACGGGCTGTCCTCTTTACTCCACGGCGGCTGGGATAAATGCTTTCCTCCTTGCATTCTCGAGCCAGGGTCAGGCCACTTATTTTTGTCTTTCTCCACTAGATGATGCTAGTGAAGTGGGGAAAGCATCTTACGTGCTTGGTCAGTAGCTTCATGCTGACAGTAACTTTATTAATGGGTTTGGCTGGTATGTTGACCTGGCTTCTCTGCTGTGTTCTGGGTAGGTTCTTATACTGTGCTCCTCGCAGTGCACCATGATTGACCGCTCTCCTGAGCTTGTCCTCTCAGCAGCGGAAGAAGTGGGGGCAAAGGAGTTTATTTCACTTATATAAACACGTTGCTGTGTTTGTCGGAGAAGGCAGGTCCAAGAAATGCACCTTGCGCGTGGAGTAGAAGGTGGTGACGTTTGGGATTGGCCCTCCTTCCTGGGCAAGTTCATTCCAATGGGCTTGGACTGAAGAGAGAGTTTTGGCTCCTGCACAGATGAGCTTCTCGAGATGCTGCAGACAGATCCTATTACACATCCTTAAGCTAGTGACAGGACAGCTCATCATTTGTATTAAGATTGTGACCAGGTGCCTGGACTGAATCACATGAAGAATACCACACTCAGGACAGACTGCAAGCAATAGGGCAAACAATCACCAAAAACTGGTGGTTTATTTTATAACTAGATTCACCAAACCATGATCAAAAGAATTTCTGTAGCACCATGCTGGTTAACAAGAAGTCAAATACAATCCCCTTTAGGCATTCCAGCCCAGTCCAGATGAGTTGGCCCATTACAGTGAGAGGTTACTGAAAACCCAATTCACCCTAGGTCAGGGTCTACCAAACACAAAGGATCAGACACTTATCCCCAAATCAATTTGTATCTCAGATCTTACCTAAATATCATGCTATTAGCTAATCCTTAGTAAGCTAAATAAAGGTTTTATTAATAAAAGAGAGAGTTACTGAATGGTTAAAGAATCGTATGCATATGAACTGTTTGTAGATGGACTGCTGGCTTACAAATCTCTCTCTGGTAACCTCCAAAAGACTGTGGAAGGTCCTCAGGCCATAGTTGACAATACTCCTTTTAGTTGTAAATCCACAGTTCAGAGGATTGGAGCCAGAATGAGACAAAATGGAGGTGTCCCAGGGGTTTCCTATATCTTCTGCCATGTGCATGGAAAGTTGCTGTCCCCAAAAATGCTCATAGTCCCTATGTGTGAAAAGTTACTAACAAAGATGAAGTCCAAGGTCATGTGTCCACATCACATTCTCTTATATGTTTTGCTGAATCACGGGGGGGGCGGGCGGGCATTGGCTCCTTGCTGTCTGAAGCAGCCTCAGGAACAGCGAGCTGGAGAGTTGATTCTTCTTAATGGCCAATCCAGCTTGACTAGTCCCTTCACAATGGGCTGGATGTAAACTGCCTTGGGGCTCTCTCTACAAGAGCTAACACAAATAGCCAATATTTGTAACTCCAGCTACCGTGATGATGCCTAGATTAATCCAGAAAAATCATACTTGACAGAATGAAAAGGAGTATTTGTGGCACCTTAGAGACTAACAAATTTATTTGAGCATAAGCTTTCGTGAGCTACAGCTCACTTGATCGGATGCATCCGATGAAGTGAGCTGTAGCTCACGAAAGCTTATGCTCAAATAAATTTGTTAGTCTCTAAGGTGCCACAAGTACTCCTTTTCTTTTTGCAAATACAGACTAACACGGCTGCTACTCTAAAACTTGACAGAATGTAACTTTTCCATGGACATCTTACACAATACACTTTGTATAAGATTTGTTGCATTTGTATAACAGTTGGTAGCCACAATGATACACATGGCCACTTTTAATCATACAGCATCACAATGATAATGCCCAGAGATCAGGGCCTCATTGTGCTAGGTGCTGTGTGAACAACCAAGAGTGCCCCTGCTCTGAAGAACTTGCAATCTAACCACCCAAAGGGTGGAGGGGAAACTGAGGCCCAGAGAGGTAAAGTAACTTGCCCAAGGCCCTGTGGCACAGTCAGGCTTAGAACTGAGGTTTCCTGATTCCTAGTCCTGCCCTATCTATTTGACTTTCTGCCACAGTCAGCTGACTAGAGCGCAGGCCCTTGGAAGCCCCATTATTAATGGGAGTCTTTAGTTAAGGCCCTTTGGAGCCTTCCAGGACTTTGTGTCTTACTGTGGGAGGTTGGCTGCAGTTTAATTTGAGGTATTAAGGAAACAGCCAGTCCAGCCAGAAACTGGACAGTATTAAAGCTGGTGCAGTATTAATGACCTCAGAAGCCGACCTGTTATTAAAGCCTTCCCGTTACCTAACTCACCCTGACCAGCCTGGCTTGTGATTCACCAGCCATGCTGTGATGCTACTGATACTCAGGGTCTAGGTAAGAGGCAGCGTGTCAATTACAGATCAGCACACGGGTCTGAACTGAGTCGGTGCTCAGGCAGGTTATGCTCCGAACAGCCAGACAAGAAATGTGTAGCTAGAAAAGCATCTAACAGGAGGCTGTAAGTTGGAGTCTGTCCCACATGTGCTAATGTACAGCTGTGCCTGGACCCCCCCAGCACATCTGTTACTGGACTTTGGTGAGGTGGATTCTACTAGGTCACTGGTTCAAATCCAGCCCAAACCAGCAGTCGCTGAAATTCATTTCCAGTGACCTATGTGGGTTAAAAATGGTGGTGCTCACTCTGATTCATAGACCAGCACCCACCGGACAGCGCTTGTCTGTCTTCCCAACAGACATTGGCCCAGTAAAAAATATTACCTTCCCCTGCCCCATTGTCTCTCAGAGATCAGCCCCCTAAATGGCCTATTAGCCCCTATGCCCAAGGCAGGATCTGGGGAATGAGTTGCCTTCACCCCTATGGGTGGCCCCTGAACTGCAGTGTGGGGTACATAGCAGCCCTGCTCCTGCCATGAGCTCTCTGCAGGCAGCCTCTCAGATGCCAGCATCCTATAGAAGGCCGAGGAAATGCTCGTGTGTGATGTGGTCCAAGGGGCTGGCAGAGTGAGGGCTGGATATGGTGGAAGCTTGTGCTGGGGTTAGAGAAAGTATTTTAAGGTTGCCAAACTGGCACCTTTTCAGCAGCACTAAGCTGAGAAGGATGGAAGACAGGCCTGTCTGTTGGCTTCCTAATGCCATCATCTTAGTCCAGAGGTTCCATGGGTGGGGGTCTTATGCTGGTATATTGACTTACTCAGCTAGGATAGAGCATGTCTACGGCCGAGTACTGGAGCCCCTGCCACTCTCACATGTATGTATCCTCACAGTACCCAGGGAGGAAGGGTATGACTGTTATACCCATTGCACAGGTGGAACTGAGGCCCAGAGAGTGTAATTATCACACAGGAAGGCTGTAGCTGACCAGAGAATTGAACTTGGATCTGCCAAGTCCCAGACTAATCCCCAACCGCTGAACCACCCTTTGCCTGGGTTTAGGCTATAGAGAGACTTTAAGTAGCTTAATCACTGGCTTTGGCCCCACCCCAAAGAAGAATGGCTCTTTATTTGACTTCCTTGTGGGCTCCTCAGCAACTACAGAGGGGCTGAGGATCACAGCTGGCAGGTGTCCTCTTTGTGCAGGAATCAGGCTGCTTCCAGCCCCAAGTGTCCCCCTCCCCACAAAGCAGTGCAGGGCTCCAAGCACAAATCAGAACAACTCAGCTACCCTCCGCTCTCCTCCCCTAGTGCTCAGATCCCCTCACAGCAGGTGGGAAGCCCTGACCCAGCAGCAAGAGCAGCACTTGCCCCAGGGTAACAGTTTCATCTAGGAGCGGAGAGTGAACTCTGCTGGGCTGGAGAGGGAGTTTTCCCAACCAGACTCTCTACTCAGAGTCACCTCACCCAGCAAAGGGACCAAGCTAAGAGATGTGGCTACCAGAATCCCAGAGCCCATTCTCAGGGGGGCCTTCACCCTACTACATGCAGGCCTGGGACTCACCCACAGCCAGTCCTGCCCTTTCAGGGGCTGGCTCCAGACTCCTCAAAAATAGCTTCCCCCCCCCCTCCATAAACTTATCCAGCTCAGGCTTGGAACCAGTTAGATTTTTTTTTGGGGCCCACTGCTCCTCCAGAACTTAGATCATAGAATATCAGGGTTGGAAGGGACTTCAGGAGGTCATCTAGTCCAACCGCCTGCTCAAAGCAGGGCCAATCCACAATTTCTGTCCCAGAACCCTAAATGGCCACCTCACGGATTGAACTCACAACCTTGAGTTTAGCAGGGCAATGCTCAAACCAGAGCTATCCCTCCTCACTTGATTTGTGCCAAATACATCCCTACTGAACCCAGGAGTCCTGTCATAAGCCGTTTTTTACTTTATTTCAGGTTCTTACCTGGATCCCAAAACCACTTTTAGAGTCCTGGTTTGCTAAAGGCCTATGAAAGCAGGGCTTAGACAGCACTGGCATAGCCCACGCAGATACAGTGAGAGCTTCCCCACCCAGCTCTTGAACATCAAATGAATTGAATGTGAATGGGGCAGGAGGGGGAAGGTGTGGCCCAGTGATTAGAGCACTAAGCTAGGATTTAAGAGACTTGCTCTGCCACAGCCTTCTAGTGTGACCTTGGGCAAGTCACTTTTGCCCAGGTTCTCAAGTCTGTTGTCACACTGGGAGTTAGGAACCTAAATACTTGAAAAGATCTGGGGTTTAGCCTCTGTGCCTCAGTTTCCCACCTGCAACAGCACTGCCCTTCCTTAGTGAGGAGAGCTGAATTAAAGATGGTGAGGTGCACATGTGAGGGCTAGATAAGCCCCTCAGTGAGGTAGTTGTTTACACATGTATAAAGGGACATTTGCTCAGACAACTTCAGCCTGGTCCCAAATGCTCACAGGTATTGAGGCACCTAACTCCTATGGGAAGCAATCAGAATTAGGTCCCTAATCACATTTGAGGATCTGGGCCTTAGATTTCAGCTGAAATCTAAGGCCCAAAGGGTATAAGTACCAAGGACGGAGAGGAATTCTTTACTGTAGGCTAGAAGACTTTGGGGAATAGAGATTTAAATGAATGAAGAAAAATTTAGGTTGTGCATCAGGATAATCCTCCCTTCCCTGCATTAGGCCCTGGAAGAGTCTCCCAAGGGGTCTTGTGATAAATGTTGCTGAAGGCATGGAGAACTGGACAGAACATCTCAGCATGCATTGCAGGGAGAAACCTGCCAAGGGTGATGGGGAAAGACCAGCAAAGTCTTTCCCCATCTTTAGTGCTGATGATTCATAGATACTAAGGTCAGAAGGGACCATTCTGATCATCTAGTCCGACCTCCTGCACAGTGCAGGCCACAAAATCTCACCTACCCCTCCTACGAAAAACCTCACCTATGTCTGAGCTATTGAAGTCCTCAAATCATGGTTTAAAGACTTCAAGGAGCAGAGAAGCCTCCCTCAAGTCAACCATGCCCCATGCTACAGAGGAGGGTGAAAAACCTCCAGGGCCTCTCCAGTCTGCCCTGGAGGAAAATTCCTTCCCGACCCCAAATATGGCTAAACTAAACCCTGAGCATATGGGCAAGATTCACCAGCCAGATACTACAGAAAATTCTTTCCTGGGTAACTCAGATCCCATCCATCTAATATCCCATCTCAGGGGATTAGGCCTATTTACCCTGAATATTTAAAGATCAATTACTTACCAAAATCCCATCATACCATCTCCTCCATAAACTTATCGAGTAGAATCTTAAAGCCAGATAGATCTTTTGCCCCCACTGCTTCCCTTGGAAGGTTATTCCAAAACTTCACTCCTCTGATGGTTAAAAACCTTCGTCTGATTTCAAGTCTAAACTTCCTGGTGGCCAGTTTATACCCATTTGTTCTTGTGTCCACATTGGTGCTGAGCTTAAATAATTCCTCTCCCTCTCCTGTATTTATCCCTTTGATATATTTAGAGAGCGCAATCATATCTCCCCTCAACCTTCTTTTAATTAGGCTAAACAAGCCAAGCTCCTTAAGTCTCCTTTCATAAGACAAGTTTTCCATTCCTCAGATCATCCTAGTAGCCCTTCTCTGTACCTGCTCCAGTTTGAATTCATCCTTTTTAAATATGGGAGACCAGAACTGCACACAGTATTCTAGGTGAGGTCTCACCAGTGCCTTGTATAACGGTACTAAAACCTCCTTATCCCTACTGGAAATGCCTCTCCTGATGCATCCCAAAACCACATTAGCAGGGTCTAGGATTCTAGGATCACATTGCACAACCAGCCTGCTGTGGTTTTTAAAAACACCCAAGGCCAAATTCTTCTCTACTATTCCAGTCTGTGGCTGTAGTAATTCCAACCAGCAAGAGTCACTCTCCAGTCACAGTGGAAGGAGTAGAAGTTGGGGCTTATTTTGTTTATTACTAACTTCACTTTCCCCATGAAGAGAGGAGAGTCCTAGGGTTGGTTTAGGATCATATTGCTGACTGCTACTTATCCCTTTCTCTAAGGGTTTGCAAACACCTAGATGTGATTTGGTACCCTGGGATATTTGGATGCAATATACTTAGATGTCTAAGTTTCTTCCTCATGAACCTAGTGGTTGATTCAAACTTTCAGAATCTAAGTTCAGGGGAAGGAGTTAATTCAGGCACCTATATCTGACACTCCCATGTGTTTAACTTTAGACTAGAAGAGGGTCTCTGGCTGCCCAAAACCTACCGTGT
Organism: Dermochelys coriacea; assembly: GCF_009764565.3. Lineage (NCBI taxonomy): Eukaryota > Metazoa > Chordata > Testudines > Dermochelyidae > Dermochelys > Dermochelys coriacea. The sequence goes on along the minus strand of NC_050068.2, from coordinate 347,740,662 downwards.
CCACTACCAGCTGTAATAGAAGCAGAAACTCAGCACCTGAAAGTCAGGTCATTTATAATCTTGTACTAAGAGTTATGCAAAAGCCTGAAGTGTGGATACCGACTGTTAGAATTCCCACCTCCAGGTTTTGCCAGAATTAGCTGAATGAGGGAGAAGAGTTTGCAGTTAAGAATTTATTCCTGAAGTTCAGGTTCAAACACAGGCAAGCAGAAGACATGACATGCAAAATACTATCAGAAGTTACAGCATGAAAGAGGGTAGTGTGTTCGATTATGCATTGAGGTGCAGACTGCAAGTAACCCTAGATACACCTGGCCCATGAAAGGAACAGCATTGTGAGGCTAATGCCTAAAACAAGCGTTTAATAATCTTCTGCCTCCTCCACCTCTTCATCCCCATCTGCAGAATCCCTGCCAACTTCTTCATAGTCCTTCTCGAGAGCAGCCATGTCCTCCCTGGCTTCGGAGAATTCCCCCTCCTCCATCCCCTCCCCCACATACCAATGCACAAAGGCCCGTTTTGCGTACATCAGGTCAAACTTGTGATCCAGCCGGGCCCAGGCTTCTGCAATAGCTGTGGTGTTGCTCAGCATGCAGACGGCCCGCTGCACTTTAGCCAGGTCTCCCCCTGGCACCACTGTGGGGGGCTGGTAATTGATGCCCACCTTAAATCCAGTTGGGCACCAGTCCACAAACTGGATGGACCTCCTGGTTTTGATGGCTGCTATAGCCGCATTCACATCCTTGGGCACCACATCCCCCCGGTACAGCAGGCAGCAAGCCATGTATTTGCCTCGGCGAGGGTCACATTTCACCATCTGGTTGGAGAACTCAAAGCAAGCGTTGGTGATTTCAGGCACCGAGAGTTGCTCGTGGTAGGCTCTCTCTGCTGAGACTATGGGCGCATAGGTAGTGAGGGGGAAGTGTATGCGGGGATAAGGCACCAAGTTAGTTTGGAATTCAGTGAGATCCACGTTCAAGGCACCATCAAACCTCAGGGAAGCAGTGATGGACGACACTATCTGGGCTATCAGCCTGTTCAAGTTGTGGTAGGAGGGACGCTCGATATTGAGGTTCCGGTTGCAGATGTCGTAAATGGCCTCGTTGTCCACCATGAAAGAACAGTCCGAGTGCTCCAGCGTGGTGTGGGTGGTCAGGATGGAATTGTAGGGTTCCACCACCGCAGTGGAGACCCGTGGGGCAGGGTACACCGAGAACTCCAGCTTAGACTTCTTCCCAAACTCCACAGAGAGACGCTCCATCAAGAGGGATGTGAATCCAGAGCCTGTGCCTCCTCCAAAGCTGTGGAAGACCAGGAACCCTTGAAGGCCGCTGCACTGGTCAGCCTGCACAAAGTCAGAGGACATTGAACTAGTGTTGGTCACGCTACTCATACTGGGTCCCCTCTTCCTTTCTATCACCATCCAGACATCAGCTACTTAACATGTGACCATTATTTGATAATGGAAGGTCTGTGTGTAATGTATAAATACAAAAATCAGAAGTAGTTTGTAATGACAAACTGTTGGGGAACTGAAGATTGCTGGACCTTAGCATGAGAACTCCCAAAACAGCAACCAGATAAAATTGGTGGAAGATTTTATTGAATAAGTCAGCCAGCAGAGGTAGAACCCAAGTAGAACACAACCCCTGTACCAAGCAAGCAAGATGCTGGTTCATGAGTCAGCCAGAAGAATGATTCTAGTCAGCATTCACTGAATTCTGGTTTGGTGCTAGATTCCTGTACAACAGCTGGGTGGGCAAATACCATTACAGGTAGACATTGTGGCTGGTCTATTCTTGGGTTGCTCTTTCACTGAAAATTCCAGCTACAAAACCCCAACACAACGATCATGTGGAAGCAAGTTACAATTATGCCTCTTGACTGTCAGAGGTAGGCTTTCAAGATATATAGGCAGTGCAAGGCTGGTGCCTGACAGCACTAAACCTGCTTGTAAATGAGCAGCTGTCTTTCAGTAAGATTACCAGTGCTAGAGGAATATTTGAGAAGTGCCCACATGGAGTTCTATTTCTAGGCTAACTACAGGAAGAGCACGTCAAGGCTTTGCCTCCTTATACCAGGAGTGATTGGCTTTGTGGGTGCTGTATTTAGCTCACCTCAGCCAGCAAAGACCATGAGGGGAGCTTGGCATGAAGAAAATCCCTGGACTGAAGTCCCTCATCCCTCTCACCAGCATTATTCCCGTCTGGTTTAGATGGGGTGCAGCCCCTTTAACTTCTAAAGGGAAAAAAGGAAGAGGAGTTTACCCACTTACCATTTTACGAGTCCTATCAACCACAGGATCTATGATTTCCTTCCCAATTGTGTAGTGGCCACGGGCATAGTTGTTGGCAGCATCCTCCTTGCCACTGATCAGCTGCTCAGGGTGGAACAGGGAGCGGTAGGTCCCAGTTCGGATCTCATCTGTAAGGAAGGAGAGGGTCATGAACACCTCCAGGGCCTCAGCTTCAGAGCTGTGATTTAGTCGAAGTTTTATTGTAGAGCATGTTCCAGGGCCTCTGTCGAATCCACACTCGGTCAACAGCAAGGCACTAAAGCCCAGATCCACAAGGTATTTGGGCTCCTAATTTCCATGGAAACCAACAGAAGTTAGGAGACTAAACAGCTTTGTGGATCTGGGCTCAAAGACAGGATTATCACCAAACACTGGGTTATCTGTGGTAAGAGCGCCCTGTTAGAAGCCACTGAGAAGTGGAGAGGGTGGTTGTGTTTTCCCCTCTTCCCAGCAGGTCAGTGATTGAAACTCAAAGAAGAGATCTGGTCGAGGCAGATTCCAGTGTCTTACCAATGACTGTGGGTTCCAGGTCTATGAACAGTGCTCTGGGCACATGCTTCCCCGACCCAGTCTCACTGAAGAAGGTCCCAAAGGAAGAATCAGCTTGCCCCAAGGACTTCTCCAAACAGATGATTCCATTTGGCTGGATCCCATGCTCCAGACAGTACAGCTCCCAGCAGGCATTGCCCATCTGCACGCCAGCCTGGCCAATGTGGACAGAAATACACTCCCGCTGCATGGGGAAGAGGCACACAAAGAAGTTGCATCCATGAAACTGTGGCTTTCCTGTCTGGTTCAGTCAGTGTTTCATGCCTAGAAACAGGGAGCCAGTCACTCTACTTCCATCCCCGCTCAGAGCTGCAGTGGGAATCAAAAGCAACTTGGGCATGGGGAGGTTCATCCATCACTTCTGGGAGATGTGAATAAATTGACCAATGGGCTCAATTTCCAGCTGTTAAACTACAGCCTTGTCTTATGTGCACAGCCCTGTTAAGGCAACATTAAATCAGGATCACCAGATCCAGAGACAAGCAGGGTTTTAGCTGGGTTACTGGACAGAGCTACCATCCAGGCTACCTTAAGACTGCGAGCCAGGTCTAACCATTGTTCTCCAACAGCAATTGGGCCAGGCCCAAAGGCTAGAAGGTGATTTAAGGCAGTTTTCTTATTTCTAGAAAGGTACATGTATGATTCAGTGCAGTCAGAGCTGCTAGAGAGAAAAACCCCAGATTTATGGTTTGAAGGGCAAAGGGAATTCCAGTATTGAAGATCTGGTTGGCACCACATGCCTAAGACTAGCCCATTTTCAGGATTGTTCTACAAGATGAAGGCAGAGTATTCGAGTCTTGGCCAGCTTCAGCCTGATGACACTGTGCAATGCTTTCAATGCACGTCTCATATGGCAATAACATATTAGATACTGGACTGCAGCAGTCAGAACAATGGTATTAGAGATAGAATCACTGAATATCACAATTGGAAAGGACCTCAGGAGGTCATCTAATCCACCCCCCTACTCAAAGCAGGGCCTAATTCCAACTAAATTATCCCAGCCAGGGTTTTGTCAAGCCTGACCCTAAAAACCTCTAAGGAAGGAGATCCCACCACCTCCCTAGGTAACCCATTCCAGTGCTTCACCACCTTCCTAGTGAAAAAAGTTTTCCCTAATATTCAAGCTAAGCTTCCCCTACTGCAACTTGAGACCATTACTCCTGGTTCTGTCATCTGCTACCACTGAGAACTGTTTAGATCCATCCTCTTTGGAACCCCCCTTTCAGGTAGTTGAAAGCAGCCATCAAATCCTCCCTCCCTCCCTCTTCTCTTCCGCAGACTAAACAATCCCAGTTCCCTCAGCCTCTCATAAGTCATGTGCTCCAACCCCCCCCCCCCAATCATTTTTGTTGCCCTCCGCTGGACTCTCTCTAATTTTTCCACATTCTTCTTGTATTGTGGGGCCCAAAACTGGAGATTGTCTGCACTGACATGAAATTAAGAGTAACACCTTAGTCCCTATCTTGTGCATATTGAGTGTCCTCTTCAAACTGGGCAGGGCTGGGCAATTAATTTTACTAGTAAAAAGAAAAGCAGTACTAATCTGTCAACTTCATGATAGTCTCTAAGGTGCCACAAGTACTGCTTTTCTTTTTGCAAATACAGACTAACACGGCTGCTACTCTGAAACCTAATTTTACTAGTGTGAGCCCTGCAAAGCCGGTGGTTTTAGAAGAGAAAAATTCTTTTCTGGTTTAATCATCAGAACCCCATTAACTAATTCCAGTTTTCCTATATTACCTACCATGAATGGAGACCTATTGCACAGCATGAACACAAGGGGGCAGAGTTGGTGTGGAACCTTTCACTAGGCATTAGAGCAGGCAAAGAAAAAAGTGGAACCTTAGTGACCCATCAATGGAGTTTAAGCCTTCCGGCAGCTGTGCTGGCTAAGAAAGGACAGTCAGTCTGCTCGGTGTTAAGGTTATCCTGAGGAAAGGGCTAATGAGCAGTGCCTAGTCAGGGGGACCGATTAGTCCAGACAGGGATGCCTTTATGTCCAAGTAGGGAACCAGGTTAGATCAACCAGCTTCTCTCTTGTACAAGATGGGGTTCAAGCTATTAACTGAATTTTAATCAGGCAAGTGTTTATTCCTCTTCCAATTCAGGGAACTATTCAGATGAGACAAATGACTCTCGAGACATGTAGGCAGTTTATATTCGATTCAGTAGAGAAATTTATACAGGACTAAGACTGGGAAGACCGGAGTCAAAGAACCAATAATCTGGGGCTGGTCACTCCAGACAGACACCTCTATCAGTTTTTAGACAGCTCCTTGCTACAGAGTCAGGATCATCACCACAGTTCAAATGTAGGATGTGAGCTGATCAGAGCAGGGGCTGGTGTAGTCAGCTCCAGACATATGGATGTTATTCCAATTACTTAGTTTCTTATAACGGAAATAGATCACAAGATGAAGAGTCAGACACTAGATCCCAAGGCCAGAAGGGACCACTGTGATCCTCTAGTCTGACCTCCTAGCTAGTACAGACCATAAAACTTTTCCAAAGTCATTCCTAAAGCAGGGCCTGAGAATGCATCGTTATCCCCATTTCACAGAGAGAGGCAGTAACTTGTTCAAAATCACCCAGCAGGCCCGTGACAGAGCCCAGAATAAAATCCCGGTCTCCCGAGTCCCAGACCAGTGCTCCAGCCCCCAGGCCACACAGCAGCTAACACCACCATTTAATTCCAGCTTTACCATGAAGACTCTGCCCAAGTTAGTGCTAGATTCACGGTCATACACCTGCATCCCTCTCTGTAGGCTGGGAACATTCACCTCCCTTGGACTGGGGCTGGTTAGTTAGTATTTGTGTAGCACTTTGAAATGCTGCAGTAGACCCAGCTCAGGTGACAGGTCCATAGACAGTCACAGCACCCTAGCTGCAGAGAAGCATAAAGGCAGGACAGGACTACCAGTCATTATTCCCCAGATAGAGCCCAGTCTCTTAAGTGTTCTCCTGCATACACACCCTGCCCCACACAGGGAACAATCCAGTTTTCAAGTGTTAAACTAAGCTGGTTGCTAGTCAGTCCATAGCTATCCCAGTTTAAGGAAACACTAGCACAGAGACCCACTCATTGGGCAAGGAGTTTTTACTGTTGACTTCAATTAAAATAGAATCAATCCCTCTCCATAACAGAGGTACCAGCCCCTCAGTCTGCCATAGGCCAGATCATCCCAGAGATCAGTCCCATTCAGGCTTCAAATTAACCAGCCGAGTTTCCAAGAGGTCCTAACTGAACTCTTTCAAAAAATCTGAGCATAAGCTTTCGTGAGCTACAGCTGTAGCTCACGAAAGCTTATACGCAAATAAATTTGTTAGTCTCTAAGGTGCCGCAAGTACTCCTTTTCTTTTTGCAAATACAGACTAACACAGCTGCTACTCTGAAACTTGGAAAAATCTGTCTTTCCCCCCCATGCTCTAGTTATTTGTCTCACAGTAGCATGCAGGAGCCCTACTTCACAAACTAACATCCCCCTGCATTAGGTGTTGTGCAAAAACAGAACAAAAACAGTCCCTGCCCCCAGGAGGTAACAATATTTAGACCGTCAGCTCAGCAATCCTGAAATAAGTGCTAAGCTTTGTTGCACTACTAGAATAGAGGCTGAGTTCTTTAGAAAAAAGTGCCTCTAACAATAACTGCAGGTCCCCAGAAAACCCACCCCCAGTTTCATCAATAAGAGCAACTACTCCAAAGAAAAAAAGCTCCATTTGGATACATTCACTTCCACAGAAGCATTACATCACAGCTTGTAACCCAACACTTACAAACAACCCTATCACAAACTCACCATGCCTGCAGCCTAGCTCTCCCAGTTCTACACAAAAGAGCTTGCAATCAGCCTAGCCCACTCCCAGCTCACTTATGGCCCCCTCTGCAAACAATCACAGCTGTGCAGAGGCGAGGGGGTGTGTCTTAAAAGGACAGAGTGCATTTGCCAACCCATTGTTGGGTTGCCAACTCTGATTGAAGGTATTCTGGAGCCCCCCCCCGCCCCGCCCAAACATGACATAATGCCATTTTCTTAAAATAGCCTATTAAAATCTCCAGAATTGCTTTCAATAGTCACTGGGAGATTGATGCCGATTCTGGGAGACTCCAGGCTAATCCTGGAGGGTTGGCAACCCTAATAGCATGGGACTTCATAGGGGTGCTACAGAGAAAACCCTAAGAGAGCTGTAAAGTTGCAGGCGTTTCTGTCTGATGTACTCCTCGGGCTCCCATTATCATAGGGTCTGAGGACCTCACCCTTGTTAATGTGTTTATCCTCACGCCCCCCTGGGAGGCAGGGCAGTGTTATTATCCCCATTGTACGGGTGGGGAACTGAGGCACAGCGAGGTTAAGGCTTAGGGTTTTACCTGGACAGTCCGGATTCTGACTTCTGTGTCCGGGTGCCATTTAAGGTTGCCAGGTGCCTGGTTATCGGGGACCTGGCAACCCTAAATGGCACTCAAACCAGAAGTCCGGTTACCACGGGATGGGCAAGGTGTCGGGTCATTAATCCGTGCCAGCCCCTGTTCAGCCTAGGCAGGTAGGTTCCTTGACACACAGGGCCGGATTAAGGCTGGGGCTTTAGGAGCTACAGCCCAGGGCCCTGGCTCAAGGGGGGCCCGCAAAAATAAATCACAGGCAGTGATCTCCAACTGCAGGCCGCTAAAAGTCTCGAGGCGCAGCAGGGCTCAGGCAGGCTGCCCGCATGCCATGGCCCCATGCTGCTCCCGGAAGCGGCTGGCTGCTAGCATGTCTCTGCGGCCCCTGGCAGGGGAGGGAGGCTGCTCTGTGTGCTGCCCCCGACCCCAGCACCGTCCTCACAGCTCCCATTGGCTGGAAACTGGCCAATGAGTGGTACGAGGGCGGCGCTTGTGGGCACGGGCAGCGCATGTAGACATGCTGTCCCCTTCCCCTTAGGGGCTGCAGGAGCCAGCTGCTTCTGGGAGCAGCGGGGGGCTATGGCAGGCAGGCAGCCGGGAGCCGCCTCTAGTAAGCACTTCCCAGCTGGAGCCGACACCTCACACCCCCTCTTGCACCCCAACCCCCTGCCCCAGGTCAGAATCCCCCTCCTGCACCCAAACTCCCTCCCAGACCCTGCACCCCCTCCTGCTCCCCAACTCCCTGCCCCAGGTCAGAATCCCCTCCATCACCCAAACTTCCTCCCAGACCCCGCACCCCCTCCTGCACCCCAACCCCCTGCCCCAGGTCAGAATCCCCTCCGTCACCCAAACTCCCTCCCAGACTCCACTCCTCCTCCTGCTCCCCAACCCCCTGCCCCAGGTCAGAATCCTCCTGCACCCAAACTTCCTCCCAGACCCTGCACCCCCTCCTGCACCCCAGCCCCCTGCCCCAGGTCAGAATCCTCCTGCACCCAAACTCCCTCCCAGATCCTGCACCCTTCTTGCACCCCAACCCCCTGCCCCAGGTCAGAATCCCCCTCCTGCCCCCAAACTTCCTCCCAGACCCTGTACCCCCTCCTGCACCCCAACCCCCTGCCCCAGGTCAGAATCCCCCTCCTGCACCCAAACTTCCTCCCAGACCCTGCATCCCCTCCTGCACCCCAACCCCCTGCCCCAGGTCAGAATCCCCCTCCTGCACCCAAACTCCCTCCCAGATCCTGCACCCCTCTTGCACCCCAACCCCCTGCCCCAGGTCAGAATCCCCCTCCTGCACCCAAACTCCCTCCCAGATCCTGCACCCCCTCCTGCTCCCCAACCCCCTGCCCCAGCTCAGAATCCCGCTCCGTCACCCAAACTCCCTCCCAGGAAAAAGACTTGTACACAGGGGCCACACAAAGTCTAATAGCCCCAGGCCCACCGGAGAGTTAATCCGGCCCTGTCTGGCATAGTCCTGTGAATGGAAGGGGAAGGGGGCAGAGGGCAAGTGCCGCGGTGGGGAATTGAGAGACGATGCGGGGCACGGGTGTGGCCTTGGGGGAAGAGGCAAAAAAGGGGTTGAGCCCTCTTCAAGGGAAGAGGTGGAACACAGCACGCTAGGCAGGAAGCCCCCTAAGCCAGCCAATGGGAGAGGCCAACCAGTGGGGGGGTGCTAAGCCCACCACCTCCTCACAGAGATGGATGCTTAAATCTGGGCTGCAGGGAGGTGCCTGTCTCGGACCGGGAGCCCTCTTTGGAATTAGGCGCCTCTGTAAGACGTTGGGGGAGGGGTCAAAGGCGGAGCTCCCTGATCACTTTTAGCCCAGTGGTTTGGGTACTCACCTGGGACGTGGGAGACCCCCCCAGTTCAAGCCCCTCTCCACCTGAGGAGGAGAAGGGATTTGATCTGGGCTCTCCCACCACTCAGGTGTGACCTCTGACCACTGGGCTACGGGGTATGCTGTTGCAGGGCTCCTCAATCTCTCCTGTTGTAGCTGTTCCACTGTGGACCAATAATTAAAGAGTCATAGAGTACTTAATCATAGAATATCAGGGTTGGAAGGGACCTCAGGAGATCATCTAGTCCAACCCCCTAAGTCCTTGGAGCAGCGGGCCTGGACCCCTGGGTCTCCCACCGCCTGGATGAGAGCTCGAACCCTTGGGCTATAGAGCCATTCCCACTCGCTTTTCCCTCTCCCCCAAATGACTCTTTCATTAGTTATCCACAGGGCAACAGCTTGTAGAGGAGAGGCTGCAGGAGCCCCACGTCTGAGTATCCATAGCCCCGTGGGCAGTGAATTCTCAAGCCAAGGGCCCCTGGAGGAAAGCTCTCCACCAGCAGCCCCCGCTCTTTTATCCCCGGGGTCTCCAGGTCCCTCCATTGCTTGCAAGTGCAGCAGTAACACACAGGCAGTGGGGTGGGCCCTAATCCTGCAAGCGACATCAGTGGAGTGCTGTGTGGGCTCTGAGGTCGACTTGCATGGATCCTTGTTGGAGACTAGGCAAATGCCTTAACTACATGGTCATCCTTCTGTAAGAAAAAGGTCTTTCCCTGTAGCCATATTGTAAGGCCTAAGGCCTTTGTCTGCAGTCATAGTAAGAGAGCAGCAGCCATTCGCTAAGAAGCAGGAAGTCACATCCTCACATTCCATCGAAATTACATTAAAACACTGCCCTAATCATCACCAGATAAAGAAACAAATCTGAAGATGGTTAAAGAAAATGTAGTCTGGTAGCATTCTGTCTGGCAAGTGACTTGCCCAGAGTCCCACAGGAAGCCTGTGGTGGAACAGGCACCTCTCAAGACCTAGGCTAGTTACTCTCATCAGAGCATCCGTCATCCCAAGAGCATCCAATTTGTCTTCAAAGGCAACAGCTAGGAGAATGGACTAAGCACCGTGCCCCTGTGAGTACAGAGGGTTTAATGTCTCGGACACCCCCCAAGAAGGGGTTCTGCGGCTTTAAACTTGCAAACAGCTTCCCCCTCTTCAGGTGGAGCCTCTTGCAAGCAGGCTATAAAGTTCCAGTGAGTTACAACAGGAGAGCTATCAGAAACTGTAGCTCAGAAAGTGTTTAGACTCAATTGCCATGGTAGGTTTCTACAGCTGAGATTTTGTAGGTCAGCTTATGAACAGGCTGGAGATTGTAAAGTCTCTGGCTACGTGTGCCTTGCTGCTTTCCCTTAGGATGCTAATGCAAGTGGTGGGTTTTTGGGGGTGCTTTTTGTTGGGGTTTTTTTTGGAGGGGCTTGTAGTTTATTAAAGCAGGGTATATTCCTTGTAAGTATAGCTTTACCTCTGATATCTAGCTTCCCTTTCAGACCTGGTCAAATACTGCCTATGATGGTATAATCCATTAAAGTCTAGGGGCTTTTAGCTGTCTGGCTTGCTTTTTCCCCTTTGACTTCTTGCCTCAGTGAGAACTTCTCAGGATAAGAATATCATTTTGTCTCTGGCTGTGTATGGATGTAAGGACCTTTAATCTGGGATTTGACCTTGAGGCTTGAAGATCTAAAAGCACAGCCTCCTACCACTTAAGCTAAAGGAGCAATTCAGTTGATTGGGGTGGGGGGTGTTTGGTTGTACTAGTCTATTGGCCTGCCCTCTACCTACACTAAAGGCTGTGTTCTAGTGAAGTGCAGGCTGTTCAGGGGCTGGTGTGATTACTTCAATCTATGATATTTTTCTAGAATAAGGTTTTTCCCTGGCACTCCAGTGCTCCTGACACAAGCTTCCCTGGTCTTGCCAGGTGTATTAAGACACCTGCTGTGTGATCCAGTTAGCCCTTGATCCTGATTCAAATCAGCTGCCACAGCTTCTGAGCTAAAGTGCTGCCCTGAGACGCCACTAGTGAGTCCCTTGTTCTTGGACTGGTATTGTGTTCGTTTAAACGGGTCCTGCCTCTGGATCTGCTACTGTCCTGGCTGTCTGAGGGGTCCTGTTCATTCCATACAGCTCTGTTATGGATATGCCTGTGTTAAACCCAGGAACAAACTGTTTCTCTTGAACTCTGGTCCAAAGTGGTAGAGATGTTCATTGAATCTCAATGTGTCTTAACTTCTCCATACAGATCCCTAAGTAGCTTTGTTTTCTAAAACAGATTCTTCACTTGCCCCCTCTAGGGCAAGGAAAGTGAGGAGGGAAACTGTGTGGGGCAGAACTCCTGGGCACCCTACAATAATAAACCAGTCATGAGTGGGTTTATTGCGAGAGGAGACTTGTAGCAAAAGACTTCAGGGTGATGTTTAGTCTCTGTAGAAAAAAGGAAAATAGGGGAACTTTATCCTTCCTACTGAAAATGAATCCGGATCCTGTCAGGTAGATGGTCCCACTGATGCAGGATTGAGGTTGTCTAGGTCTGTTTGTGTGCCTAGCACATACAGCCTGTGTCTCACAATGCAGTCTGTACTGTGTCCCTGTTTCCAGAGGGAGTGCCTTTCCATCCATGTGGGGCAGGCTGGAGTCCAGATGGGCAATGCCTGCTGGGAACTCTATTGCCTAGAACATGGAATCCTACCAGACGGGACCATTCCTGCTCCAAAGGCAAGTGAACAAGTGGATTCCTCCTTTGAGACTTTCTTCTGCGAGACTGCAGCAGGGAAGCATGTTCCCAGAGCGGTGTTCGTAGACCTGGAGCCAACAGTCATTGGTAAGACATGGACATGGATGAACCTTTGATGTCCAGTGTGACCGTCAATCTTGCCATGTCCTCTCCATCACAAATTGCAAACACTCAGAGTTGAGAGAATGGCCTCCAGGTTCCTGGGATCTAATCGGGCCATGAGCTAGTTCCACCCCATCCCTTTCCCAGCCTCCCCAGCAGGGCCGGATTAACTCTCCTGTGGGCCCAGGGCTATTAAATTTTTTTTGTGGGCCCCCCCGCATACAAGTCTCTTCCCTAATTTAAAACTATTTGTGGCATCAAGGCTATTAACTTTATACTAAACTTGCCTTTTAATTAACACAAAGCCGTTTTGTGGTTACATTTCAGTCTTAAAACATGTAGAATATAGCTAATTCAAAATAGCCTGCTTCTTACCATACAACAGTTTCTTTCTGACCTGGGGTGCAGGAGGAGGTGCAAGGTGGAGGCTCTGGCCAGGAGGAGCTTACCACAGGCAACTCCCAGCCGGTGGCACAGTAGGGCCCAGGCAGGCTGCCTGCCATAGCCCTCCCACTGCTCCCAGAAGTGGCCGGCTGCTGGCAGGTCTTTGTGTGCCCCTGGGGGAGGGGGACAGTGTGTGTCTGTGCACTGCCTGTGGGGAAAGGGCTGGGGCTGGGGGCAGTATGTGGAGCCTCTCCCCTCCCCACCCCTGGCCAGCGGCTGCAGAGACCTGCCAGCAGCCAGCCACTTCTGGGAGCAGTGTGGGGCCACGGCATGCAGGCAGCCTGCCTGAGCCCTGCTGTGCTGTGGCACTTTTAGCGGCCCGGAGATCGTGATCCACTGGCAGAGGCTCCAGGATTGACCTGTCGATCGCCATTGATAAGGTGGTGACTACTGAATTGTATATAATTATGGATTTATTTTTGTGGGGCTCCCCTTAGCCTGAGGCCCTGATCTGCAGCCCCAAAACCCTTTCATTAATCTGGCCTTGCTCACCAGACCTCTAGAAAGGGTGTAACTGACAGGCCTCTATTCAAATAGTGGATGCTCAATATTAAAGGGATGCCGCTGGACTGCAGCACCTGTGTTTAAAACATGGTGCTTTATTTGTCAGTAAAGACCGGACTCCCAGTGGGACACTTTGGGATGACCCTGCCTGGGTGAGGCCAGGGAGGTGGGCAAAGGAAGGTTGTGGCAGTGGCTAGGGCAAAGGATGCCTTTCTCACCCAAGTGACTTCTCTCCCTCCTCCCTATGTGCAAGGGCCACTATGTGGGAGGAGAGAATGCAGATGATGAAGGAAGCTCAGGGGGGCCAGCCTGATGGAGGGATGTTCTCGCTGGTTCTTATCCTAGATCTCCTCCCCAGGGTCGGTATCCAGTCTGGGCAAAGTGTCACTGGCTTGAACCTGCCACGCTGAAATGTTTCTGAGAAGTCAGTGGGGACAGTGGAACAGACCCTGAACATGGGGACAGTCTGTGGGCTTGGAGACGTGTGGCTGCCCCATGGGCAAACGCAAACCCATCTCATGGCCTCCAGAGGGCTGGCCGCACGTGTGTTGGGCAGGGAGTGACGCATATGGAGGGGAACACTGGTGGGGGGGATCGAGACACAGGGTCGCTTCTTAGAAGAATATCTCTGGGCTTGTGACTACACCTCTTCAGAGCACAGGAACTGAAAACTGCAACCAGGGCTGTCCCTAGATATTCTGGGGCCCTACACAGCCCCCACATAGTCTGTATGGGGGGGGAGCTGGCTTGGGGGATGGGGGGAACTGCCCCCCAGCACTCACCGGCAGCACAGCTGGGGCCGGGTTGCTGCACTTCCTGCTGCCGGTGAGTGCAGGCCTGCCTCCTGCTGCAGTCCTCTGGGGGGAAGGGGCAGGATGGAGGGTTTAGGGAAGGGGTGGAGTGGGGGTGGGACTGGGGCAGAGCAGGGGGGAAAGGGGCAGAGTAGGGTGGGGGGTTTGGGGCTGGGAAGAGGCAGGGTGCCCTACACAGCTGCGTACTTTGCATATGGGTAGGGATGACCCAGGCTGCAACCTCCTGCAAGTCCCTCAACATGGACAATTCCCAGCTCCCATGAGCTAGCACAAAGCTGCAGTATCTGATAGGGGAATTATTCCCAGAAGTCACTTAAAGTAGGTTTAACTCCCTAACCTACCCTTAGTTTAACCCACTGTGGCTTTGCTTAGATGCCCTGGCAGTTTATGCACCTCTTCTCGTGCTATTGTCTAATAGCAGCTCCATTTTTATCATGGTAGATTGCAGATATCTCACTCCATGGTCTCATTCCCCCACAGATGAGATCCGCACAGGGACCTACCGCTTGCTGTTTCACCCGGAGCAGCTCATCACAGGCAAGGAGGATGCAGCCAATAACTACGCCCGAGGTCACTACACCATTGGGAAGGAAATCATTGATAACGTATCAGCCCGGATTCGCAAAATGGCAAGTAGGAAAAGCCGTCTTGTAAGTGGCTGACGCGGCATGGCCCGGTGTGGCTCTGCCATGTGGGCTGGCTGCAGAGTTTGAACCCTGGGTGTTCATGCGTCTAGTCCTGAGCTTATATGGCTGGCGACAAGGGAGGGATTCCCTCTGCACCCTAGGGACCCACTCCCCTCTGGAAGGCACACAGGTCCTACTCCCATCACAGAAAGGCAGTGGCTCCCTTTCTACCCCTTAGGAGCAGGAGTGTGGGGTTCAGTCTCTCCCAACCACACCCTAAGTGGCTGTAGGAGTCCAAGTATGTACCCTAGCAGCCAGTCTGTGCCTGTGTAACCCACTGGTGAGGTGTGTTATGGGTTCAAGGTCCCCAATGTGCAGCCATGAGGGCGGCCTTCCTATTGGAGTGGATGGGCTGGGCCCTTTTTGCCCTGACCACACTCCTCTGCTCTAGGTGGGGGTGGCTGGGCCCCCCCGGGAATGCATCTGGGAGCCACCGCTCCACTGAGATGCAGAGGACCCCCCACGCCACTTACAGCTCACATCTTGGGCTCCAGCAGGCAGCATTGCACTGGCGACGCTTGGTTCACACTTCCAAGCTGCTGCCAACCACAAAGGCTAGAAACTCTTTAAAACAGAAGCCAAGAGTCTCCTGGAATAACATGACTCAGTAGTTGGGCTTCTAGGCATGGGGTCTGTTGTGCATGGGCCTTCATAAAAACACTTCCCCAGAACACTTGGGGTAGCGATTGCCTTGACATAAGTGGGTGTTTGACAGCATCTAACCAGAGGCATCTGGATTCTGTCACCGTGGCAGCCAAAACAAACTGGCCTACTGGCGACTGGCCTCTTGGGGAAAAGCCGTTGAGCAGGTATTCCTCCTACCACCTGCTGGCATATTGCCTACACGAAAGGTGAAACCCCTCTTAAAAAAATAAATACGCAGCACCAGGGTCTGCTTCACTAGCTGTGTGGACTGAACTTTGTCCAGGGTAGGCTGTGACTTGTGCCCATACAGCCTGAGGCAGCAATCTATGGCCTGTTTCACATCTCTAACTGGCAACTGGGAGCGATGACTAAAAATGTATCGCTTGTGCCTTGTCTCAATCGCTTCATAAACCTGATGCTCTAAATCCCAGCGCTCAAGAGGGGAACGGGAGTCAAACTTTTTCTTCTACTGCAGGCTGACCAGTGCAGTGGCCTTCAAGGGTTCCTGGTCTTCCACAGCTTTGGAGGAGGCACAGGCTCTGGATTCACGTCCCTCTTGATGGAGCGTCTCTCCGTGGAGTTTGGGAAGAAGTCCAAGCTGGAGTTCTCGGTGTACCCTGCCCCACGGGTCTCCACTGCGGTGGTGGAACCCTACAATTCCATCCTGACCACCCACACCACGCTGGAGCACTCGGACTGTTCTTTCATGGTGGACAACGAGGCCATTTACGACATCTGCAACCGGAACCTCAATATCGAGCGTCCCTCCTACCACAACTTGAACAGGCTGATAGCCCAGATAGTGTCGTCCATCACTGCTTCCCTGAGGTTCGATGGTGCCTTGAATGTGGATCTCACTGAATTCCAAACTAACTTGGTGCCTTATCCCCGCATACACTTCCCCCTCACTACCTATGCACCCATAGTCTCAGCAGAGAGAGCCTACCACGAGCAGCTCTCGGTGCCTGAAATCACCAACGCTTGCTTTGAGTTCTCCAACCAGATGGTGAAATGTGACCCTCGCCGAGGCAAATACATGGCTTGCTGCCTGCTATACCGGGGGGATGTGGTGCCCAAGGATGTGAATGCAGCTATAGCAGCCATCAAAACCAGGAGGTCCATCCAGTTTGTGGACTGGTGCCCAACTGGATTTAAGGTGGGCATCAATTACCAGCCCCCCACAGTGGTGCCGGGGGGAGACCTGGCTAAAGTGCAGCGGGCCGTCTGCATGCTGAGCAACACCACAGCTATTGCAGAAGCCTGGGCCCGGCTGGATCACAAGTTTGACCTGATGTACGCAAAACGGGCCTTTGTGCATTGGTATGTGGGGGAGGGGATGGAGGAGGGAGAGTTCTCCGAAGCCAGGGAGGACCTGGCTGCTCTCGAGAAGGACTATGAGGAAGTTGGGTTGGATTCTGCAGATGGGGATGAGGTGGAGGAAGGAGAAGATTATTAAACACTTGTTCTAGACATTAGCCTGGCAATGCTATTCCTCTTGTGGGCTAGATGTATCTGGGGTTACTTGCAGTCTTGCTGTTAGATGCATCACTGCATATCACTTTGATCGTTACGGCATGAAAGAGGATAGTGTGTCCGATGACTACATGTGTCATGTCCTCTGCTTGCCACTTGTCTTTGAGCTGGAACTGAGAATAAATTCTTAGCTGCAAACCTCTGTCTCATTCAACTAATTCTGTCTAAGCCTGGAGGTGGGAACTCAGAAATGCTACAGTTAGGCTTTTAGAAGAGGAGGACTTGTGGCACCTTAGACTAACAAATTTAATTGAGCATAAGCTTTCATGAGCTACATCTTTGCATCTAATGAAGCGAGCTGTAGCTCATGAAAGCTTATGCTCAAATGAGCTACAGCTCGCTTCATTAGATGCAAAGATGTAGCTCATGAAAGCTTATGCTCAAATAAATTTGTTAGTCTCTAAGGTGCCACAAGTACTCCTCTTTTTGCAAATACAGACTAACACGGCTGCTACTCTAAAACTTGACAGAATGTGACTTTTCCATGGATACCTTACACAATATACAAATGCAACAAATCTTATACAAAGTGTAACAGTTGGTAGCCACAATGATACACATGGCCACTTTCAATCATACATCATCACAGTGATAATGCCCAGAGATCAGGGCCTCATTGTGCTAGGTGCTGTGTGAACAACCAAGAGTGCCCCTGCTCTGAAGAACTTGCAATCTAAACCCCCAAAGGGTGGAGGGGAAACTGAGGCCCAGACAGGTGAAGTGATTTGCCCAAGGCCATGTGACACAGTCAGGATTAGAACTGAGGTTTCCTGATTCCTAGTCCTGCCCTATCTATTTGACTTTCTGCCACAGTCAGCTGACTAGAGCGCAGGCCCTTGGAAGCCCCATTGTTAATGGGAGTCTTTAGTTAAGGCCCTTTGGAGCCTTCCAGGACTTTGTGTCTTACTGTGGGAGGTTGGCTGCAGTTTAATTTGAGGTATTAAGGAAACAGCCAGTCCAGCCAGAAACTGGACAGTATTAAAGCTGGTGCAGTATTAATGACCTCAGAAGCCGACCTGTTATTAAAGCCTTCCCGTTATCTAACTCACCCTGACTAGCCTGGCTTGTGATTCACTGGCCATGCTGTGATGCTACTGATACTCAGGGTCTAGGTAAGAGGCAGCGTGTCAATTACAGATCAGCACATGGGTCTGAACTGAGTCGGTGCTCAGGCAGGTTATGCTCCGAACAGCCAGACAAGAAATGTGTAGCTAGAAAAGCATCTAACAGGAGGCTGTAAGTTGGAGTCTGTCCCACATGTGCTAATGTACAGCTGTACCTGGACCCCCCCCCCCAGCACATCTGTTACTGGACTTTGGTGAGGTGGATTCTACTAGGTCACTGGTTCAAATCCAGTCCAAACCAGCGGTCGCTGAAATTCTTTTCCAGTGACTGATGTGGGTTAAAAATGGTGGTGCTCACTCTGATTCATAGACCAGCACCCACCGGACTGAGCTTGTCTATCTCCCCAACAGACATTGGCCTAGTAAAAAATATTACCTTCCCATGCCCCATTGTCTCTCAGAGATCAACCCCCTAAATGGCCTATTAGCTCCTCTGCCCAAGGTGGGGCCTGGGGAATGAGTTGCCTTCACCCCTATGGGTGGCCCCTGAACTGCAGTGTGGGGTACGTAGCAGCCCTGCTCCTGCCACGAGCTCTCTGCAGGCAGCCTCTCAGATGCCAGCGTCCTATAGAAGGCTGATGAAATGCTCGTGTGTGACGTGGTCCAAGGGGCTGGCGTGGCAAGGGCTCGACGTGGTGGAAGTTTGTGCTGGGGTTAGAGAAAGGATTTTTGGGTTGCCAAACTGGCACCTTTTCAGCAGCACTAAGCTGAGAAGGATGGAAGACAGGCCTGTCTGTTGGCTTCCTAATGCCATCATCTTAGTCCAGAGGTTCCATGGGTGGGGCTCTTATGCTGGTATATTGACTTCCTCAGCTAGGATAGAGCACGTCTACGGCCGAGTACTTGAGCCCCTGCCACTCTCGCATGTATGTATCCTCACAGTACCCAGGGAGGAAGGGTATGACTGTTATACCCATTGCACAGGTGGAACTGAGGCCCAGAGAGTGTAAGTATCACACAGGAAATCTGTGGCAGACCTGGGAATTGAATTTTGATCTGCCAAGTCCCAGACTAGCCCCCAACCACTGGGTCACCCTTTGCCTGAGTCTGGGATATATAGAGACTGGAAGTTTTTGGCCCCACAGGGAGGAGTGGCTGTTTATTTGACTTCCTTACCCCTATTGCTGAGGGAAACTGAGGCATCCTCTTAGAACAAGCGTGTTAAGGTGGCACGTCTCAGGGAGCAAACCTGGAAAGGGCTGCAGGAGTACCAAAGCCCATTTCTCATTGTGTTTCACACTCACTCGCTCTGAGGGCCAGTCTGGTTACAGGCCGGGAACTGGAGTGTCTCCTGCTGAATGCGGCTCTCAGGCTGGTGCCACTGCCTGTTTGTGTAGGTATGAGTGGCTGGAGGAGGTAGAGGAAGACGGTGAGCCGGTTTAGATGTGGAGGGACCTTATGCCCAGTGTCCCAGGGACTAGTGGGCAGGGAGCTTAGAGGACAGGCCAGGTGTATGCAGGGACGGGGGAGACATTCAGGGAAGTCGAGAAGCCTTATTTTAAAATGCGCGTAACACCCTATCCACCCGATTGCTTCTTGAACGCCAATCTCCTTGTGAGTTTTGCCGGCCAGGCCTGGGGTCAGTTGGATCCCGCCTCCAGCTCAGCACGGTCTAACTTCCTTATTTTCTTCCCCAAGGAATTTATTTGGTGATGCCTCAACCCTCTGGCTCCTTCTTGCCAGGGTCATCAGGGCAGCTTGGAAGGAAACTGCTTACCACAGGGTAACCCCACTTACTTCTCAGATCAATGGAGACTCCCGAGAAATAAACACACCCACCCAGTATGTATGACTTCTATATGAAAGAGGAAGTAAAGATAATGGAACAGGGTCAAACACAACTCGTGGGGTCACCAGGGCCCATGCGGATAATACCCATGAATTTCCCTGGTCACGTGGCCTGATAGAGCAAGTGCCCCCTCGGTACGTGCACTTCATACGGTGCTTGATGACATGTGACAATGCTAACTTCCCTAGCAGCAAAGCTGGGTTCAGAACAGCCCAAGAGACTCACAGGTGGGAAAAGATGGTCCGTCCTTGTACAGGTTTAATAGGCAGCCGGTAATAAAATCCCCAGCCCCCTTAGCCCCTGGCTGGAGAGGGCAGTTCAGGGAATAGGGGGTCTCCCAAACCATTTTCCTGATTCTCTAACTCTCCATTGGTCTGGGAGCCATGACAAGCACTTGGCCCATAAGTATTACTGGATTCCCCTGTGACCTCATTTAAACACTTGGCTCAGGGGGATTCAAAAGCCGTTGCTGCTTCTCCTTGCTCTGCCTACGGGATACTGTCATTGCTGTTAGCAGTGCCCTCCCCTAGCCCCCATCGCGCTTTGCATGCCACCCTGGCATTCCCCACTGGTCTGCTCCCTGCACAAGTCATATGCTGTGCATTCCAAGCGCTCACGTGTGCCAGGCCTGGATCCCAGCAGGGTCTGTTGCAAACCTGCCCCTGAGCAGAGCCAGCTGACAGGTGGGGTCCGCCCATGAGGCTGCATTCTGGAGGGGAGCAAGATGGGAACGGGGCAGGCCGGGGAAGGGGAGGCAGCAACAGCTGATTGGGAGCTCACCAGGAAATAGACCAGGGCCCAGATCCCCAAAAGAATGTAGGTGCCGAACTCCCATTGAAATCACTGGGAGTTAGGCATCTAAATAGCTTTGAGGATCTGGGCTCAGGGTCTTAGTCACAGGGCCAGAGAGCGGAAGACAGGCTGTAAATACAGAGTGGAGGAAGAAATGGTAGGATTTGTCACCGGAGGGGTGGCGTGAGGCATCTGAGTGACAGAGAGGCAGGTGGAGCTGTCCCACAGCAATGCAGCCACAAGAGAGTGGAGATTGCAGAAGGAAGTGCGGGAAACTGGAATTCTCTGAGTTAGATTTTGGCCTAAACACCAGGGCTTTCACCCCCACCCCCCGCCCCATATGAGAAGTGCTTGGTGATGCGTAATGGCCACAGCAGGCTTAGTTTTACAGAATTGCAGCTCATTGGGGTTTTAGCAAAACTATTGTCAACCAGCCCCTCCGCTGGGGTGGGACCCCCATGAGCAGCCAGTGGGGCAACGCTGATCCATGCCAGTTGCAGATCTAACACTGTTGTTATCTGAAACTTGTCTGAACCCGGCAATGGTCCTTTGGGCTTGTTATTCCAGAAGCCAAAATGTGCCACTATACAAAGGAGCTCGCAGGTTGTGAACTGGAGGATTCATGGAGCCACAAAGGTCCGTGGGGAAACCACAGCGGATGGTACAACAGATGCTTTAATGTCCACGTAATAGCTCAAGGTCTGAGTTGGGGAATATATCAGACTTCAGCTGAACTGCACCCCAAAGGGAAGAGCAGTCTTTCCTCCTCCAGACAAGTGCTTTGTGTTGAGTTCATCCCCAGTGAACCCAGGAGTCCTGTCATGTGCTGTTTGATTTCTATTTCAAAGCAGGAGTCTTTTGATTTCAGATTCTTACCTGGCTCCCAAAACACTTTCCTAGAGTCCTGGTTTGCTACAGGTCTATGAAAGCGAGGTGTAGACAGCACTCACATAGCCCCCGCCGATACAAAGTGCATTTCCCCACCCAGCTCTGCCGAGACCTGACCTGCAACTCGCCTGCCTCTCGCATTCCAGCCCCGGGTTCCTCTTGCATGTGGTGCCAGCTTGCCAGGTGGGTTTCTGACATAGACACGTGTCCGTTAGGGAATGGGGCACCCAAACTCATCTCCCTCGTGACAGAAGCAGGATCTGAGGGCGAGGTCAGCGAACTAGCACCCTAGGCACATTGTACCACTGAGCTCCTGGACGGTGACTGGTTTGGATGTTCTCTTCAAAGACACTAATGTGACCCCAAGGTTTGATAACAACCAGGATGCACATAACAATATAAATCATTACCACACTGCTGGCCAATGAGTTCCTTCCATCCCTGGGCAGTAAGCCCTCTGAGCCAGCGCCTTGGCTGGTGTAAATCTACACAGTTGTACTGAAGTCAATGGAGCTGTGCTGATTTACGCCAGCTGAGGATCTAGCCCTCTTCGCTTGCCTTGTCCCTGTTGTCTCAGGCTGTTTCAACAGGACAATTCATTTTCCCCAGAGACAACAGAAACACTTGTGGCGAAATATCAAATGAACTGAATGTGAATGAGGCAGGAGGAGGGGGGAATGGTCCAGTGGCTTAAGCACTAAACTAGGACTTGGGAAACTTTGCTGTGCCACAGCCTTCCTGTATGACCTTGGGCAAGTCACTTAGGCCCAGATTCTCAAATGTCCAGTGAGATCCGTTGATCGCACTGGGAGTTAGGAGCCTACATACTTTTGAGGGTCTGGGCTTTAGCGTCTCTGTGCCTCAGTTTCCCGCCTGTACCATGGGGATAACAGCACTGCCCTACGTCACAGGGAGTTTGTGGGGATTGCTACATTAAAGATGGTGAGGTGCACATTCAGTGGTGATGGGGGCCAGATGAGCACTGATGTGAGGTAATTGTTTACAAGTGTATAAAGGGTCATATGTTCGGATGGAATCTTAGCCTGGGTCCAAATGCTCAAAGGTACTGAAGCACCTAACTCCCATGGAAAACAACGGGAGTTAGGCGCCTAAGTACATATGAGGATCTGGGCCTTAGATTTCAACCACAAATTTGGCCCAAAGGGTGTAAATACCAAGAAAGGAGGGGAACTCTTTAAGGTGGGCCAGAGGACTAAGGATAATAGAGATTAAAAGAAGTGAGGAAAAATTTAGGTTGCGTATCAGGATACTTCCCCCCCCCCCGATTAGACCATGTTCAGCATGCGCTTCAGGGAGTAACCCTGCTGAGGTAGACAGACTTGACCTGCTCCTTCCCACCTTTAATGCTGGTGAGTCTAGAACCATATTGCACAATGGTCCTGCTTGGATGTGTATTTTTTACACCTAAGGCCAAATTCTCCTCTCTACTATTCCAGTCTGCGGCTGTAGTAACGCCAACCAGCAAGGGAGTCACTCCAGTTTTACACCAGTGTAACCGAGAGTAGGAGTTGGGGTTTATTTTGTTTGTTAGACTAAGAGGCTATTACTCACTCCTCCTTCCCATGAAGAGAGCAGAGCCCTGGTTGTGGTTTAGGATTATACTGGCGCTAATTGCACCTATTGGATTCAATGGTCAGCCTTTATTGGAATCATTAGCTCGAATGCTTGGTGTTGGTTTGACAGCCTTGGAGGATTCATAGCGTGTGAAGCCAGAAGGGACCGTCCGACAGAAGGGACTAGTCTGGCTTCACAGACAAGCAGATAAAACAGGGCCCATTGCCCTACTTTGAATGAGGCACACAGGGCTAGCTTTGCACTGAAGACGTTCTGCAAACAAAAGCAACGTGTGCTAGAACTGGAGAGTGCTGGACTGCAGGGAGGGCGGGTGGCTGGTTTTTTTGGTAATGGGCAAATAATATTTTTCCCTGCAAGTCAAGCCTTTTGGATCTGGTTGGCAGATGAAAATGACCATCTGAAGGCTTATTGCTGATCCGTGTGCAGGGCCAGATTAAGACTTTCAGAGGCCCGAAGCACTGAAACGGCTATGGTGCCCCCCCATATGTAATTCAAAATAAAAACAATACTATACCATAAAATAAAATTTTATTTTTTGAAATGACACACACAACTTACATGTATGCTGAAATTAAAATAGCTTCTTTCTAGATTTTCTGATTGCAAAATTCTGGATAAGTTCATCGAAGCTGACTCGACGAAGCATGTCCACTTCCATACACAATTGGGAAAGTGAATCAAGTCTGTCCTGACACATTGCTGTTCTCGGAGGGTTTTTTATTCTTTTCAGCTGAGAAAAAGAGTGTTCTGTGGAGCAGTTAGTAATCATCAATGTTAGAAAAATACGTAGTGCGAGCTCTACATTTGGAATTACACATTGTATTCCACCTTTCTGTATTGTGTCATGAAGATCAATGTGACTGAATTTCATTTTTCCTGTTTCATTAAACTTTGCGCTCATATAACAGTGGAATTGCCGCACTTCTCCACAGAGATTCATGTTCAAGTCAACAGGGTATGACTCAACTAGCTTTTGGGAACCTTGTAAATATTGTTGGTCAGGTAAGTCCATAACGTTTAGAAAAGAAAATCTACTTGATACTTCTTTGTACACCTCACCTCTCCTCTTCATATGAGCTTCAAGTGTATCAATTATAGTGTAGAAACCAGATACGGGAAATTTGTCTCTAGGCCCTGGTCTACACTAGGCGTTGAGCTCGAATTTAGCAGCGTTAAATTGATTTAACCCTGCACCCGTTCACATGACGAAGCCCTTTTTTTTTACTTAAAGGGCTCTTAAAATCAATTTCCTTACTCCACCCCTGACAAGGGGATTAGCTCTGAAATTGGTCTTGCTGGGTCGAATTTGGGATACTGTAGACACAATTAGACGGTATTGGCCTCTGGGAGCTATCCCAGAGTGCTCCATTGTGACTGCTCTGGACAGCACTCTCAACTCAGATGCACTGGCCAGGTAGACAGGAAAAGGCCCGCGAACTTTTGAATTTCAATTTCCTGTTTGGCCAGTGTGGCAGCTGCAGGTGACCATGCAGAGCTCATCAGCAGAGGTGACCATGCAGAGCTCATCAGCAGAGGTGACCATGATGGAGTCCCAAAATTGCAAAAGAGCTCCAGCATGGACCGAACGGGAGGTACGGGATCTGATCGCTGTATGGGGAGAGGAACCCGTGCTATCAGAACTACTTTCCAGATTTCAAAATGCCAAAACATTTGTGAAAATCTCCCAGGGCATGAAGGACAGAGGCCATAACAGGGACCCGAAGCAGTGCCGCATGAAACTTAAGGAGCTGAGGCAAGCCTACCAGAAAACCAGAGAGGCGAACGGCCGCTCTGGGTCAGAGCCACAAACATGCCGCTTCTATGATGAGCTGCATGCCATTTTAGGAGGTTCAGCCACCACTACCCCAGCCGTGTTGTTTGACTCCTTCAATGGAGATGGAGGCAACACAGAAGCAGGTTTTGGGGATGAGGAAGACGATGATGATGAGGTTGTAGATAGCTCACAGCAAACAAGCGGAGAAACCGGTTTTCCTGACAGCCGGGAACTGTTTCTCACCCTGGACCTGGAGCCAGTACCCCCTGAACCCACCCAAGGCTGCCTCCTGGACCTGCCAGCCGGAGAAGGGACCTCTGGTGAGTGTACCTTTTAAAATACTATACAAGGTTTAAAAGCCAGCATGTTTAATGATTAATTTGCCCTGGCATTCGTGGCTCTCCTGGATATACTCCCAAAGCCTTTCAAAAGGTTTCTGGGGAGGGCAGCCTTATTCCATCCACCATGATAGGACACTTTACCACTCCAGGCCAGTAGCACGTACTCGGGAATCATTGTAGAACAAAGCATTGCAGTGTATGTTTGCTGGCGTTCCGTCTGTGGCCCCATCACAGTTAGGGAATCCCATTGTAGCAAAGCCATCCACTATGACCTGCACATTTCCCGGGGTCACTACCCTTGATATCAGCAGATCTTTGATTGCGTTGGCTACTTGCATCACAGGAGCCCCCACAGTAGATTTGCCCACTCCAAATTGATTCCCAACTGACTGGTAGCTGTCTGGCGTTGCAAGCTTCCACAGGGCTATTGCCACTCGCTTCTCAACTGTGAGGGCTGCTCTCATCTTGGTATTCTTGCGCCTCAGGGCAGGGGAAAGCAAGTCACAAAGTGCCATGAAAGCGCCCTTACGCATGCGAAAGTTTCGCAGCCACCGGGAATCGTCCCAGACCTGCAACACTATGCGGTCCTTCTGTGTTTGTTTCCCGGGCCCAGAATCGGCATTCCACGTCATGAACCTGCCCCATTAGCACCATGATGCCCACATTGCCAGGGCCCGTGCTTTGAGAGAAGTCTGTGTCCATGTCCTCATCACTCTCCTAACCACACTGACGTCGCCTACTTGCCCGGTTTCGCTTTGCCAGGTTCTGGTGCTGCATATACTGCTGGATAATGTGTGTGGTGTTTAATGTGCTCCTAATTGCCAAAGTGATCTGAGCGGGCTCCATGCTTGCCGTGGTATGGCATCTGCACAGAAAAAAGGCGTGGAACGATTGTCTGCTGTTGCCCTGATGGAGGGAGGGGCGACTGACGACATGGCTTACAGGGTTGGCTGACAGGGAATTAAAATCAACAAAGGGGGTGGCTTTGCGAGAAACTGAATGGCCGCCTCAAGGATAGAACTCAAAACTGGGTTTAGCAGGCCTTTGATTTCACAGAGGGAGGGAGGGAGGGAGGAGAAAATGAATACAAAACAAATCTGGTCTATTTCTTGTTTTGAGCCACTTCATCTATCTTTATACATCTTGCTGGCAGCAGACTGTGCAGTACGACCGCTAACCATCGTCACCTCCTGGGTGCTCGGCAGAAGACGGTGCAGTATGACTGCTGGCTAGATTAAAAGACAGTGCACTGGTGGTAGGACTCAATCGCCATGAGACGAAACAAGGGAAATGACCTGGCTGAGTCACTCCCATGTTTGCCCAGACACCCGGTTAAAAGAGCACCCAGGCCTACGTCGACGACGGCTACCAGTCATACTGCACTGTCTGCTGCCAAAAGGCAATAAACTGCTGCTGTGTAGCAATGCAGTACCACGTCCGCCAGCACCCAGGAGACATACGGTGACGGTTAGCTGAGCGGGCTCCATGCTTGCCGTGGTATGGCGTCTGCACAAGTAACTCAAGAAAAAAGGTGCAAAATGATTGTCTGCCCTTGCTTTTACGGAGGGAGGGAGGGAACGGGGGCCTGACGATATGTACCCAGGACCACCCACGACAATGTTTTAGCCCCATCAGGCACTGGGATTTCTACCCAGAATTCAAATGGGCGGCGGAGACTGCGGGAACTGTGGGATAGCTATCCACAGTGCAACGCTCCGGAAGTCGACGGTTGTCTCAGTACTGTGGACACAGTCTGCCGACTACATGCACTTAGAGCATTTGTGTGGGGACACACACAATCGACTGTATAAAAACTCTTTCTACAAAACCAACTTCTATAAATTCAACCTAATTTTGTAGTGTAGACAAGGCCTAGGATTTAATGCTGTTTCTGTTGCACTGCTATCATTTGCTTGATTTTTCCTGATTTGCTTGCAGGACTGGACTTCTTTGTAATTAGTATCAGGCAAGATATTTTTGATATGGCTTCAGATCTTTCAAAATCATTCCTCAAAGTGTGTAAGTGGTCTGCTAATGATGGACAGAGGTCTGCACATGTTTGCAAATCCAATTCTTTTTCTGGGAGAGCTTGACTTGTGTGGTAAAAGTGTTGTAAAATTTCATTCCACATGGTCAACATGAATACAAACTCTAGTTCTTGCATCTTGTTTGCAATGGTTTCTGCCTCTCGTCTAGTTTCTCCCTTCTGTGCTTGGTCTTCAGCTATACTTTCTAATGCATCCACAGTCTTTGAGTAGGATTCCAGAATTGCACTTGTTGCCACTGCATGTGCCTCCCAGTGAGTATTAGAAAGAGATTTCAACACACGATCATTGCCCAAATATGTTTTAAGAACTGCCCATTGGTGTGTTGAGGCAGAGAAAAAAGTATAAAGTCACTGGACTATTGAGAAAAAATTTACTGTCACCGGACAACAACCAACAGCACTGTGGCCAACAAGATTGAGAGAGTGTGCAGCAGCTGGTATGAATATGGCATATTTGTTCTGTTCTAAAAGCTTCTTCTGCATTTCTTGATAACGCCCTGACATGTTGGCAGCGTTGTCATAAGATTGACCTCTGCACTTTGAGAAATCTATTTTGCAAACTTGGCATAGATAATGCAGTTCTTGATTTGCCATCTCTTCACCAGTGTGGCTTTTCAAATTGAGGAATGTTATAAATCGTTCAACTGGTTTTCCAGCTGTGGGCGACACATATCTTAGTACAATATTCAACTGATCAACTGAATCAATATTCAAATGATCAATATGTGAAAGATCAGGTATAGAATCGACAGATAAACGGAAGTACCCAGCAGTACTTATTTCATCCACAATAGCTGAAAGAACTTTGTCACTCATTAGACCCATGAGTTCATCACATATTGTTTTGGATAAGTATGATGGGTTACCTTTGCCAACATTCCCATATTTTGAGATATGGCCTGCTAAAAATGGGTCAAACTGAGCCACAAGCTCCAACAATCCCAAGAAATTTCTATTATGCAATGATCCAAATGTGTCATTTGATCCCTGGAAAGGCAGACCATGTTCAGCTAATGTTTGAATAACAGCTATAAGACGCTGCAAGACATGTTGCCAGTATTCATGCTTCCCTTTAATTTGTTCTTCCAATTTTTGTGTCAATCCAAAGCCCTGTCTTCGATTTAAATATGTCAACATTGAATCTCTGTGAGTAGTGCTATTTTCATGTTGTTCAATTAAAACAGTATTCCACCAGTCACTAAATCCATCTGCAGCAAACCGGGATGTTGAAGGTTTATATGCAAAAAGTTTACAAACAAAACAGTACACAGACCCTGTTGATGGTGAATACAGTAGCCATTCTCAAGTGTATTTCTCACCATTTGCTTTCATGTCAAAAAATACTTTTTGTGAACAATATCTTGTTTGTTTGCCATTGGTAAAAGTCCGACGTGATTTCTCAAATGGCCCAGTGTGGTGTTGACAGTCATTTGACTCACGATCTATCCAGTAAGCTACATCATTGGTACTGAAATCAACCCACATACCAGGATCTTTTCTCCTATTATTTACAGCATGAG
This sequence comes from Dermochelys coriacea, assembly GCF_009764565.3. Taxonomy (NCBI): domain Eukaryota; kingdom Metazoa; phylum Chordata; order Testudines; family Dermochelyidae; genus Dermochelys; species Dermochelys coriacea. Next base: position 347,712,282 of record NC_050068.2, on the reverse strand, counting down.
CAGGTTCAGTCTCTGACACATCCACACCTTCTAGAACAATGTCTGTTTTACCACCAGGAGTAGGATGATCAGTTATAATCTCTGACACATCCACATGTTCCCGAATGGTGTTTGTTTCACCAACAGAAGAAGGGTCAGTCTCTGAAACACTTACAGGTTTTGGAACGATGTCTGTGCTACTGAGAGAATACGTTGCTTCCGACGGTTTCGCTTTGAAAAATTATGTCAACTTTGGAAGATTTTGGAAAATTTCACTAGTTTTTTGTTTCTTTTCTTCTGCCAGTTTATGTTTCTGTGCTCCACTCAGTTGGTGACATTTCATCCTGCCCCTTATCTCAGTTATCTGAACTTAAAAAAAAAACAAATTACACAACATACACTATTTTTATGTATATATATAATATATATATAAGAAAGAAAGAAAACCCCAAATCAGGTACATATAACTCAGAAGAATATTTCAATAATAAAACATACATTTATTGCAATACATGACAGGATCTGATTTCCTCTCATTATTTCAATCTACGTTAGTAAGATGCCCCCCTGGTTTAGGTGGGGATAAGTAATAAAAAGAGAACAGAAAAACGGGGGAAGAGTGTGGAGTGGAGTGTAAGGAAGTCAAACAAAGTTCTGGTTTTCCCCATGATGCTTCGATGCTTTTTTTGAAATATCAAATATCAAATTTTTTCCAAAAAAAAAAAATCTCTTTTTTTTTTTTGGTGTTCTCTGCCTTGCTGGTGCCCTAAGCACGTGCTTAGTCTGCCTGTCGAGTAATCCAGCCCTGTCCGTGAGCAATCAACTCATTGTGCCAGAGCTCAAGCAACCTTTTTCACAGGCGCCGGCTTCTAATTTTCCCTAGGGGTGCTCAACCCCCACTCAGCCCCAGGCCTCCGCCCCAATTGCATCCCTTCCTCCTGCTCCCAGCCCTGCCCTGCCTCTTTCCCCACTGCCCCACCACCGCTCCACCCTTTTCTCCAAGGCCCCACCCCACCCCACCTCTTCCCTGCCTCTTTCCGCCCCCTCCCCCACTCTCTCCCCTCCCTCCCAGTACCTCCTGCATGCTGCTGAACAGCTGTTCCACGGCGTGCAGGAGGCTCTGGGAGGGCAGGGGAGGAGTTGATTAGCAGGGCCGCCGGCAGGCAGTAGTTGGGGGGAGGAGGGCCCAGAGGTGCCAGGGCCATGAATTGTTAAGCCTAGATGTGCCAGGACTCCGCCCTGACAAGCCCTCCTACAAATTAAGCACTGAGCTTGATATATGAGCTCAGTTCTGCTTGAACCATCAGGAAAAGGCCAGGGGGGAGGACCACAGATCTGTGACCTATGGAAATCCAGGCTGTATGTATTTATTGAGTCAGATCCCCAACTGCAGTCATTTGAGCTATGCCGATGGACACCAGCTGAGGACCAGGGGTGGGCAAACCATGGCCCGTGGGCCAGATCCAGCCTGGCAGGCATTTTAATCCAGCCCTTGAGCTCACGCTGGGGAGCGGAGTCTGGGGCTTGCCCCGCTCTGGTGCTCCAGCCAGGGAGCAGGGTCGGGGACCACTCCACCCAGCTCCTGGAAGCAGCCACAATGCCCCGCTTCAGCACTCCAGCTGGGGAAAAGGGTTGGGGGCCACTCCACGCAGCTGCTGGAAGCTGCAGCATGCCTCCCCCCCAGTTTCTATGTGTAAGCGCAGCCAGTGGCCTCTACTCTGTACGCGGCCCCCACCCCAAGCGCCTGTGGCTCCAATTGGCCAGGAATCATGGTTTTCCATCCTTATAGTGCAGTTTTACCCCTGAAAGTGACTACTAAAATAGCCTGCGGGGCTCTGTTTTTACTGTGTCTCACTGATTCCAGCTCCAATTTACTCAGTTTAAATGCCAGCCCCGTGCAGCCACAGTGGGATCTGAGGGTCAAGCTGGGTTCTTTCTTTCTCATGCATTAGCCCCAGGACTAAAGAATCTTCAGAACATAGTAGGGCCTCACTGACTCCAGTGTTTTTCCTGTCTCTTGAAATTATGCCCTCTCTGGACCTTTTGCATCCCTGTTTGCCTTAATGTTGCAGAGAGTTACAGTGTAATTACCACGACTTCCCAGGCAGTTACCACTTAATTGCTATGCTTTGCATTGGGAGCACTGTGGGCCATTTTGTGCATTTGATTTCATTGATTCATGAACAGTGATTTCAATGAAGACTTCTGCTTAAAGTTGGATGGCCCTGTGTTCTTGCCATGCTTGCCAAATAGAGTTATTACAAAACAGCCTCTGTGCAGTGAATTGTCCTCACTGTTGTCAACTGCTCACTGCTTTCCTAATGAAATCATCCGAATCATCCCGAAGGAAAAGGAAAGTCTCCTAGGGGATAGTCAGAATAAGAAATAACCCTGGCCCCTGGTGTATGGGGGGAAAAGCAAAGCATTGGTCTAGTTTCCAAGCACTACCCTGCCTTGCAGAATAAAACCTCAACCCTAGTGACCTAAGAATATAAGAATGGCCATATTGGGTCAGACCATGGTTCATCTGGCCCAGTATCCCGTCTTCTGACAGTGGTGGTGCCAGATGCTTCAGAAGGAATGAACAGACCAGGGTAATTTCTAGTGATCCATCCTCTGTCGTCCAGTGCCAGCTTCAGGCAGTCAGAGGTTAGGAACACCCAGAGCATGGGGTTGCATCTGTGACCATCTTGCCTAATAGCCATTGATGGACCTGACCTCCATGCATTTATCTCATTCTCCTTTGAACCCACTTATAGTTTTGGCCTTCTCAACCCCCCCGGCAACAAGTTCCACAAGTTGACTGTGCGTTGTGTGTCTATATGTTTGTTTTAAACCTGCTGCCTATTAATTTCATGGGGCAACCCCTGGTTTCTGTGTTATGCGAAGTGGTAAATAACACTTCCCTATTCCCTTGCTCTGTAGCATGCATGCTTTGACGGACCTCTATCATATCCCCCCTTAGTCCTCCCAATCACAGACATGGTATCCATTGCTCAATAGCACCCAAGAGATCCCCACGCCTCAGACAGCAGACACCTCTGATCCACTCCTGCTGAGCTTTTACTAAGTGATTTCAATTTCAAGCTGCTGTGACTTCTGATGCGTATTCATTTGAACGTTCTTCCTCTTCCCTCCCACTATCCTACCCCAGCCGATGTGGAATGATCCATTTGCATTCCTGCTTCTCCAGGTGAATCAAATAAATTGGTTGCTTTGGCCTGCAGCCAAAGGTCCTAGACAGCTGACGGACAGACGGAGGCTCAGTTTGCCAGCTGGAATAGCCTGGCCCACTGCTGGAGAAAGAAGAATGACAACGTGGCCACTTTTGTATCCCAAGCCCCTTGAAAGGAGGAGAGATTCTTCAGACTGCAGGGGCATGAAGGACTGATCCAACACCCAGTGAAGTCAATGGGAATCTTTCCTTTGATTTCAGTGGGCACTGATCAGGCCCTAAGGGAATGGTGCTAGACAGTCCGAGGATGGGTTTGCTTAGATCGGTGCAATAATGTGATGGCCACACCTGCAGTAATGGACCACGAGAGGGCCTCACTGAAGATGTGAAGGTTCCTGTATGTATTTCATTCTGGAAGCTGTAGGACAGAGTGAAGGGGAAATCTGGCCCGGCATAGACCATTATGTGAGGGGTAAATTGGGCAGATTAGTTAGGTTGAGCGGAGTGTTGTTTTAGCAGGGTAACCGCTGTGCCATGTTTGAGCAATTGCCCATCTGGCTAAACAAGACTTTATTGAGTGTTTCAGAAACCCACAGATCTTCCTCCACTGTCACTCTTTATTGAGGTTTCATTGCACTTTTTTGAATCAGCTGATTAGCGAAAGTATTGTCCTCACAGTTTTATCAGCAAATCGGGGGGTCAGCTTTGCATTTAGCATCCATCTGATTGGCTGGCAGCCGCTTGATTTCATTAGAGTAAATGCACAAAAATGACCTCCCTGCATCCACAAGTGACCTCTGAAACTTAGTGGTTTCCTGGCAGGTCACACATCTGGACTTCTTTGAATTGGCTGGGAGCAGGAAATCCCATGCTAACGAATGACATGCAAAAGACCACACTCTCTTTATTGGGTAAGAGCCTACTACTGTTACCTGCTAACGGAGCTACTCTTTTAGCTCAAGTGTTAGGGACCTGTGCATTTGGGGCCAACTTCAATGCTCACTAAAGTCAATGAGAATCTTTCCATTTAATTCAATGGGCCTTTGGTTGGTCCCCCTTGGTGATGAAGGTCTCAAGTTTAGTTGCTGCTGACAACCCACATAGGTAGGTGTCATTGCACAACCATCAAACTCCTGTTGCACTTGAGATTCTGCCCCCACTTGGCTCCAGCAAAATGGGATGTTCAGGGTCTGTCAGATCTTATGCAGGCAAAGCCCCCTTTTGACTAGCGTCTGTAGGAGTTTGCTTTGCCATGTTCCTCTGAAGACTCAGTAGACCTTTGGATCTACTCCAAGGAGCCATTGCAAGTGGCTCTCATGCAGTCGGCTTGAGTTTTAGGAACCAAACAGCCGAGGGGGTCTGGTCCCAGCTCCCCAGGTGCGTCATCTAGATGCTAGGTTTCAGAGTAGCAGCCGTGTTAGTCTGTATTCGCAAAAAGAAAAGGAGGACTTGTGGCACCTTAGAGACTAACAAATTTATTAGAGCATAAGCTTTCGTGAGCTACAGCTCACTTCACTTCACTTCGGAAATGCATCCGATGAAGTGAGCTGTAGCTCACGAAAGCTTATGCTCTAATAAATTTGTTAGTCTCTAAGGTGCCACAAGTACTCCTTTTCATCTAGACGCTAGTTGTGTCTGTTGATTGCAGAATAGGAATCTGTCATATAAGTTGCCTTGGGTGCATATATTACCCAGCAGGCTCCTCTAACTCACAGCCTGTCGCAGCAATGGTGGAGTCTGAGGGCTGGGGATTGTACCATGGCTTGCGGGTGCCCGGAGTTCACATGCTTTGAACAGGGCCCTGCTTTTAGGGGCTGTTCTGCTACTGGATGCGATGAGCTGCTGTTTGATTGAGAGGGAGGAAGGCGGAAGAAAGCCCAGTGTAGAGACAGGACAGATTTGGGTGGGGGAGTTTGAAAAGTAGCCAGGTAAGCACAAAACAAGTCCCCCCCACCCACTCCCTGCTGCTTTATATTTTGGTGTGAACGTGGCACGAGCATGGCAGGTTTCTGTTTAGCCACCTGACTATAGTCTGGGTCTGGGCCCCCATCTTGTGGCCAGTCCACACCAGAGGCTTAGGAGTTTGCCACTGCCTCTGGTTCAGGCAGGAGAGGTGTGTGTGTGAGAACCAGGGGGTGTTAGCCACCGGGGGAGTGATCCGTCCGGGGGGGTTAGCCACAGGGCCAGCTTCCCCCACGCCGCTTCGTGCGTGTGTGACATTGCAGATTGAGCTGGATAGCTGAGGGACGCACTTTAAGTACTGGCTTACCACAGCTGCTGCTCCCAGAGAATGACCGAATGCCCCCCCCCTTTTGTTCACACCACTGTAAGCCGTGCTTCTAGCCCAGAGGTGGGCAAACTACAGCCCGCGGGCCACATCCAGCCCACGGGACTGTCCTGCCCGGCCCTTGAGCTCCCGGCGTGGTTCCGAACCACGGAACCTCCCAGCGTGGAGGCCGGCCCCCGGCCCCTTCCCTACTGTCCCCCCTCCCCTGCAGCTTCAGCTCGCCGGGCCGCCAGCGCTTTGGGGGGCATGGCTGGCTCCGGTCGGGTGGCGTGGCTGCCCGTCCTGGTGCTCTGAGCGGCATGGTAGGGGGGTGGGGAGCAGGGGGGGTTGGATAAGGGGCAGAGGATCCCGGGGGCAATCAGCAGACAGGGAGCGGGGGGGTTGGATGGGGCGGAGGTTCGTGGTGGGGGCGGTCAGGGGATGGGGAGCAGGGGGGGTTGGATAGGGCATGGGAGTCTCAGGGGGCCTGTGTGGATGGGGTCGGGGCAGTCAGGGGACAGGGAGCAGAGAGGATTCGATGGGGGTGGGGTTCCAGGGGGGGCAGTTAGGGGCAGGGGGTCCTGGGAGGGGGCAGTCAGAGGACAGGGAGCAGTGGGGGTTGGATAGGGGGTAGGTCCTGGGAGGGGCAGTCAGGGGGCAGGGGTGTGGATAGGGGGTGGGGCACTCAGGGGACAGGGAGCAGTGGGGGTTGGATAGGGGGTGGGATCCGGGGGGACGGTTGGGGTGGTGGTGGTCAGGGGACAAGGAGCGGGGGGGTTGGATGGGTCGAGAGTTCTGAGGGGGGCATTCAGGGGGCAGGAAGTGGGAGGGAGCCGATGTGGGGGGCAGGCTGTTTGGGGGGCACAGCCTTCCCTACCCGGCCCTCCATACAGTTTCGGAACCCCGATGTGGCCCTCGGGCCAAAAAGTTTGCCAGTAGCCAGAAGAGCAGGGCCAGGAGGGTCTGGTTGTGGAGGTGGTGATGGTAGTGTGGACATCCATCCGCTGAGAACCCCCCAACTCACATCACATAAGCCTGTGAATGGCTGGGGGATGGCAGCAGCTTGTGGGCATCATTACCCCCCCCCCCGGAGAGGAACAGCTGTCCCCCACATGTTCTGGATGGTTATGCATCTTATCGGGGGAGGCCATTGGAAGGTGGCTTGTCATACGGCCAGCATCCCCTTCTGCAACGGCTTCATAATTTATGGGTGTGTCTACACGGCAATATAAGCCGAAGGTTAGAGGGACTTGAGTCAGCTAACTCATGTCAGGCTTGAGCGTCTACACTGCATTTTAACCCCATGTTTTCTAACCCATGCTCGAACCTATGGCTCTGGTGTCCACACTTCAGTGCGCAGACCCAAGTCAAAAAGAAAAGGAGGACTTGTGGCACCTTAGAGACTAACAAATTTATTAGAGCATAAGCTTTCATGAGCTACACTCACTTCATCGGATGCCTGGAAGGGAAGGCATCCGATGAAGTGAGCTGTAGCTCACGAAAGCTTATGCTCTAATAAATTTGTTAGTCTCTAAGGTGCCACAAGTCCTCCTTTTCTTTTTGCGAATACAGACTAACACGGCTGCTACTCTGAGACCTAAGTCAGAGTAACCAGCTCCCAGAATCCACAGCGCCCACCCCAAAATGTGGCCGCTCTAGCCTTAGGAGCATGGTGCACTGTGGGAAAAATTACCTGCCCACCCTGCCTGTCACCAGGAAGCAGCTCGCTTTGCAAAAGGCTTGATGGGTTCGTTCTCCACTGCAAGCCCGGGAGGCTGTCTGATAGCGCACTTGCAGATCGGGGAGCGGAAGGCAATGGGTTGATGCTGACCTGAGCTGCTGCCATTGGCAAAGCAGGGAGGGATTGCAGATGGTTGGGATAGAGAGGACTAAGGAAGGTGTCCCAGGGAATTGTAGGATACTTCCAGCTGCCAGGACCTGAGTTAAGCGGGGCTGCATCTACACTGCAAAACAATAAAGGCTCTGACCCTGGGTCCCAGCTTAACTTGAGCTCGGACCCTCCAGCCATGCAGGGTCCTGGGATCCAGGGTCTGAGTCCTGAGTTAGTGCAATTACATGTGGACGCAAGAGGGGTTAGGCATGAGCCCAGGCTCAAGCCTGGGCTTGCTTGCAGTGTAGACATACCCTATGTGGTGACCTGAGGCAACATGGGCTGTGTTTGGAGAGCCAGGGATGGTTACAGGCTCTTGTCTGGGACCCAGAGCCTCAGTAACAAATCCCCTTTTTAACCTTTGCAGTCTCTTTTATAGCTTGAAGGGCAAAGCCCCCTCGAGCTTTATTTGCCAAGCCAGGCCTGAATGAGAGGAAAGGAAAGGAAAGAATTGGAAACTTGAGAGACTGTTGCTTTAATTGGGGCCCTGGGAAGCCAAACATCCCCTTCCCCTGGTGTGAAACCCCCATCTGCCTCCTCCTAGCAGGGAGCAAACGGGAAGCGGTCAGGGCTCCGAGGAGAGGAAAAGTTCAGAGCGAGAAAGAGAGAGCGAGAGAGAGAGAGAGAGCTGAATGTTAAGCAGCTTTAAGGATCAAAAATAGACCGCACTTATATACAGTTTCATTTGGGCAGCCCCAGGAGGGGTGGGCTGAAGCCCCCGATGGCGACCTCCCTCCCCGGCCCACCCAGCCCTACCTCACCCACAAGTTCGCTCCCCGCTCCGCTCCACCCCCCCGCGCCCCCTTCACTTCCGCCGCCCGATCTGAGCCAGCAAGTGGGCGTTGGCGGCGGCCTTTGCCCGCAAGTTCTTGGCCTTGGCGATGTCGAAGAGGATGTTCATGATGTTGGTGGGCACGTCGAGGGAGAGGGTGAATTTGGTGCGCCGGTCGGTCTTGGCCCGGTTCTGGTACATCTTCCCCTTGAGCTGCGCCTGCGAGAGGTATTTGTAACGGGCGTCCCCTGCGAACGTCCGTTTCTCCTTTCCCACCTCCTCCTCTTCCTCCTGCTGAAAGGGAGCCTCCTTCCCGGGCAGGGAGTCGAAACTCCTCTTGTCCAGGAGGGCGCTCTCCTCCGGGCGGCTCTTCTCGGCCTCCGAGAGGGCGGCGTTGAGGCAGCGAAAGCGGGACTCGGCTTTGTACAGCTTGAGGGACAGGCCCGTCCGCGCGGCGCACACGATCAGGAGCAGCAGCAGGAGTCGGGTGGGCGACATGGTTCCCCCCTGAGGCTCAGGAGAGGGAGAGAAGGCAGGGAAGGTAGAAACGTCGGTAAGGGTCATTAGTATTAATCACGGTGTATCCTCAGGGCACATAGGCGCTGACTCCGTGGGTGCTCAGCACCCACCGGCAGGCCCCACCGATCAGTTTGCCCCCCCCCCCCGATCCCTCCCAGCACCTTCTGCCCGCTGGCGGCCCTGCCGATCAGCTCCGCTCCCTCCCCTCCAGTGCCTCCTGCCCACCACCGATCAGCTGTTCAGTGGCAGGCAGGAGGCGCTGGGGGGAGAGGGCAGGGCACGCTCGGGGGAGGGGTGGAATGGGGCAGGAGGAGACAGAGTGGGGCCTGGGGAAAGGGATGGAGTGGGGGCGGGGTCTCGGGTGGAGCACCCCCAGGGAAACGAGAAAGCCCATGCCTGTGATGGCAGCGTAGTCCAGTGATAAGGGGAGGGGATTGGGATTTCCAGATCTTGGAGGAGGTGTCTAGTGGTAAGAGCAGGGCATGAGGAATCAGGACTCCTGAGTTCTATTCCCACAACTAGGAGGAAGTATGGTCTAGTGCAGAGGCGATGCATAGGGTGGGGGGCATGCAGGGTCATATGCCCCCCAGATTTCTGCCAGGGTTTGCCGACCCGGCCCCCCTCCTTGTGCGGTAGCTCCTGCAGCTGGCAAGCTGCAAGCTGCAGCCACGGGGAGAAGCAGCAGCAAACAGCTGGGAGCTGCAGGGAGGGGCCACTGAGGGTAAGAGGAGGGGTGTGAGCCTGCGGGGGGGGGGGTGACTCAAGTTCTTGGGGAGGGTGAACATTTAAATTGTGCACCCCCATCAGCAGGTACAGATCTTCTCTTGTCTAGTGGTTAGAGCAGGGGATTGGGCGTCAGGCCCCCCTGTGTTCCACTGTGCCACGCCCATGGGTTCCCTCTGTAATTTTGGGTGGGTCGCTAAGACCCACATTTAGAAAAGTGGCCTCTAATTGTACATGCTGAACTGGAGACCTGATGCTTTGCAGACCTACAGACTATTCATACATAAGGATTGCTTTGCTTCACTGTTGCTGTAATGCAGCTGCCTCTGGGGTGGGACAAAACAGCTGTTATATCAGCTCCAGCAGTATTACTTGGGACACTGCCACAGGGTTGTCAGAATGTCATGGTCACCTTCCATCCTTCTTCCTCGTGGCCCCCCCTGTGCTCAATATGACTTCCCAGGCATCACCTTCCAAGGCTCCCCCCCACCCCACCCCCACCCTGACCAACTCAAAGCTGGTTCAAAATGTCGATTTTTGAAAAAGCACGTCCAGGCAATCGAAGCCCAATAGGCTTGCGTCCATGGTGCTAACTAACGCCAGTGGCAACATATGTTCCTATATCAATAGGAAACCCCATGCGGTGTTGGCAACCCATCTATTGCAGCCCTGAGAGTGCATCTGACTATAAACCCCAGTATTGCCAACCCTGACTCGTCAGAAATCGGGAGCCAGGGCCCCTCGAAATCATGAGCTGACTAACACCAACAACGCTCACCCTGACTGAGTCACCTTGGCTTGACCACAAAATGGCCGATAAGGACCGCGCCGTGTCCAGGGCAGGCAGGGGCTGTATAACCATGTCTCCACAGAGGTTTGATGGAGCACTAACAGGGCATCCCCAATACCCCTCAGCCCTGCCTTGCCACACAGCCATCTCATCCCGCCATCATTCCAGAGTCGAGCCCGCCGGCGGATGGATTTCACGTGGCAAGCGAAGACGAAAAGCTAAAATTTGGGGGGGAACAAAATTCTGAAAAAATGTTCACGTGGGGCCAGTGGAAAGGTTTAGTTGTCGCTCTCCAGCTCTCCAGACCATGCAGGTCTTTGGCCATCCTCAACTTTTCCCTCACTTCCTGCAGCCAAGGGCCTATTTTCCCCCATCAGTGCATTTGAAATGGTTCCTTTTCACCCATTTAAAGGGAAAGTAAACTTCAAAACGAAGGTTGTTTCAGGATGAACAAGCAAAACTTTCTGTGCCGAAAGGTGACATTTCGACTTAACCCTCCCCCCTGTCCTTTTTTCTAAATGATACGTCCTTGACAAATGTTGGTTTTGCCCAAACACGGTTTTCTCATGGCATGTCGTGATCAGCTCCCTTCCTGAGCTGCTGCTCCTCTAGGAGGGGTGGCTGACAATCACACTGGATATGTCTATATTCATAGGCGCTGGGGCTGGAGCACCCCTCGAAAGCCCCCCATCAGCCCTGCCGATCAGCGCCTCCCCCTCCCTCCCCATGCCTCCCGCCCGCCATGATCAGCTGTTTTGCGGCATGCGGAGGCTCTGGGGGCTGGGGAAGGGGCAGGAGTGAGAACGCGGTGCACTCGGGGGAGGGAGTGGAATGCGGCAGGAAGAGGCGGGGTGGGAGTGGGGACTTGAGGGAAGGGGTGGAGTGGGGGGCAAGGCCTGGGACAGAGCCAGGGGTCGAGCACCTCCTGCCACATTGGAAAGTCGGTGCCTGTGTCTATACTGCATACTAGCCTGGGGCTCTGGGACCTGTGGCCAGAGTGGGTACGTCTACACTGCAATGAGAAGCCCGTGGCACCGAGCCGCAGAGCCTGGGTCAATTGACTCAGGCTTGCAGGGCTCAGGCCCGCGGGGCTGAAAATTGCAGTGTAGGGGTCAGGGCTTGGGCTGGAGGCCCACCTCGAAGTTCAAACCCGCTAAACCAGGCCAGCCACAGCTGTGCTGTGTGTGTTACTGCAGTGTAGATGTACCCAGTGTTTCCAAGCTTGGGCTTGAGCATCCACACTGCGTTGTAAACTGGGTCCATAGTGTATTATACAGACCTTCTGGTTCAGGGCTGTGGTTTGAGCTGTGTCCACACTGCAAAACGACCGGGTCAGCCCTGAGTCACTTGGTCTCTGACCCAGGCCCTCAGCAGGTTCCTAGGGCAAGGCTCCTGCATGCTTTGCTGACCTACGTCAGACTGAGTTGTGTGTGGGAGGAAGGGGGCTGGGGCCCCAACCGGAGTCAGAGCCCAGGCTGTGTGGGCCGTGGAGACGTATCCTCTGTGAGCTGAGCAAACATTGGGCCTGGAGTGAGACTCCCAGACTCACTGCTTCTGTGACCCAGTCTGCGCTTGGAAGCCCAGATATTCACAGAGTTTAGGGTCAGGAAGAACCATCTCATCTGATCTCCAGTATAACCCAGGCCACAGATCCTCACCCAATTCCCCCTGCCTGGAGCTCCAGTATCTGGGGAGAGGAGGGCTGGAAAGTGGCTGCAGAAGGTCTGCCCCAGCAAGCCAGCCTAAGCTAGTGGGAGGCTGTGAAACACCTGCCTTTTCGCAGCTCTGCTGCGCATTCCTTTCCTGGTTTGGAAGGGTTTCTCCTCCTTGGGTCGGCTCTGGGATTGTTTAGTCTGCAGAAGAGAAGAATGAGGGGGGATTTGATAGCTGCTTTCAACTACCTGAAAGGGGGTTTCAAAGAGGATGGCTCTAGACTGTTCTCAATGGTAGCAGATGACAGAACGAGGAGTAATGGTCTCAAGTTGCAATGGGGGAGGTTTAGATTGGATATTAGGAAAAACTTTTTCACTAAGAGGGTGGTGAAACACTGGAATGCGTTACCTAGGGAGGTGGTAGAATCTCCTTCCTTAGAGGTTTTTAAGGTCAGGCTTGACAAAGCCCTGGCTAGGATGATTTAACTGGGACTTGGTCCTGCTTTGAGCAGGGGGTTGGAGTAGATGACCTTCTGGGGTCCCTTCCAACCCTGATATTCTATGATTCTATGATTCTTCCTGAGAGGGGCCGGGCATCCCAACTCCCTTTGCAGTCAAGGGGAGTTCTGAGTGCTTGGCACCTCTCAAGATCAGGCCAGCGAATGAGCCATTCACGGCAGGCAGGAAACCTGCTGCAGCCGGACCGAGTGGAGAGACAGGGAGATCCCAGCCAGCCTGGCACTCCTTTTGACTGTTCACAAACTTTGTTTGCCTGGGACATCCCAGGTAAACCCGCGACTTGAAGGGCGCCCCCCTTCCCGTCCATGGATTCTAGTTGTTTTCCTGGCTAGCATGAAAAACGCTGGCACAGGACTCAGGAGACCTGGTTTCTAGTCCTGACTCTGTCACCGGGCAGCCCATGGGAATATCACTGCCCTGCTCTGTGCCTCAGTTTCTCCATCTATATAATGGGTGTAATGCTATTGCCTTCCTTGGTAAAGCGCTTTCAGATCTACTGATGAAAAATGCTGCATAAGAGCTAGGTGTTGTTATTAATAATGGAAACTCCACCGACGGAGCCATTTGAAGTAGGATGGAGGAATACACAGTAGGGAACAAGCCAGTGTTGGCAAAAGGAGATGTGGAGGGATGAAGAGTTGGCATTTCTAACAGCACGGCCTCCTAGACACCATCACGGTGACAATGCATTGTCTGGCTGTGGATGCTCAAAGGTCCTGGTGCGGTCACTGGCCTGATGCACCCATCTACCATTGCTTCGCAGTCTATGGGAGAGGCCTTAGCACCTATGAATTCCACTGTTCCAAATAGAAAAGGAGTACTTGTGGCACCTTAGAGACTAACAAATTTATTAGAGCATAAGCTTTCGTGAGCTACAGCTCACACGAAAGCTTATGCTCTAATAAATTTGTTAGTCTCTAAGGTGCCACAAGTATTCCTTTTCTTTTTGCGAATACAGACTAACACAGCTGCTACTCTGAAAACTGTTCCAAATGACGCTATTCGTTCCCTATTATCTAATCTATTCCATCCAGTCATCCATGACAATTATAACGAGCCAGCAAAAGACTAGGAGCAATTTCCCGTTGGGTCACTGTCCTGAGTTACGAGTCGGTAGCTAGAGGGCTGGGGATTTTCTTTAGCAGTGTGACGTGCTGTTACATCAAGGGACATGTCACAAGGGAACGGGGCAGATTGCTTGTTTCATGGTCAGCTCTCTCGCCCCTGCAGCCAGTAGGATGATCCAAGGCTGTGAATGAACCTGGGACCAAATAGGTAAACAGCCGAATGCTGTGGCAATGTTGTACACCAGCATCGCTTGAACCGCACCCTGGCCAGATGCAGGGCAGCATTGTCCCAGGGAGGAAGCAGGCGGAGGGATCCTACATGCATGCACTGACCGTCACAGAGGCACACACAGACCCACAGGGATGGACACGCAGACACTCACCTTCTCTTTAGAAAAATACCTTATTCAGCTAATATTTCCCCCCATTATTCCAACCTGTAGCACTTGGGTGGCACCTTTCTTAGGATGACCTCACAGCATTTCACAAGAGCCGGAGCCAGTTTTACAGACGAGGCAATTAAGGCACAGGGGGATGTAGTTATATTATGGCAAAGCCTAGGGGCTCCGATACAGGCTCCACTGTGCCAGGTGCTGTACACACACAGAATGAAAAGACAGTCCCTATCTCAAAGAGCCTTCAGCCTGGCTGCCCAAGGTCACACCCTGGGAGCTAGGAACTAGCAGTGTGATCTAGTGATTAGAGCACCAGCCTGGGACTCAGGGGTCTTGGCTTCTTGTCCCAGCTCTGCCACTGGCTGTCTGGGTGAACTGGGGTAAATTCTGTGCCTCAGTTTCCCCATATATAAAATGGGGATAATGGCACTGCTCTCCTTTATAAAGTGCTTTGAGATCTACTAAAGAAAAGCATGATATTGTAATATTCGCTAGCTACTATACCACATTGCAGACTCAAAACCGCCAAGTTTGGCCTTTCCACTGTATCAATATCTACCTTTTAGATACTGACACAAAACAAAGCGGTGTATAGAGATCCTTGTGTGTGCTACCTTTTGTGAACCACAGGCTCCCCTTAGTGGGTATTTCAGTACCCTGCAGGCTAAGCAATAAGTGACAGAGATCCTATCCATATGTCTACACAGCAACTAGACACCCGCGCCTGGCCCAGGCTCACAGGGCTTGGGCTGTAGAGATGTTTCATTGCCGTGTTTAGCCTTCCAGGCTCTAGCACCCTGCGAGGTGTGTGTGTGTGTGTGTGTCTCAAAGCTCAGGCTCCAGCTCTAGCCTGGAAGTCTACACAGCAACAAAAGAGCCCCCCCCGCAAGCCTGAGTCAGCTGGCACGGGCCGGCCGCAGGTTTGTCTTTGCTGTGTAGACAGACCCAAGGAGAGACAAGGTGGGTGGGGTAATAGCTTTTACTGGGCCAACTTCTGTTGGTGTGAGAGTCACTCTGCCGAGCTTCCACAGCGCTCTTCTTGTGTCTCTAATATCCTGGGACCAACGCGGCCACAACCCTGCCGTAAGCCTCATTTGTGGGTCCAAAGTAGGTGTCCAAAGCAGTCTGGCTAGATCCTCTATTGTCAGTCCCGTGGGTCACTCACCCGGCTCAAACTCTGTGTGACTTGCTGCAGGGCTGGAGGGGGGCAGTTGGATTTTCAATTCAAGATCGCAATACCAGAGAGCCTAGAATATAAAACCTCCCCTGATATTTAGGGCTGGTGGAGGGAACCAGGGGGACAGCCCCGCAGACGGGAGCCAGTCACACAACAGGTACAGCACAGACAGCCCTGCTGACAGCTACCTGGTGCCCTGCAGCTAATGTGCCCCAAACCTGACCAGGTTTGAGTGATCTCCAGTGGCCAGGGCCGTGGCTTTGGGCACAGGAATGGGGATGGCTAAGCAGGGGCCAGTGGAGAAAGGGAGGATGGGGAAGCCAGCAGGTCACTCTGCCCCATTAAGGGCTCGTGGAGGCCCTACTCTGGACCTTAGGGCATGTGCTGTGGGCTTCCCACCCATTCCACACATCTATTATCTTAGCTGGTCTGCCTAACCCTCCATTGGATCCTTGGGGTCCCTCCCAGCCAGCTCCCACTGGATGCGGGCACTATGAGCCTTGTCAGATCCCCAGCTAGGGTTGGTCCCCATAATGGGCCAAATTCAGACAAAGGTGTGGCCCAGGATGAGAATCTTCAGAATGGTGGAGGCTGGGGGCCCCTCTGCCAGCCACCTAAGGCTCATGGGGGACCCCCGATCCTCTTCCTGTCTGTGTGGGGAAGGTTGAGGTATCCCAAAAGGTTTCTAAGGTGGGCCTCAGGGAGTCTCCTACCACTCATGGGAGGTGAAGCTGGAGCACCTTTCAAGTAGCCTTCTGGGGTTGCCAGGAGGCTGGTACACTTATCCAAGCAGAGCCTTCCTCCTGGGCACCCTCTAAGCTCCACAGGAATTGAGCCTGAGGAGACCCACAGGAAGGAAGTGGGGAATGCCCCTTGATATATGTCCCCACCAATCCTCCTGCTCCCCTCATCCCCCCCTTTAAGACCTGAGATGGTTCCCACCCTGCACACATCCTAAGGTCTGCCAGAGAGGGGCTCCCCTCTTGGGCCGTGCATGGGAACGCTCCCCTCTCCACAGACAGTAGGGAGTCAGGGGAAAGGGAGGGAGAATCTCCCCCCCCATTTCCAAGCCCACTGCTCCCTCCCGTCCCTCAGTAGGACAATCAAAAAAACTAAGGAAATTCCCATACAAAAAACTTTCTTGCAGGGTGTTTAAATCTGCAAGCGCATCCCAGTGTGTTGATCGGGCCTCACCTTTCCAGTGCATTAGAGTTAATAAAATAAAGTAAGCACCCCAGGAATTTCAATCCTGAGGTTTCACTTCCATAACAAGCCACAGTCATGCTCACAAAATACCCATAACCTTAATTCTGCCCCCTAGAGCTGCGAGGCTGTAGTATTCTCAGCTGGGTTTAGAAAGCATTGTGTAACATCACTGCCAGGCTTGGTCTTAAGGAAGTTGGTGGTTCAGCTGATTGTCTTTTGAGTGAAAGAAGTCATCTAAGAGAATGAGAGCGAAGTTGTCGATTTGATTTATGGACTAAACACCCAACTCTTGTCCAAGAACATCTGGCCTGGATGGTTGTTTGAAATTGTTCCCTGTTTGGTAAATCCCAGGGTACTAATGGCTAGAGTCACTGTGGAGGTTGATAATTATTAATGTGTATGGGGTGGAGGAATGGCCCTGTAATTCCTGTCTGGATGGGTGACTTTGCATACAGAACTGCACAGAAAACTGTGTGCCTGATTCTCAACTGCCTTGCACTTTATATCTCTGAAACCCCTGGATCAAATGATCCCAAATTTGGATCACTGACCCCAGCCAAGGGGTTTCAAGGCAATCTGAATCACCGTGCAAATTTTAGAGCACTTAGGAAAGCTGAGCTTTAACCAGAAAGTTGGTCTCAATTTTAGCTATAGTAGCGCTGGTGGTCTACTATAACATAGTCATTAACTCATGTGCAAAATGGGTGCAAAGTGGTGCATAAGACTACCATCTGGAGCTGGTCTCATTCTTCCCCCACTTTGCACAGGTGTAAATAACGACACAAAGCAGAAGGCAATGGCGGATAGGGCCCATAGTGTTGTGAAAATGGTTTTAAAAATGCCCGATACCTTGAGAAAATATATAGTGACTGTGGATTGTTAATGAAGAAAGCCCAGAGAGCCTGCATTGGGCCGGCTGACGCTGGCCACTGGCACAGAATGCATAGTCCACTGTGAGTAGGGTGACCAGATGTCCCAATTTTATAGGGACAGTCCCAATTTTGGGGGCTTTTTCTTATATAGGCACCTATTACCCACCACCCCCGTCCCGATTTTTCACACTTGCCCTCTAGTCATCCTAACTGTGAGCTGGAGGTGCTTTTTACAGCATGGATCCCTCTAGTATTTTGGGGAGGGCTGCCTGGACAAGGAATTGGCAGCCGAGAGAGTTCTGAAGGACGTTTTTTTTCAGGCCAACGGCTGCAGCAGTATTTTTACCTGCTCTTCCCGAGGACCAAGCTGTGCAATGCAACGTTTCTCCATTTCCCCACATGTGAGGTTCAGCAGCTGTTGTCTCCACCGGGGCAGAGTTAAGGCTATGGCTCTTATCGGAGGGTAACTCTGTGGCTGGTGGCAGAAATGCTAGCTCAATTTGGAACTTTCCAGGCTTCTGTATTTTCATGATGGTTGCCAACATGAACGTGCTCAGAAGGGAAGACATGCTCCTCACCCTGATACTTGCCTGTAATTGTCACTTCCCCTGGACCAAGGGCTGAGTTGGGGACTAGTTAATGTTTGTGTAGTGCTTTGAATGCATAAAGCACACGGAAATGCTGTGGGTATTGGTTGTCTGTTATGAGCGCTTTGGGATGGAGCCTTGTTTTGCAGGGCCTGTTGGCGTGGTAGCACCTCGGTCTCTCCTGCTCTTCTGTGCCTCTGGCACACAATTTGGCCTCTTGAGGATGGAAATGCTTGAATTTAATTAAAGTAATTGGGATCAATACAGGGGTAGTTGGGTGAAATGTAATAGCCTGGGACAGGAGATCATACTAGGGGACCTGATGGTACATTCTGGCCTCTATGAAATCAGGCATCCAAGACAATGATGAGTCTGTAGGTCTCTAGAGACCTTTTCGTCTCTTCAGTTAGCACAACTCTGCTCTGGCATCAGGACTGGCCAGGTCCTATGGGCTCACGGTGGCTTTGAGCAGGTCCATGCTATATAGCTGGACTGGAAAGCTGTCTGAGGACAGTCATGAATCAACTATTAAAAGGGTCCCTTTCAGCTGAGATCAGCTCAGGAAGACTCCTAGTGGCTGGGCAAAAAGGAAGCGCCTTCCTGACTCCTGGAAGAGTGTGATGGACCAGTCTGCGTCTCACTTATGGTGCAGGAGACACCCACCACCCACTTAGCTTGACAGGCCGGCTGGACAAGGAGCCCTGTCATTGCTCGCTGCCATTCTCACTTGTTTCCTTGGGGTGATGTGCCAGGCACAATGGTGACAGAACCAGGCGTCTGCCTGTAACAGCCTGCCGTGGTTCGGAGGACAGGCGGCTGGAGAATGGCAGTGGAGCTCTGAACTAGGCCCGGATCCAGCGGAGTACGTAGGCCTGTGTATAACGCTGAGCATGCGTGTGCACCCATTGGAGTCAGCAGAACCAGCCATCATATTTCACCCCGTCTCTCTGAAGAATGAGGCACGTCTGTCGGCTTAGAGGACCCAGGAACCATATTCCTCATCCGGGAGCTACCTCTTAGTGCGGCCCATTTCAGAACGACCGGTGAGACCCGCCGGCCCAAGCCTACAATGCACATGTGGACATGGTTAGGTCTGAGGCCCCATGGCTGCATATGTCTGAGCAAGAGTGAGGGTTGCCTGGCATGGAGGGGCTGCTGGTTTTTTCAATCCCATTCCTGTCCTTAGCTGGTGGCTCCCACCTCTCTCCCCTCCACCCTCTCCAAGGGGCTCTGCTCATTCTCCACCCTTCTGCCGTCTTCCTCTTTTAAATAGAAAAGGTTTCCTGCTGCCCTGCTCCCAGCCCTCTGGCTGCCGAGGGTCTGGGAGAGCCTGCGCTGATCGTGGGTCCCAAGGCCCAGCTCAAGGGGGGCCTCAGGGCTGAAATAGCACCGGGGCAGGACTGAGGAGTGAAGGCTGAGCTGTGTGCCCACAGGTCAGGATTGTGGCATGCGCCATGTCTGCCACCGCTTTGCCTGGCTCAAGCTTTTGTGATCAGCCTCTCGCTTTGGTTGCACTGTGGGCTTGATCCTGCGAGATGTTCAGCACCTCGTTAACGGCAGGGGAGAGTGCTCAGCGCCTTGCAAAATCAGGACTTAAACTCTGCCATGAAACGTTAATAGGCCGATAACCCAACCCCACCCTCACCCCCCCACACACATCTGAGATACAGCCTTTGACCTGGCACTTCACTCCCCACCCCTGGGAACAGGGAGCCAGGATACCCTTCAAAAGTGATTTTAACTTCCTGCCAGAGGGACAGGGACTATGGGGGGGGCTGTTTTGTAAGAGTGGCTTTCCATTCTCCCTCTTCTCTGACGCCCACTGCTCTCGCGCGGGTGCACCAATAAACTTGACTGCATGAGTTGGAGTCAGATAGATGGAGTTTTGATAGGTTTTAAACCATACGCCCTACAGGATTCATCAGCCTGCACTTGCCTGAATAGATCTCAGCAAAGACCCACATCCTGCTTATTTTCCCCTATAAATGCATGGGCCCATCTCCTCAGTGGGTGGAAATCCATGTTGCTCTACAATAGATTTCCACCTTTTGAAGATCTGGCCCCATGTGCTCTGTTAGTGTCAAGGGCTATTGGCTCTGGATTATTATGAGCTACAGTTTTGACAGCTGTGTTGTTCAGATTTCGTTTGGAAACACCCAGCCATGATTAAGAACTAGTCGAGCCCCTTCCAATGTTGTCTCCAGGGATGATATTCCGCTAATCAGTGCGAATCTGTCAGACGATTTGCATCTCTCTGAGCCCTGCATAACTAACTATCAAATCAGTTCGCAACACTCTTTATACCATCATCTGATAATGGAAAGTCTGGCCCTAGGTCAGGCAATGACTGGACTAGCTTGCCCCATCTCTGAAAACTCTTTGGGGGCTTCTGGGAGCTGTCATTGGCGACGGGGACCATCACTGGCGACTGGGACCACAGAACATGAAAAAACGCAAATGAAACATGCCCCGAAGCATCGTTGGTTTTCAGATGCCCAGATGCCGGATTAATATCATAAAAAAATTCAATCAAGGCAAAGTTTCAACACAATACACTGCCGATGGCCTGGCTAATGAGTTCTCTTTTCTTGGCTACTGCAAAAAATATCTTTTGGTAACCATCCTGTTGTGTCTCTTGTACCTGAGAATCCTAGTGCACTGGTAACCATTACAAAGTCTTGCTCCCTGGAACTGTCACCAAAGAAATGTGGAATTCAGCCGAAAGAAGCAGCAAACCAGTTTCCGAAGAAGCTTGGATTGAGTCTGATGATGACATTTACGAGACGTGATCCACAGGTGCCTTTAGGGGCACATCTTCAGCTGGGATAAATTGTCATAGCTCCAATGGACAATTTACAGACATTATATCGAAAAGCTACAGACAATTGG
Organism: Dermochelys coriacea; assembly: GCF_009764565.3. NCBI lineage: Eukaryota > Metazoa > Chordata > Testudines > Dermochelyidae > Dermochelys > Dermochelys coriacea. The sequence continues at coordinate 347,691,803 of NC_050068.2, read as the reverse complement.
AGCTATCAGAATTTACACTAGCTGGGGACCTACACCTGCCTCTTAGCTATTAAAGACAGGAGGAAAAGTGAAGCAGACGTGCAAGGCAGGTCAAGCAAGTTGGGAATAAAGCTTTTTCTGACTTATTGGTGTCCCCCTATAACAAAGACTCCAGCTAGAGCTAATTAGATGGATCTGATTTGCCACAGCTCAGCTTCCCATCGAAAGTAGTCGCAGAAAGATCAAATATTACACATTTGGATCTCAGCCACAGACACCTCCCCTTTGCTAACTAATAAACCAACTGCACATTTCAAATGGCCTATTCCGTTGCTGATGCACAAAACTGACTTTAGCCGTGGGGCTGACTCTGTCTTGCTTTCCCATTCTGTCTTTAGAAAGAGCATTTTGTGTCCCCCTCCCTGGAGATAACCCTCGAAAAATGTCAAACCCACCTCTTTCCCCCGTCCCTGGAGCTAGTCAGTTTGACTCTGAAAACTCCAGCCGGTGCTTTAGCTGATCCTTTGCCTCAGTAACTCAAAAGACAAAGTCATTTTTGTCTCTTAATACAGTTTCCTAGATTGCTTTTGGATAGAATGCTTGTCTCCTTTTGCATAGAAATGTGGCACCCAGCAGGGACCCAAGCACCTAGGAGAAGCACTGAAATATTTAAACTTTGTTGCAAACAAAGCTGGTTGCTCTTTAATAAATGAATTCCAAGCAATGCACTCACCTGTAAGTATGCTGTGCTCAGGAGGGAGAGCGCTCACTGTTGCAAGCCGCCGTCTCAGAGTAAGGAGAAATATATCAGGAACATTAGCCCGAACTTCTGTATCCTGCCTTTTCTTTTATTGTTATTAAGAGGGCTGCGATATTTTTTCTCTCTATGGAAACGCTTCCCCCCCCTCCCTTGTGTATATATAAAAATGAGTGATCACGGGGTCTGAATCGTAACTCCAGCCGCGGAGCCTTCATTTGGACATGATTTCATTAAAATGAAATCAGAAGGAGCTGGCAACGTCACGGGGCTGAGATGTCCCTTCCCATTCAGAAGAAAAAAAAAAAGCTGGCCATTAAGAGTCACACCAAGAAGAGGAGCTGTTGCAAACTCCAGGACCATACAGAGTACACACAGACACACATATGCTTTGCTAGAACTCTCCTGCTTGGAATCAAGAGACATTGCACTAACACTTAGCACTTTGGGCCAGATTTTTAGAGGTATTTAGGCCCCTAACGATGAAGATAGGCACCTAGTGGGATTTTTAAAAGCACCTCGGCTCCTATTTGAGTCTTTATACCTTTACAAAACTGGCCCTTTGTCTCTTCTGTGTATTTGCAGACATTCAGGGCAAAATCTATCCCTGGTGAATGCCACTGACTTAATTCACTTGCATGAGGGGTAGATTTGGCCTTTAGTAACCAATATTCAACTCAGCCCATTTGTGGTAGATGAGGAAGTATTACTGTCCTCACGTGACAGACTGGGGAAATGGAGGCCGCGAGGTTATCAGACTTGCCCCAGGCTACAGAAAGATTCAGAGATGGGGTTCGAATTCCAGAGACCCTGCCTTCCAGAGCCCAGCCAGCTACCAGAACGAGGAGCTGCTTTGATGATAACAAAAGGCAACACGGAGCAAAGTCAACACAACCCAGGATAAAGTCGCTAGAATTAGTGGGGGCTTTATGCCAAGGAGCCTTAGGTGAGGAGGGGTTTGTGGAAGTTTGGTTCTATCGTGTGATGAGTGACACTCACAAGATTCAAAGACCTTCAGTTCAGCTGGGATAAGAGAAGCATTCAGGAGTTTGGCTGCTTCTCAGAACCTACTCAGGCATCTCTGAGGTGGCAATCAAGATAGAAATCTCCCCGGACCAAGCTTCCTAGTGAACATTCCAGCCTCTGGAACATCCTGAGAAGAATTGCTCATGCAACCTCCTGGGCTTTTGTTTTCAGCTAAAACCAGCGCATGCAGCGCTGCAGACCAAAGCTACAAAAGAAAAAGGTACCTGAACTTTTGTAAATATGGAACCTGGTTTTCAGAAAGTGCTGAGCACCTGCCCTCTGAGAGTCAGGCCCCTTTAGGTGTCTCCAGTTAAACTGGCCTGTTTCAAGGAAGGTTGGTCTGGTGGTTAAGACAATTGAGTAGGACTCTAGAAACCGAGGTTCAATTACTGGTCCTGCTACAGTCTTTCTGGGTGACCCTGGCCAAGTCACTTAGCCATGGCAAGCCCCAGAGATGGGTTACTGTGCTTGATAGATCAAATATCTGATTGGTTATGGGGTAAATCTTTTGATGAGCCTCAGAGAGAAAGAAAGTGGGGTTTGAAAAGGATTAACTCATCCCCTTATTATCTGCTTAGGGTTTACTTTCTTGTTCATTCCTCCCATTATACCAATAGCCTTTCAATGCTACATGCCTAAGTCTCCACCTCTTACATCCTAATAGATCAGAAGTAACATTATTGAAGCCAATGGAGCATCACCAGCAATTGAATGGAGGATCAGGCTCTGCCGTGCTTTACTCCATTGGTTCTGAAACTGACTGATCACGGCAGGGACTCCTTACTCATTTACCTGGGTGAAACTGCCTTGATTTCCAAAGGTGCTGAGTACCTGCTGCTCCCATTGACTTCAGTGGGATTTGTGAATGCTCAGCACATGGGGAAATCAGGTCATTTACATGTGAGTATCTAAGTAAGGATTTAGGAGCTTAAAACTGGCAAAGGTTCGTCTGTGTTTCTGCTCAGCAGTACCATTGTGAGCATGGAAGGGCTGGTACAGCTGCAGTATCCCTGGACAGGGATACATCTCACCAAAGACAATGAAACACCCCCCGCCCTCCAAAAAACTATCATAGTATCAACAGGTGTAGTTCAGATTCCACCACAAGTTACTGCGGTTTATGCAGGAATCCCTGGGGAAGGTTCTCTGCCCTGGGACGGGCAGGACGACAGACTAGATTACCTTAATCAGAGAATCATAGAAATGGAAGGCTGGAAGGGACCTTCAAATATCATCTAGGCCAGCCCCTGTGCTGAGGCAGGACCAAATAAATCCAGACCATCTTGGGCGGTGTTTGTCTAGTCTGTACTTAAAAACCTCCAGTGATGGGGATTCCACAACCTCCCTTGGAAGTCTGTTCTAGAGCTCAACTAACCTTAGAGTTAGAAAGTTTTTCCTATATCTAATCTAAATCTCCCTTGCTGCAGATTAACCCAATTGCTTCTTGTCCTACCTTCACTGCATATGGAGAATAACTGATCACTGTCCTCTTTCTAACAGCCCTTAATGTATTTGAAGACTGCTATCATGTCGCCCCTCAGTCCTTTGTTTTCAAGACTAACTAGATCCAGGTTTTTTTAACCTTTCCTCACCTTATTATAAATTTTTTATCATGTTTGTTGCTCTCCTCTGTTGCTTTCCAATTTCTCTACAACTTTCCTAGATGGTGGTACCCAAAACTAGAGATAATACTTCAGCTGGGGCCTCGCCAGTGCCAAATTACCACCCGTGTCTTACATACGACACTTCTGCTAACACACCCCAGAATATTAGCCTTTCTTGCCACTGCATCACGTTGGCTCATATTCAATGTGTGATCCACTAGAGCCCCCTGATTATTTGCAGCAGTACTACCGCCTCTCCCATTATTCCTTCCTAAGTGAAGTACTTTGCACTTATCTTTATTGAATTTCATCTTGTTGATTTCAGACCGATTCTCCAATTTGTCCAGGTCATTTAAAATTCTAATCCTGCCCTCTGAAATGCTTGCAACCCCTCCCGGCCTGGTGAGATCTGCAATTTTTATAAGCATATTCTCCCCTCCATTAGCCGAGTCATGAACGGAAATGTTGAATATTATCAGACCCAGGACAGACCCGAGCAGGTCCCCACTAGATACATCCTTCCACTTGGCAGCGAGCCATTGATAACTACTCTTTGAATACGGTCCGTCAACCATTGCGCACCCACCTTACAGTAATTTCATCTAGTCACATTTCCCTAGTTTGCTTATGAGAATGTCATGTGAGACTGTCAGAAGCCTGACTAAAATGAAGATACATCACATCTATTAATAGCTGACTGGGATGTAATTCCCCAGGTCCTCCTTTTCCCTCTTTTGAAAAATAGGTGTTATGATTGCCTTTCTCCAGTCCTCTGGGACCTCACCTGTCCTCCATGAGTTCTCCAAGATAATCGCTAATGGTTCTGAGATCGGTACAGCTAGTTCCTTAAGTACCGTAGGGTGAATTTCAGCAGGCCCTACTGACTTGAATACATCTCATGTAACTAATATCAGAGAGGTAGCCGTGTTAGTCTGTATCCACAAAAACAACGAGGAGTCCGGTGGCACCTTAAAGACTAACAGATTTATTTGAGCATAAGCTTTCATGGGTTAAAAAAACCCACTTCATCAGATGCAGGGAGTGAAAATTACAGATACAGGTATAAATATACTGGCACATGAAGAGACGGGAGTTACCTTACAAGTGGAGAACCAGTGATGACAAGGCCAATTCAGTCCGGGTGGATGTGGTCCACTCCCAATAATTGATGAGGCAATCGTGGTGCCTCCCCCCATGCTCTCCCCGCTGGTTAGACCCCCCCATCTCTCCCCCCACACCAGCTGGGGAGTGGGCAAGTGGGGTAGCTCTTGGAGGTGGGGGCTCAAGGGGAAACTTTGAGGGGAGTGGGGGCAGGTGTGTGTGGGGGTGATGGTTGGGGTAGATCTAAGCGGTGGCAGATGGTGGGGGCAGGTGGGACTGAGGTGCTCAGAGAGTGGGTGGCGGGTTGGGAGCTGATGGGGAGCAGGTGTCAGTGGAGGTGGGGAGCAGATCTGCACATGTGAGGGATGGTAGAGGCCAGGTGGGGCTGGTTGCTGCTCAGCCACTTTTCCTGGTTTCCTGACAGAACAGTGTGTTCAGAGGGAGATCAAGGTCTCCTGGGGCCCTGGGCCGGAGCAAGTGAGGGGGCCCTGCCTCACCCCTTCCACCTGTGACCCTGCCCACAACCCCACCATGTTCTGCCCCTTCCTCCACAGCCCTACCCCGTTCCGCCCCTTCTGCACCCTGTTCTGCCCCTTCCCCGGGGCTCTGCCCCCGCCTCGCTTCTTTCTGCCCTGCACCCTCACCGCACCACTGAGACTGGAAAAGCGAGAACTCCTCCAGCCCCAGGGCCATGTCCGGGGGAGATTTTTTCGGGGCCCCCAAATTAGCCAGGGCCCCTGACCATGGGCCCCATTGGCCTGGGGAGTAATCCACTACTGAGTGTGGTCAGTAAAACATTTGAGATCCCTCATTTCCAGGTGTGTTGGCCTTCATTTGGAGCCTCACTGCCCATCATTGCAGAATCCAGCGGTTAAAAGATAGAGAGTGTGTGTATTGGGGGGAGTCACTGTGACTGGAATGGTAGGGAATGGGGTACAAATAGCCCTAATTAAAGTCCTCAGTGGGGCTACTCAGGTGAGTAAATGCTCACCCCTGAGAGTGAAGGCTTCACAATCTGGCCTTCAGCTTTGATTCATCCCTTGCTCAGGCAAACGCCCTTTGACTTGTCTAGTGCCACAGAGCAAAGTTTTTCTCCCAGTTGGCTTGTCCAAGGCAACGTGAAACCCCTCAGTCTCGCCCTCTGCACAGAATGAGTGTTGATAAATAAGACCTATTTTCAGCCGCGCTCTCTTCCCCCCCCCCCTCGTTAGGGAGCTGTTAAAGTGATTTCCCATTGGACCCATCAGTGATATTTGAACTCGAAAGCCCAGTGTCCCTAGTTATAAATCCTGCCTCTGCCAGACAAGAGGCTGATGCAGGGGACTTGAGTCAGCAGCGTCAGCCTGCAGCTTAATTAACGCTGCTGCACTGAGAAACACCATGGAGAATCAAGAGCAGAACTGGTCAGGTGCGATATGGATGTTTCCTAAATAAATGCATGTTCCTTAGGGTGATGGCCAGCACTGGAATTCAGTGGGTGGAATGAAGAATGGGCTGGTTTGAAATCCGCAGGTAGCGTACTGACTTGTATCTTATTAAAGCAGCTAAACGTGGGCACCGTCTTCTCTCCTTAGCCTGCAGTCCATCGCTGTGATACCTGAACACCTTCCAACCACGTGTTAAGTCACCTGCCTAGAATTGATTGCATGGGGTTCTTTCCTTTTGCTTTTCCCAGGTGGAAAATTGCATGCTGATTATTTTGTGTGATGTCTGCCGTGCCGTGTGTGTTAGTGATGGCATGGTGGAAGAAGGGAGTGAGCTTGGCAGCGGTTCTTCGATCCTGTGGCCTTCTGTTCCACAGGCTGGGATCAGCCTCCTAAGAAAGCTCCCTCTCCTGCACAGATGAGGCAAACCTGTGCAGTGAACAGGCCCATTGTGACTGAGGGCCAGAGCTGTTGATGGCGGTCCTCAGGCTGGACTCTAGATAATCTTTTAGATATCCTGGACCCAGGCTGTTGAGAGCTGTGACTAAAAGAACTGATCAGAACTTTGTTCTTTAGATCCACCAGGTCAGAGGGGGTGTGTGTCTGTCTACTTATCTATCTGCCAAGGCATTAGCGGTGGTCAAACAACAAAGAAATATGAACAGTACTATTCCCATTTTGGAATGAGCATCAGAGAGTATTGCTGTATGTGGAATTGTTTGCCCTGCTAGCCCTTGTTAAAAAAACTCGAGGGGCTAAATTTACCCCATCCCAGTCCCAGTCCATCTCTTGGTCTCTGGACTTTGGGCTCAGACACATTTTTTAATGAGATAACGTCTTTTAGTTGTCAACTGGCAAGCTGTGGTCCTGATTCGGATTTCGGCCTTAGAAATCAGGCGTGAAGCCAATGGGATGAGCTCAGGATCTGGCCTTGTGTGTAGCAGTCATTTGGTCTTGTACTCCGTTTAGAGATTAAAGCTACTGGCTTTCCCATATGGAAAGAGAGGGGGGCTTGCTCTGCCATTTGTACCCACTGTGTCAGAATAAACCCCAGCCCCATAGTCTGTGGGGACTCATGGCCAGGGCCTCGGCTGGTGTTGTGAATGGATTGTATCACCTTTATTCTCCGAGTTCTGTGCTGAACCAGCTGTGGCTTCTGCCCCAAGGGGGCTGTGCACCGTCATTCAGCCAATAAAAGCCAGGCTGTAAATGGCTCTGTAAATCATTGCATCTCCTAATTGCTTGGGGCGACCTTTCCACACCTGCTCCTGTGGCTGGCAAAGAGGCGAAGTGAAACAAAGCCCGGAATGGAAGGCCAGGGTCCAGAAGGGGGAACGCCGACAGCCCATGCCCCGACATCATGCCCCGGGCTGTTAAAGCCTTTCTGATTTCTCTTTAAAGGGACCGGGGACCAGCTGGAAATGCCAGCATGGCATTGGGGCTACCTCTTCAGCTGCTGTTGTGTACTCTGGGGAGATGGGTTTTGTGTGTATGTGTGTGTAATACTGTCATCTAGACAATGAGTTTGGGCTCCTTGTTGCTTAGCAGGTAAAGATGCCACTACTTGGAGACAGCCGTCTCGGCCTGGCACAGTTCCCTTTGCATCGGTGGAACTGCTCCCCTTGTTAACCCTCCAGAAGGTCCTTGGACCCCTCCTGCCAGATCGGTAAGGGTAGCCCAGTGATTAGCATGGCAGCTTAGCATTCAGAAAACTTGGCTTCAATGCCCTGCTCTGTTACAAACTCCCTGTATGGATCTGGCGTCTTTGCATTGTTGCCAACTCTCTTTAGCGTCTTGCTTAAAGCCCCCGCTGCTGGAATCATGGTATTGCATCCAAATCTCAGCTTTCATTTAAAATCCTGGTGGCAGAGAAAAGCTTGAAAACATGAAACCAGTGCAGCCTAAAGGACGATGAGCCAGAAGGCAAATCAAAAGAACCCAACCTTTATTTTTTAAAAAAATATCTACATAAACCTCACTCTTTGGAAGCCAATCTTGTGATATGGGAGAGGGAGGGCTGGACTCTCTCATTTTGAATGTTTGGGGTTGGAAATACTGGTTCTCCCTCTGTCCGATGGGAATGATAGTACTGCCCTCACTCATGGGGGGTGTTCAGAGGATAAACACATTAAAGATTGTGAGGTGCTCAGATATTGTGGTAATGGGGGGGGCATATTCAGTACCTAAGCTAGAACTGGGGTTCCAGTGCATATAGCTTAAGATAGAAGTGGATGAATTTGGGCCTCACTTTACAGCATGTGATAGGAAAGGCCTGCCTACCTGAGGGCTTGGCTAAATGAATACTTAGGGTATGTCTACAATGCAAAGAAAAACTTGAGTCTTTAAATCATGATTTGAGGCCTTCAATAACTCAGCCAGAGGTTAGGCGTCTTGGGTGGGTGAGTTTCCGTGGCCTGAAATGTGCAGGAGGTCAGACTAGATCAGTGGTCCCCAAACTGTGGGGCATGCCCCCGCTCGGGGGGTGCAGAGGAACGTTCGAGGGGGGGCCCAGGCCAGCCCCCACGGGAGGTGGGGAGGGAGTGCCATGCAGCCCCACTCGGGCCCCAGCCCCACCCCAACCCCAGCCACAGTTCTGTCCCTGGCCTCGGCCCCCTGCTCCCAGCCCCGACCACAGCCCCCTGCTCCTGCACCAAAATGCTGATAAACCTGTGCTAAATCTGACCACTTTAGCAGCCCCAAAGGAGCAGGGGGTTAGCATGGAGTGAACAAAACGTTGAGCAACGGGAAACTTATCATAGCAAAACACCAGTGCACACCCACAAACAGCTGTAAAGGGGCATCGGACCAGTGTGGGAGTGTTGTTTAAATAGACTAAGTGCATCTTGTAGGCCACTGAAATGCATTGCACTGCACAGTCATCTCAATTAAATTGATTTTTGGATCCCACTAAGCTGATCGTTCAGTCTGCCCTGCCCTCATAAATGCTGTGTTCTGTCTGTCGCTCACTAATAATAATATGTTACAGGTGGGGAAACTGAGGCACGGAGCCATAAAAGGGCCCCTGGTCACATGGGAGAGCCAGGAAAAGAATTCTTACTCTGTGTTGCAACCACTGGATGATGTGTTTTTTAAATTCCGGCTGTACAGCTATTCCTCATTGTTTTCTTGCTGTTTCACAGAAAATCAGACTTACTAAGAAATATTTGGTGAAATTGATAGTTTGGGTATGTTTTGAAGCCTGGCATACTAGAGATTTCTAAAGCTGCAGCCTTTAAACTGCTCTGCTGTTGTCTTACTCCATCATGTGCAGCGGAATTCACGAGAGGTCAAATCATAATTCCAGACATGGAGTCTTCACTTCAGGGGTGATTTTATTAAAGGGAAATAAGAAAGAGAGGCTATTGATTAATAAGAAAGATAAAGGAACTTGAAACATCCATTTTACCTCTGCTAAGCTGCTTAAAACACAAAAGCATAAATGTTTTATCCACCTCTGGTAAGCTACGGAAGTGAGCAAGCAATTATCCTGCTTTGTATTTTGCTTTTTGTATAGTATCAGATGCTAAGATTTTGTTGCAAAACTAGAAACATCATGGCAAACCCCCGCCCTAACGATCAATAATGCAGCTGTAGTATTGTCACAAACAGTCGTATATACGTGTGTAACTCTTCTGCCAGCACTTGTCAGCAGTGAAAAGAAACAGGTTCAAATAGCCAAGGGTTGCTCTTGAAATTATCATGCACCATTGGCTTGAAACCCTACCCAGAAACCAGGGGAAATGAAATCCCTCCCCTGGGTGCCCGTAACAGGCAATATTTCGCTTTCACAAGCAAAGAGACTGTGTATGAAACAAAGACAACTTTATTAAGGGAGAAAGGAACCAGGCATTAACCTAGGAAAATGCAACAATAAATCAATGGTATGGTTATATGAATAATAAGTAAAATGCCCCCTACCCAGTATCTTGGCCAATAGTCCCATGCCTCAGTTTCCCCATCTGTTGTGTGAACATCCAGTGGACAAATGTTCCTTTTATGCACCACTTCCCTCTTCCCTTCTGCTGCACCCCACTCACAGTTTGTTGCCTGTGGTTAGAAGTCCCAGAGTTCACTTGAACAGGTTCATTTCCAACCCCTACGGGGCATGTTGGCTGCCTTCCATGAAGAGATGCCTCACTGCCAACTCTATGCCATCTCTTTCCAGGCTGTGACTTCTGGCCACGATGCTGTCTCTATGCCAGGCCCAGAACAGAGGCTCCACTGCCAAACCTGGCTATAGTGAGTACGGCTCTAGTGGTGCTAGGTGGGCGGCATCTTGCTACGCCACTGCACCATCTCTCACCACAATGCAGTCTCCATGCCACCTTCTGCAGTGATGCCATGCCTGGGTGCTCAGGCTCTACCTCACCCAGCTCTAATAATTTCAGCTCTAGCACTACCAGGTGGGGGAAGTAGGCTTATCAAAGCTCCCTCATTATATGGTGGGTGGGAATGTCAATAATATATAGGACTCTTGAACAGAATCCTTAACACTAGCACTTCACTGATAAGGGATGACCAAAATCCCCCTCTTCTACCCTCTCCTGTGGCTTGTGGCCAAATCTCATTAGTCAGAGGTACAAGAATGAGGTTTTGATTAGGGTGACTCTTCACTCAGGGCATATTCAATACAGTTCCATTGTCCTTTTGTCACACAACAAGGACAATAACATTCCATTACCCCTTCATCCAAAACTTAAATGAACTTTAAACAAAATGACCAAAATCTTCACACCGAGATGGGGCTTAGCAACATGCAAATAAGGTCTGACTCATTCTGTGTCTTCCTCCAGCTTACCAATAGATGGTGACAGCAAGTTCCTTCCCTTTAGAGAGCCAGACCACAGCCTTACATGTATATGATTGCCTCTACTGGATGGAATCAGAATTGTGGGTCATACAGCCTTTACTACTAAGCACTGAAAGAAGATTCTCCCCTAGCTTAAGTGGCCAGGGCTTGTGCTTCTGGAGCAGGAAGATCTGATGATCTTGCTGCTACCATGAAGTTTTGAGTGGTCAGGGCGTACAGTATAATTACAACCCAGAAGTTCCTAAGTGGGTGTAGCTTTGTTACACAAGAGGTATGAATGACACAAGAGGCAGTCAGGCTGATTTAGCACTAGATTTGCACACGCTCCCCTTCAGGTTGAGCTCCCTGCATTCTAACGCTTCACCACTGCTTTGTGTCGCTGGAGCGGTCCGAAGGTCGAGGCCCTGTCACCCTGATTCTGATCTCCTGTATATCAGCATAAATCAGGAGTCCTACCACCAACGTCAACACCGTTAAGTCCAGGTGTGTGAGAGGAGAGCCAGGCGTTCTGCTATAAACTCTCCACAGAGTATGAAGATGCATTTCAGAATGTGGCCATGTACTGTGAAATTTCACTTTGCATTTTTATTCAATGAATGAGAAGCCCCCCTCCCACCCATATGTGATTCATCTTTAGCTCATTTGGGGCTATTTGTTCTGCACATTTCTTCCAGTCGTGCCACTTTACTGATGTTCCACTCAGCGCCACCTCGGGGAATTCCATTTAAACATGGCGTCGCATCTGAATTCTGCTACAGCATCTTCCCAAGAGGGAAGCGTAATAATGGCTGTGAGATGTGAGGAAAGCAACAAGAATAGCAGAAATGGAAGGGATGGCTTTTGTGTTGAGTGTCACCTGGATTTGTCAGTGTTTCAGTTTCCAGGAGCTATTTGGAAGCTAGTTGTGTTCCATGCCTCCTCCCACCTTTCCCTTCTCTAAAATAAGCTGAAAGTTTGAATATTTGAGGGGATTTTAGCACGGAAGAATGAAAAAAGGAGCAATTTCTTGGCATGTTTACGTTTAACTTAAAGGAACAGCTGAGGTGAATGGACATAGCTCCATTGATGTTGATAGGCCAGTTCCTCGTCTGGCATGAACTGATGGAGTTCTCAAAAAGAAAAGAAGTACTTGTGGCACCTTAGAGACTAACAAATTTATTAGAGCATAAGCTTTCGTGAGCTACAGCTCACTTCATCGGTGTCAACAAGCCAAATCCTCAGCTCGTGTAAATAATCATGATGATCTCTTCTGGCCTTACAATTTATGAGTCTCTGGGCTTGTCTATACTTGAAACTCTACTGTGGGTTCAGTGTAGACAATACCTACGCCAACAAGAGGGGTTTTCCCCTCAGCATAGGTAATCCACCTCCCCGAGGGGCAGTAGCTAGGATGATAGAAGACTTCTTCCAATGACCTAGAGCTGTCTACGTTGGGGGTTAGGTCAGCGAAACTACGTTGCTCAGGAGGGGTGCATTTTTCACACCCTGAAGCTGTGTTGACCTAACTTTTTAGTGTAGGCCAGGCCTATGATGGGTCTGTCGTATGTATGCTGGTATAACAGCTATACTTGCAAAACCTTCCAAGTGTAGACCTACCTATCAGTAACCAGCGGGAGTAACAATACCAGCACTGCAGACACTGGCAAGCTGGAGAGGATGTCATGATGACATCACATCTGCCTCTGCAGGGGCAATGGGCTTACAACCCTTTCTCTTTACTAGCCAAGAGCTCCAACCAAGACCCATAGCTTCAAACACGCCCAGACTCCTGGAGAGTTTGTAATCTGAACCTGGAACTGGATCAGAGTGTTGCAAAGATCCCCTGTCTTTATAATAAACAGAACCAAAACCCTAGATCTTTGGAGAATTCACCATCCAGACTGAAAGACTGTACTGACCTTTTAGCACCAGAAAGATAAAATTCTGCTCTCATTTATAGTGCAAGCTAGCTCACTGAAATCAGTGCCGCTCACAGTGACTGCAGAGTCAAGGCAAAGCTGATCAGCTGCAGGTTTTTATCATCTCACAGGGCGTGGGTAGCAATGTTGCTGAAAGGGTGGGTGGAGGCGGTTGTCATTCTTTTTAGCTGTGCAGCACCTAGGGATAGCAGGAGTCTCCCTGCATGCTGCAAGGGCATCTGTGAGGGAGCTGCAGCTCTGAGTTTTGGTTCAAATGCAGACTGGTACTGAGCAAGAACCACACTGTGCTCTCCCTGATAAAGGCCAAGCACCTTCACTGAATCATTGCAGTCTTTTGCTGCGGCATTTAACCCACTGCTGTCTACTGTTTGATAGCTTCCTTTGTAAGGGGCCAGGTCAACCCACACTGATTTCTGGGCATCTAAGCCCTACACACAGGGACTCTCGTAATGACCCTCTCGCTCACTTCTCCAGCAAACGCAAGGTACAACAAATTTTAACCCCAACTAATTGAACTTGTAACTCAGACTAAGCAGCGAATTCTCCACCCTTAGGGTATGTCTGCACTGAAGCTGGAAGCTGTTGGCTAATATATGCTGACTAGCATATAAATATATAACATATTAATAAATATATATCATCCACACCATATATATATATATATATATATATATATATATATATATATATGAAGTATTGAGTCTCCACATTCCTCTGCTGTGAAACTATTCATTCACTATACAGCTCGATCAATTCCCTGAGCACTGTGGATCCTGAATAAGACAGGGCCCCTGGGGAAAAATACTATGTGATTATGTGATTAAAGTCTGTATCATCATGAAGATGCGCAACAGGGCAGAGTTAAGGTTGCAAAGGCAACCTTAATTCTGGCATTTCCTAACTTTTGAGTGCTTGACTTTGCAACCTTAAAGTTCTTTTAATATAGCATTTTTTAAAAAGTAATAACTGGGTTTGGCAGAATTTTTTTTATAATGTCGATGGATAATACGTTTATTTGTAAGCATTTTATTTTTTTTATTGATTTAAATGTTTACAGTTATGCAAAATTATGGGTGTTAAGCTTTTTAAAAATATTTGTATCTATTTAAATGTTCACAGCTGGAAATTATGGAGGGGATCAGATAATAATTAATTAATGAGAGTAGATGTTGAGATTCAAAGAGTTAAAACACAAACCGTTAAAACAGAAACTGTCAACATCACATGTCAAAATATACAAAGTAAATAGCCTTAAATCAAATTAAAATAAGTTCTCAAGCAACATTTTTCTTACTTTTCCTGTCTGTAAATTTTGATTCATATCGATGCCAGTATTTATTCATCAGTTTGTGTGTATGCAGGGAAATTGACATTTATCCATATTTACCTATACAAATTTACTCCTTCCAAGCCTAATTAATAATAAATAATAATCATGGGCCACAAGGCTATGAGAAAGGCAATAAAATCCCCTTCTATCTACTATTCCTGGAGGATAAAAAGAGACCATAGGTGGATATATTTTTCTCTGTCAATTCTCTGGCATTTTGTTAACACTGATAGAAGCCAGGGATAAGAGGTTATTCCATTGAAAATGCTTCCACATCCTGAGCTTCCCTCCCTTATGAGTCAGCTCTCGAATGATAACACGCAGCTCTTAAGCTGATGGAAGAACTGAACTCACTGGAGCATGGACATATGCTTGTCAGCTGGCACAGTGAGCCTGTAATTCCCTAATGACTCATTTAATACAGTGGCAACCCTACTCAAGGCTGTGGCTGTTGAGAACAATTGACAAGCTACCGCTACCCACTCTGTGGGTTCTTTTATTGTAAGATTAACACAACCATTTGCCATGATTTGCAACTGCAAACCTCTCGCTCTCCACAGGGCTTTGAAGGCAAAGGAAATGTACTGAATATTGTTGCCAAGTCTCGCCATTTTATTGTGAACATTGTCATATTTTTTGGTTTGGGTTTTTTGGTAAAGCTCCAGCTACTGGAGGCAAGTGATTAGGTCAGACTCTCAGCTTTCATTGTAAAAAAAAAGGAGAGATTTCTAGCCCACATGGCTCTAGAGAAAAGCTTGAAAGCACGGCTCAGGTGCATGCTAAAGGCTTCAAAACCAGACAGCAAAAAGAGAGCAGCCAAAATGCATTATTTTTAAAAAATCATATGATTTTGAAGCCAAATGCTTGATTTATTTATTTATTTTTGTAGCAGGGGACTCAAGATCTTGAATGTTTGGACTTGGCAATACTGCGATTTGCTAATAAAAGGAAAGAAGAGTAAACTAGTTAATCATTCACATTGCAGTTAATTGGCTTGAGCGAGATAGACTCTGTGTGCGTGTTTGTCTGTCTCTGTGTGTGTATACACACACACATACACCACTGCCCTCTACAGGCTGAAATCAGAACTACTAAATGCTGTGTCATGGGCCCTATAGTGCAAAAAACTGATAGCTCAGGTGCCAGGAGTCTGCGCTTTGGAAGCAGCAGGACCCGAGTGCTGTTCCTGACATGACTATGGTAAATTCTAAGTAACTGGGGTGTGCAGCATCGTCACCAACGTGGAGTGAAAAACGGCATATTGCCATTTTTGTGAGAAGCAGCTTAGACAGGCAGACGGAAAGCAGCATCACAGAAGCAGCATGTGTGGAAAGGAAACTGGCTGTATCTGCCTGGCCTGTGATTGGGTGGGGCAGAGGAGAAGAGGAATGATCGGGCCAGTAGCCGGACTGATGTGCCTGGACAACCAGCCACAGTGCCTGAATCCAGCTGGAACTGCGTGAAGGAGAGATAAGGGATTGGCTTCCAGCTGCAGAAGGATAGGCTACCAATTGCTCTATGCAGGGCAGCAGAGGGAGCTCCATTTTATGTCTCCGGAGGTGTCCAGCCAAACAGAGACACCCACAGGGTGTCCCCCTTCAGCTAACGGTCTCCAGAAGAGCTCAGCGCCTGAAGCCGTAGGGCAGGGAGAAGTCAGCGCCCCACCAGCCAGTATGGGGAGAGGAAATGCAAAGAAGCGGAACAGCCACCAGACCCCACTATGGCCTGTCTGCCAGCCTCACTCAGGAGGCCTCCTTTGCACCAAACTCCAGCCACCAGACCCCACCAGTTCAGCCCCTCAAGCCTGCCATTCGTTCATCCCCCACCCTCTCACCTCAGCTCCCCGCCACCCACCATCACCCCCCCCATGGGCCTGGAGGAGCTGCAGTAGGGTCCCCTCTCCACCTTCCTGGGCTGGGGGGCAGCTCAGGGGCTCTTCAGTCCCTCTGCCCCTTATTCCGGTACAGAGCATGCCAGAGATGCCATGAGGTAACTGCCCAGAGAGCCAGTCAGGATATCGCATAGGTTAAAGCACTCGCCTTTGTCTGCGCCCGGAGACCTTCCTGAGCTTCCTTTGTGGGGCCAAGCAACTGCGCAGAAGGAGGGGAGCTGGCCAGGCTGACCTCCCCAGGCCGTGCAATCCCAGGGGCACACGGGGCTAAAAATTCCCCAGGTGTAACATGCTGGGGCTGAGGGAGGAAAGCGGCACAGAATGCGTTAAGCAGCTGGATATGTTTGAGATCACAGACAAGTCCTGGAGAGAGACCCAAGCCCAAGGCAGCTCCTTCTTGGGACAGGGCCGTGGTGTTGGGGGGAGATTCGTGCAAGCTGGCGTGTCCGCTGTATCGTTTCTTACCACCTCAGTTCAGGGAAACGGGACTTGCGCAGGACTTGTCAATAACCACATCACTCTAAGGAGATACCTGATTTCCTGTCACGGATTTCTGTCCTGCTGCTTCCACTTGGCAAAGGGGCAATGGTACTTAATCTTTCTAAAGAGAGGGAGGTGACTGTCAAACTGGCCTGCTGTGGCTCAAGAGTATGAGAACCAACCTCAGGGCAGGCTGTTCAGAAGCAGGGCACGATCCCCAAATTGGCTGTGAGTTCTATACTTAGATTTCCCCAATTATTAAACGCAAACTCCTATAGCACTATACCAGTCGTAACATGGAGTCACAGTCCCTTTGGGTATTGCGATCTGCCTCACCACCCAGGTGAGCCTACCTTTGTGATAGAGGGTCCCTTAGATCAAGGATCACAGCCATATTCAGGTTAATCCCAATCCCAAAGGACCAAAGGTCAATTGCACCTTAGCTCTCACCTCAAAGCCAACGCTTGTAGCCAATCCTATAATAAGCTATCTAAAGATTTATTAACTAGGAAAAGGAAATAAGAGAGTTATTTACAAGGTTAAAGCAGGTAAACATACACACATACATACACACAGATTTCAGAGTAGCAGCCGTGTTAGTCTGTATTCGCAAAAAGAAAAGGAGTACTTGTGGCACCTTAGAGACGAACAAATTTATTAGAGCATAAGCTTTCGTGAGCTACAACTCACTTAGTTCACGAAAGCTTATGCTCTAATAAATTTGTTAGTCTCTAAGGTGCCACAAATACACACAGATGAGTTTCAATCTTAAATTAAAAAAATAATAGAAACTTGTATAATAAGCAAGGTCTATATGGCTAACCCAAGCTAAAAACTAGGGATCTTTTGCTTATGCCTAGTAATTCTTGAACCCCAGAATCCAAGCCGCATAAAGATACGGTTCCTCCTTGTGAGGGGTTTTTATTCCCTTTGCCCCTTCTGTTTTGAGCTGCATACTCAGCCAATGGGAGGAATTCACTTGCAAGACTTATCTTCATGGTGAGCGGGAGAGTAAACAACAAAGTCTTTTGTCCTCTTTAGTGTTCCACAATAGTCTGCATGATGTTGACGGGCCTTCCTTGTTGGGCAGGACATAACCCCTTCTGTTGGAAACCAGCGTTTTGCATTTGATAATGTCTCCCTCCTGTCTGCTGATTTTCACCCTTAGAGAAGCTTACAGTGCAAACACTCAAATATTACCTTACAATATGGGGGTACGGATGTTATAAGTGAGATTAATGCCGGCAGCAACTCACAAGCCTTCAGTAAAGACTAAACACATTCTTATAACTCCAGTACCTCTTTTAACAATACTAACACACACTGATGTCAGCTATGTGCGTGTCAGGGCTCCACGGAGGCATGGGGACCTTGGCCTGATCTTTCACCTGGTTTGCCAGCATCACCGTGAGTAGCTGAGAGCGGGAGCAATTGGTTGCTGCTGAGTTCTCAATCCTTGTCTCCCTGGTTCCTACCAATGCTTCTTCAGTTAATTTAACCCTCTCCTTTCCTCCTACTACCGTGTTTACTTCTTCTTACCGCTGGTTGGGCCTTGATTTCTTTAAGCTATGAAGTTAATGTCATAGAAGCGGGGTGTTCAGCGAGTCACCTGACCACGTGGTAGAGGCACTGAGCATTCAGAAGGCCAGCTGGTGGAGGGGTAAGACCCACTATCAATGAACTCATTGCATCTAAGGTGGGCCACTGAGTCAATTTAGCAGGGAGGTGTTCCAGGAGGGAGCTACAGTTATAGATTCAGATCTCTCCTCTATCTAGCTCAGGGGTGGGCAAACGTTTTGGCCCGAGGGCCACATCGGGGTTGCAAAACTGTATGGAGGGCCAGGTAGGGCAGGCTGTGCCTCCCCAAACAGCATGGCCCCTGCCCCCTATCCGCCCCCTTCCACTTCCCGCCCCCTGACTGCCCCCTTCAAAACCCCTGACCCATCCAACCCCCCCTGCTCCTTGTCCCCCAACCGCCCCCTCCTGGGATCCCCGCCCCAACTGCCCCCTGGGCCCCCACCCCCTATCCAACCCCCCCGCTCCGTGTCTCCTGACTGCCCCCAGGACCCCCTGCCCCTTATCCAACCCCCACCCCCCGCTCTCTGCCCCCTTACCATGCCGCTCAGAGCAGCAGGTGCTCGCAGCCACGCGGCCTGGCCAGAGCCAGCCCGACAAGAGCGGTGGGCCAGAGCGGCGGGCCGGAGCGCCGGCGGCGCGGCACACTGAGGCTGCGGGGGAGGGGAGACAGCGGGGGAGGGGCCAGGGGCTAGCCTCCCCACCCGGGAGCTCAGGGGCCGGGCAGGACGGTCCCGCGGGGCCAGAGTTTGCCCACCTCTGATCTAGCTGGATGAATTAAAATCTTTATAAACAGAAAAGTTTTGAGACCTCAAGATGACAATTGTAAAGGATATGTTTTAACAAGCTGCATGCATTTAGTAATACCAGGTGCGGAGATCTATAGCCACATCCTCTATGTCGCCAAAGCTTGGGGAGTTTGAATCCGCGGCTTTGGTTCTACCTGTTACAGAGATGAGGGACAGGACAGAGTCAGCGTTTGGATCTGGCTCTAAACTTCCCCAAAGTTTGGGCCTATCTGGGTCAAGGGTTTGACCCTGCCGACGCTGCCCACCGCTCCTTGGGTTGTTCAGTTCCGCACTGGAAAACAAGTTTACAACTGGGCCCTTCGTCCTCCCGCAGCTCTGATTTGAACGAGTCCTGTAAACTTTGAGCTCAGTGGGCAGAGTAAGTCTGGAGGGCAAGCTGCCCGGCGTGTGTAAACTCTTTCCGAGCGCAGGCACATGGCAACGGCAGCCGGCTTGGCTGTGAGGAAAGGGACCCGCTGCGGGTGAACAGCTGCATCAGGTGATTGTAACTGCAAATCTGGGAGCCGTTCAGAAGCAAAAATAAGCTGTAGCAGCTAATTGAGTTAAAGCAGCAGACTGGAAGGCCAGTGCTGTACACTGGGTACAGTCGGCTTCTAAATTTAATAGGGAATATGGTGTCAGGGAAATAACGGCCCCAGAGACTGAAGCTTCTGTGAACCCACAGAACATAGGCAGTTGCAGCGGGGCCAATTCATACCCCACCCCATTCAGTGCATGGAGGTCTCCTCTATGCATGTCTCTCTCCACCTTTCGGTGCAGGAGGGGGCCTCAGTGTGTCGGTCTATGCTGCCAGTGAAGGTGGGACTGCAGCATGGGTAGCGAGCCCAGGCTAGCTTTAATCTAGCTAGCAGGGTTAACAGTAGTGAAGACATGGCAGCACAGGCTAGCAAACAGGTACATGCCTGCCTGGGACCCTGGCTCTGTATTCTGGTTGCCAACCCATGCCACCACGTCTTCATTACAATTGTTCCCTGTGCTAGCTAGATTAAAGCTAGCGCTGCTATACCAACCCATGCTGCCATCAACCCTTCACTGCAGCGTGGACCATAAGTACTGACTTTTGCTTTTGCCAGTGGATGCTCCTCTCTGCCCTCTCTCACCCATGCAAGCAGAGGGTGGGGCCTTGGGAGGAAGAGGCCGACTGGGGGCGGGTCCTCAGGGCGGAGCAGCGGGCAGGGCCATGGTTCAGGCGCAGGGGTCCACAAAAGATTAATCTGGCCCTGTGGGCCCTATCTTTATCGGTGGCCGCTTGAGCCCCGGAGCAGCCCTGGAATTGGTGCCTATGGTGTGGACACAAGCTAGGACACTATTGCCCCAATCCCAGGGTACGTGGATCCCTCTCCACATGTCATGGGATATGCTGGGGGGAAGAGTAGGATGCTTACTGGGCCAGGAGAGGAATGGAGCCCACCCCAGCCTCCTCTGGCCTGGTGAAATTGATCTTGGAAAGGCAACGCGGCCCTAGATTAGATACCATCTCACGCTGCCCATCTTTCTCTATTTATCTCTTTCTTTATGGGAGGAAATATCTAAACCCATGAGTGTAGGAGGTGGGTGGGGACTCTAAAAGGCAGTAATCCAGTTTGTCTCCACCTGCATTAAATGGGGTCTTTCAGGGATCTGGCTGTGGAAGAGGAGATTAGATGAAACCAGAGACCAGCTTGAGGTAACGCCACCAAATCTCCCTAGTCGATAAAGCTTTCCTACTCTAACCGGAGTGACACTCACAGCATCAGCCATCCACTCCCAAAACCTACCTTAAGCAGAGCATTGTATACCCTGAAACTGGAGAAAAGCCCAAGACTCAAGAAGTCCACTAAGGACTTCTTTTCTATTGATAACCTATTTTTTGTGGAAGGCACCTGGATACCATGGTGAGGGGCAGCAGTGCAAACCCCACAGATGGAAGGAACACAGGGGTTACATCGACAAGGCCAGCCTGTGATGGAACCTGGCTTGGAACCTGACCTGATCCCCAATTTCTAAATCAAGTCTAATCCATGAGTTAGGTCATTTACATGCGGACCTTGTATTCTTTGGGAGGACTATTTCCAGGGAAGTCTAGCTGTTCAGTAGTTATCCAAGGTCTGTCCAGATCCATACCTGGGCTGCCTTTTAGCAGCTGAACAATTTTGGAAGTAGGAAGTTCCCTTCCCCCTTTAGCTCTACAAAGAGTTTTTCTTGCAACCCTGAGGTCTGACTAAACACAAAGTTGCAGCGGTTGCCCTGAAGGCATGATTCTAAACGGAGTTAGGTCTGCACTTACAAGTTAGGTTGACGTCGCTACGGAGCTCAGGCTTGGGAAAAGTTAACACCCCCAGCACCGCAGCTATGCCAACCTAGCTCCTGGGATAGACGCAGCTCAGTCGACAGACGCATGGTACCATGACCTGGTGAGGTGGAGTTCCTACAGCAATGGGAAAACCCCTTCCATTTCTGTAGGAAGTGTCTGCACTACAGCCACATGGTGCTGAAACTGTACCACTGAGCACCTGGAGCGTAAGGCTGGCCTGAGTGCAGCTTTGTGTGTAGATATTCCTATGAGTTGAAACCTGGCTTATATCAGGCTAACCTGCACCTGTATGTGCAAGCCAAGCCCGTATAAAAATGTCCACAGAGGAGTTTGCATTGGTTTAATGAACTGGGTTTCAAATCTCACCTGCAGTTGAACTGGTGCAACTTGAGCCCATCCCCAGTTGACTTATCCCCCCTTGTAACTGTCAGATATTGGACAGTGGGGCTTTCGTTATTTTGGCAGAACTCGGAACTCAACCCTCCTTTGGGCAGTCGGTTCATTTTAACTGAGCTATTCCTCCCAAGATGTTTCGTGTTTCTGACAATTAATTAGCTCTGCTCTGAGTTTTCGAAGCGGAGGTACAACGTAGCATCAAAAAGCATATTCTTATTTGGCATAAATTGGGCCCCTCGGGATTTTATAGGTTCCTGAGCCCATGTGAATATTAATGTTGTCTCAGTAAGAGTTTCCAGAGTCTAGCCTTACAGCTTCTGCATTTGCATCGATAATCTTAAACCCAGAGCCCAAACATAAAACATAATTTTCCTCATGACAAACCAGCACCTATTTAATCTGTTATTGACTGTTAGAAGTTAAAAAATCCCTTAAGAACTAAATAAAACTCTGATTTTGATCTTGCCATCCAGAAGGGAAAAAATCCAGACTAGAGAAGAAAAAACGTATCTTAAAATACAGCGAGGACCTTGGTGTGCTGTGTTTGCTGCATCATTATTATTTATGTTACAGCCGCACCTGAAGGCCTCTGCCAGTGTTGGAGTCCCACCATGCCAGGCACTGTACATCCACAGAATCAGAGACAGTCCCTATGCCAAAGAGCTTACAAGTAGCCTAGAAACAAGGTGAGAGAAAGGACAGTTCATTCCCATTTGACAGATGGGAAACTGAGGCACAAAGAGTGACTCACCCAGCAAATACTTTAGCCACATGACTATCCGACCTCTTCCTGCTTCACTGCTGGGTGCCCATAAGACAATTCTCCCCCAGGCTTCTTGCCTTTTTTCCTGTCTTATACAAAAGCTGTTTGCCAAAAGCAATCAGAGAATTTAAGGGCATTGGATCAGGCCATATACGCTTCAGCTTCGCTCTGTCACTGCTTGAGTGCCAGCCACCTTTTCTGAAGAAGTGTGTGTGTGTGTGTGTGTGTGTGTGTGTGTGATGAGGCAGGGGGCTATCTAGCCTGGAAAGAAGAAAATTTTGCAGAGACATTGAGGGGCTCTTGTCCACGAGCCCGCACACCCGGATCCACATATTTGAGCAACATCAGGCTCTCACAGTTGATTTTGACAGGCATTGTGTAAACAAAAACTAATGGTACCACATGGAGCAAATGATTAAAAATAGCTTTCCCCCTCTACAGCTACATGGCTAGCTCCAGCTAATGAGGCTGTCAGGCTGCAGAAGGGACAGGGGATTGTTAAGCAGGATGCTTTTCCATGACAGCTTCATATAGTCCCTGCCTCAATTCAATTGCCTTTTGCACCTCTCCAGCCGTCATTTTCCCAAAGGCTCTTTGATCTAATGACCAGTGAGTCGTTCTTCATTCTTCCGCCCAGTAACAGAGCATAGATTTCTATTTCCTTTGCAACATCCTGCCAAGCAGTTTTTTTAATGTACATTTTTGAGCATCGTAGCTAAAAGGCCTGCACAAAAACGAGACATGGTTTATGTCCCGCCTACGTATCCCCTTCCTCGAGGCGAGGCGTACTCTGGCCCGTCCTAGGAACTTGCTGCTTCTGTCTTGCCCATCCTGCTGCTGCTCCTACTTGAGGGGGCTTCAGGCCATCCCTCCTATTTCCTTGCCACAAGAATAGCTCTCGATCCCCTTAGCTCACCTCCCATGTTTCCATGGGACTCTGGGGTCCCTCTCTCCTCCCCTAGCTGCTGCAGTGGAGTCCAGCAGTCTCTGGCTTAATCACGCCCCTCCTGCCGGTCCAAGAGGAAGATGGCTGCTTGGTAAGGGTGGGTCCGGCCAGTTGCCTGGCGCCGGCAGGCCAGGGGGCATATGGGAGGCTGCGGGACCATGGCTTGGGGAGGGAGAGTGTCCTGATTGGCACATGGGCCAGGG
Source organism: Dermochelys coriacea (assembly GCF_009764565.3). Classification (NCBI taxonomy): domain Eukaryota; kingdom Metazoa; phylum Chordata; order Testudines; family Dermochelyidae; genus Dermochelys; species Dermochelys coriacea. Next base: position 347,668,497 of record NC_050068.2, on the reverse strand, counting down.
AGGGATAATATGGGGAGGGGAGAGATGGAGAATCAAGCAAAAATAAAGGCAAAGAGCATGGGGAAGGACAGAGACCCCAGAAGGAGCCCAGCGGAGGATAGGACTCAGTGGAGGGGCCTCTGGGAGCCAGCAGGGGGGCTACCGTTGCAGGAGACAGAGTCAGGCTGTTCCGGTGATGAGGGCACTAGCCTAGGAGAGACCTGGGTTTGCCTGCTCTGCCCCGGCTTCCTGAGTGATCTTGGGCAAGTCACTTAGGCCCACGTTCTCAAAGGTATTTAGGCCCCTCACTCCCATTGGTTTCAATGGGAGTGAAGGGCCTAAATACTTTAGAGGAGCTGGGTCTTATCCTTTCTGTGCCTCAGTTTCCCATTGGTACAGTGGGGATAACAGCACTGCCCTGCCTCACAGGAGTGTTGTGAGGACAGGGGCACTGAAGAGCATGAGGTGGTCAGATACCACGGAGATGGGGGCCAAGGGAGGGGTTCACTTGCATCTCCCTGGGGTCCTGGGCCCCTGTGAATCATGGCTGCTGTCCTGGACATGGTGGAGGAGTTTGCCCAGGGAATTGGATACATTCCACTGTACTGAGCCATCCGACACAGTGACGCTTTACACAACAGTCCAGACAGGCTCCTTGCCCTGTCTGTCCAGACGTCCTCCCGGGGGCCCAGGCCAGCCACTCCAAGGGGAGCTGTCGCCACAGATGCTGTGATGAGGTCTAGAAGAGTCCCCTGCCACAGGATCGCCGAGGCGCTTTCCTAAACGAGTCAGAATGCAGCTCTGGTTAATGAGATTTGAGACGCAGCATTGCTGATACCAGCTCCAGAGATTCCCGCATTGAATTAAGCCTGTCGCTTTCAATGAGAGAGATTGCTGGGGAAAGAGTATCGCCACCCAGAAAGCCAGGTACCTTCCCCATCAGCTGCCGGCAGCTCAGTCATTCAGCATCCTCGTTAAGCATCAGATCTATCAGTGCCGGAACCAGGGGAGCCAAGGGGCCATGGCTCTCCCACTTTTGAAAGCGGACTGGCCTGGCTGGTCCACTTTTTGCCATGGGCCCAGCCCCTTGCCCCCTCTCTTGCCCCTGCGGTCCCCCTGGGGCCTGGCTAGAAGCTGGAGCCTGGCCTGAGTAAGAGCGGCCCAGGGAGCCAGGGCAGCTGTGGGGGGCATGGACCCTTCCCCTCCCCAGGGTGGGTGAGCCAGAGAGCAGCCCCTGGCTCGTGTCCCTGCCCCCCGGAACCCCTGCCCAGGATGGAAGCCGGAGCTGGGTCAGGGTAAGAGCCACACTTGCAGCTGTGGGGAACCATGAACTCTCCATCTGCCCTGGGCAGGGGACCTGTGGGGCAGGGACGTAGGCCAGAGACTGCTCTCAGGCCTCCCGCCCAGGCAGGTGGAAGGCCCTGGGCTCCCCAGCCCGGCTCTGGCTTCTGGCTTGGCCAGGGTGCGGGGCTTCAGGGGGAAGAGGCTGGGCAGGGGTGGAGCCATGGAGTGGGCGGGGCCTTGTGCCCCCCAACGTTTAGGAAGAATCCATCACCCTTGTGTGACTAGTACCAAATGTAGTTCCCCCCTTTTTACATCTGGCTGTCTGCCTGGTCAGGGTGATGCTGAAAAGGACTGATCAGTGCTGTGCATGGAATTAATTGGTCCCTGACCACCAGCCGTTGAGATCAGTGGGAGATTTCCCATTGACTCGAATGGGAAGCGAGATTTGGCCCTAGGAGAAGCTGCCCTTGTGCCTAGTTTATTTGTTAAATTCTACTGGAATTAATGGGCTCTGTAATGCCCAGAAATACACCAGGCATTGGCCAGGATAAGCCAAAGGGCTCCAAAGTGGCTACAATTGAATTGTAGATGTGACATAATGGGGAGGGGGGACACACACTGAAAAACCAACAGTGGGCTAAGGGCAAGGAAAGATTAAGGTGCTCCAGCAATAAGATCACATGGTTACTCATTTTCAATGGGGTTTTTCTTAATGGTGCTGTTATTATGCTGTGTGTGAGGGTGTAAAGCTCACTGGTCCAGGATGGGTTCTGTGTCTGACTCTAGTGGCTGGGACACTCAAGAAGAGAAGCCCCTGAAGCTGATGACTGGAGTTACACCATCAGTTCAAGTGCCTTTGGCATGGCAGGTTGCTGATTTGTTCTCTACGGAGGATCCATAGGGAGGAGGGGGTGACGTAGGCACTGTTGCATGTATATCGATTCTATAGACATTTTTAAGCTCACCCCTTTTAGGTGCAAAGGTGGAGGGGAGCGACTCAGAGCAGTTGAGTCAGGAGAGTGTGACCCACGGACCTCTGGATGCCAACTGGCAGAGGGCACAGGCGGTGCATTGGGTTTTACAGGGATCCCCTGGGTCAGATAGATGCATAATAATTCAATCAAGGGTGACATCTAAGGCCTCTGCCGAGAGCCAGTAGCTCCTGATCATCATAAGCACTATGAAATCTATGTACGGAGCTGTGTGTCTACACTGAAAATTATGTTCTTAAGGCAGGTACCCAGCAGGTGATGTGTTTCAGACAGGTTCTGTTCAGGCAGGGAGTAACAGGTTAGTTGCCTGTCTGGTCAATGTATGACTATTTGCATCCTGAGCCAGATGCACTAGGAATGGCAACATCTAAAAGAAAGGTATACAGGGGAAAACCACCAGCGGGGAGAGAGAAGGGGGGGGGGCAGGGAGTATCCTTATGAGGAGAGGCTGAGGGAGCTGGGATTGTTTAGTCTGCAGAAGAGAAGAATGAGGGGGGATTTGATAGCTGCTTTCAACTACCTGAAAGGGGGTTTCAAAGAGGATGGCTCTAGACTGTTCTCAATGGTAGCAGATGACAGAACGAGGAGTAATGGTCTCAAGTTGCAATGGGGGAGGTTTAGATTGGATATTAGGAAAAACTTTTTCACTAAGAGGGTGGTGAAACACTGGAATGCGTTACCTAGGGAGGTGGTAGAATCTCCTTCCTTAGAGGTTTTTAAGGTCAGGCTTGACAAAGCCCTGGCTGGGATGATTTAACTGGGACTTGGTCCTGCTTTGAGCAGGGGGTTGGACTAGATGACCTTCTGGGGTCCCTTCCAACCCTGATATTCTATGATTCTATGATTCTATGATCCTGCTTCCAAGTCAGGACAATGAATTATTCTAATATGGGGGGGAAACAGACCCCTGGGATCTCTCCTCAAGGAGGCAACCAGGCGGCATGACTTGGCTCATGAACGGAAGATCACAGCCAAGCCTGGCTGTAAAACATTGGAAGGACTTTGCCTAAGGTTTGGTTTATGAGACGTGAAAGTGTCTGGATAAGTAAGTCCAGGCTCTAGAATGTGCCCGATGAGTTTATTTTATATGTAACCATGTATTATCCAATACAGTTACTTGCTACCCCTGGAATCTCTTTTACCTGTTTTTGCTAGCACCATGTCTCCGTGCTGGGTGTGAAGCGGAGCGGTGAGACGAGGTGGAACTGGTGAGCTGGGATTTGCTGTTTCTTTGGAAGCAGGGACTCTGTGAATACTGCAGGTGTCCAGTGGCCCAGGGGCTGGACGCTCCAGGGGGATGCTTGGAGAACCTGGGGGCTGGACTCTGCCAATCACTAACCTGTAGATAGAGAGCGGGGCACTACTCAAGCATCAGAAGCTATCTGGGGATACGGCACGCACAGCCCCTGCCTTGGCAGCCACCAAGTCGCATTTGATGTACCCTAAGGATGCCTTCTGTGCTGAAGCACCAGTCGCTCTCCTTGCAGGGAACTGACAGGCCAGTAATTAAACAGGCACCTCCAACCTTATTTGCTAGTCACAATACGGTTCCAGGAAAGATTTGAATTAATTGCTTGCTATCTCCACGAGCAACTACCTGTCAGTGCAGCAGAGTGGCAGGTGGCTGTCGGCGGCGCTGGGCAAGAGGAACTCTGCCAGAGGGGACCTAGTGAGCGGCTGATGCTGACCGTGTTTGTTTGGCGGGTTCCCGCCATCGGGGATGGGCGCAGTGAGTGATACACCACACAGCACCCGTTGCCCTTGCAGGGGCTCAGTGGCACAAAGAGGAGGAGACTGGGGCTTAGGGAGTGAGAGGCCAGCCCCTCCCCCCAGGGTAAATGCCCTACAGCATTACCAATTTATCACCCAGGGCTGGGGGGAGACAAAACAACATTTATTTACAGTGGGGCCCACAGTGTTCGCGGAGCTTACCGGATGTGGAGGAGGGGTGGGAGGTCAAAACAGATGGGCAGCCAGGCAAGGGGATAGCGAACAACCGAGAGGGAACTTTTTATACAAGTCAGTTCAGCTCATTGTAGCCAGCAGGGTTGGAGTCTAAGAAAGACTCGAAGGTGGGCAGGTGAGAGACCCATTGAGTTTCTCACCAACTAGACAATTATTATTATTTAGCCTATGGCAGCACGTACAAGCTGCGGCTGAGATCAGGGCCTGGTGAGCTAGGTGCTATCTAGATGCATAGTAAGAAACGGTCCCTGTCCCTAAATAGACAAAGGAGGGGGAAGGAAACTGAGGCATGGAGAAGTTAAATGACTTACCCAAGAAGGCTGTATCAGAGCTGGAAAGTGAACTCAGGCTAGTGCCTTCCCTATAAGGCCCTGAGCCATAGGACTCTCCCTGAAGAGACATTTGGGAAATGATCCATCAAGGCAAGCACATGTTGGATTTACACACCAGAGAGGAAGGGAATTATTTAGCATGGCACCAGGGGAAACAGCTAGGGATGAAATAACTAAAATAGAGACGGTCTACACGGAGGAGGCGGGGCACATGTCATGGACGTGTGAGCTCTAAGGCTGGGGAGCAATTTTCAAGGCCAGTGACGGGAGCCCCATCGATTTGGTTTTGCTAAGAGCCTGGAGTACAAAACCCTCTGTCCTCAGGTCCTTCTTCATCCCTGGTGCAAAGCGACCATCTGGGGACTGGATTCTCCCAGCTAGCCACTGAAGAGTGGGAGCCTATGTAGTACAAGTCCTTCGCCAGCTGCCTTACCAATATGCTTCAACTTTGGTGGGCAGGACTATGTCTATGGCCAAGAGGTAGTTCAGGACCCAAGGCCCATTCAATCCTTGGCTTCGCTGGCAGGGAGCCAGCTGATTCCAGCTGCAATAGTGGATTTGATTGTGAGGATGCGTAGCCGGAGCAGCAGAACAGAGGGGGCCAGAGAGCCATGGCCCCATCACTTTTACTTTTTGCATGCCTTAAGGGCAAGTGATGAGGGGAAGGGGCAGGGCCTTGGGAGGAAAAGTTGTGGTGGGGTGGGGCCTCAGGGAAGTAGCGGAGTGAGGGTGGGGCTGCAGGGGAAGGGGTGGAGTGAGGGTGGGGCCGCAGGGGAAGGGGCAGAGTGGGGGGTGGGGCCATTGTTGTAGCCCCTAGGAATTGGATGGAGTTCACCAATTGAGTCACTACATGTATTTATTCTGAAGGTGCTCAGGCCCAGTTCCAGCAAGGTATTTAGGTTCCTAACTCCCATTAACATCTAGGGAGCTGGGCCTCAGATACCATACTGAAAAGCATAGCCCAGTACAGAGTAAGAGTCATAGGAGACTAGAAAAGAGCTCATGTCAAGGAGCCTACAAAATAACCCTGAGCAAATCAGAGCTTCCAGTCACCTCCTGCATGGGATGCTTACAAAAGGGTGAATTTGGAAAAGGCAGATTTTCAGAAGCTGCTGGAAAGAAGCATGGCCCCAGGGCACATTCAACCAATGGCAGACAAGACGCTCTGAATCTGGCAGTTTGTGAGTTGGATGTGTCACCATCTGGCGTGCTGCGGGAGGTGGAGTTTTGCAAAAGCTCTCGGAAGTTTCTCTCCAGCACCCAGCTGAACCCAGTTAAACCCTGTGGCTATATCCCCAAGTTGCCTCCAGACCCTAAATCACTCTTGCTCCAAATAAAGCAGGTAATTAGCTACCCCCCCCCCCCCCCCGAGCCTGATTCAAACCAATGACATGGAGATGAATGTCTTTATACACTGGGGTGGGAAGCGAGAGCTATTGACAGCTTCCTTGCAAATAGTCACCGCTCACATCCGATCGACTGGGTACAGCAAGAAGACACCAGACTATGCTTTGGTACCTGCTGTCTGTACTCGCGGCCATTATACTGACTGTATCCTTACCAAATTACTCAATTAGACTATCCTAGCCTTGTCATCTCACAGACCATTTGCTTTTGTCAAGGTCACTCAGAAACTAGACACTGACATTTTAATCCAAGATTAGTCAGCTCCCCTGGCCCCAAGTGCTTTCTTACTAAATTCAGACTGCTAGCCTTATAAAAACAAGCTACAACGCAGTCGTTGCCCTGTACGTACTGAGACAACTAGCCTCAAGGAGGACAGGGTCACTGAAAGTAGACTACCATGCCTAGTGAGGACGTGGCTGCAGCTGTTCTGTGTCGATGGTCCCAGCATTGAACTGGTTCTTGAAAATCCAGCCATGGTAGACTCTGGATTTATATATGACGTATGTGATGATTATCTCCCACTGAGGAGTATAGAAGACATGGAAGGTAATGTTCCCACTCGCTTCAGCACTGGGTGAAGCCTCAGCTGGAGTACTTTTCAGTTTAGGAAAGATGTGGCCAACTTGGAGAGAGAATCCAACGGAGAGCAACAAAAATGATAAAAAGCTTAGAAAACCTGACTGACAAGGCAAGATTACAAACCCTAGTCCTGAGGACAGAAGGCTGAGGGGGGACCTGATAGCAGTCTTCAAATATGTTAACTGCTCTTATAAAGAGGACTGTGATCAATTGTGCTCCGTGTGCACTGAAAGTAAGACAGGAAGTAATGGGCTTAATCAGCAGCAAGGGAGATTTTGATTAAATTTTAGGAAAAACTTTCTAATTATAAGGGTAGCTAAGCTCTGGAACAAGCTTGCAAGGGAGGTGGTGGAATCCCTGTCACTGGAGGTTTTTAAGAGTAGGTTGGACAAACACCTGTCAGGGATGGTCTAGGTTTACTTGGTCCTGCCACAGTGCATCGGGTTGGACTTGATGACTTATCGAGGTTCCTTCCAGCCGTACATTTTGGTGATTCTGTGTTTCTATGTATGTATCACATATAAAACATTGAAACACACACACACACACATATGTATATATAACATATGGAAGCAGGTGGGCATTTTTAGGTAGCAGTCACAATGTAATGCATTTAATACACAGAGCAATCCTGCATTGGCCCTTTTGCTGGCTTGTTGCTCTGTACACTCATAGCTGATTTGCTGTCCACTGTTGCCTTCCTGCATTCCGGCTTTCCCCTTCCCATTGTGTTGCAGATTATTTATTCCCCTCCTTCCTCCCTAATGCACGAGCTGGAATTCTTCCAAACTGGGAACATCTATGGCCAAGCATTTTAGATAGTGCCGAAAAATTTTATTTTTACTCATTTGCAAAAAGCGACAACTCAGAAGCTCAGTCTGACCCCCCCCTCTTTCAGAGAGGCTACAAAATAACCTGCTGATGGTAACTGCTTTCAGTGATGGCCTTCATGTGCTGCCCATGAAAGGGTTAATTTGGAAAAGGCAGTTTTCAGAAGCTGGTAGAAAGAGGTAAGACCAGAGGGTGTGAGCAGCTCTGAAGGGGGGGGCTGCTCTTCACCTGATGTTTCATTGGTTGGGTGTGTCATCCCCTGATCTCTTGGCTCCTGCTGCTTTGTTGTGGGATGTTATCAGGCAAAAGCCCGGATGAATCAGGAGCATAGCGTGTGTGATGTTGCACTCCATATGTTTATGTGAATATGCTTATGAGTGTAAATATGATGTAACTGGAATATGCTTTATGCAAAAGGTCTCTTGTAAGTTATCATTACAAAGCTTATAATCTACTGAGTGTGTTTATCCTATTTGTATGAATGTATCATTCTTGCATCTGAAGCTAGAAATATGAAGTATTACTCTGAGGTTCTATTTTCAGAGTAGCAGCCGTGTTAGTCTGTATTCGCAAAAAGAAAAGGAGTACTTGTGGCACCTTAGAGACTAACAAATTTATTAGAGCATAAGCTTTCTTGAGCTACAGCTCACTTCATCGGATGCATCCGATGAAGTGAGCTGTAGCTCACGAAAGCTTATGCTCTAATAAATTTGTTAGTCTCTAAGGTGCCACAAGTCCTCCTTTTCTTTTTCTGAGGTTCTATTGTAATTATGCAAAGTGTGGGCCATTAATGGTGGCTTGGAATCTTGATGGCTCCCATGAACTGGAACAATTGGTTGTAAATGGCTCTGTTTACTTGTAAGCCTTCCTGTATATGTGGGTGCCAGCTAGTGAGTAATGAAGTCTCACAGGACATGTGAACATGTCACATGATACTGGGATCCATCTTAAACCTGGTGCTTTTCCATTTAGAAGGAAGGGTGGGATCCCAGAGAGAGACAAAAGATTTCCGCCTTGTGCCAAAGATATAAAAGGGGGTGGAACTGAACAAAGGGGGCTGCCAATCATGAGAAATCCCCTAGTTACCATCTGAGCTGGAACTAACAAGAACTGTACCAGGGGAAAGGATTGGGCCCAGACTAAGAAGGAGGCTAGTCTGTGAAAGAAGCTTATTGGAACATCTCTGAGGGTGAGATTTACCCGTATTCAGTTTCTTAACTGTATTAGGCTTAGACTTGCGTGTTTTGTTTTATTTTGCTTGGTAACTTACTTTGTTCTGTCTGTTATCACTTGAAACCACTTAAATCCTATTTTTTATTCTTAATAAAATCACTTCCGCTTATTAACGAACCCAGAGTAAGTGATTAATACCTGGGGGACCAAACAGCTGTGCATCTCTCTCTATCAGCGTTATAGAGGGTGGACAATTTTATGAGTTTACCCTGTATAAGCTTTATACAGAGTAAAATGGACTTATTTGGGGTTTGGATCCCACTGGGAGTTGGGTGTCTGGGTGAGGGAGATAGGTGACTTGCTGAGCAGTTTTTGGTTAAAGTCTGCAGCTTTGGGGGCACGGACCAGACCTTGGGCTGTGTTTCAGCAAACTAGCATATCTGGCTCAACAAGGCAGGGTTCTGGAGTCCCAAGCCGGCAGGGAAAATGGGCTCAGAGGTAACTTCAGCACATCAGAGGACAGTCCCAAGGGGATCTCTGTGACCGAACCCGTCACAGCATGAAATTAATGAAACTTGAGGGCCAACTTATGCTGCATAAGGTGGAGGGTGGGAATATCTGCATCCCATGGTTGTATTTACTGTTGTGAGATGCCATTGGGCCCAGTGCTACTCCCACTGAAGTGAACAATGGTGAAAACCCCTGACTTCAGGGTCAGACTTGCTAGCTTCAGGACATTTTCCACTGTGTTGCTAGCATGCAGTATTCCCGTAAATAATTTTACATTCACCTTGAAATGACACTGTGTTTCAGGATTCACTTCTCGTGTCAGGTCACATGGAGGGTTTCTAAGAGCAAATTACATCCCTTTCTGCAGGGAGGGTGGAAGCAGAGGGTGGGTGGGGTCTAGCTCCCGTCCACTGGAAATACGGGGGGGGTCAGATCTATGTGTAATCCTTCTGCCAGGTGGAATCAGCAGCAACAAGGGCCAGGTTCAATATCTAGGGGGTTCCTTTTGACAAGCAACACAGAACCATGAGCCCCTACTCAGTAATCTGGGAAAACTACACACCACCCCTGGGTCCCCCTAAGAGGCAATACTTCCCCTCTCACAAGCACTGAGTCTGGGTGTGGAAAAGAACACTTTTAATACAAGGGGAAAGGAATTAATCTGGGAAAACACCACAAGAATAATTCGAAAACATATGACCATGAGCAAAACACCCATCCCAGAGTATGCTGGGCAGTGTCCTTTCCCTTGGTGTGGAAGTCCAACAAACAAATGTCCGTTTAACACGCCATGTTCCCCTCTCCCTCCACTGCACCCCACTCACAGTTGCTGTCCTTGGTCAGCGATGATCCAGAGTTCAAAGATGTGTTTGCATGAGTTCACCTCCCACCCCAGTGGGGGGAAAGCATCCAGCAATGCCTCAGCTGTTGCTGCCCTGCCAGTCACTCTGCATTGCTCACTCCATTTCCAGCCACTCCGCCCTCTTTACTACAGCCCCTCTAGGATGTCACACCACACACAGCACCCAGTGATTTCAGCTGTTAATGGAGGAGCCTCCCTGCTAGCGCAGGCTTTTCTCTTTCACTAGAGACACTGCTCCGAAAGCAGGTCTAAGGCTTAGCACTTGGACATGGTTATCAGTGATGTCAGCTCTATTGGTCCACAACAAAAAACTCTTGAGTCTTAATCAGCTCTGTCCTTAAACAGTGGAGAAAGAGAGGGTCAAATGGTGCCGAGAGCCCTTAGGTAGAGCCCATACCATCAGAAACAAACACCTGCCCCCACCTCCTCTCATCTCCACTGGGCTTTGGCGCCTCTACTCCTTGCTGAGCAAGTGCAGTTCAGTTGAGTGTGAATCCCTCAATCAAGGCATGCCAAGCACAGTTCTGCTGCCCTGGATTCACACAACAAGAATAACAGCATGTTATTACCCCTGCACCCAATAACAAAGCGACTTGCCACCCAAGCCCAACCAAAAGTGATCATTTGGGCAAAGCAGCCCCATCATTCTGTGCACCTAGGCAAAGTGGGCATGTCTATACAAACAAGGTGAGTTCCTGAAGCCTTCTCTCCCAGCTCATTAGACTGTGCTTACAGATATTTCTGCCCACTATATCTTACAGAGGCAAAAGGGGGACATGGTGGCAGGGAAGGGACAGAGACAAGAGTAGGATGTCAAGGAGGGGCTGGAGCAGACACCCTGGTGCACCAGATCAGGCCCTCTGCCAGGGAGCAGGTTGGACTCCCTGGCCCAGCCCAATCCTGCCTTCTAGCCACTGCAGGTCCTGGCAGAGACACTTGGCCCGGAGGAGGGGCAGAAGAAGGTGAACCAGCTGCTGGGGTGGGGGATGGGACAGGGCACCAGCACCTGGGTGCAGGGAGGCGGGCGTTAGTGCACAGGGCCCCAGGCACCAAGGACGGGCAGGAGCACAGGATACCAGGCCTCAGCCACTGAGGAACTACCATAGGAATGGCAGTAGGAACTACCGGGACACCCTTTCCCAGACTGGAAGCCAGCCATTTTCCTTCACCCGCCAAATCTCAGTAGCTCCCCTCACTCCCACTCCTATCCATCTGCCCCGCAGTCATCCACTTGCTTTTCCGTACACCAGCTAGAGCATAGTTCAAATAGGGAGACTGCACCATTGCCAATTCTTGTGATTTTTATCACCCGTCTTGCACTAGTTGGTGTTGAAGTCCCAGCACCTGGAATCATGTGATTTTGTGAAACACTCAGCTTTCATAGATTCATAGATTCATTGCGCTTTAAAAAATTTCTAGCCCTCATGGTTCAGAAAAATGCTTGAAAGCAAGACTTGAATACAACCTAAAGACTCAAAAGCCAGAAGGCAAATGAGAAGAACCCCAAAGGTAGGTTTTTAAAAAAAAATCTCAAATTTTTTAAGCCATTTGCATGAGTTTTGGGGCTCTGACAAGCTATTCTGAGTGCCTGGGGTTGTGCCTACTGGGTTTGTTTGTTTTTTTAAAAGGCTTTCTAAAAGATACATTTAAATATTTATGGACTCTCCAGAATGCACCCCATTTTCAATAACACCACCTCCTGCACGTCTCCAAAGCAGCCTGCTCTGCTGTTGATTGTTGTGCCCTAAAAGTCTCCTCTATCACACAATCAAATCAACTAGAGAAACTCAATTATAGTGGCATGACATTTCCAAGGAAACGTGGGGGATACATTACAGTCATATTTTAGTCCTACCACAGCAGTTCTGATGGTAAATCAATAGTAAACATTTAGGGCTAGATTTGTTTTAAAAAAAATCAAGTTATCCATGTCCCATTATGTCCAACTTCCTAGAGTACTGATGGGAAATCCTAGCTGCCTTTAATACACCCAATTCAGGAACAAACAGTTTGATCATATATAGCCACAGAGCAGGGTTTCTTCTAGGTAGCTACCGGTGATACTAGTTTGTGTGACTATCACCTTCCCATCAAGGATCTCAAAGCACTTTACAAATATTAATATCCCTTGTGAGGCCGATATAAGTTCGATGATTCCAATATTACAGATGGGACACTGAGGTTAAGTGACTTGCCCAAGAATTAGATATAGAACCCAGGTGTCTGGATTCCCAGGGCCCCAGCTCTAACCACTGCAGAATACTCACCCAAAATGCCACATGGGCATCCAAGAACGCAACGCTTGTAAGGACGGAGAGGGGTGACCACTGGGGCAATTTGCCAGATCGTTCATGGGAGTAAAGGGTGGGAGTCACAAAGCCATTTAGGTGCCTAACTCCTACTGGCACTCAGCACCTCTGAAACTGATCACTTTTATTTCAGAACCTAAGTTTAGGCTGTACATTTAAAAAAAAGAAAACTCCATCAATGGCATCTTGCTGTGACTAAGGAAAAGTGGGAGCGAAGGAGATTTCTGCCTCTCACATTCTCAGGCAGCTACTGTATCCTCAGGCCAAGAAGTCAGATAGTTCAGAGACCCCTGATCTTGGTTAATGGGTAAAAACAGCTGCAAGGGGAGTATGTGGGGATGTCTTGTCAGTTATAAATGTGCCTTAGGTTGTAACACTAGTTAGCAAAGAAGGTTCAGACTGGAATAAGCTGCCTCTTTCCCAAGCGTTCCAGTCCTAGACATGCTCCTTGTGCACATCATGGTCCTGGAGTGCACTTCATAGTCCTACTTTATTGTCGCCGTTTCCACAAACCACGTGGTTTGCATTTAATGTCACACCCCTACCCAGTTACCTCCCACCACCTTGATTTCCTGGCTGCCAGGTGCGTGGGTTCTGCAAGGCTGTGTATAATCTGGGACTGTGGGAGCTTTAGATCAGTCCATACAATGCTTTGCTCTAGTGCTTACCATTATAGGGACTCAGGATGGAGTATGGGAGGCCAGTGATATGGTGCTCACTCTGAAAAGGCCCCTGGGCATATACTGGGGAGCCATTAAAAAGGGGGGTCCAGGGCCAGTCCCATTTATAATCTCTCTCCCGCCTCTTCTCTTGTGGTTTATCCTCTGATCCTTGGAGCACTTTGGTTGGCCTAGGAATTCTCTCTCGTTTCTCTTCCTAAGTTGTGGGGACCAGGAGGAAACCAATTCTCTGATCACCTCTTGCAGGACTTGCTTGCAGAAGAAGCAGTTAGCCAAAACCTTCTAGCTAAGTGGCGGGTTGGTGTGGCCCATCATGCATAAACCCATTGTAAACCGAGACTCGGCATGCTGCTGATTCACAGTCATAAGAAACATGGATAATATTGTTTATCCTCCCTGTACAGTACTTGATATCAACCTAATGTGCCTCCCAAGGGGCAAGGATGATGTACCCTTTGTTTTTCTAACACTCTGCAGTTCGCAGCCTGTTGAAAGAAAATTAAACACACAGCCAGATCCACCGAGGGAAGAAGACATGCGGTGGAGGGACGTTTTCTGTTTGAAATTTTAACAAGAAGAAGCATCTTGCTTTACTCAAACAATGAGCTCTCCCATGGCAATTACCCAATTCCATTTCATGGGGAAAAAGAGGTGCCTCCACTGATAACAGCACAAGCTCATATTATCACTGACTCAGAGACATGTCGGGCTGGAAGGGACCTCCAAATGTTATCTAGTCCAGTGCCCTGTGCCAGAGGCAGGACCACATAAACCTAGACCATCCCTGACAGCTGTTTGTCCAACCTGTTCTTAAAAACCTCCAGTGATGGAGATTCCACAACACCCTTTGGAAGCCTGTTCCAGAGCATAACTACCCGTATAGTTAGAACGTTCCTAATATCTAACCTAAATCTCCATTGCTGCTGATTAAGCCCATTACTTCTCCCCCTACCATTGGTGGAGACAGAGAATTGATCCCTGTCCTCTCTAGAACAGCCCCTAACTAATTTGAGGATGGTTATCAGGTCCCCCCTCAATCTTCTGTCCTCAAGACCAACCACGCCCAGGTTTTTTTAGCCTTTCCTTTTTCTAAACCTTTTATCATTTCTGTTGCTGCCCTCTGGGCTCGCTCCAATTTGGTCACCTCTTTCCTAAACCATGGTGCCAGAACTGGCCCCTGTACTCCAGCTGAGGCCCCACCAGTGCTAAGTAGAGTGGGACAATTACCTCCCATGTCTGACATAGGACACGCCATTAATGATATTACCATTTTTGCAGCTGTATCACATTGCTGACGTATTCAATTTGGGATCCACTATAACCCCCAGATCCTTTTCAACCATTCTACCACCAAACCAGTTATTCCCCATTTTGTAGCTATGCATTTGCTTTTTCTTTCCTACATGCTGTACTTTGTACTTGCTTTTATCGAATATCATCTTATTGAATTCTGACCAATTCTCCAATTTGTCAAAGTTGTATTAGCCAGGATGGGGAGGGATGCAACACCATGCTCTGAGTGTCCCTAGCCTCTGTTTGCCAGAAGCTGGGAATGAGCGAGAGGGGCTGGATCACTTGATGATTCCCTGTTCTGTTCATTCCCTCGGGGGCACCTGGCACTGGCCACTGTCGGAAGACAAGACACTGGGCTAGATGGATCTTTGGTTTGACCCAGTATGGCCGCTCTTATGTTCACAGTCCCCACTGCTGATGCAGGAGCCTTACTCTTGGCAGCACCTGCCATTGCATTCTGTAAGCTGGACTGCGAAGGTTATTTAGAAAAAATACCACGCTCTCTCATTCTCTCTGTGCTTATCCAATCTACTGGAAGAGGTTGGTACGACTTTGAAGCAGTAAGGCCCAGATCCTCCAAGACAGCAAGGCACCTAACTCCTGAGGACCTCTACAGGCTAATGCCTGTTATGCCTAAATAGCTTTGAGGGTCTGGGCCTAAGTTCTATGAACAGCGCAGTGGCAAGTAACGAGGGTCAATCTCAATTTGGCTCGACAAGGGTTAATCGTATTGGGGCGGTAGTGTCACAATTCCCCGGTCAACTTGGTTTTGCTTTTTAAAGTCACTCACATTTACACTTTGTAAACTTAAGTGTGCAGTATGTGCAATACCCTTCAGGTGGGAACAGCTGCCACCCACAAAGGGATCATGGCTTCTGGCAGGGATGAAGCAGTATCTGTAACTGGCTCTCCTTCTGGGTAGATTTGGTAGGTGGAGTTTCTGAATATCCTGTCACTGTAAGACCCCTTTACAACCCCCTCACAGGCAGTTGCAGTTAAGATCTTACTAGATTTGTCTCTATTTCCTCTACCATAACCCTTATTAAACCACTCAATCAGGGCTGTCTTGAAACAAAACGTGGGGAGTTTTCACTCTAAAATTCACAAAGACAAGTTGTCCTTTAAATTGTTTAATGAAAACTAATGTTTTCTGTATATGCGGAACAAAAGAACACACACTCACAGAAGAGACGGGCCCAGTTATTTGAGGTATCATTAGCAAGAGGGTGTGTTCTGTACAAAACCCCATCCCTTCGCTTAAAGTCCTGGGTATTTGTAAATTTAGTCTTCCCTCTATTTAATCTCTGGCACTGGCGGGCTTTGGACACAATACTACAAAGCAATTAAACCGCACAACACTCCTGTTAAATAAATGAATGAGTATCAGAACAGTCATTATAACAGCCACAGGGGGGTGAAGTGACTTGCCAAAGTCTACGGAGGCTAGTAAGTGGCAGAGACTAACTGGGAATTCAGGAATGCCATGCTTGCTGTACTAGACCACATTGCCTCTCCTGTACAGGACCAAGTCAAGGGAATTTAGCATGGAATACCATAAATTAGAGACCAGAATGGTTATATTAAGCCAGAAAATTTGACAGTTCAGTAATTGCTTTTGTTAACCAAGCCTCATTTAGAAGGTGAAATTTTTAGCTTCAGTATATATATTAGAGATAATTAATATTTCCTTACCAACTCTAAGTTGTTTAAGATTTCCTTCTTCATTTTCCCATTGGCAATAGAATGATTAAAGATTTAAAAAGAGCTAAGAGTCTCTTGTGCCTTAAGATAGATACAGAAGCGTCTCACGCTGGGTCACTCTGATTACAAAAAATGGCTCCTCTGACAACTGCTTACTCCTTCCTTATGAAATTTGGTTCAAAGGATTCCATTCTTCTCATCAGAAAGGGACCCTCAGCCCGCGTTACTTAGATCCAAGACACTGGAATCTTTACCACAAGCCCATCTATCCCTGCAGCTGCTGATCACAGCATCTGGCATCTAAATTGGTAACAGTTAGGATTGCCCTCCGAATGTATCCAAAACACTTTGATCTAGAAACGGGGTTTGAAATTTCACAGGACAGGACAATGACTTCCAGAATGACGTGGTATCGCCCAATTTGAGAACAGCCTTTCTGGTGAGATTTTAGTAACTCTTGGCACTTTCCCTCCACAATGAGATTAACTAATTAATGCTCAACACATCCCTGTATTACGGGTGGGAATCTGAAGCAGAGAGAGGTTAAGTGACTTGTCCAGGGTCACAGAGAGAGTTTAGTGGCAGAGCTGGAATTAGAACAGAAGACGTTCCATGCGCCCAGTTCTGTGCTCAGATCATGCCCCCTCTCTCACAAAGGCTTCCGATCCTGGAGGAAACCAGGAAGTGGGGAGACGTGAAAACGGCAAACAAGCTAGAGTTAGTGATGGCTGAAGGCTGATTTGAACGATGATCCAAGTTGTCCCAAACTGGTTCCATCTATCCCTTTTGACGATTTAATATGAGCCTCACAAAAATTAACCAGCAAAACTGACTTGTCCTTCCTTACCAAACTGATGGTAATGGGAAAACAATTACATTTTACTTGCCCATCACAAAGAACTACCTGGTGAGCGGGTGACTAGAATTATGCAAGGTTGGCTTAACCTACAATTTTATTTAAAAAAATAAAATAACATTTAGGTGTCTGTTGGGTGTTGCACAATCAATCTGCAGTGTGAATGGTAGCATCAAGAGCCTCTGAACACTTCAGCTTTTCCAGCCAAACAAAAGATTCTCTCTTATCAGCCCAATTTATTACATATCCATAACCATAACTATCTCCTTGTCTGCAGAACTAACATCTACCACCTCTTTGTGTTAAATGGTTTATCTTGCTGTATTTCCAACTTCTGAGCTGTCCTGGATTCACTTCCTGCAGCTCCCTTCTCATTTACATCATCCGTCTGCACCGAGTCACCTTCCTGGGAGAGATTTTGGAGAGAAAGGAAAGAGAAAACAAATGGGTTCAATTTGAGGCTGGCTGGAAGGGCTGCTCCTCCTTGCGTTTCTTATGCCATTGCCATTGCAGAAAGAACACTGTTAAGACTCATTTTGAATAAGTCATTTTTCGATAGCTTGCACTACAAAGGCTCCTTCTAACGAAGATTTCCTTCTGTGTGCTTAATAACGCCACTCATTAGAACATCTTGCATCCACTGGATGGAATTGTTAAAGACCAGATTGTGTTCGCAGGGAACCCGTTAACACATGTCAGCAGTGTCAAAAGCAAGTTTCCTTAGGCGCAAAAGGAAGCGGTGCTGACTCATCATTCCAGCATCTGCTTTCTTTCTGGCAAGAAAGATTAAAGGAACCTCATCCACATGGAATCAAGCCAATTAAAAGGTTCAAAGTCATTCCAGGGCATACACATGCCCTCCACCTCCTGGATCATCCAGCCAATTTGTAAGGTTTTACCATCACCTTTTCTCGTTGCAGCATGTGTCCAGTTTTGGGCCCCACACTACAAGAAGGATGTGAAAAAATTGGAAAGAGTCCATCGGAGGGCAACAAAAATTATTAGGGGAATGGAGCACATGATTTATGAGGAAAGGCTGAGGGAACTGGGACTATTTAGGCTGCAGAAGAGTAGAGTGAGGAGGGATTTGATAGCAGCCTTCAGCTACCTAAAGGGGGGGGTTCCAAAGAGGATGGAGCTCGGCTGTTCTCAGTGGTGGCAGATGACAGAACGAGGAGCAATGGTCTCAAGTTGCAGTGGGGGAGGTCTAGGTTGGATATTAGGAAACACTATTTCAGTAGGAGGGTGGTGAAGCACTGGAATGGGTTACCTAGGGAGGTGGTGGAATCTCCTTCCTTAGAGATTTTTAAGGCCTGGCTTGACAAAGCCCTGGCTGGGATGATTTAGTTGGGGATTGGTCCTGCTTTGAGCAGGGGGTTGGACTAGATGATCTCCTGAGGTCCCTTCCAACCCTGATATTCTATGTTTCTATGAAAGAGTGGCGCAAACAACAGATGGAAAGGACCAACTCTGCAGGCTCAACAGTGGAAGTGACTCTACACACAGTCAGTCCCACCAATGTTCAAAGTTAACAGATTGAAACTGGGAACTTTGGTCCCCTCATCTCTTTCAGAACCAGCGATGTGGCCTTTAACAATGGGAGGCAAAGCATCTCAGATGGACGCATGACTTTTCAGTTGATGGTGACTCCCGCCTCACAAGTAAGACCTTTGAGTCTGTTGTAACTTATTTCCCCTCCCTGCTGGGATCAACTTCCTCCCATTGCTCAATACCTTCTGCTGATGACATCACCCTGTGCTTGTGACATCATCACCATTTCCATGGGAGA
This sequence comes from Dermochelys coriacea, assembly GCF_009764565.3. Taxonomy (NCBI): domain Eukaryota; kingdom Metazoa; phylum Chordata; order Testudines; family Dermochelyidae; genus Dermochelys; species Dermochelys coriacea. Next base: position 347,649,955 of record NC_050068.2, on the reverse strand, counting down.
GAACTGTGATATCACAGCGAGGAAGGGCTCAGAGGAGCAGGATCAACTTAATTTAAGCAGCACTTTTCTAAAAAGGTAGGTAATGTAGCAAACTAGCGGATATGTGCATGTGCGTGCCACTGCCATCTACTGGAGGCAATCAGAACTGCTCTGTCACCTATGTGTCATAAGTCCCTTTACTGCTGACGGCTAATGGAGATTCACCTTTGGGTCGAGGACAGGGCCTGTGCTGAGTTTCCCAGCTGCTGATGTGAAGTGGTTATAGTGTGCACGGCAATGACAACTAGGAGGTCCTAAGTGGCCACAGATTTGTTATGGTATTCTTAGTGGATGGATGAAGGGGCAAGCCAGGTCAGCCTGAGGGGTCCCAGCATGACAGCCAGTGGCACAGTGCACTATCACTGATAGCGGAGAGGAGGATATTCACTGTGGGCTCACACTCACAAGGAAAGGGGGGAGCCTGGCACCAGATGTGTCCTGCCCAAGTTGTCTGCGATGGGAAAAGTCTGTTGTGACAACCGGCCTGTAACTTTTGCCCACCTAGGAATTTACCCTGGCAAGTAGGTCAAGTTAATTCCAAGAAAGAATGTTCTAAACAGGTACAAGAGAACTGAACAAAGAAACTGGATTAGCCTAAACCGAAAAGGCCACATTGATATAATCCAAGGACTGGTGAAATTCTGCTTGTTAAAAACAGATGATGTGGAAGTTAATGACCCAGAATTGGTGTGTAGGGGGTATTAGGCCTGGTGGAGAAAATACTGAGGAGCGGGGCTATTCCACCCACCATTCCCTTTGTAGGTCCTTCAAGAAAGACTTGTGTGGGGGTGGGGGGATATAGAAAGAACAGAAGGTGGCTACTAGAGCAAATGGCACCATCATGGCTGCCACCCCCCCCCATCTCCTGGGACCCCAGGCCTTCATCGTCCTCATCCTAATGTGACAAAGCTCTGTCCTTGCCTCCATGGGTCCTGCATTTCCTGGCGGATTTCGCTAGCCTCAGAGGCTCACTGTGACCCTCCACATAACCCTTCTTTCTCTAGAGACAAGGGTCACAGTCTACTGAGCCATTTTCTTCATAAGCCAGCGTGAGAGGTGAGGAGAAGTTATCTTTCCTTGCACAGTCTCTGTTGTCTCCCAGTCTCAGTGATTAATCAGGGGGCAAATGTGGGTGGGAGGCAGCGGGGAGCCTGGGCCCACCCTCTACTCCGGGATCCAGCCCAGGGACCCTAATAGTATCAGCTATGGTAGCTGACCTTTTAGAAACATGACATGTACAATTCCCTGGGCTACTTCCCCCACAGCAGCCCTCATTTCCTCAAGCTCCACTTCACCCTTGCCTCAGGGCCTCCTTCCTTGTGCCTGATATGGTGTGTACTACTCAGCCTCTCCAACCGCGCAACTTCTTCCCACAGCTCCTGACATGCACACCCACCTGAGTGACTGGGAGGCTTTTAACTAGTTTCATCCAGCCCCTGACTGGCTTCAGGTGTACCAATCAACCTAGCCTTCTCCCTGCCTTCTGGAAAGTTCTTAATTGGCCCCAGGTGTCTTAATTGACCTGGAGCAGCTGCCATTTCACTTATCTTGGTACCAGGGATTTGTTTAGCCTGGAGCTAATATATCTATCTCCCACTACTCTTCCATAGCCATCTGGCCTTGCCCCGTCACATTAAAGATGTCCTGACCAGACCGGGCCAGAGAGAGGGACCCAGCTGACATCATCAGCTCCATACGAATACCAGCCACCCCCGGAGATGAAATGGGATCGGGCTTTAACAGCAGCTCCAACCCAGCTCAACTGACTTGTCTTTCCCCCAGCAGGACAGTTACCACCATCTCTGATACCACTGAATAGACTCTCAAAGAAGGGGGGTTTCCTTCTAAAACTCTCTCCAGCTGAAGGGAAAGGGAACACGGGAGGCAGTTAAAATGAAAGTCTGAATTAATACTTTCCATTTCCAAGGCTTTCACTGGTTTTCCTTCTTTTCTGTATCATAAATAAAAGGTTAAACAACTGTTTTGCTAGGGTGCTATGTAGGCTAAGGCTTGCGTACACCAAACCCTGAACCGTGTTTAACACAGTTTAATGTTGGACAGTGACTGGATTAGGTTAGCACCTTTGGCCCATATAGTTCATCTAAATTAATACCACAGTTCTCAGGTATAGCCTCCATCTACCACTGGCAGTGCCAGAAGAGGAACAGAAGAACAAGACAGGGCAGTGACATGAGGCTGGGATTCAAGCCAGCGCAATGGTCTGAAGGAGGTGGGAGAAGAACTCTACCCCTTCATTGTCCTCTCAGGGCTCAGAGCTGTACTCCTGCAGCTGGGGTCTCAGTAGGTCTTTCTTTAGACTGGGAAAACAGCCCCTTCTGGGATCTGCTCTTCCTGCCTCTCTCAGTTAGGGTGACGAGAAGGCTCCAGGTAGAAGCATCACCTCTGATGCAGCTTGGTGGTTATGGAGAGTGGCCTAGTTAGTGCTGTCTTCATAAGCAGCAGCCACCTCCCTTCCATAGCACTGGCTGATTGCTTCTCTAAAAGGGCCCCCTTCAGAGGACAAGGGCTTTATTTCCCCGAGCACGTCTCTCCTCACCAAGGTTTGAGGTTTTGACGCAAACCCCAAGCTCGGGCCAGATTTGCAAACTCGAGGGTGATCCCAGGCTGGATTTCAAAACCTCCTGGTGCTGATGCATGGCTAAGGTGGAATTCAGGCCAAACACAGTGGCTGTCTCCCAAAGACTGGACAGAAGGGTTTGGCCAAGTTTTCCTTGGGAGCTTTAAGTCTGGGTGACATCAAGGAAAGTGAGTGCCGGGGGTGGGGGGTGGGGAATTTGCACAAAATTCTGCATATCAAAACAGTAATGTGGCACCCAGCCTTAGAGAAGGGGAACCATGATAGAGCTGGGACCTAGAATACCAAGGGTGAAGTCCCAAACTCATGGAAGTCCACTGGACTTTTGCCTTTGATTTTAGTGGGGCCAGGATTCCACCCCACATAGGCATACACTGTACATCAAAACTTTGCTAATTGGCACTAATCAGCCACTGAGAGTGGTACAAGGCACTTTACCAACAAGTTACCATGGGAGGTCTGTGAATGAGTTGATCATTTAAGGGCTGGGTGTCCCATGATCCCATTGAGCGAAACTCAATGACACAAGCAAGTCCAGCTTTGAAAAAGTAGCTGAGTCCTTGTGCCTGGTTTGCCTTCCTCACAAGCATCGTGCCAGATTTGATGCGCTGCCAGAGTCAGTGTGCCAGATTTGATGTGCCATTGGGATGATGTATAGCAAATTCTATGCTCCTGGTAGGCCTACAACCTTGAGATATATGGTAATGGTCCATAAACACTCCGAGGTCTCTCTTCCATAATTGTATTCAGGTGTCAGAAATACAACAGGAGTTTTGAAAGCAAGGGGTATGGACAGCACCTAACTACAATATACGAGATGGCTTGCAATGTTCTAAGCAAAGATCATGAGCTCGGCTTCCAGTAACTTACAGCCTAGAAGCACCCATGTGGACAATGCAGTACACAGATGAAGAACAAGGCTTGGATGATATCACCTCACCAAGTGCTCACTGGTGGGCCAGGATGACCTGCCCATCACAGATGAGGTAGGAAAATGGGAAACCCAAGCTCCTTCAGAAACTGGATTTACCAGGATGGGGGCTGTAAAAAGTTTGTAGTCACTTCAGGGTTAGAACTGGGGAACAGTCCAGCTGGCTTCACTCACTGAGCGCTGGGGAGCACTATTGGTATCTTTTAGCAAAGCAGTCTGGGAGTGGGAGGAGTCTGAGGGCTTATAAAACACAGGGTTCTCTAACTTAGTCAGTCGGAGGAGGGGGCAGCACCAGGGAAGGGTGAGTAATGACAGTGCCAAGTCAACGCGATCCAGCAAAGTGAAGACAGGCAGCATCTGGGAAGGAGGTACTGCATTTCGGACTCCAGGCACATACGCTGGGGCCTGCCTCACCTCCTTAAAGAGACATGGATTCCTTAGAAAGGGAAAACCTTGGGCACGCTTGGGGCCGCCAGGAGCACTGGAAATGGAACTGAAGGGAGTTGCTGGTGACATACACCTGGATGCGTTTTTGCTGCTCCGTCTCAGTCTCCCTTTTCCCCGCCACACACCGGTGGTGGGTAAACCTGGCCTGCTAGGGAGCACTAGGAGAGATGCCACATTCTGCAGAACACAGGTCTCAGAGGCGCAGCCGTGTTCGTCTGTGTCCGCAGAAAGAACAGGAAGACTTGTGGCACCTTAAAGACGAAAACATTTATTGGAGCATAAGCTTTTGTCAGCTACAGCTCACTTCACCGGATACATGCAGTGGAAAATACAGTGGGGAGATTTTATATACACAGAGAACATGAAACAATGGGTGTTACCATACACACTGTAACCAGAGTGATCAGGTAAGGGGAGCTATTACCAGCAGGAGAGCCAGGGTGGGGATAATCAAGGTGGGCCATTTCCAGCAGTTGACAAGAACGTTTGAGGAACTGTGGGGGTGGGAGGGGGGGTGCTTCCTCAGCTTTCGCCCCCTAATGCCCCTACTTTATTTGCGTTACATTGATGACATCGACATCATCATCTGGACCCATGGAAAAGAAGCCCTTGAGGAATTCCACCATGATTTCAACAATTTCCATCCCACCATCAACCTCAGCCTGGACCAGTCCACACAAGAGATCCACTTCCTGGACACGATGGTGCTAATAAGCGATGGTCACATAAACACCACCCTATACCGGAAACCTACTGACCGCTATTCCTACCTACATGCCTCTAGCTTTCATCCAGATCATACCACTCGATCCATTGTCTACAGCCAAGCGCTACGATATAACCGCATTTGCTCCAAATCCTCAGACAGAGACAAACACCTACAAGCGTTCTTACAACTACAATACCCACCTGCTGAAGTGAAGAAACAGATTGACAGAGCCAGAAGAGTACCCAGAAGTCACCTACTACAGGACAGGCCCAACAAAGAAAATAACAGAACGCCACTAGCCATCACCTTCAGCCCCCAACTAAAACCTCTCCAACGCATCATCAAGGACGACCCATCACTCTCACAGATCTTGGGAGACAGGCCAGTCCTTGCTTACAGACAGCCCCCCAACCTGAAGCAAATACTCACCAGCAACCACACACCACACAACAGAACCACTAACCCAGGAATCTATCCTTGAAACAAAGCCCGTTGCCAACTCTGTCCACATATCTATTCAGGGGACACCATCATAGGGGCCTAATCACATCAGCCACACTATCAGAGGCTCATTCACCTGCACATCTATCAATGTGATAGATGCCATCATGTGCCAGCAATGCCCCTCTGCCATGTACATTGGCCAAACTGGACAGTCTCTATGTAAAAGAATAAATAGACACAAATCAGACGTCAAGAATTACAACATTCAAAAACCAGTCGGAGAACACTTCAATCTCTTTGGTCACTCGATTACAGACCTAAAAGTTACAATTCTTCAACAAAAAAATTTCAAAAACAGACTCCAGCGAGAGACTGCTGAATTGGAATTAATTTGCAAACTGGATACAATTAACTTAGGCTTGAATAAAGACTGGGAGTGGATGGGTCATTACACAAAGTAAAAGTATTTCCCCTTATTTATTCCCCCCACCCAATTGTTCCTCAGATATTCTTGTCAACTGCTGGAAATGGCCCACCTTGATTATCACTACAAAAGGTCCCTCCCCACCCCGCTCTCCTGCTGGTAATAGCTCATCTTAACTGATCACTCTCCTTACAATGTGTATGGTAACACCCATTGTTTCATGTTCTCTGTGTATATAAATCTCCCCACTGTATTTTCCACTGAATGCATCTGATGAAGTGAACTGTAGCTCACGAAAGCTTATGCTCAAATAAATTTGTTAGTCTCTAAGGTGCCACAAGTACTCCTTTTCATTCTGCAGAACAGGCTGCTTTTTGTAGCAGCTCTTTGAAGGTGGAGAGGATGGGACTCATGTATGTTAGGTGGGAGGCTAGTCCAAGACTCACTGGTGAGAGGGATAGGAGAAGTGACTGGGGTGGCCTCACCCAGGACTGGAAGGGACCTCCTGGGTCATCAAGTCCAGTAATCCCATTGGAAAATATATCAAGATCCAATTTAGAACTACCTGGGTTTCTTGCCCCCACTACTCCTATGGGCAGGCCATTCCAGACCTTTGCTTCTCTGTGGATTAGAATCTCTCTTCTAATTTCCAGCCTGAGTTTATTCCTGGCCAGTCGACACCCATTTGTTCTTGTCCCCACCAGAAGCGAATGGAAGAGAAGTCCCCCTACCTGTTGTGATTTTACACCAACGCTCACATGTTAGTTTGGATTTAAACCGGTTGCTGTTTCCTCCACAGCCTCCAAACACGAATGGCCTGCAGGCGTTGGCTTCTCCATGGTAATACCAGAGCAACGTGTAGTGCAGGCAGGAGCCCTCATCCATAGGCAGTCGACAAGGGTCTGAAATGAAAAAGATCCCCACCAAGAAATCGACACTGGAATTGAAAGCAACGGGCCAGATGCTGTCCCCTTACTCCCACTGAGCAGCAGCTTACTGCATAAATAGCCCTGTTCATTTCAATGGGGATTCAGAGGGAGAGAGGTAGGCCCAGATCCTCAAAGGGATTTAGGGCCCTAACTTTCAAGGGGAGTTAGGAGCCTAAATACCTTTCAGGATCTGGGCCTAACTGCTTCCCATGGCAGAATCCTGCCCTATGTGAGTTTTCCAATGGTGTGTCCAGGCCAGCACCTTGCTCCACAAGTAGCACCATTGATTTCAATAGGATTACTCACAGAGTAAGGTGCTGCACAGTGTAAGCAAGGGGGGGCAGGATCTGGGCTGTCAGGAGTGTGTGGCCACGAACTGGCATGGGAGGTTGGATTGTACTGGATGAATAGGATACTCAGGAAAATGAATGAAGTGCCGAGCAAGCTTCCCCTCCATGCAGTTCTGTCAATGCACTGACCTGCCTCAAAGCCCGCTATTCCTGCAGGTGGCACCCAAATGTCCTACCACCCCAACCCGCAACACCTCCCACGGCTCTAGCTCGGCTGCATCTTGAGCAGAGGCTGTCAGCGTTGCTGAGCTGCCTCTTGGATTTTTTGCAGACGGGAGCTAAAACATCTTACTGTCTGCGAGCATCCAAGCCAGTTTCATCTCAGCAGGAAATCCAATTTCCAGTGGTTGGAAATCAAGAGAACACTTTTCTGCCATAGACCTCACAAACGCCACTAGGTACTAGCCTAGTGTGCCCATCCCCGTAGCGTCTGATCTCCAAACGTGCAGCTGAACCCTTCCACTGCTGAATTCTGCCGAAGGCTCTTTGTGGCACTCACTGACCCCAGCAGCATCCAGAGACACATGACCCGGTTTGCAGGGCCACTCAGGCTGGCTGGACAACATTGTTGCAGGTGGCAGCATGCTGCAATTAGTTATCTCAATTATCTCAACAACAGGGGAATGTCTGGCTCCTAAGTTCATCTGCTCCATGCAGGAGGAGATTTCCTGTAGCGCTAGTTATCAGGTGTATCTGTTTCCATGTGTGTGTCCCCTTGAGCTCAATTTTAAAAAGCACTTCCTCTCCTGAAAGTGACTTCCCTAAATGCCATTTAATTCAGTGCATTTCACCTTCTAATGGGCTGCGGGCATGTCGCTGCTCGTGCGGAGCCTGAGACATTAGCTGCTTATCACTGGGAGCTGCAGAGAAAGCAAATGGAAATCACAGTTAATGAGGGCGTGCAAATAAATCAGCCACGATTTAAATATTGATCGTTACAGGTTTACATGGTTTTCCGTCGTATAACAAGCTCTTGATAAATGTCACCGAACAACTGGTGAGCGGTGGAAATCAGTGGCAATAAAATTCTTAATGGCTTTTAACAACTCAGTCAGAAAGGTCAGATGTTAGAGAAAACTGAAGTATCTGTTTCAGAGTAGCAGCCATGTTAGTCTGTATTCGCAAAAAGAAAAGGAGTACTTGTGGATAGTCTCTAAGGTGCCACAAGTACTCCTTTTCTTTTTGAAGTATCTGTGGTGTTTGTGAGAGAAGGGAGATAAATGTAAGATCGGGGTTCTGTAAATTTGAGAGGTTTGAAAAGCCAGAAGCGACGGTAATCCAGCCGTAATAGCCGCCTGATTGCAGAATCCTGTTAGCGTTTAGAATGCCTGTCAACAGCCATCACCTAGCAAACCCATTGAGTGCCCTGTTGCTAGCAATCCAGGCTCTAATGCGATTGCCAGCTGGAGACAGCCACAGCTGTAATTCAATAACATGGAGCCCGGGCCCCTGTTCTCAAACTTCCAAGATCCAAAATGTTTCTTGAAAGTAAATTTAGACCCAGACGGGTGATACCATCAATGTATGAGAAAGACCCCAAAATGGAGAAGGCAGCTCCTTAGAGAACAAAGCAGGGAGGCTGCAAACTTTGGATTCAGAGATGGTGTTGGGTGATATTTGGATTTAGCTCATAGTAAGATACGGGCCATCCGTAAATGGGTTTCTATTTCAAGCACTGTTCCTCAAAACTCAAGGTAGTTTGGCCGGAGGGGGTCAGTCCAGGCCTGTCTCTAGATGTTGGGGCTCTTTTCTTTAATGAGTCTTGTAAACTTTGCTTCCATTACATGAATGAAAAGAGGTGGTGGCAGGTGTGTGAGCCAGCTCCAGTCTAGAATGCGATAGGTGCAGTTAGGTATGAAAGCTCCCAGGAAGGCAGGTGCCCCTTGAAAATAAAGCACAATGGGTTTTAAAAAAAAAAAGGAAGGGAAGTTTCTTTGTTGCTTTGCACCGTCTGTGAAAAATCTCTCAGGGAACATCTACATTTAAACTGCCGATGCCGAAGGGAGCGATTGTCCCATCTGAGTAGGTAACCCACCACCCCAAGAGGCGATAGCGAGGTCGCAGAAGAATTCTTCCATCGACCTAGCACTGTCTACAGCGGCTACATCAGCAGAGCTACTTCTCTGGGGGGGCTTAAGGGGGGAGTTCCACGCCCCTGAAGGACGTAGTTATGCCGATGGAAGCTCCCTGGGGAGACCAGCCCTCGGAAGCGTGGACAATCTGTGTCTAGCTGCATCTCGATCATCACTATTTTGAAGGCGCCCCTCACTGCGGTACCTCTGGGCAGGGCTAGACACTATGTCCATTTTGGGGTGCGATCCGGGGCCCCGCAGGATCTGGGGCTGCAGATGCAGCGACATAGGGTCACAAAGTGAGGCGCTGCGGCAGGCCACACTCCAGCCACCGGCGGGATTGTGCATCTGGGTAGAGGGGCTCTCAGAGAGCGTGGCTCAGTCTGTGTCCACACAGCAGCAGATTTCCTGCTGTGGGCATGGTACTGGCACAGCCACACTTCGGGCGCTGCCTTTCAGTGCCTCCTGGGGAAATCCGGGCCGCCCCCCCAGTGGTGCAGCTGTGTGACTCTGCCCCCGCTCTTCCCCTCTTCCTACCCCACCCCTTCCCCCAAGGCCCCAGCCTCCCTCCGCCTCTTCTTGCCCCCGCCCCACCCCTTCCCCCAAGGCCCCACCCCTTCCCCCAAGGACCCACCCTCCCTCCGTCTCCTCCTGTCCCTGCCCTGTCCCTTTCCCACAAGGCCACACCCTCCCTCCACCTCTTCCCACCCCTGCCCCGCCCCTTCCCCCAAGGCCCCACCCTCCCTCCATCTCTTTCCACCCCTACCCCGCCCCTTCCCCAAGGCCCCACCCTCCCTCAGCCTCTCCCCACCCCTGCCCCGCCCCTTCCACCAAGGCTCCAGCCTTGCTCCGCCTCTTCCCACCCCTACCCCGCCCCTTCCCCCAAGACCCCACCCTCCCTCCACCTCTTTCCACCCCTGCCCCGCCTCTTCCCCCAAGGCCCCACCCTCCCTCCACCTCTTCCCACCCCTACCCCGCCCCTTCCCCAAGGCCCCACCCTCGCTCCGCCTCTTCCTGCCCCCGCTCCACCCCTTTCCCCAAGGCCCCACCCTTCCTCTGCCTCTTCCCACCCCCGCTCCGCCCCTTCCCCCAAGACCCCACCCTCCCTCCACCTCTTCCCACCCCTGCCCCGCCCCTTCCCCCAAGGCCCCACCCTCCCTCCATCTCTTTCCACCCCTACCCCGCCCCTTCCCCAAGGCCCCACCCTCCCTCAGCCTCTCCCCACCCCTGCCCCGCCCCTTCCACCAAGGCTCCAGCCTTGCTCCGCCTCTTCCCACCCCTACCCCGCCCCTTCCCCCAAGACCCCACCCTCCCTCCACCTCTTTCCACCCCTGCCCCGCCTCTTCCCCCAAGGCCCCACCCTCCCTCCACCTCTTCCCACCCCTACCCCGCCCCTTCCCCAAGGCCCCACCCTCGCTCCGCCTCTTCCTGCCCCCACTCCACCCCTTTCCCCAAGGCCCCACCCTTCCTCTGCCTCTTCCCACCCCCGCTCCGCCCCTTCCTCCAAGGCCCCACCCTCCCTCTGCCTCTTCTGGTCCCCTCCCTGAATAAGCCCCGCCCTAGCTCCACCGCTTCCCACCCCCACTCTGCCCCCTCTCCCCCAGAGCCTCCTGCCTGCTGCCAAACAGCTGATTGGCAGGTGACTGGGGGGTAGCACCGTTTTTTTTTTCTGTGATTGGTCCAGCCTCGGAGCACCCACAGAGTCGGTGCCTATGATATGTTGGAGGAACATCAGGCCCAGTGTATGTCTGTCCCCCCTGAATCTCTTGCTCATGTCGAGCTATTTTCTGGCATGAAAAGCCCACCCGTGAGGATGCCGCGTGGCACTGTCTAGTGAGTCTGCAATGAGCACAGTGAGCTACACAGAAAGAGCCTTTCCATTTGCAATGCAGACCCTGTCTCCACTCTCACCCCTGCTCTTTGCCTCTCCACAGGGCCGGAGCCTGGCTGCAAAGCCTGGCCTTTCAGAAGAGCCTCTGATCACGGGTGCCATTTCACAGCCACTGAAAGCAGCATGTCAAGGAGTCTGGACAAAAACCGAAACAAACAAACCACACCCACTTTGGCATTGCTGTTAACCTAGGAGCAGCACTCCTAGCACCCCCACTCCCGGCTCTCTGCAGAGGGAAATTACTACTGATTGCAATGAAGAGGAGGGAACGGCCCCCAGCCCCTCTCCAGTAACGAGCAAGTACGCCTCATTCCAGATGGTTGGTCCTGGGTGGTAGGGGATTCGGACAGGATATTAAGCAGAGAACAGATTGTGGATTTTGCTTTACAGGTGCTTCATAATCATTAAGACCTAGCTTATCTATAGCGTTTGTCTTCCATGGAGCACAATGCTTTACAAAGGTCAGTATCTGGTACATATGTTTCATTACGCTGTCCAATATAGAAGACACTAGGAATAGGACCTACAAATCCATGGTTCCTAATAACTGGGTCTCCCAAATCTATGCTAATATTACGTAGGTTGGGTTAAAATGCATCTAACCTGCTGTGACCGCCACCCCTCATAAGACAGTTGTGAGAGATACTAAACAGCCCCACCTAAGATAAAGTGGGTGTAGATGCCACCCCTAAGTCAGACTTTGTGGGCAGAGAGCTCCATGGGGCAAGGTCTTTGGGTTTAGTTGCCACTTGAAACGCTACAGCAGCACAGTTGCAGCTGCCCGGCGGTAGCCCTTGGGTGTGGACACAGGAGGGGTTCGCCCACCAATGTAGGATACAGATTTTCCACACTCCTGGGTGACGTAGCTGGATCGAACTAACTTTTGAGAGTAGACCAGGCCTTTTCTCTGCGGTTTCTGGCTCTGTGTTGGTGGGACAAGATGGGGGCCCACAGGCACCAGTTCCATGGGTGCTCTGGGGCTGGAGCACCCACGGGAAAAAAGATAGCGGGTGCTCAGCACCCACCAGCCACCGCTGTTTGGCAGCTCGGGGAAGGGTTTGGGGGAGGGCGGAGAGCAGCAAATAGTGGGTGGGCAGCGGCCTTGGAGGAGGGGTGGAGTGGGGGCGAGAAGAGGCAGGGTGAGGGCAGAGCCTTGGGGGAAGGGGCGGGGTTTGGGCAGGGTCTCAGGGTGGAGTACCCCCAGGGAAAAATAAAAGTCAGTACCTATGAATGGACCAACTTCTGTTGGTCAGAGAAACGAGCTTTCAAGCTACACAGAGCTCTTCCTCAGGTCTGGAGGGAGACCTGACGAGCTGTGTCGCCCAAAAACTTGTCTCACTCACCAACAGCAGTTGGTCCGTTAAAAGATATGACCTCCCTCACCTTGTCTCTCTAATATCCTGGGACTGACGCAGCTACACCACCACATACAATCCGTGTTGTTGGACAGAGCCATCGCACCCAGAGAGACACAGGGACAGAAGCAAGACAGCAGCAGAGAGAGAAAGCGGAGCAGTCACAGCCTGGAAGCACAGTAATGCAACCGTGAGATAAAGGTTGGAGAAAAAGCTTTCTGGGTACAGAGCGCTGGCTAGAAAGACAGGCTTCAGGCAGCTAACAAAGGAACTGTCTCCTGCTGTTTGATATCTGTATCAGTTTGCCATCCAGAGGCTCCTTTTACCATAGATTTAAGGGCAGAAGCACCAAGGCCGGAACCAGGGAGGCCAAGGAGCCATGATTCCCCCCCACACACTTTTTAACAGAAGAAACATAAACGCAGAATTCATGTCCCTGCAGATTCCACTCCCCCCGCAGAATAATAGATTCTGCCCGGAGATGCTGCAATTACACCTTTCGCCCACCAGGGGATGCTGTGGTGTCATAGGAGAGGGCAGCTGGCTCACCCCAGAGCAGCCAGCCGTGGAGAGGGCGGGGAGATTTTGGCCTTACCCCCCCCCCCCACAAAGGGTCCAGCGTCCTTGGCCAGAAGGACAATTAAGATCATCTAGTCTGACCTGTGCATGACCCAGGCCAGAGAACTTCACCCAGTAATTCCCACATCTAGCCCTACAGCTTGGCTGAAAAGAGCAACATGCTGTCAGGACTGGAGTTTTACCTCCTCCTGTTTCCGGGGCAGATTGCAGCCCACACTCAGTGCCTTAGACGGCTCAGCCATCTTGATCTGCCCGTGAGATCTTCTCTTGTGCCCAGTGGGCTTCTCTTGTGCCTTGTCACTCTGATTGTAAAAGTACTACCACATTTGTCAGTGATGGTCCTGGTCTCTCTACCTTACCATAGAATCATAGAATCTCAGGGTTGGAAGGGACCTCAGGAGGTCACCTAGTCCAATCTCCTGCTCAAAGCAGGACCAACCCCAGCTAAATCATCCCAGCCAGGGCTTTGTCAAGCCGGGCCTTAAAAACCAGTAAGGATGGAGATTCCACCACCTCCCTAGGTAACCCATTCCAGTGCTTCACCACCCTCCTAGTTAAATAGTGTTTCCGAATATCCAACCTAGACCTCCCCCACTGCAACTTGAGACTACTGCTTCTTGTTCTGTCATCAGTCACCACTGTATCTTCCACTGCATGTATCCAATGAAATGGTTTTAGCCCACAAAAGCTTATGCTCAGATAAATTTGTTAGTCTCTAAGGTGCCACAAGTACTCTTTGTTCTTTTTGCTGATACAGACTAACACGGGTACCACTCTGAAACCTGTTATTTTACCAACACACTAATACAGCCTATGGGACCATAGCTGCAGCTAGTTATAGGTTTGTTTCCTAACAATTATCTCTGAACTGTTTTCATTCTGGTTTTCCAACCCTGGCTGTCCTTCCTGGCTGTCCAGTCCCATGCCATCAGACATCCTGACATGGCTCTCGTTCCATCAGTACACTGGGAAGTGGTCTTATAACTACAATTCCCAGGCTGTCGTGGGTGAGGTGGGGAGGGAGGTCATCGTCAATTGTAGTCAAAGCTAAAACGAACACAAAACCACATTAAAATAAGTTACCGGTCATAAATGGAGTTGATTCCATGATAGGCATCTCTGGTTCGGTCGTATTCTGTATTTCACTAAGTAATTCTTGTTGAGCTTCATCGGCCTTCCTTATGAGTTCTGGCGATTGAAAATTCTCTTTGATATTCCTGCTGATTTCTCCTGGAGAGTCTGCACCCAGGTCTGCAGATTTAATTAGTAAGTGAAAGTCTTTCCCTGAATGAAAAGTATTGGTACAGATTGGAGAGGGTACCTCAGCAATCCTATGATGGCAGAATGTAGACAATGTAGACAATGGTAGGAGAAGCCTAACTTCAAACCACATACAGTTCTACAGCCATGTCATTTACTGGGGAGAGATAATCCTGGCTAATACTTCAGTTGAGTAGGAGTAAAGGGGGACACGCAAGTTATTTAGATCGAAAACTGGATCTACAGCATGCACCAACCCAAACTTCACAGCCGTGTCAGAAACAAAGCTGTTTGAACAATGCAAAGCAGGGTGTGGATGTGTGCACACACACAAACACATGTTCCACTACTGCATGGCTGATTGGGCCAATCCCATTCCTGCTCTGTGCTGCTCACTCATGAGGAATCTTTGCACCATCGACGAGTTGATCACACAAAATGGTGGGAGGTTGCTTCCTCTATGTACAATTCCAAGGGGAGTGTGCGAGCGCACAAGGGTGCTCACATGGGAACAAGAGTAGTCACTACATGTTCCCCTATTTAAAACACAAAGGTGGTGATTATTAGTTATTTATTTGTATTATGATAGCACCTAGAGCAGTGATCTCCAAACTTTTCAGGGTCACCCCCCTGCCCCCTGCTTAGCCCGGTCTGGACCCTTCCCCCGGGGCCCAAAGTAGGGGCATGGCTTGTGCAGGAGGATATGGACAGGAGTAAGGGGGCTGGGGCTGAGGCCACAGCCGGGGCCAGGAGAGGGGCTGGAAGTGGAGCCCCAGCTGGGGGTCGAGACCGGCAGCCAGGGCCACAGGTGCTAAGCCCTGGGTGCGGAGCTGGTCGCCGGGACCCCGGGCATGGGGCCAGCAGCCGGGGGGCTGGGAGCGGAATGTAGGGCTAGTAGGCATGGGGTGGACGGCTGCCAGGGTTGGGGCCAGGAAAGGAGCTGGGTGGTGCTCCCTCCCTGTCCCCCATGGGGGCTGGCCCAAGCCCCAGCCATACCCTCCCACCCCCGAACATTCCTCTGTGCCCCCTAGTTTGGGAACTTTTGCCCTAGAGGCTCCAGAGGACATTTGAATTGTTTGTCCAGCATGGTACAACATCAGAACACCCCATAGCTCAGTGGTTAGGGCACTTCCTGAGAAGCTGGAGCACACCTGTTCGAATTCCCCCCCCCCATTCAAATTTCTCCCTCCCCCCTTCAAAGTTATCTCTCCTCATTTGGCAAAGGGGGACTTGAACCTGCTATTTAGGGTTTTTTGAATTTAAAGTAGTGGCAATATAATTATTTTTTTTAGGAGGTGTTAGGAATAAATGAATAGGAATAAAGGTGGTTTTTTTGATATATGACTGGTATAAACAAGTGTGTTTTTACTTCAAATTACTTTTTAAATAGATTTTATACACCTATACGCTATAGCGATAGATTTAGAGCACTTTAAATATTATAGTTACTGAAACTTTTAGATGGTTTTGAGAAATTAACAGCCAGGTTTCCGGGGGCCCTCCTTCCATCCAGCTGCTGAGGAGTTTAGGTGCTAGCTTTTTACTTGAAGAAAAGATTTTTTGTATTGCTTTAAAGTGTATTTTTATTTCATTTTGTATAGTTAATATAAATGAAGTGTATAATTTATAGTGATGTTTAGTGAGTTATTATAGTAATCCCTACTGGATTATTAATTTTATTAGTTTTAGCAAATTGTTTATTTTGTATTAGTAAAGTATTTTAGTTATAACAATAATAAAATGTATATGTTAAGGGTGTTTATAGTTCAGGTTGTTGATTTTTATGTCTTTATTTTTATGGTATATTAATTTGTTGTAATTTTTTTATTTTGATTAGTAAAACTGCAGACATGCAGCTATTTGGCCTTGCTTTTTAGAGTCTTAAAAATTATTTTAGCTTTGTGGTATTTGGTTTTTAGCTAGCAGTGGCTGGACACACAAAATGGCTGATGGCAGTAATGTCAAATTTAATTTTCCCATAGCACCACACCCCAGTATGTGCTCTAACCACTAGGCTAAAAGTTATAGGGGATATGCCTCCCCCTGCACTTGCCTTCAGGAGAAGGGTTCCTGGCTGCAGATTGCTGTGAGAGGGGCAGGGCTTAGGACACACCCCTCTCATGACCACCTCCCATTGGCTAGTATAGGCAGGACACCACCTAGCATGCTGGTTTTCGTGGATCGTGTTCTAAGGTGCCTCTCTCTCCATATCATTGTATAGGAAGTGTAGACACCTAACTCAGACTTTGTGCATTCCAGTGATTTTCTAGGTGCTTAAAAATTAGGCATTACAACACCTAAGTCCTTTTGTGGATCTGGGCCCATGTCTTATTTGACTGTAAAACTCCATGTGTGTTCTCCAGGTTACATAAATGATAAAAAAAAACTTACCACTGTTTATGGGCATTCGTCCCAACCCACCTGTACAAACTGCAAAGATAGGAAAGAAAGGGATTCATGAATAAAGCAAAACAAAAAGATCAGGTAAGCTAAGGCATTGTGGGGTCAGAGACAGGGTTGGGGTGGGCAAAGATTTTCCATCAAAAATTTTTTTTTGATGGAAAAGGCAGATTTTCAACTAAATGAAAATGTTCACAGAAAGTCTCGGCTTTTTGCTCAAAAATGTTCAGTGTTTTTGTTCAATAACTGAAAACTTTTCCATGAAAAGTCAAAATTTTCCATGGAGAAGAAAACAAAAATTGCAACCAGTTCCAGTTAATCTTGATAAGACATGCCATTGACAAGAAGTAAGGAATAAATGACTATGCCATGTGGCTTCTTTGGTACAGAGCCTGGATTAGGGACAGAGCTCACTGATTGGAACTGTCGTCCCTGGAACAGAGGGGAAGAGGAAACAAAGGAGAATGATGCTGGATTTGCAGCATGGTCTTAACTCTTAAGAAAACCCACCAAGCTCCATCCTATTTAGCCTGAGCTGCCTTGTATGACTGCAAAGATTCATAGAGATTTTAAGGCCAGAAGGGACCATTATGATCATCTAGTTTGAGCTTCTGCATTACACAAGCCACTGAACTTCATTAATTCTGTGCCCTTCACCACCCTGATTAGATGGGTGGCGGGTAGCGTAGGCAGGGGAAGGCTGTGCCTCCCCAAACAGCCTGGCATGGCACTGCCTGCTCTTCATTCCCAGGTTCCCTATTGCCTGCTTCCACCAGTTCCCTTTCTGCTCTTCTGTGGCCGAGAGACTGGGATAGGCAGGCTGGGGTCAGTACATATAAGGCCTGTGGCTGGAGGCGCTGAGGCTGGGGCCATGCCATGCCACCCGTCCGTCCGCCTGCCCGGCACTGGGGATGCTGGGACCACACTGCCCACCCTGCGATCCAGGGCTGGGGGCACTACTGGGCTGGAGCTGGAGGTGCTCCAGCCTCACCACCTGCCCACCCAGCACTGGGGCTTGGGGTGCTCCAACTATGTCATCCCCATGCTGTGCTGGGGCTAGGGACGTGCGGAGGGCAGGTGGCCACGCAAGGGGGTGTGCTCCAGCGGGGAAGAGGGGGTGGAAGGGGAGGGATGCGGCCTTGGGCTGACGGGGAGGGACTGGGGGCTAGCCTCCCGCAACAGTGCGTTCACCCGCCGCCCATGCCTGATTAGTAAGCAAGGCCTCCGACTTTGCTGAGATTCGGGGAATCGAACCCAGTTTGCGAACATGGCAGACCCATCCAGCCTTGCTGCATCTCAAAAGTTGTAAGTGGCACAGTATTATTTACACCAGTTAGCAGAAGAGGTGAGTCTACAACTCATGGCCTCCTGATTCACAATTCAGTGCATCTTTCACTTTGAACCAAGTGCCACACCTGAGACGAACCAAAGTCACTTGGTGTCTACAGCTACTGCCTAGCCCAATAGGTCCAAGTGCCTCCCGTACCAGTGTTGAAATGGGGAAAGGAAGTGACATTCTGGTACTTCAGTATGATTGGGGCCCTTCATTTTCAGTTTTTCTTTAATTTAACTTTTCCCGGGAATTTATTGGTGTTTATTACGATAACAACAAAAACAGGTGAAAATTGGTGGAAAAAACTATTAATAATTTTTCTGGGTAAATATCAGGATTTATTTTGGTGGATGGAAGGACAGGGGAAAAATGTATTCAGTAGATTAATACTTTGATGAATGGAATTCAGTATGGCTTGCTGCAGAACTAAAACAAACTCAAAACACAACGCTGCTTCTGAGTTTAAGAAAACAATACACCTCTAATCCTCAAATAAATCTTCAGAGCTGGCGTGAGTGCCTATTTGCTTGTTGTGTGTATCTTCTAAACTAACACATAGCCTGACTTCAACAGGCAGCTTTGCAAACACACACAAACTAATGTATTATCGTAATACATAGATCTCATGCAATGTATTGTATTTTCCTAATACAAGAAGTTATTTTTTATATATTTGAATGATACAAGAGTAGGGTGAAAATCGGAAAAAAATGAATAATACTTTTTATAAAGCCTGGGATTTTTTTCGGTAAAAATCGATTTAAACTGAAACCGAAGGGGCTTCAGTATGATTTATGGATTATCTCTCCGATCCTCCATTAACCAGAACTCTCTGTTGTTGAAACAGGGTCATGCTTCGTCTACGTCTATGAACCCCAGAGAACAGCATTTCCCATGACGTTGGGGTAATGGGAGTGGTGCTGTATCTTGAACTCCAAAGACCTGCATCATCATCATCATCATCATGACAGAGCGGCTGCCGAAAAGGAAATGCTTTGTATGTCCAGTTACTAAGAAGAGCGAGAAGATTGGCATGGGAGTAAGAGGTGATTTGGAACCATCATCAGGTGTGTGCAATCACCCCCATGACCCTTACCCGTGGTACAATACCATCAGCCAGCGACAAGAGAACCGATATGGCAATACAGGACGGGCTTTGCTATTGAAGCCATATGAAAAGAAATGAAAAAATTGAGTGTTTAAAAGGAAAAATTATAGTTTGGGAAGGAGGTCAAGACTGCAGCAGAGCCCTCGTGCCCAGTGGACGCTTGTATTCATCTAGGGGGCTGGACTGGTAATGCGTCGCTGTTCGCAGTTAATGGGATGATATTAGCTCCGCCAGGCAGGGCTGTGCTGGCATTCAAATTGCTCCAATTTAAACACCAACAGGACTCCCGGCGGTGCTGCATCTCAGCAAATGGGGCTTCCTTCGGCTTACTTACCGCATTTGTCACTCATTTCACTCCTGACCACGTCCTTCACTTCTTCTTCCTGTGTTTACAGCAAGCAAAGCTTGGGTTTAGAATTGGTTTCTATGGTGAGTGACACCAGCACCTCCTCTTCCATTCCATGGCCCCCAGCTACCTGGGGCCTCTGACTCTGCCCCCTTGGCCAGTGGATGTAAATTACACTCACTTTACGCCTGCTGCCGGAGTGGTGGAAAGGGACCCTGGTGTCACTGAGAATCAGGTTCAGGGTATGCAGCTTGTGGATAACTCGTCTAAAGCAATTCTGAAATACATTCGATTAGGGCTGTTTTATAACGTAACTAAATCTCTCTTCAGTGGCAGGTGTTGCGCTGCACAGGTGAGAATCTACACAGACCTAAAGTCACATAAATGCCTGTTTCTTCCTCCAACGCTATTTCATGATTAGAGGTAAAAACAATGAGGAGTCTTTGTGGCACCTTAGGGACTAACAGATTTATTTGGGCATAAGCTTTCGTGGGCTAGAACCCACTCAAATAAATTTCTTAGTCTCTAAGGTGCCACAAGGACTCCTCATTGTTTTTGCTGATACAGACTAACACGGCTACCCCTCTGAAACATGATTAGAGGTCAACTTGTCAACTACTGGAAATGACCCACCTTGATTATCACTACAAAAGGTTTTTTCCTCCCCGCTCTCCTGCTGGTAATAGCTCACCTTACCTGATCACTCTCCTTACAGTGTGTATGGTAACACCCATTGTTTTGTGTTCTCTGTGTATTTCAATCTCCCCACTGTATTTTCCACTGAATGCATCCGATGAAGTGAGCTGTAGCTCACGAAAGCTTATGCTCAAATAAATTTGTTAGTCTCTAAGGTGCCACAAGTCCTCCTTTTCCTTTTGCGGATATAGACTAACATGGTTGCTACTCCGAAACCTATGATTAGAGGTGTTTGGTTTCTCAGGGTATGTCTACACTGCAGACAGGAGGTGTGACTCCAGGACGTGGCAGCATATCCAAGCACAGACGACTTTTTCCTCCCCATACTGGGGGGGGCACAATCTAAAGGGGAGGACACGTGATTGCCCCATGTGTCTCCTCTATCCTGCATCTACCTCAGCCTTGGGCCCAGCTCGGGGCCGCTGCACTCTCACCCCCCGCATGTTACCTGCCGGGGGGGGACCTCTGTCCTTCTCCCACTGCACCACCCTCCCCACACCCAGCATGGTTGGGGTGGTGGCGTCAGCCCACTCCCTACCCAGGCCCAGCTGCCGTGGACAGGGGCCGAGCGAGCTGGAAACGTGCTGGGGGCGGGGAGAGGGCACTCCGGCTCGCTCGGCCCCCGTCCTGGCAGCTGGGCCCGGGCGGGGAGTGGGCGGCCGGCTCCTCCCCAGCCAGGCTGTCGCAGGCAGCTGCTGCACCGCACGGAGCAGCGACCCGAAGAGGCCGGCTTGAGCTGTGTGAGCAGCGGCTCCCTCCCTCTGCCCGCCCAGACCCGGCTGCCAGGGAAAGCGGCTGAACCAGGGGCATAGCCACAGGTGAGCTGCGGTCCAGCCACTTAGCATCCAGGCTGCTTCGCCAGCCCCGGCTCTCTGGCTCGGGGGAAGGGGCGGGGCGAGGACGGGGGCTCGGGGGAAGGGGCGGGGCGAGGGCTCGGGGGAAGGGGCAGGGCGAGGGCGAGGGGGAAGGGGCGGGGCGAGGGCGGGGGCTCAGGGGAAGGGGCGGGGCGAGGGCGAGGGGGAAGGGGCGGGGCTAGGACAGGGGCTCAGGGGAAGGGGCGAGGGCGGGGGCTCAGGGGAAGGGGCGGGGCGAGGGCGGAGGCTTGGGGAAGGGACGGGGCGAGGGCTCGGAGGAAGGGGCAGGGCGAGGGCGAGGGGGAAGGGGCGGGGCGAGGGCGGGGGCTTGGGGGAAGGGGCAGCACAAGGATGGAGGTTCGGGGGAAGGGGCAGGGCGAGGGCAGGGGTTCAAGGGAAGGGGCAGGGTGAAGGCTCAGAATAAAGGGCGGGGTGAGGGAGGGGGCTCGGGGGAAGGGGCGGGGAGAGGACGGAGGTTCGGGGGAAGGGGTGGGGCAAGGGCAGGGGTTCGGGGGAAGGGGCGGCACGAGGGCGGGGGTTCGGGGGAAGGGCAAAACGAGGGCGGGGGCTCGGGGGAGGAGTGGGGCAAGGGCGGGAGTTCGGCGGAAGGGGCGGGACGAGGACTCAGGGGAAGAGGCGGGGCGAGGGTGGGGGCTAAGGGGAAGGGGCGGGGCGAGGGTGGGGGCTAGGGGGAAGGGGCGGGGCGAGGGTTCAGAGGAAGGGACAGCACGAGGATGGGGGTTCACGGGAAGGGGCGGGGCGAGGGCTCAGGGGAAGGGGCGGGGTGAGGGCGGGGGCTCGGGGGAAGGGGCGGGGCGAGGGCGGAGGTTCAGGAGAAGGGGCGGGGCGAGGACGGGGGCTCGGGGAAAGGGGCAGGGGCGAGGAGGGGGGCTCGTGGGAAGGGGCGGGGCGAGGACGGGGGCTTGGGGGAAGGGGCGGGGCGAGGGCGGGGGCTCGGGGGAAGGGGCGGGGCAAGGGCGGGGGCTCGGGGGAAGGGACGGGACGAGGGCAGAGGCTTGGGGGAAGGGGCAGCACGAGGATGGAGGTTCGGGGGAAGGGGCAGGGCGAGGGCAGGGGTTCGGGGAAAGGGACAGCGCGAGGGTGAGGGCTCAGGGGAAGGGGCGGGGCGAGGGCTCGGGGGAAGGGGCGGGGCTAGGACAGGGGCTCAGGGGAAGGGGCGAGGGCGGGGGCTCAGGGGAAGGGGCGAGGCGAGGGCGGGGGCTCGGGGAAGGGACGGGGCAAGGGCTCGGGGGAAGGGGCGGGGCGAGGGCGGGGGCTTGGGGGAAGGGGCAGCACAAGGATGGAGGTTCGGGGGAAGGGGCAGGGCGAGGGCAGGGGTTCAAGGGAAGGGGCAGGGTGAGGGCTCAGAGGAAGGGGCGGGGTGAGGGAGGGGGCTCGGGGGAAGGGGCGGGGAGAGGACGGAGGTTCGGGGGAAGGGGTGGGGCAAGGGCAGGGGTTCGGGGGAAGGGGCGGCACGAGGGCGGGGGTTCGGGGGAAGGGGCAGAACGAGGGCGGGGGCTCGGGGGAGGGGCAGGGCAAGGGCGGGAGTTCGGCGGAAGGGGCGGGACGAGGACTCAGGGGAAGAGGCGGGGTGAGGGTGGGGGCTAGGGGGAAGGGGCGGGGCGAGGGCGGGGGCTCGGGGAAAGGGGCGGGGCGAGGGTTCAGAGGAAGGGACAGCGCGAGGATGGGGGTTCAGGGGAAGGGGCGGGGCGAGGGCTCAGGGGAAGGGGCGGGGTGAGGGCGGGGGCTCGGGGGAAGGGGCCGGGCGAGGGCGGAGGTTCAGGGGAAGGGGCCGGGCGAGGACGGGGGCTCAGGGGAAGGGGCAGGGGCGAGGACGGGGGCTCGGGGGAAGGGGCAGGGGCGAGGACGGGGGCTCGGGGGAAGGGGCGGGGCTCGGGCTCGGGGGAAGGGGCGGGGCAAGGGCGGGGGCTCGGGGGAAGGGACGGGGCGAGGGCAGGGGCTTGGGGGAAGGGGCAGCACGAGGATGGAGGTTCGGGGGAAGGGGCAGGGCGAGGGCAGGGGTTCGGGGGAAGGGACAGCGCGAGGGTGAGGGCTCAGGGGAAGGGGCGGGGCGAGGGCTCGGGGGAAGGGGCGGGGCTAGGACAGGGGCTCAGGGGAAGGGGCGAGGGCGGGGGCTCAGGGGAAGGGGCGGGGCGAGGGCGGGGGCTCGGGGAAGGGGCGGGGCGAGGGCGGAGGCTTGGGGAAGGGATGGGGCGAGGGCTCGGGGGAAGGGGCGGGGCGAGGGCGGGGGCTTGGGGGAAGGGGCAGCACAAGGATGGAGGTTCGGGGGAAGGGGCAGGGCGAGGGCAGGGGTTCAAGGGAAGGGGCAGGGTGAGGGCTCAGAGGAAGGGGCGGGGTGAGGGAGGGGGCTCGGGGGAAGGGGCGGGGAGAGGACGGAGGTTCGGGGGAAGGGGTGGGGCAAGGGCAGGGGTTCGGGGGAAGGGGCGGCACGAGGGCGGGGGTTCGGGGGAAGGGGCAGAACGAGGGCGGGGGCTCGGGGGAGGGGCAGGGCAAGGGCGGGAGTTCGGCGGAAGGGGCGGGACGAGGACTCAGGGGAAGAGGTGGGGCGAGGGTGGGGGCTAGGGGGAAGGGGCGGGGCGAGGGCGGGGCTCGGGGAAAGGGGCGGGGCGAGGGCGGGGGTTCAGGGGAAGGGACAGCGCGAGGATGGGGGTTCAGGGGAAGGGGCGGGGCGAGGGCTCAGGGGAAGGGGCGGGGTGAGGGCGGGGGCTCGGGGGAAGGGGCCGGGCGAGGGCAGGGCTTCGGGGGAAGGGGCGGGGCGAGGACGGGAGCTGGGGGGAAGGGGCGGAGCAAGGACGGGGGCTCGGGGGAAGGGCAAGTGCACCGGCGGGGTCTTGGGAATAGGGTGACCCGACAGCAAGTGTGAAAAATCGGGACAGGGAGTGGGGGGTAATAGGCGCCTATATCAGAAAAAGCCCCAAATATCGGGACTGTCTGTATAAAATAGGGCCATCTGGTCACCCTACTTGGGAGAAGGGGCTGTGCGGGGGTTGGAGCCATGGTTTTGGTGTCAGTGGTCCCCCCACTGTTAGCAAACTTCCACTTTCCCTGCTTCACACATGTCTGATCCAGAAGCCAGGCTGGGAATCTTAAGAGAACAGGCTCTCTGCTTCTGATGCTTCCCGGTTCCGGGGGGTCAGACAGAATCACAGAAGATTATGGTTGGAAGTGACCTCAGGAGGTATCTAGTCCAGGGGTTCTCAACCTTTTTCTTTCTGAGGCCTCCCCCTCAAACACGCGATAAAAGTTCCACGGCTCACCTGTGTCACAACATCCAGTTTTCTGCATATAAAAGTCAGGGCTGCCATTAAGGGGTAGCAAGCAGGACAATGGCCCAGGGCCCCAGGCACAGCGGGCCCCGTGAAGCTAAGTTGCTCAGGCTTCGGCTTCAGCCCCCGGTGGCGGAGCTCAGGGCCCCAGGCTTCAGCCCCATGCAGCGGGCCTTCAGCTTTCGGCCCTGGGCCCCAGTGAGTCTAACATGGGCCCTGCTTGGTGGACCCCCTGAAACCTGTTTGAGGCCCCCCCATGGGGCCCGGACCCCTGGTTGAGAACCACTGAACTAGTCCAACCCCCTGCTCAAAGCAGGACCAACCCCAACTAAATCATCCCAGCCAAGGCTTTGTCAAGCCGGGCCTTAAAAACCTCTAAGGAAGGAGATTCCACCACCTCCCTAGGTAACCCATTGCAGTGCTTCACCACCCTCCTAGTGAAATAGTTTTTCCTAATATCCAAGAGCATCTTCTCTGATTCTGTTCCGGCACCTCTGCCCCATGCTGAAGCCACAGGCAACCATGGCAACAGAGGTTATATATTTACAGGCTTTTCTATTGCGCTTGTCTTCCCAGTATACGAATGCCTAGTGGAAATGAAAGTATTAACCCTAACTGCACCCCTTTCATTTCCCTCATTTAACAGATGAGGAGACAGAGGCCCAGAAACATTAAGGGACCATCCCTAAAATCACACAGAGAACTGGTGGCAAAGACAGGGAGAGAACTCCATTCTCCTGCATCCCACCCCTGAGGCTTAACCACCAGACCCTCCTTCACTCAAGTCAAAATACAAAATAAACCAATCCTTTGGGAGCCTCACTCACTTTTCCAGGTGTCGCCAAAGTGTTCCCACTGATTCTTATTATACAGGTAGCCGCCCTGATTCACTTCACCTTTGTTCCTCACTCTAAGCCAGGCCTAACCCATTGCTCCATACACGTCGTCCCCCGCTGATCTTAATGATTCTGTTTCATGATATGGGAAGGGACACTTCCTGTCACCTGAAAGTTGGGTTTCTCCTCATCATCTTGCTATATCTTCATCTGGAGTTAATGGCGTTGTGGCTTCTGTTTTCTTTTGCCATCTTCCTTCTTGGGTGGCTTTGTCCATCACCTTAATTTCCTCAGTTCTTAGTCTTAGTTTCTTCCTGGCAGCTGTTTCTCTGCTGACTTACCTTCTCCTGCATGATTCCATTTCACAGCTCTCATTCAGACCTATCTACCAATTTTAGGGTTTTTACACAGCCGCCCAGCCGTAGTACCTGGGTGCCTTCCATGTAAAACCGATCAGCAAAAGCAAAGTCCCTATTTGAACTTCATGGAGTCTCAGCTTCTTCCCACTTTTACGAAATAAACAATCTGCCTGCGGTAGGGTTATGCTGTTGGTGGACTGTTGGTATGTTAGTTTGCTTTTGGGGTGGGGAGATAAATGTCAGCATTGTGAATGTCATTCCTGTTACAAAAAGAACAGGAGTACTTGTGGCACCTTAGCAACTAACAAATTTATTTGAGCATAAGCTTTTGTGGGCTACAGCCACTTCATCGGATGCATAGAATGGAACATATAGTAAGAAGAGATATATATAGATATATACAGAGAAGGGGGAAGTAGCCATACCAACTGTAAGAGGCTAATTAATTAAGATGAGCTATTATCAGCAGGAGAAAAAAACTTTTGTAGTGATAATCAAGATGACCCATTTAGACAGTTGACAAGAAGGTGTGAGGATACTTAACATGGGGAAATAGATAGCTCATCTTAATTAATTAGCCTCTTACAGTTGATATGGCAACTTCCACCTTTTCATGTTCTCTGTCTATATATATATATATATCTTCTTACTATATGTTCCATTCTGTGCATCCGATGAAGTGGGCTGTAGCCCATGAAAGCTTATGCTCTAATAAATTTGTTAGCCTCTAAGGTGCCACAAGTACTCCTGTTCTTTTTGCAGATACAGACTAACACGGCTGCTACTCTGATTCCTGTTACAGGGGACAGGTTTTGTCAAAGCTTCTTTCTGCAGCTCAAAACCAAGGGCACACTTCTGTCTCCTCATTGCTGTTGGACAGTCTGGTCTTGTCCCACCCATGGAACTCCTACCAATGTCAACAAAAAGCAGAGGATCCACGCTGAGGATGGGAGAGGAGAAGTTTGCCCCTAGTCCAACACCCTCCGAGAGCAGAGCTGCGGTCTGCTTTGCTGTTACACTGCTCTCTGCATTCTCTCTGACTCAGCGTGCATCTAGCTGACATCTTATCAGTCACTAATAGTCCACTGTGATGCACACTCGTCTACTGGAGCCATTCGGAATGAATTTGCTCTGAGTGTCTCTGTCCTCCTCCATACCTCTTAGGCATCATTTGCCCTATTTTCTCTATTCTGGTTTGTGCAATAGGCTGTTGATTTGGGGATAAAGTACTCACAGAAAGGCTAGGATCTCCTTTCTCTCCTTTCAGACCAGCTGGACCATTTTCTCCCTGTTAAAAACACTTAGGTAATTACAGAGGTTCAGCAGATTAGGCAGCAAATGTCTCCAGCAGTAAATGCATCCTGAACAGAAAAAGATGCTAAAGAAAGAGCGGGAGGGACCACAAGGTTCAAATACAGTGTTTTCCCGTAAATTTAAGAGACACCAGAAAATAGGTCAGTAAACTGAAATTGCCAGATTCATCCCAATGCAGGAGAGGAGGGGATACATTAGGGGGATGGTTAAGTCTTCCTGATTCTGTGGACTGCACTTGCCCCAGCTTCCAAAGGAGCTAGAACAGCCCAGAGGTTGCTCTAACATATGCTATTTGCATACGGTCCCTAAGGGACCATAGTCCAAATAAGAATCTGCTTTGCACTGATGGTCCACTCCCAGCTGTCTGAATGGACCTCTGACCCCTGATGTGTCCCCTGCTTTATTCCAGATCTCCTCATGCCAGGTGAATTCTCAGCTAGCCAGCTACAGACAAATTCGGGCTCTGTTGCATTATCTGAGTGGAGGAAAAGTTCTTGGTTGGGGATAGAATCTGGTCTCAAAACTGAGCTACTTTACACTCCTGTAATTCAAATGCCAGATAGAATTACATTCTGGTGGCATCATAGTCACAACCTTGAGAACACAATGCCAGCACCCTCAAGGGAAACAACAAGCAGGATGGAGGATTTCTCTGCTCAATGCAGACAACTGTCCTACAAAAGTTGCTCTGAGCCACTTCCAACCAAATCTGTTGATTACAAATTGCTACGCTAAAAAAAAGCCCACACAGCACAGGGCGAGTTGTCCAAATGAGAGCCGCGATGGCCATTTTTCTGAATCTGTGACCACCTAACGGGGGCGAAAGCACTGGAACAAATTGCATCAGCCTCAAAGGCTAAACCTGTTAGGGGGCAGAGCTGCCATGGCCACTCATTGCAGCAGCAAAAGAGCGAGTCGGGGTGTCAGCACCTGCGGCAGATAAAACCTCCGCCAGAAATATGACTCGGTAGCAAAGATCTAAAGCTGGCTGAGAAGAGAGTATAAACAGAGGATGATTTCAGAATCGTTCAGCCCTTTGCCAGTCAGTCCTCAGGCTCTGCCACCGTACCCAATTCCTGGCCAGACTAATAGGGGTGAATGATTTACGCTGCTTGTCTCTTGCCTCATTTTGCCTTCCATCTGGCTAACTTCATTACTGGAGTATGGGCAATTTTATGCATTTGACTTGCTTGCAGAACAACATAAAACCCTTCAGTTCTTGCATCTGCTGCTGTTTTTAGGTTGCCTGGTCGAGACGTAATTTCCCTCTCGCTAGCAATGCAAATAGAGACAGCAAATACGGTCAAAAACGGGAGCTTAAAGTTAGACCGATTCCATAGTCAGACCTGTAAATAAGTGGCCCGGTTTTCCGTAGCGAGCGCAATCAGCAGCTTGCGGGGTGATCTGCCCTCTGGCAAATCAGACCACTTATTTAGAGGCAAAAACACGGGCTCAGAATCCTAACTTTAGGCTCCCGTTTTTGAAAGTCTTGGCCCTGGCTTTTTCAGCTAGATTAGCTGGGTGAAATGAGCTCTGCCTAGCTAGCTAGTCAAGTGCTCTCTGGAACCCTCAGAGGATGTAGGAGCGCATTATTTAATTGGACTGCATAACCCTCTCCAGTCAATTAAAAGGGGGAGGCTGTGAAGGAGAGTGGGCCCCAAATACGATGTTTCCCAAAGAAGTGTGACAAACATGGTTGGCGGTGAGGGTTGGCACATTGCAAATGCCTAAAACAGACAGGCAGTCTAGCCAGGATTGTGTTGCAGAGCCCAGATCACTGACCCTGAGTGGGTGTCTACACTGGAGCTGGAGGTGTAATTTCCAGACATGCTGGCTGTGATGGAACTAGAGTGCTAATAAGAGAAGTATAGCTGCAATGGTGAGAATAGTGGGACGGGCTAGCCACTCGATTTCACCTCAGATTTCAGACAGGATTAGATTCGGGTTGGTTAGCCCTGTCTGCTGCTTGCACCACTGCAGCTACACTGCTATTTTCAGGGTGCTACAGAATGCCGGCACTCTGGGTCAACACGCTGTCTGTACACAGAGCGGTGACTTTCCACAAGGCCAGCAAATCAAACCCAAAGTCGACAGCCTTAACCCAAGACCTGATCGGATGGACTTTTCTCCTGAGCTAACAGGGGGAACGATACTAACAAACCCTGCTCCCAGAGCTCAGCTGAACATTGGCCTGACCCTCTGTGTATTGAAGCCAGTGGATGCCTTTCTGTGGAGTTCAGTGAGAGTCGGCTCAGACTCATTATTATGGCAGAGCATGGAACTGAATCTAGATGTCCCGAACCTCAGCCCAATGGCCTATTATTATTCAATATTTGTATTACCGAAGTACCTAGGAACCCCAGTCATGAACCAGGGCCACCATTGTGCTAGGCACTGTACTAACACAGAACACAAAAAAATGTTCCCTTCCATAATCACCCCGACTCCAGCTTCAGCTTTGTTTTCTAAGCTAACTGAGCAGTTCTCAGAACTCACCTTTTCTCCTTTGTTGCCAGGAGTACCTGAAGGACCCCTGAGGCAGAGCTGAGGTCTTCCTCTTCTACCTCTTGTACCCTAAAACATATATCAAAAAGGATCATTCTAGTCTATGTGATTGGCCAACTTCCACAGATGTCCCCCCAAATCCTATTCTCGGCATAGCAAGACTTCAGACATCAAAGGCAACTCGGGCAAACATCTGGAGTTCAGGTGCTGCCAAAATACTTCCCCTTCCACCAAACGTATCAGTTTATGCTTCAGCCCCAGTACCTGGCTCACCGCAGCAAATAAGAATCCCAGGGGACAGCAAGCTGAGCATCTCTTTAGAGTTTCCTCTGAGTCATCCCAGCAGGAGGGTGAGCTTTGCTCCTTCTGGGCCTTCCAGCAGCCAAGGATGTCAGCCCCCCAAACCCATGACTCTCAAGCAATCAGCCATTGCCCCCCTCTCCTCTTGGAGCACCCTCCTACAGGACAGCTCCCCCTAACCCTGTTCTTGGGGGTTCTCCAGGGAGGACCCAATTCCTGTCCTCCATCCAGGGTGGCTCAGGATCAACCTCTTGCTTTCTTTTCCAAGTAAGGCTGATAAGAGTTTGTTGAGTCCTGTCTCTGTTGGGAAAGGTCACCGGCTTTCACACACAGAGGCAGTAGTCGTTCGTCGTCCCGCCCGCCCCCGCCCTGTCTCCTTTCTGCCACTAATTTAAGAACCACCGTCTCAGTGGGAGGAAGAGGGCTCCTGGGGCCTTGACGGCTGCAGCTCCCTCCCACACGGGCATCTGGAGGGCCTCGGTGCTGTTCCTGAGGCTTTATCTTTTAACGTAGGGGAAACACAGGGAGCAGCGTGGGTGGGGAAGGCAGCGTCTCATGTGCGCTCTTTAATCAGTGCTAAAGCTAGCATCACTAATGATCTCTTACACAGCTTTTTCGGCATGTGTCACTTGTACTGCTAATAGAAAAGATCCGGCCTGTTTAAACATACATGAGGGTATCTCTTGCTTTCAGTTCCTCACGCCCTCTCGGCGGCTTTTAAACAGTTTTCATCTCCAGGGACGGCAGAGAAAGGGAATAGGGCAGGAGTGCCGGAAGCTCCCAAGAAGTGGGGGCCCCGCCCCCTGCTCCGCCTCTTCCCCTGAGGCCCCACCTCCTACTCCCCTTCTTCCCACACGGCCCCGCCCTCACTGCGCCTCCTTCCCCAGAGGCCCTGCCCCCGTGTCGCCTCTTTCCCCCCGAGGTCATAGAATCATAGAATCATAGAATATCAGGGTTGGAAGGGACCCCAGAAGGTCATCTAGTCCAACCCCCTGCTCAAAGCAGGACCAAGTCCCAGTTAAATCATCCCAGCCAGGGCTTTGTCAAGCCTGACCTTAAAAACCTCTAAGGAAGGAGATTCTACCACCTCCCTAGGTAACGCATTCCAGTGTTTCACCACCCTCTTAGTGAAAAAGTTTTTCCTAATATCCAATCTAAACCTCCCCCATTGCAACTTGAGACCATTACTTCTCGTTCTGTCATCTGCTACCATTGAGAACAGTCTAGAGCCATCCTCTTTGAAACCCCCTTTCAGGTAGTTGAAAGCAGCTATCAAATCCCCCCTCATTCTTCTCTTCTGCAGACTAAACAATCCCAGCTCCCTCAGCCTCTCCTCATAAGTCATGTGCTCTAGACCCCTAATCATTTTTGTTGCCCTTCGTTGTACTCTTTCCAATTTATCCACATCCTTCCTGTAGTGTGGGGCCCAAAACTGGACACAGTACTCCAGATGAGGCCTCACCAGTGTCGAATAGAGGGGAACGATCACGTCCCTCGATCTGCTCGCTATGCCCCTACTTATACATCCCAAAATGCCATTGGCCTTCTTGGCAACAAGGGCACACTGCTGACTCATATCCAGCTTCTCGTCCACTGTCACCCCTAGGTCCTTTTCCGCAGAACTGCTGCCGAGCCATTCGGTCCCTAGTCTGTAGCGGTGCATTGGATTCTTCCATCCTAAGTGCAGGACCCTGCACTTATCCTTATTGAACCTCATTAGATTTCTTTTGGCCCAATCCTCCAATTTGTCTAGGTCCTTCTGTATCCTATCCCTCCCCTCCAGCGTATCTACCACTCCTCCCAGTTTAGTATCATCCGCAAATTTGCTGAGAGTGCAATCCACACCATCCTCCAGATCATTTATGAAGATATTGAACAAAACGGGCCCCAGGACCGACCCCTGGGGCACTCCACTTGACACCGGCTGCCAACTAGACATGGAGCCATTGATCACTACCCGTTGAGCCCGACAATCTAGCCAGCTTTCTACCCACCTTATAGTGCATTCATCCAGCCCATACTTCCTTAACTTGCTGACAAGAATGCTGTGGGAGACCGTGTCAAAAGCTTTGCTAAAGTCAAGAAACAATACATCCACTGCTTTCCCTTCATCCACAGAACCAGTAATCTCATCATAAAAGGCGATTAGATTAGTCAGGCATGACCTTCCCTTGGTGAATCCATGCTGACTGTTCCTGATCACTTTCCTCTCCTCTAAGTGCTTCAGGATTGATTCTTTGAGGACCTGCTCCATGATTTTTCCAGGGACTGAGGTGAGGCTGACTGGCCTGTAGTTCCCAGGATCCTCCTTCTTCCCTTTTTTAAAGATGGGCACTACATTAGCCTTTTTCCAGTCATCCGGGACTTCCCCCGTTCGCCACGAGTTTTCAAAGATAATGGCCAAGGGCTCTGCAATCACAGACAGTCCTGTGCCTGCAGTCCTGTGCCTGCCCCACCTCTCCCCCCAAGGCCCTGCCTGCTGCTCGTTCTTCTCCATCCCCTCCCCATCCTCAGTCACCCATAAGGCAGGAAAAGGTGGGAGGGCAAAAGTGGGAGGGCCATGGCCCCCTGGTCTCCCCTGTTCTGGCATTCCTGGAACAGGGTCTCTGACGATGACCCAGGTGCTCCTCTGCATCAGTCACATGGTCCTGACCCCCTTGGGGAGCTCATCTTCCGAATGCCGGCAGAGGATTCGCGCAGCAGTGTCTATTTGGGACGAGGATTCTGCGGGAGCCCCTCGTATGATCGGGGCCTGTCAGCGGGGACCAGTGCACAAGAAATGGCTAAACCCTTTAACACAGACTGGGCACTAATTCTGCCTTCTGTAGGTACAAATCTCCCCATGACTTCAATGGCAGATCTGCCCGAGCAAGGACAGCAGGATCCGGCACACTGCAGTGAATCCAGGGCTGGATGCATCAGGCATCAGTTACATAGTACAAAAGGTGTGGCACTGGGGAACAGAACCAAGGCCTCATGTCCATCATTATAGGCCTCTAGCACTTGAACTGTGAGAGATTCTCCATTAGCTGGCAGTACAGATTTAAGGTGTATAATCTCTGCAGGTGAGTGGTGGGTCTAGACACGAGCTAGGAACATTGCAATTGGGCCTGGATGCGGAGTGCCTATAGAGACACCGGGATGCAGTGGCTGCAGCTTTCTCTCACTAGCCTTTGCTTGCGCTGACCGCCCTGATCCCACTCTCTCTGTGGCTTGGGCCTGCCTCTGTTCCGATTAACTCCCAGCAGCCCCAGGAACAAACAACAGCAGAGGCTACTTCTCTTAGGGTTCCCAACCCTCCCAGATTGGCTGGGAGTCTCCCAGAAAGGGCCTCCATCTCCTGGTCCCTACTGAAGCCATCCGGGAGATGTCCGGTGGGCGGCGCAGTGGGGCTAAGGCAGGCTCCCAACCTGCCTTAGCTCCGCGTGGCTTCCGGGAAGCTGTGACAGGTCCCTCTAGCTTCTAGGTGCAGGGGCAGCCAGGGGGTCTCTGCGCGGTGCCCTCATCCTGAGCACCAACTTCACAGCTCCAATTGGCCGGGAACCGCGGCCAATGGGAACTGTGGGGGCAGTGCCTGCAGGCAGGGGCAGCGTGCAGAGCCGCCTGGACACCCCTGAGCCTAGGAGCCAGACATGCTAGTCACTTCCTGGAGCTGTCTGAGGTAAGTGCCGCCCAGCTGGAGCCTGCATCCTGAACCCCCGCACTGTGCCCCAACCCCCTGCCCCATCCCTGAGCCCCCTTCCACACCCAAATGCCCTCCCACACCCCAACCCCCTGCCCCAGGTTCAGCCCGGAGCCCCCTCCCACACTCCGAACCCCTTGGATCCACCCCCCAGCCCAGAGACCCCATTCTCTCCCACACCCCAAACCCCTGCCCCAGCCTGGTGAAAGTGAGGGAGAGTGAGCGACGGAGGGAGGGGAGATGGAGTGAGTGGGGGTGGGGCCTCGGAGAAGAGGCAGGGCAGGGACATACCTCAGGGAAGCGGGGGGCAAGGGTGTTTTGGTTTGTGCGATTAGATAGTTGGCAGCCCTAACTCCTCGACGGAAGAAGCCAAGCACAGCATTCTTGCAAAGCAGCGCTGAGTGCCGTGATGGGTTACTTCAGAAGCAATGGAGGGGATTCTGGGCTGCGCACTCTTCACAAAGGCACAGAAATTAGAGGTGGAAGACATTATATGATGAGTGGAACTAGAGTGCCAAGTTTCAGGAGGGGCCCAATTTAGCGACGTGGCAGGCAGGCCAAGCCGTGGAAAGAGATCTTTGTGAAGCCAGCGGGGTGGCCAGTGTTACGTGCTTAGCTTCTGTTTCTACAATTTCTGTGTAAGAAACCTGGCTGGGCATGGCCCAGCAAGCCAAGCCAAGCCCAGCCAGGTTCCTTACACAGAAATTGTAGAAACAGAAGCTAAGCACGTAACACTGGCCACCTCGTCGGCTTCACAAAGATCTCTTTCCCACGGCTTGGCCTGCCTGCCACGTCGTTTTTTGCTAATGAAACAGAAAACACTGGTCATCTGATTCACCCCCCATCCTCCAAACACAGGTCTCTGCAGCCAGCTACAAGACAGACCTGTACTAAGAGCAGCTGCTCACCCGGGCCCCTGATCCAGCAACTCATTGTGCATGTGGGCAGACACCAGCCGCAACGTGAGTGCGAGGGTCTACCCATACACAGCCAGTTCCAAGATCAGGGCCCGGGCTTTCTGCAGAGAGAGCGCCACAGAACGTTTGGCACGCAAAATGAGGTGGATGAAGCCTCACCAATGGAAAGAGAAGAAGACAAGGAGATAGTGAACCAGTGTGTAATACCATAGAGGTGATACGGAAACTGGTGCGACCACTGCTGGAACACTGCGTCCAGTTCTGGTGTCCACAATTCAAGATGGAGGCTGATAAATTGGAGCGGGTCCAGAAAAGAGCCAGTAAAATGATTAAAGGATTGGAAAACCTGCCTTATGGTGATAGACTCAAGGAGCTCAATCTATTTAGCTTAACAAAGAGAAGGTTAAGGTGAGATGATTACAGACTTTAACGACCGACATGGGGAACAAATATTTAATAATGGGCTCTTCAATCTAGCAGAAAAAGGTATAACACAGTCCAAAGGCTGGAAGTTGAAGCTAGACAAATTCAGACTGGAAATAAGGTGCAAGTTCATATCAGTGAGGGTAATTAACCATTGGTACAAATGGGTGTGGTGGATTCTTGATCACTGCACACTTTTAAATCAAGATCTGCTCTAGTTCAAACAGTAATTAATTCAGGGAAGACCTATGGCCTGTGTTATACAAGAGATCAGACTAGATGATCAAAACGGTCCCTCCTGGCTTTATAATCTATGAATCCCTATGGAAACACAAAGCATGGAATGACATTACAAACACACTGACATTTACTACTTGACATCAACCCTGTCCTGAATTCATGGGAACAGGATCTGACCCAGTGTTTCCAATGACTATGTATCTATGCAGGCTGCACGGAACTACCGCAATGACGCTAAATTTCAATGTAGGTCACTGCTCTAGTGGCTCTGGGGCAGAGGTGGTTTTCCCATGTAAAGGAACCAGAAATCTTCATGAGGTTCTCCTGCTAGAACTCCCAGGGAAGCATCTTCTCAGCAGGGAGGAATTGAGAGCTGGCAGGAGGTGAGGCCTCCCAACTCCACAGATCCAGGGGATCCATGGGGAAAGGGAACCCCATAATTCATGGCAGCAGGAACAGACCTGCCAGCGTTGGCTCCCATGCCACGCTGCTCTGCTGTCCGTTTCGCCATGCAGCATGGCTCCTTTGTAGCAGCAGGGGAGAGCATCCTATGGGAGGTGAAGCTGCTTTGGGAATCTTTAACTCCAGATGGGACTGCCAGGTGGAAATCCACGGGGCTGAATAAAAGTTCCGGCTTGTGTGAATGGCCAAGCCCATTGTGCTACCTTCTCCTGTGCTCAGCCAAGCCCTGGGACACTCCTTCTGCATGGAGTAGTGCTGCTCTCTTCCCTTGCATGCTCTGAAGGGAGTTGAGGTCCCCTCTGCCTGCATAAGCTGAAGGGACAATCTGGGACACCAGGCTCAAATTCTGCAACCTCTCTAAAACACATGGGGCCATGCACTAGTGTAACAGAGAGCAAGATTTGGCCCTGTGAACATGCCAAAGCTAACTGCATGCCTCTTATTGCAGAAAAAAAGTTCTAATGAACATTTGGATAGCACCACTGGACAAGTGTTATTCCCATTGTAAACTCCTCTTCTCAGGGTTTTAGAACTTCGATGGGAACCTTGATCTGGACTGGATCTGGACTGATAAAACTGAGTGTGGATTTTAACTAAGGAGAGCAAAAAAGGAAGTTACACCTCATAAGCCAGATGACTCCAAATGTGCTTCCTACAGCACCATTGGGGTCAGTTTCTGCATCGCGCTCTTCCATAGTGGTTTGATGTTTGCTACAGTAAGGGATGATATAGGCCCATATTTAGTACCAAAGATACTTCAGCAAATGAAGGCCTGTTATTTTGTTTGAGCTTCTGCATCACAGAGTATATTTTGTCTAGATCAGGCCCCTCTTTTATAATATCTCCAAGTACATAATTAAGTTATTAAATCTGACAATTACCATAATGAATGCAAGCTAGAATTAGTTGTGTTCACCTCATTCGCCCTTATCTAGTTGTCTCCTCTCTAGGGGCATGATCCCCCACTGCCCTGCACCTTGCATCAACATCTACACACCTGTGCCAAAGTGGGCATAAAGCACTACCAGCATTTTATATCCCACTCACTTTGTACAGACTTAAATGATGACACACGGTACAGGGCAATGGAAAAATCAGGCTGCAGATCCATGCACGCTGCACTAAAGACATATTTACTACCTTCGTGTGGTCCAAGATAGGTGTCCAGTGGAAGTCAGGAGAGGACTATCTTGTGATTAATTATTGCTCATTTCAAACAGTGGATTTGGAAGCACTCTTTGTATCCCATGCTCAAACAGAAGCCAACAGGAACTTGTTCCATTGGAAGTTGTTCCATTCAGTCTTTTGGCCAAATTTTGAACCACTTGGAAACTACGTGTCGTAGATTAATGAAGCAAATGGAACTCTTGAGGTCCAAGCTCAGTTTGACTCTGATGCAATGAGCCCAAGACTGCTCTGTGTTCTGCTTTTCTGTCTGTCTATTTTGGGTCATCCCAGGAAATGAGGTATGAATGACTTCCACAGGAGAAACTCTATTTGTCTAGCACAGACATTATCACTCATACCAGCTCTGCACATCAAATTCTCTGCATCTCCTTACATGATGGTATTTGCTACATGATACTTTATCCCTCCCCATTCCCACACCCCGCAAGTGGCTGGCTGATGGTGAGAGAGTCTTAAGTACTTGGGTAACGTGGCATAATGGTTAAAAGCAAAAACATTGTGTCTTTGCCCCTCCCCCCCCATGTGTTGTTTTCCTGAAGCAGAGACACAACTTACCTTTCCTCCAGGAGGTATTTTACAGAAACAATTCACCCACCTGTGATGCTGTCTGATTAAAGATGACTATTTATTCATTGATATTACCACTGTTATATAATTTATAACCACAAATCTTGTACAAAGTGAATCATGTAAGGTATCGATGGAAAAGTTACAGTCTATCAAGTATGATTATCCTGGTTAAATCCATGTATCATCTCTATAGCGGATGTTATGACTATTGGCTATGGGACCTTGTGCTGTATTCCCGGGAGACACCCACCAGATGGATTTATATCAGGGCTAGACAGCTCTGTATGGATGGTCCAACAAGGACACTCAGCTCTCACAATGGGCGATTGAAGAAACTCATCCTGCCCAGTAGGTCTTCCTGCGGATGCCTCAGACAGCAAGGAGCCAATGACTACTTCCCTGTGATCCAGCAAACCATGTAAGGACATCTGATATGCTCATGTGACCCTAGACTCCATCTTGGGCCAGTAATTTTCCACACACAGTGGCCGTGGGCTTTGTTTGGGACAGTAATTTTCCATGCACATGGCAGAGGATATAAAAGACCCCTGAGAGATCTCCATTTTGCCTCTTTTTCTGCTCTAATCCTCTGGACTGTGGATTTACAAAAAATGGAGCATCTTGAACTATGGACTGAGGACCCTCCAATCTTTTGGAAGTTACCAGAGACACCTTACAAGCCAGCAAGCTATTCTGGCTTTGCAATCATTTGTATGTATATGATCTGTTCATCATTTATAACCCTCTTCTTTTCTTTTAGTATTAAAATCTTTAGTTAGTTTACTAAGGATTGACTGGAGCATGATATTTGAGTAAGATCTGGGATTCGTATTAACCTGGGGACATGTGTCTGATCCTTTGGGATTAGAAAGAACCTCACATCTGGTGACATAGGTTTTCAATAACCTCTCACTATATTAGATTGGGTTGCCTAGATGGGAGCCAAGGGCTGGAGTTCCTAAGGGGGACTTTGTTTGGCTTCTGATTAATTGGTGTGGTGCTGCAGAAGCTCTTTTTTTACTGGTTTGGCGAATCTAAGTATAGAGTAAACCACTAGCTCTGGGGATTGTCTGTCCTATTTCATGCAGTCTTCCCTGAGTGTGACATTTTCAGTGTGGCCCATCCCAGTCACCCGGTCACACCACCACAGATGTGCAACATGCAGCCACCTCTGGTGTGAAACATGACACACTACAGAGGACTGGACTAGATGACTCTTGAGGTCCCTTCCAGTCCAACGATTCTATAAGCCCTCACCTATTCACTTACACTTCACTGATTTTTAAATGCCCATTTACAGATTAATTTATGGGAAACGGTTGGACTTTCAGACATTTACCTCTTCTAAGCATTTCTCATGTTCTTGATTCTTTTGACGTTCATTTACTTTTATCATCTTGCTGAAGGTTGAAACTCAGCCATTCCCTGCAGCTCAGTCGAGAGGTATGTTTTTATTTTTAGTTCTGTTTCATTGGCAGATTTCTTGCTTATTTAATAAATGATGCTCGTGGGTTGCTGATTAGCATTAATCTACAGTATCCTCTGCTGTATTATGCTTGCCTGGACTCTTCATTATCATAAAATCCGGGGGCAGGACATTCACATTCCTAAATAGCATTAGCCTGTCTCATTTCCAAGTCTTTTTGTTATATTTCAAAAGGAGCCCAGCATGTCTTGTGTGCAAAGACACATCTTAAAGATGACCCACAAATAGAGCTTTAAAGCATCCAACTGCTTCAGAAATGTAGGCACCAAATACCCCAAATGTCTAGAGTTGTCGGGGCACATTCACTGTGCTAGCAGCTTAAAATTTGCCATGCTTTCCTTTCTTATTTAGTTCTCCAGTTCCTGCCCTGGAGACTTTCCACCATAGACAGGAAAAGGATGGGAGAACGGGCGTGTTGTTATCCCTATTTTATACATGGGGAGCTGATGCACAGAGAGGTTAGGTGACTTGTCCATGATCACAGAACAAGGAGGCTGCAGAGCCAGGATCAGAACTCGGATCTCCTGCAGCTGCCTAGCGGTCTTAGTTCTTTATCTCTGCACAGGCACGTCCTGCTCACCTCACAGAGTTAAAAGAACAAGAGCAGCAGCAAAGCCTGTACATGGACTGCTCTGAGTTCACGTTCCCATGTTGAGCAAGGTTTGAGACACCTCCAGCCCACGCCACCCCTCAGGGCTTTCTTTGGTTCTAAATGTGCTTTCGCCAGGCAGCTCTGTGTAGCAAGCTGTTCCCCTCTGCAGAAGCCCACTGAAGCCCAGTGGGACTGGAGGAGCAGGCACAGGGTCTGTCATGCCCACCTACAGTTCTCAACCTTCCTGTTGCTTAAGTACCTTTTCCAAGCAGTATCTAGCTGGCCCCTGTTGCCATAGTGACGGGCAGTATTTATCCTCACAACGCCCCAGCAAGGCTGTCAATACTCCCATTTTACAGATGGGGAACTGAGGCTAAGTGACTTGTCCAAGGTCACACAGGGGGTCTGTGGCAGAGCAGGGAGTCTCCCACTTTCGAGGCTAGCACCATAACCATGGGTCTGTCCTTCCTCTTACTGAGTCAGTAGCCCACAGGGGGGACCCTTCAAGTGGTTTACACGTGTGAGCCTTTTGAGAAGAGTTTTGCTTCAACTGGTTATTTCCCTCTCACCATCGATTTTAAATCTTGCCTCTTGGGTTACAATATGCCCCAGAGACTGTTGGCGAGGGCCAAACTCTGTTATCTGCCACACTGTCTGTGGAGAAGGCCGTGATTAGAGCTGGCTACATCACTTATTGTTGTCAGTTAAGTGCCTGTGTGCTGTCCGTATGCTGGCCCAGCCCTGCGCAGATAGTTGGTTCAGGAGACCTTGATCGTATTACCCAGAAAGAATGACCACCAGCATGGTTCAGAGATAAAGGCACTCGGCCAAGTTTATTGCCCTGAAGACACAGTTCTAGCGCCCTGGCTCCAGGGTTACAGGGACACTAACACACGAGCGTCCAGTGGCAATGAATGGCTTAGTCAGCAGCAGGAATTTCTGCTGCCCCCAAGGCCACACAAAGGGTTAAGGCGAGGCATCCCAATATTTATAGATGGAGGCAAACAACTCTCGTACCATCTTATGTGTTTCATGACATCTGCTTGTTACCTCCCCTTGTATCATGCTCCAGGTGTCTCCGGCACAACTTCCCTGTTCATCACCTCTAGCAGACCCTCTTATCTGGCACTAAGCCAGGATGTCCCTGGACTAAGCTTTTGGAGTGTGCTCTTGCACATATCCAATATCTGTCACTTATTAGGAGTGCCTGTGTTTTAGTGACACTGGCAATGCTTTTGCAAAGGTCATATAGTGAACTTGTAAACATCTGCTTTAATATATGGCCTGAGTTTGGTTCACAGCCTCTTGTGCAGGCCTCAGATCTTGCACCAGGCCCCATGCTCCAGGCTCTCTTTTTCTCCTCCAGTTACAGACTCTGAAAAGCCGAAGCCAGTGGGGTATATGGATGCTCAGCTCCCCTGAAAAGCAGGCTGCAAGCGACTGGCCTTGACTTTCAGGCTGCACTCAGCCGGCAAGCTCACACACCTCTAAACAGTCACCGGAGCTGTGTGAATTCTGCAGAGCATCTAATGCAATCTGCCCAGAATGTCTTACCTGTGGTCCTGGGTCACCCTGTGGTCCTTGAGATCCAGGAGGTCCAGCCATACCAGTCTTCCCCGGCAATCCAACCTGCCCTTTAAATCCGCCCAAGCCAGGAACTCCCTTGGCCCCCTGAGAATTCCAAACAGAGAGTGGGTCAGAGACTTCACTTCAAATACAAACGAGTATAGACGCGCCCTCCGGAAGATGGGGGTTTGCAAAGGCCTACCCAGCACATGCTTTCAGTGGGATTACTGGCAGTGGGAAATATATTAACCCTTTACATCTGGTTGTCCTATTAATAATGCAGTGAAATTATTTGAATGTTGGGGGGGGAGGGGAAGATGCCCTTTGCCAGCATAGACCCAGTGCATAGTTAATCCATCCCTTGCATTCACTACAGAGTCATGTCTCTGTGCCGTGCCCTCTGCTGCAACGTCAAAACAGCAGGACAAATACATTTGCGTCAGATGAAACTCCCAGAGCAACCTTGTTATCTCAGAGAAACTCTAGCCAAAGAGCCCCCCTATGCTAAGAGACTAATGGGGGTGGGGAAATTTTCTTGGCAATACCCATTTCCATTCCCCTGTCAATGCCAGGTGCAGGTGGGTAGAGCCTCTGCTAAGAAACAATGTTGATGGTCTTGGCATCTGAACTCTTCTATTTACCCACAGAACAGTGACTAACCACCTAGGTGCTCACCTGAGCCCCATCACTGAGCACCTCACAGATGTGAGTACCTCACAGATGTACTGATCCTCACAACTCCCGCTGCAAGGTAGGGCAGTGCTTTTATCCCCATTGTACAGATGGAGAATTGAGGTGCAATGTAGATTAAGTGACTCACCCAAGGTCAGGCAGGGAATCTATGCCAGAGCCAGAAATTAAACCCAGGTCTTGGGAGTCCAAGTCCTGTGCTCTTTCCACTAGACCATAATGCCTGCCCTGCCAACATGCTTCCACCCTCTGGTGTGCCCATCTGTAGGGCTGAGAGGGTTGTTCGGACTCCCTGGCCCATTCAATCCCCAACCTTTCTGCAGAGGCTGCCACCAAATGTGCCGATTGTGACCACAATCGTGGTCACAATGGCCACACCCTCACTACTTTGTGACATGGACACCATCCATCTGAGGGTGTTAAAGTGAGACGCCCAACTCATTTAACATGTGTCACCCAACACCCCCTGGAGGGTAACATGCTTCTCACTCCCTCTGGACCTGGGCTGGATGAGTCAGCAAGCCCGTAGGTGGAAAGGCTCAGTTACCAATACTTGAGCCATTAAATGCACACTAATCTGCACTAATGAGAATTCTCCTGAAGTTGCTAAGAGGAGAGAGAAGAACTTGAAGGAGGTGGAGGGGAAGACCTCAGTGACTCAGCCAAGCTGCATTTCTAATTCATGCAGCTGTTTCTTTTGAACACTAAAAATAGAAGCCCATCCATCTAAAGTAAAAGAGAGTCACATTAAACTATTCTGAAGGGAGAGTCAGCTCCTTCCCTCCCCCTCCTCAACTGCTCCAAAGCAAAGCTCTCTTGGAAATGAGATGGAGTGTGAGTCAGTCGGGTCACTGAGTGTTGGAGGATCAAGACGGGAGCCCCCCGACATGATTGATGCAATGCATTCCCCCTGCCCAACAGATCCTGTTTTCCCATTTAGCACAAGTGACCCCCGGTGACTCTCAGTTTAATTGTATCTCAGGCGCTGACTTGCATAAGCTCGTGCGTGGCTGCAATACAAAGGAGGCGCTCACAAGAGTGGGTGGCAGGCTTGGTAGCCACAAGGCTAGAACTTCTAAAGCAAACTAGCAAGAAAAAAGTATGAAACTCTTCTTCTCTCTCTTCTTTTATAGGATCCCATCAAGCTAGTCCCGATCCATGGTCCAGCCACTCCAGAATCCCGTCTCCAACAGGGTCCAAACAGATGCTTCAGAGGAAAGTGCAAGAAACCCACAGTAGGAAGAGGCGGGGTAATCTGCTCCCTGTGAAGGTGTCCTCCTAATCCCTAGCAGAGATTGAACTGAGCCCTGATGCATTGAGGCTTTATATCCCTTTCCAAATTTTTTTTGCATTAACCATTAAAACTCTGGATATTTTTGCTATCTATATAGAGGTCCAGCTTCCTCTGACTCTTGGCAATGGTTTGGCTTCAACAGCTTCCTGTGGCAATGAGTTCCACAGCCCAATTACACACTGAGTGAAAAAAATGCTTCCTTTGATCAGTTTTGAATGTGCCACTTTTAATTTAACTGCATGTCTCCTTGTCCTTGAGAAATGAGACTGGAGAAAAGAAGCTCTCAATCTACTGTCTCTATCCCCTTCATTATTTTAAATAGCTTTATCATGTCCTCTCTTATTTATCTCCTTTCCGAGGTAAACTATTCTCTCTTTCTCTCTTCATCCTGCTCCCTTCATCTCTTCTCCCCTCCCTGTAGCTTTCTATCCTTCTGCATTTCCCCTCACTAGTTAGTAGCAGACAGGCAGGTATGCTATGTTAATTGTAAAAAGAAAAGGAGTACTTGTGGCACCTTAGAGACTAACAAATTTATTTAAGCATAAGCTTTCGTGAGCTACAGCTCACTTGCTTATGGTCAAATAAATTTGTTCGTCTCTAAGGTGCCACAGGTACTCCTTTTCTTTTTGCGAATACAGACTAACACGGCTGCTACTCTGAAACCTATGTTAATTGTGTTACTAATACATCTGCATTGTCATTGAGAAATTCCGATGGCTGGAATTTTAAGAGCTGAATTTGTCCATAGCCTGGATTTCCAAGTTTAAAAAAAACCCACTATACTTGAGTTTTGCAAAGCCTTGATAATGACACCATTTAGAAACACCATTTACGGAGAAGAAGAGAAACAGACCGCATGAATTCTCCTTCAGATAAATTTCCAACACGCATAATAATGCACCAATTCGATTGTGACAAGAATAGAGTGTGTGCAATTCAATTCAAGGGAATTTTTTTGTAATGTGAGAAAATCTGTAAAGGTGAACAGAAAAGCTGTTTTAATGTCAAAAACTCTTTAGGGTACATAAGCAGCAATAATCTAGATATTGGTGTAGTCTGCAACTGCAGAGAATAAATGAATGGCTCCAGTGACTAGTCAAGGGAAATACAATAGAGCTGGCTGGAAAATTTGCATCCCACCAGTTAACCATCAGAAAATGTCGTTTCAACAAAACCAAATTATTATTATTATTTTTTTTGCAAAATTGTTTCATGGAATGGGCGACAGGAGATGGATCACTTGATGATTGCCTGTTCTGTTCATTCTGTTTGGGACACCTGGCGTTGGCCACTGTCAGAAGACAGGATACTGGGCTAGATGGACCTTTGGTCTGACTTAATCTGGCCGTTCTTATGTTCTTATGTAATTTTGACAAAATTGCATTTAGAGAAAACAATGGGAAAAAACATAGAACGTGTCAAAACATCCCATTTCAACCTTTTTGCAACAAATTTTCCACTTTTTCATTTCAAAATGACTTTTCATTTTGAAACTTAATTGTATACAAGACCAAGGAAAAGGGCTGAAAGTTAAACGAAACATTTCGATTGACCTGTAATGAATTGTTTTCTGGAATTTCAGTTCATAAAAAAAATTCAA
This sequence comes from Dermochelys coriacea, assembly GCF_009764565.3. NCBI lineage: Eukaryota > Metazoa > Chordata > Testudines > Dermochelyidae > Dermochelys > Dermochelys coriacea. The sequence goes on along the minus strand of NC_050068.2, from coordinate 347,605,881 downwards.
AATTTTGGCTTTTTTTTTTCCTGATTTGGGACCATTTAAAAAAAAAACAACACCTCAAGTTCCATGGGACAGGAAATCTGTTTGCCAACCTGCTCTAATATACGTCCTTTCAGCACTAAGCCACAGACCATGATAATGTGGACTTCAAGCTGCAGCCATGCAGTGACTGATTTAATGGCCTACATGAAATGAATTGGTGGGTCTCAATGTTATTCCAACTGGTTATTCCAGTTGTCCATGTCCTCAAAACCATCCCCACAATGGGCATTAGTAGCGAGTCTCTGTGGAGAAGCCAAGGACTGAATGTGCTAAAAGCCTGAACTTCTTTTTCATTCCTAGAGGTGGCGCTAGAGGACAGCACCATTGGTGGTGGGATAAAAAGGGGTTATCAAGCATGCGCACTTGGCACCTTTCACCATCACTAAGTTCACATATGCTCATGCACACACCATTATTAATGAGAAATTACAAATGTGGTGACATTATAAAACAACATAGCTGAGAAAAAGGCTCCCCTGGCACAGCACTGCCAGCCCCAAGCATTCACAAGTCAGGACCCCGGAAAAACAATAGATTGGCTTAAAAATCATGAGGCTTTAAAAATAACACCTTTTGGGTTTGCTTTACTTGCTTGCTGGTGTTTGAGCCTGTAGGTTTCATGTTTTCAAGCTTTTCTCCTCCACCACAGGGGGCAGAAGCTTAGCCTCAGTTCTTTAAATGAAAGTTGAGATTCTAAGGTAATCACGTGACTCTGGGAGCTGGGGCTTTAAGAAAAAACACCATATATATGGCAAGAAGACTCAGGATAAGTCATTAGAGTTGGCAATCCCTGACATTATCCCCTCAGCAACTCTAAGGAGTGTGGGGAGGAGCCGCCAGAGTGTGCAGGGGAAGAATAGTTTGGGAGGTGAGCCAGGAAGGTTGGTGGGAGGGGAGCTAAGCAGTGAGGGTGTGGAAATCGAGGCGCCTGAGAGAATTGGAGAGGTGGGCGGGGTTGGAAGAAGCAGGAGCACAAGTAGGCCAAGGGAGCATATGGGTTTAAAGTGGCTATGAATAAATTTAGACTGAAATTGAGAAGAAGGTTTCCAACCATCAGAGGAGCAAGGTTTTGGAACAGCCTTCCAGTAAGAGTAGTGGGGACACAAAACCTAACTCATTTTCAGATGGAGCTTGGTAAGTTTATGAACTTCACAGAATCATAGAAATGTTGACCTCGAGAAGTCATCAAGTCCAGCCCCCCACACTGAGGCAGGACTAAATAACCCTAAACCACCCCTAACAGTGTTTGTCCAACCTGTTCTTAAGAGCCTCCAATGATGGGGATTCCAAAGCCTCCCTTGGAAGCCTGTTCCAGAGCTTAATTTAGTTAGAAAGATTTTCCTACTATCTAACCTAAATCTTCCTTGCTGCAGATTAAGCCCATTACTTCTTGTCCTACTGTCAGAGCACGTGGAGAACAATTAATCCCCGTCCTCTTTATAACAGCCTTTAACATATTGGAAGATGGTTTCTATTAAAGGATAAGCAACTGCCAAATCTAATCATCCTACTACGACTTATTTCTGAAATATTTAAACTTTAGCTCACATTCATAACCCACAACATTTCATATTCATTAACTGCCGCTGGCGTCAATGGAAGCAGGTTTGGCCCCCAAATTACCATTGCTATAGAGACAGACCTCGGGTGCACCAACGTGGCTGCCTACAATAGCAGGGCACCGGAGATGATGACCCAGGAGGTCCCTTCCAGTTATGTTCCTATGGAGCAGGACTGCAGAGCAGCTGGATGGTGGGAACTGGACCAACCAGCAGGCAGACAGCTTGGGAGGTAGGAGCAGGTATAGCGGAGAAATGGGCAGGTGAGGATCACACATAGTGGCTGCACAGGAAGGGTAGATGGTAGGGAGGAGCAGAAACGGCATGTGGGATAGGACAAGAGGAGAGGCCAATGGGAAGAAGGGGAACAGGCAGCTGCGGGGAGGTCAGGAGACAGCTGGAGGTGCATCGAGGTCAGAACAGATTTGAATGAAAGCTTTCCACGTCCTTCCCTACTTAGGAACTTTGGCTGAGGGGGCCTGGACCTCTTAAAAACATCCCCATTGTTACAATTGATGCAAATATTTGTGCGGAGGATGTTTTTTTCAAGCTCATCCAGGGAGCTGCATGGCTGGAAAGCATTTCCCTCCCCTGCCCTGCTCTGCTTTGGGTGCCATCACCATCTCACAGAACCTGGACCTTGAGTCCCGGCACAAAGAATGAAATAAATAAAAACGACACCCCTGCTGTAATTGACGAGCCTTCAATATGAGCAGGCACGGCAGTGTAGATCATACCTCCTCACTTACACAGTACCAGAGCCTTATTTACCTCTTACATCAGCACATCTGCAGAATATAGTGGACCCAATTCTTCAGGGGCTTATACCAGTGTAAGTCAGGAGGGACTCCAGGGAGCAATTTAAATTAAACTGCATTAAATTGGTACGAGTGAAAGGAGAATCAGGCCCAACATGTTGGGTGTAAAGAATCTACATTGTGTATATTTCAGTCCTTTAAGATCAATTTGTGATTCTACAAAAATGGGCCAGTGGTTCATACATCGCATCATACCCCACCAGGGCATCCACTCCAAGGCCTAATCTACACATAGATTTTGTACCAGTACAACTATGTTGGTTAGGATGCAAAGTTTTACCAAAATATCCCCTAGTGTGGACACAGTTATACCAGCATGAAGGTATCATATACCAATATAGCGTATACTCCTTTCTGCATAGGAACGGCTAGGCTAGTATAAAGCACCTTTACGCTGCTATAACTGGATCCCTACTAGGGGATTTGTACCACTTTAACTATACCGAGCTAGATAAGGCAGTAGACCAGCCCCAAGGGTTAAATGCATCACCACAGAGTGAACTTAAGGAGACACCTCCCCAAGCCCAAGCTTAATGCTTAAGACAGGTGACACTTGCCCTCTGAAAAGGGTACATGCGATCTAGCAGTGTATAATTTCATTAACTCCACGTGATGGATGGTTCATTCAAAACATGGCCTCTCGGTGTTCTTTTGAGAGTACTAACCTTTTCTCCTTTCTCCCCAGAAACTCCCAAGGGGCCATCTGCACCTGACATTCCTCGCTCACCCTGGAGGTAGACAAGAGAAAAATCAAAGCCAAGGCATAACCCGCCCCGTCTGTCATTTACCAAGCGAGCTGTAATTCAGTGACAAATGCACCTGCTCTTTGGAATGGGCCCTAATATCGCTTAATGCAGGTAAGAACTCATTAGATGTCGTGGCTCACTAGGTTCCCCAAGATGGCAGATCTATTTTGGGAGAGTAAAAAATATAGCATGGTGGGTTGTTAGCAACAAAACTCGAGGTCTCTGGTTTTCCTTATCAAACAAGCCAATTTCCCACACATGCACAACTTTTCAACCAGGTGCCAGGCTGTCACAGGGTCAGATATGTTGTCATGGCGCCCTACTGAATCCGTCTGTTGCAGTTTGTGTTTAGTAGGATGTGGTTAGCCCAGCAGAAATCTTGATGAGTAATATGCAGTGTCTGCCTGTCTGTCTGACTCCCTCTGCGACCCCTCCAGCTGGGTGCGTCGTTGGCGGCAGATACGTTGGCAAGTTACCAGCTTTGGTTTGACACAATGAGGGTCCGGTTCGGTGCCATTCAAGTCAATGGAAAGAATCTCATTGACTTCAATGGGCTCCGGATCAGGCCTTGAGCGAGGGCTCAGAGAAAGCCAACTAATGCATTGGCTGGCAAAGCTTGACACCTTCCCCACCCAGGGCTGGCTCGAGGATTTTTGCCACCCTGAGCAAAAAAAATTTTGGCCGCCCCACTTTTTTTTCTTGCCCTCCCGCCCCACCTCCACCCCTTCCCAATCCCTTCCCCAAATCACCAACCCCACCTCCTCCCCTGGGCGTGCCGCATTTCCGCCCCTGCATTGTGCCCTGCGGCTCCCCCCCCCGCAACCCCCCCGCCGTAGCTCACCTCCGCTCCGCCCGCTCCCCTGAATACGTCGCTGCTCCACTTCTCCCCCCCCTCCCTCTCAGGCGAGGGAGAGGCAGCGCGTTCAGGGGAGCGGGCGGAGCAGAGGGGAGCAAGGGTGCGGGGGCAGCGCAGAAAGTAACGGGTGTGGGGGGGGTAGAGGAACCGCTCCCCACCCCAGCTCGCCTCCGCTCCACCACCGCTGCCTCCCCCGAGCGTGCCGCCACTCGGCTTCTCCTCCCTCCCTACCAGGCTTGCCGTGCCAAACAGCTGTTTCACGCACGGCAAGCCTGGGAGGGAGGGGGGAAAGGGGAGCGGCGGCGGCATGCTCAGGGGAGCAGGCGGAGACGAGCTGGGGTGGCGGGGGCACATTTCTAGGGGCGGCATGGCTGGCGCCGGAATACCGCCCCTAGAAACGTGCCGCCCCAAACACCTGCTTGTTTTGCTGGTGCCTAGAGCCAGCCCTGTCCCCACTCTCCCTGACCAGCCATGGAGGTGAGAAAAGAAAATGAAAATCAAGAACCAAACCCAGAACTCGTTGACAGACATGTAGCATTCAGCTTTTGCTGTTCGAAAAGGCCCCCCCACAGTGTTCACTAGGCAGGGGTGCTGGAACAATTTGTATTGTGGGGGTGCGGAGAGCCATTGAACCAAACTGGAAACTCTGTACATGATAGGTTTCAGAGTAGCAGCCGTGTTAGTCTGTATCCGCAAAAAGAAAAGGAGTACTTGTGGCACCTTAGAGACGAACAAATTTACTTGAGCATAAGCTTTCATGAGCTACAGCTCACTTCATCGGATGCAACTGTATATGATGGAAACCATTTCAAGCCAGGGGTTGCTGCCGCACTCCCTAGTTCCAGCACCTATGTCACTACACCTGGTCAACTGACCAAAATCTGCCATTTAACTATATTTGGTAACAAACTGAATTTAAGCTAAAACCAGCCAGTCTGAAACCAATTTAAGCACATTCACACATGAGCTTGCACTGACTTAACTGCATCCATTTAGAAGCAGATTGTGTTAAATCAGTGTCATTTCTGTCCCTAGACAAGCCCATGGAGAGGGACATGGGCGTTGGGTAATTTAATTTCAAACACCTGTAATGCCCTTACAAAGCTTCCATCTGAGAGAGAAGAGGGGCTTTCCCACTCACCTTTGGCCCAAGCAGTCCATCTGACCCTGGTATCCCTGGTTTTCCAGGGCTGCCAATCTCACCCTGCATGTGGAACAAGATACTGAAAATGTAAGCAGGTTGGGAACAGAAGGCACTGATTAGAAAGATGATGGGGTGGTTAATGCATGTAAAAACCTGATTATTGCGATAGGTGTGGTTAAACCTACTCAAAACTGGTGAGTGGATCAGCTGCCAATAGAATGGATCATGGGATGTGTGACATCTGCTCTCAGACCTATGGGTAGCTTCTCGGGTTGGGTCTGAGACAGGTTGGCAGGACATTATGACGGGATCTGTCATGGCCCAATGCTGTGCCTGACCTGCAGATAACTAGGAGGACCTCATTGCCCTGAGCTGTCATGGGCGCACACTTCACCTGTGCTAGATCCCCTTTAAACTAATGTTAAAAGGAGAAAGAACAATAAAAAGTCCTCACCTTTATTCCATCTGCACCAGGGCTACCCATCTGCCCCGGAAAACCATGTAAGCCCTTGGAGAGAAATGACAGGTAGCTGGTAAAGATAAGTAGGACAAAACACAGTGATATCCACCCCTGCGCAAAGGGCCAGCATTAACTCATGCATGGCTTAACAGAGCCTTTCTACAGATTTGAGTAAACACTGCACTGTTCTCTTCTTCACCTGCCATCTACCTACCTAGTGGAGTGGTCCATTTGCCATTTTCTACCATCATTCTGGTCAACCAGTTTTCATATTGCTGCAGCCCCCGGGAGAATAGCCAAAGCACTCATTATTTCTGTGATCATGCCCATTTCTTACCTTAGATCCTTTCCGTCCAAGGTCTCCAGTTATACCAGGATCACCTTTCGCTCCCTGAATAAAAGACAAATAAATCAAGGTGTGTGCGTGTGTAGTGGAGCAGTTGTCCCACACAGAGAGGAAGGGTTGAAGCAGGCCAGACAGCGCCTGTGCAGAACCCTCCAATTAGAGAAGGGCTCACTAAGCGAGCCAATTGGGAAGTGGCTTGTCACAGCGGCCAATCAGGGCCAGCAGGGGCCATATATAAAGGGCTGCTCAACAGAGCAGAAGGAAGTCTCCCCTTGGCCTGCTAGGGAGAAGGACTGGCTGCCTAGGAGCACCATGGCTAGAGCAATGCTAGGCAGGGTAGCAGAGCAGAAGGAGCTTCTGTCTGGCCGCTGCCAGACTGGGGCCCTGGAGGAAGGGCAGATAAAGTGCTAGGGCTGCCCCCACTTGCCCTGAGGGAAGCAGCCAAAACAGATTGCAGTTTGCCCCTAGACTGGTGACTGCAGCAGTCACCGAGGCAAGTGGCTGGACTGTTGACTGCCGGTTCCCCCGAAAGGTCCAGAAGAGGACATCGCAGTCCAGGGAGCGACGCAGGTCCCAGAGAGGTGGAGACAGCAAAGCGGGAGTAATGGTGAGTGAGACACCACCGGAGGAGGGCGCCCTGCGGAAGGACTTGAGCTAATTCCAGAATGGCCAGCAGGAGGCACTACGGTGGTGAGTCTTGCACTGCCACAGTGTGTGTGTGTGTGTGTAAGATACACACACATACGCACAATGATATGCAACTAGAAAGTTAAAAATACAGCTCTCCTAACAGCATCATCTTCAATTTATATTGCCCCTTTCGCCCCAAAGGCCCAACTGCATTTTATAAGCTTGTATAAAGGAATCATTTCCCCCACGGAAATGCAGCCACCTCTGGGATGGAAAACACAACAACACATACGATAGCAGAGTACACTCGGACACAAAGTGACCCCAAAGTGACTCTCCCTCTTGGTAATCCTCTGTCATCTTCGTGTCGCAAGCAATCTCCTGATTTCTACACAGCTGCTGGGAATATGGTTGGAGCGTGATGAGGCTGACAAAGTGCCATCACTCGTCACAGGGTGGCAGCTTGTTTTATGGGGACTCCTGATGCCGAGTGGACTGGAATAATGAACGGCCGTGAGCGTCTAGAGGTTTGGAAAGCTCATATCAGTGCTGCTACTGCTAACAGTTATTAGACAGGTTTCAGAGTAGCAGCCTTGTTAGTCTGTATTCGCAAAATGAAAAGGAGTACTTGTGGCACCTTAAAGACTAACAAATTTATTTGAGCATAACCTTTCGTGAGCTACAGCTCACTTAATCGGATGTTACCCTGTTTGTGGAACTAGCAACTGGCTGATTTTTTCCCTTTCTCCCCACATCATTTTTACCAGCGCTGTGGATATTGTGCTTGGAAGTAACATGCAAGTAAACGTCTGGAAAGCTGAACTTGCCATGGGAGAATTTAAAACTCTGTCACACCAGAGACTCAGGGCAGATTCTCAGTGATGGTTAATCAGTGTCCAAGGGAGCTATGCCAATTTATACCTGCTGAGAATCTGCCCACAGCATAGTTCAGAGTTCTCCAGGAGTGTCATGCAGTAATTTTGCTTACAGCAAGTCTCACAAACAACAACAAAAGCACTTGAGGGCCTGCGCCTAAAGCCAAGGATTCGTTTTGGGGGGGCGGGATTCTGAATCTGGATCAGAAAAGCTGTGTTGCCAACTCTCCTGATTTTGTCATGAGTCTCATGATAATTATTGTTTTCCTTAAAGCCCCAGCTCCTGGAGTCACATGGATCTGTGATGATTTCGGCCTTCATTCTTAAAGAAAAAGTCAGTTTCTAGCCCTCGCAGCTGTGGAGGAAGCTTCAAAATGTGACCCCCGGTGCACCCTAATGGCTCAAAAAGCAGAAGGCAAATAAAAGAACCCCACATCTATTATTTGTACATAATCACATGATTTTAAAAGCCAATTGCGTGATTTTTGGTGAGCCTGACTCCTGATTTTTGAACACTTTGGGGTTGGCAACACCAGAAAAAGGACCAAGCCACTTTTTCAGCCTTCAAAATATCCCTTTGTCTTTCTTTGCGAGACTCACCGGTTCCCCCTTTTGACCCTGCAGACCTCGGTCACCTTTAGCTCCTTTGACTCCATTCTTCCCCTCGAGGCCAGCCATGCCCTGTTACAAGAGGAGTAATATTAACTTCTCCATGCTGCCTGCTGCCAGGCTTCATTAACAAAAACAAAATCTAAATTATAGGGCGAAGGCAGTGTGTCCTCATAAGCACAGATCAGAAGCAGAAAAAAATGTACTAATATAATGCTACCACTTTGTATTCATATCGCACTGTCCCCCGAGGGTCTCCAAGGCTTTTGCACAGGTCAAGCCTCGCACCTGTGAGATAAGTTTTATTATCCATATTTTATAGATGAGGAAACTGAGGCACACAGCAGTTGAATGAGTTGCTATAGGGCCGCAACACAGTTCAGTGATAAATGCGCATTCAAGCACTGAATACCAAATTCAGCAAAGTGACCCGTTTTTATTTCGGGAGCGAGGGGTGCACAAAGATGAATGGAGATTCGCTTACACTTGTGAAGTTGGTCTGATGCAAAATTTGGATCTATCCGCCAATTAAAGCAGGATACTACTATGAAAACAGGGAAAGTCAATCTCCCTCTCCCCCCAGTCTCCCTATTGGGTACAATCTTGTCTTTGCATGAAATTTGCAAATAAAGAAAATAAACAAACAGCAGCAATTCTGAGAAGTGCATAAATTCATAGATTTGAAGGCCACAATGGACCATTATGTTCCTCTAATCTGACCAGGAGGCCAGAGAATTTCACCCAGTGATTCTTTTATCAATTCCATGCTGTCATCACCTCCTGTTTTTTCTGGTTTTATCTTGCGGCTGTTTGAGGCAGGCCTATTGAGTTTCATCCAGCTATACTTTGCCATGCACCCTATGAGTTTATTCTCTTGAGCTTATTCTCCAAGTATCTCGAGGAAAAAAAGGTCAAACGTTTGCACTAGAAAAATCTGCGTGAAGTTGTGCGAAGTTTCATCTTTCACTGCAATTTCCTTAGGAACTGGACTGGGAGCAGGAGCTCTGGGTTTGCTTCCTGGCTCTGCCACTGGCCTGCTGTAAGACTTTGGCCAATCTATGCCTCAGTTTCCCAAATCTGCAAAATGGGGATTGTGACACTTTGAGATCAATGATTACAATGACATTTTTGCAAAGCTTGAGCCCACAGTTTGACCTAGCAGCCAGGCCTGGGTACTGAGTGAGTAGAAATGTCCAACATTTCAAAGGCTGCTGGTTCAGCTCCAGTTTATTTATCTAATTTTGCCACCTTCAATTTCACAATTAAGAACATTTCTGCTGACTGAAGTTGGACTCATTCCCACTTCGGCAATGATGACTGACTGCAGAGCACTCAATGCCCGGCGAACGAGCGCAAGCCGGCTGCTTAAACAGCTCATGAGATGACTAAGTGGCACTCAGCGGTTTGAATCAATTTGCAGTCCTTTGTTGAAAAGAAAGACTCAGTTATTAAAAAGAAATCAGCCACCAGAGTCTTATTTAGAGAGAGTCCATTACCTCTAAAAGGGCCATTTCCCTGCCTGAAGAATGAACAGCAGATCTAATCACAACAACAGGTGGGCAGGCTGATGTTTCAGTCGTCATCGTCCCCTTTCCCGCTGCCCCACTAAGTCTCTATCTGCCACTTTGGAAACATTTACAGTGACCAAAGGAAAGTATCCAACACAATTACCATAAATAGGGCCTGATTATCCTATATGATGCCTTCAGATCGGGTCAGCAGGGCCAGTGGTTTCAGGAACCACGTCTGCTCCGGCAATTAATTGCTAAAATTAATAAGAAGGCACGATACCCTGTACGTCCTTTATTTCCATGGAGATCGGTGATTGTTTAATGACATGGTCAATTCCGTGCTGTGGTAGGGTAAGTAAATATTATGTACAAACAAAGCAGATAACAGGGTTCCATTTGCTGTCTAAGCCAGATTGTGTGTTTACAGGGTAAAGGTCGCCATGGGAAGGGAATGAGAAATAAACCTCTTTGGTGGGTGATTAAACCTTGCAGGAAGCTGAGATGTTGGAGAGTCTTCCAATATTTGATGTTTTGACTTCAAGTCCCAGCTCTTGGAGTCATGTGATTATATGAGAATCTACCGACTCCAACTGAGATCAGAGCCCCATTAGGCTGGCTGCTATACACACACGTATTGTGAGACAGTCCCTGCCTCAAATCATTTACAGTCTAAACAGACCAAAGGTGGGAGGTTTCAGAGTAGCAGCCGTGTTAGTCTGTATTCGCAAAAAGAAAAGGAGTACTTGTGGCACCTTAGAGACTAACAAATTTATTAGAGCATAAGCTTTCGTGAGCTACAGCTCACTTCATCGGATGCATTTGGTGGAAAAAAAAATTCCACCAAATGCATCCGATGAAGTGAGCTGTAGCTCACGAAAGCTTATGCTCTAATAAATTTGTTAGTCTCTAAGGTGCCACAAGTACTCCTTTTCTTTTTGCAAAGGTGGGAGGGAACACAGATGACTTGCCCAGAGTCACATAGCAGAAGCCATGGGAGCAGCAGGATTAGAACTCAGCCTCCTGATGCCCAGCCCTGTGATCTATCCACTAGACCACACTGGCTCCCCTAAAATCAAATCCAGCCTTGGGTGGGAGAGGAGCATATTTTACATTCACTGTAACTGACTAAAATCCGTTTCTCACCATATAATATTTGAGAACTGACAGGCTAGGAGCAGTTTGCAGCTACAGGCCGTTACACAGAGTGTGCCAGATTCTGCCGTCTGTTACACCAGTGAAAATCCAGAGTAGTTCACGTTTGTTGGCCTTTGAAAACTGACCGTGTAAAGTGTAGTCCTATCACTCCATTTGGACCACACACCCTGGGCTCAACACTTCTGGGCTCGGGGGATGTTACTCAGTGGAGTTTCTCCAGACTTACAGTGCAACTAAAAGCAGAGTCTGACCCCTTATCACTGTCTGTGCATGGAATTTGCCAAGCTAGCCCCACGGCATTTCCACTGATAAGCATATTCTGCGCTGTATTTGTGTCCTGAAACCATGAGCACCCATGTCATGTGGGGGTGACACTAAGCTTTTAGACAGCGCATGTGTAACCACTCTGTGCACAGATATCTCCGGTAAGAGAATCATCCAGGCCCTGGGTAAATACGTGGTTATTTCCATCCCAACTAGAGCCTCATCACAGGAGCGGAAGAGGTCCACACTGGAGCTGTAACTTCCAGCATGGGCAGACATACCTCCACGCGCTCTTGTCGCGCTAGCATATTAAAAACAGCCACGTAGCCGCTGCAGTCTGGGTGAAGTGAGCTGGGCACACCAAGTACGTACCTAGGGACCCGGACAGGATCATCCTCGGGGCAGCTACTCAGTTGCCAGGTGCCCAACTTTTCATTCGGTTGGTGACTTTGGCCTATAATTTATGAGCAATAGGAAAAGTGGGCTACTGCACGCATAGAAGACACAGAAGGGCCTTCATTGCCTGCTTCTGAAATTCCCGAACGAGCCCCTTCAGGCTTTCTCCCAGGCTGCCCCTCAGACTGGGTAGGTATTCCCTGTCCACATCCTCAGAGCCACTTCAGTGTCCTCCTTCAGGTCCCCAGGGAAAGCCTTCCTTTGCTAGGATGTCTACAAAACCCTTAACCCTGGGTGGTGGGCTGAGACTGCTGCCTACCATGCTCACCAGTGCTGACTGTCTCATTGCTTTCCCGCATCAACCAGTCTGTATCCATGTGTCGTCTCTTGGCTTATACTTAGACGGCAAGCTTTTTGGGACAGGGACCGTCTTTTTGTTCTATCTGTGTACAGCACCTAGCACCCTGGGGTCGTGGTCCATGACCGGGGCTCCTAGGTGCTTCACAAATACAACAATAATAATAATAATAATTAATAATAATAATAAAAAGAGGGGAGAACAGCATTCCCCGAAGGAAGGCGTGCAGAACAGTCACTAGGAGTGGGGTCCTGGAAGTGATATTTTTCCAAGGCGGGTTTTATGCAGGGCATGAAAAGAAGCTTTGAGAGCTCGGAAGGGTTGGGAGAAAGGGAGATGACAAAACATAAGGAGATGACTGGAGAAGAGGGAAGCATTTGGGGCAGGGCTGGGGAATAGTTTGATGGTGTTTAAATTTATTCCCGGAGATTTAAAATCATAGAATCATAGAATATCAGGGTTGGAAGGGACCTCAGGAGGTCATCTAGTCCTCAAAGCAGGACCAATCCCCAACTTTACCTTTCAGGCTTCTCTGGGCAAATAAAGGGAGGGCAATTGGAGCTCCGAAAAGGGCCATTTAAAGGCAATTACTGTTGGACTGCTGAAAATAACTACCAATAAGTCTAATGCTCAATGGGCACAGTGATTAAAGCACTGCCTCAAACAGGTTTCAGCTCTCTGTGCAGATATTAGGTAGCACAATAGCGAAGTGATGTAGATTAGTTATGAATGCTGAGCGCTGGTGTTACGCAAAGAGATGGTTGAACCACCCCAGAGCACGGCCTCCAGCTACAGCACTGGCCAAGCTTCAGGTGCAAGCCCAAGACGAAGCCCCTTTGGTTACTGAGCTGCTGTACTGAGCAAGCTGGGCATCACTGCACTCGCATCGGGGAAAGGTGCAAGGGAGGGAACCGGACTTCCTAAAAACAAGTACAGGCAGGACACATCTGCTCGGAACAGCAGTGAATACCCAGATAAAAGAGAGGATATCTTCCCGAGCCATAGGGTGTTTTGTAACCACCGTTCACAAGCTCACTGTCTACCGGATTTAGAGGTATATATTTGACAGGAGGTGTCTGAAGTCAGCGTTAGTACAAAGGCCTTGGCGTTGACGACTCTCATGATTTTGTCACGAGGCTCACGCTAATCATTGTTTGCCTTAAAGCCCCAGCTCCTGGAGTCACGTGGATCCATGATGATTTCAGCCTTCAGTCTTAAAGAAAAAGTCAGCCCTCACAGCTGTGGGGGAAGCTTCAAAATGTGACCCCAGTGCACACTAAAGGTTCAAAAAGCAGAAGGCAAATAAAAAGAACCCCACATATATTATTTTTACATAATCTCATGATTTTATAACCAATCTCAGGATTTCTGATGACTGACTCATGATTTTTGACCATTTGGGATTGGAGATCCTGGAGGCCTCGATCTGCCAATGACACCAATCTCAAGCCTCCTTTCTTCCCCCACATGCCTCTGGACTGTCTTCCACTCCATCCCCGTGCTTGCAACATCCTTGCCCACATCCCTCTCCCATGAGCTCACCCGCTCCTCAGTCAAATCACTCCCCAGAAGACCCATTTACTGCAGCGGTATCAGAATAGCCTTGTAATCACAGTCATCATATGTGTCCTTCCTTAGTCTCCCCCTGCTCCTGGAGTATATATCTTCATTTGCCACTCATGTTCACCAGTGCTCAAGTCCACCAGGACCTTAACCCAGGCTCATTCAGAGGAAGGGGCTACACTGCATCAGGTTGGCAGAACATTTTGTAAGTCCGCTTTGGCAGCAAACCTGATGTTCTTTGTTCTGCAAAGTGCCACACACACTGATGGAGTTATGTTAATGACTCACGGTAATATGCACCTGCTCCCTTCTCCACGAGTGCTCAGGGTAATAAAAAATTGGTGCATCTGAGGAGATGCACGTCCAAGCATGACCCTCCTGGTACTAATAAGGAACTTGGCTGTATGCTCCCCTTTGGTCTTAAAGAGGGGTAACCTAGCAACTGCTTGGCAATGGCTCAGGAGTGCAGACTGGAATCACTTGTCCGGCTCATCCCTTTTTTGCCTAGCATGTATACACATCATGCTTGGCACTATTGCCCTGCAAGATCCATCTCTCAGTACCCATCAGCGACGGGCCAAAAGACCCAGGGGTTCTCTCTCCCGCATCTGTCATAAGCATACAGCTAAGGGTAGCCTAGAATTCCTCCTTACCTGTAAGGGGTTAAGAAGCTCAAATAACCTGGTTGGTACCTGACCAAAAGGACCAATGGGGAAAGAAGATACTTTCAAATCTTGCGGTGGGGGGAGAAGGCTTTGTTTGGTGTGTTCTCTTGGGAAGTAGAGAAGCATCAAGCCAGAAAACTCCTTTTCCTATAAACCATCCTAAAAGTCTCTCATTTTACAAAAATTGTAAGTAAAAGCCAGGCAAGGCGTGTTAGATTATCTTTTGATTTGCTTGTGAATTTTTTCTTTGCTGGAAGGAGGTTTATTCCTGTTTTCTGTAACTCTGAAACTAAGCCTAGAGGAAGTTCTGCTGTGGTTTTGAATCTTTTGTTACCCTGTAAAATTATTTTCCATCCTGATTTTACAGAGGTGATTTTTACCTTTTTTTAAAATAAAATCCTTCTTTTAAGAACCTGACTGATTTCTCTATTATCCTAAGAGCCAGGGGTTTGGGTCTCTGATCACTTTGTAGCCAATTGGTTGGGATATTATTCTCAAGCTTCCCCAGGAAAGGGGGTGTAAGGGTTTGGGGGGATATTTTGGGGGAATAGGAACTCCAAGTGGTCCTTTCCCTGATTCTTTGTTAAATCACTTGGTGGTGGCAGCGTATCGTCCAAGGGAAAAGAATTTGTGCCTTGGGGAAGTTTTAACCTAAGCTGGTACAAATAAGTTTAGGGGGTCTTTCATGTGGGTCCCCACATCTGTACCCTAGTGTTCAGAGTGGGGAGGGAACCCTGAATTTTGGAGCTTCTGATAAAGTGGAGCCTGGCTGCAGTGCTGACACAGGTTTCGCAAAACTAAAATGAAATCTTGCTGTCCCAGCCCAGCTCCAGCGACAATACAGGTACTCTTCCTAATGCAGGAAATATCCCTCATTAACTGCATCCTAATAAGGATTATTAGCGGGCGTTCCTGAACCATGAATGTTTACAAGAAACCAATGTCCAGTGGTTAATTGTCTGGTGCAGTGAAATTTGTAGATGTCAGGAAATCAGCACGATACAAAACCACACTGACATCCGAATTGTAGAACCGAATGAAGAGAGCATTGGTTTGGATGCAATTTGCGAGACAAATGACTCGGAGTTCTCAGTTGTTCCCAGTATCACCCCCACAGCCATTCAAGAGGGTCAAGCAGCTGGTGAGTTAACTAATGACTTTAGTACGGCTAGTCATTTTCTGTGTATATAATCTGAAGGGACTCCCAACAATGTATCTTAACAGAGGTCTGCAATTTCATGCCGGAGTCCTGCTGAGATTGACCAGATGGGATCACTGCTTTCTTGTGTACTGCTCAGGGCCCATCACTTCTTTTGGCACCAAGTCAGAAAAACACTTAAGCACGTGCTTAAACTGACCACAGTGGCACTCTGCATATGCTTTAAGCGAAGCACACGCTGAAATACTTTACTGAATCAGGGTCTTTGTCATGGGAGGCAAGTATCAAAGATCAGGGGAGATTAAGCCTCCCCTAACCCAGGCCGTGGCCCCACCCATGCACTGCCCCAAGGCCCCTTTCTCTCCCGCAAAGCCAGTGGTGGCTCAGCTCTGGACGGCGGCCTGGAGCTGGGGCTCAGCTGGAGGCCTGAGGGCAACTTGGGCCAGCAGGCAGCTCGGGGCCGTCCGGTGACCTGGGGCTGCTCAGGGCCAGCTGGCACAGCTGAGGCAGATCGGCTGGGGAGGGCTGGCTGGCACCTCAGGGGGCAGGCCAGCCGGCACATCTGGGGGTCGGTCTGGCAGGCTGGGCCAGCTGGTTTGGCTGGGACTCCTCCGACTGCGGGGGTGGGTGGGGACATTCGTGGTTCTGGCGAGCGAGGGGCGGAAGGGGCAGGGCCTCAGGCAGAAGGGATGGGGCCAGGGGTTAGCCTCCCCGAAGGGGCAGCAGATGTGCCACCCATGGTCTTTGTTACACTTTGATGATGAATTAAAGCTTTGGATCATATACATGTAAACAGTACAAAATCCATGGCTTCCTAGAAGCTCCATGATAGTCGCAATGCAGCATAGAACAGACATGAGGAATTTCACATGAACAGGTGTGATAGAATCTGTATCTTTTTAGGTCCCAAGCCCCAGGCCCTATCACTTGAGCTAAAGGAAAACACTTTCGCACAGTAGAACTATTTGAAAAAAAGGTAAAGCATCTTTCCTGAACATTTCTGAAAGACTCTAAAGTGCCTTGCTTTGCTCAATGTTTTTCATTGCATTTTTAGTATTTCATAAAAAAAAAACTGAAATAAAAATGTCTTTTCACTTGGTGGGGAAATGCCTACTTTCGCTCACCTTTTACATTTTTTTCCTCACTGGAAACCGGTGGGAAAAAAGTAAAGAATGGCAAACAGACGTGGGATTTTCCCACCAAAACAAAATGGGGAAAAAACTGACGCCTTTTGGAAATTTTGAACAGAAATTTTTCATTTTGAGTTTTTGCTGAAAAATGGGAAATTTCAAAGAATGTGAAATGCTTTCCTGAAATATTTCAGTTTAGTCAAGTGCTTAGACCTGCTGTGGGACAGTGTTTCTGTGGAAGAGACCTGGCCCAGCCTGCACTTGCAGTGAGGTTCCCCCACTGAGAGCTCAGCTGAAATCACTGAGAGCTGGGTGGAACCTCAAGAGACCAACTCGCAGAGGTCACAGTAGCAGGTGGCAGCAGAAGTGATGGCACAGGGCTATTGGCAACAGAGCGATGCAGTGAACCGTGGCACAACAAACAACAGTAGCCAGAGCGAACAGTGAGCTGCTGGAGGAACGAGCAAGGTGCCTTCTTGACCCCCACCTGGGAGGTGAACTCATGTGAAAGCATCTCTGAACTCTGAGTCTCCACTGACCAAGGACAACACCGATGAGTGTTAATGAGGCTGTTAAGAATGCTGGAGACACAACACAGTTCATGCGAACAAACATGGCTGTGACAGCATACTTTTATGACGTCATTTTATGACGAATTGTTTTGTTTCGCTGAAATAGTTCAACCAGCTTCTAGTTTGCAGTATGTGGTCTATGAACAGAATTGAGTAGTTCTCATTCCATCCAGCAGTGGGCACTGGTGCACATGTCCAGTAGCCAGTTCACTACAGTATATCCTTCTCAGAATTCATGTGGATGGCAGTATTCTAAGGTTTAACTACTATCATGACATATATAAGCCTGTATATATGTGACATTTTGAACACGTATTAGCTTCAGTTCTGTCCATACAGTACACTCTGAAATGCTAGTATAGTAAAATGGGGAAATGCATATTTTAGGTGTCCTTTGATGCAAAATGCAACGCCCTCATTAAATTGCATCTCTGATCTCACTGATCCATACAGCCACCCTCATGCTGTTCAGATCTCCCTTTTCATGCAAGTGTTCAAGAAAGTTTCACCCAAATTATTTCCTTCCTGGAGCCATCTTCTGCCTTTGAAACATGCAGCGTTAGCTGTCAGTGAGTCAGAGACAAGCACAGTGCACATCAAAGCCACCCTTGCACTTCCACCACAGGAGTGCACCTGAAAAAGAACAGGATGTGCCACGAGGGAGCTATTCATGGATCCCCACAGAAGGAAGGGATGTACCAAGAGCCCTCCGTGTACTGTGCTCCCAGCTATCGAAGTACTGAACAGCAGCCAATGTCAGGACATCTCCCTCGTTCTTAATAACCTTTCAAGAGCCTGGTGACTGCCTGCTGAGAAAGTTAGCGCTCAGGGTGCTCTCGTCAGCAATGCATAGCATGAGGCCATTAGGGCGAATGGACATTATCCCAATGCTACTAACATGAAACGCTCTCACAACTCACAGCAAATCCAGGCAGACCAGGTTCTCCGGGTTCTCCCTGGGAGAGAAGGAGCAATGAGTTAAACACACAGGAAAGTCACGTGTCTCGTACACACCATGCAAACAATTACCATTCAGTCACTTAATCCCTAGTAAGGATTCCCCTCCAAAACCCATATCATCATCATTTTAGCTCCTGGAGGATCCCGAAGCCCTTTACATGCTATATGAATACAGGCATCGCTTATCACACTGCCAAGCTAGCGCAGCCATCTCTGGGGTGGGATGCGGCAGCTGTCTAACCGCCACACAGCAACATGGCACACAATTTAGGATGGGAAATGAAAAATAAAACATCTGATGGAAGAAACTGCAGGGGGAATTGAAAGTAGTTATTCAGTTCGGAGATGGAAGTAACACCGTGAACTCTTGCAAAATGTGCCCTGGGACGACAAATGGTCCAATGCCAGACGGATTTCATTTATCGTCTGAAACACAAAGGGTCTGGTTGACCTCATTCCATTTGCAATTTGATGTTCTGTGGACTTTGCCCCAACCCCTTCTTTTGCAGCAACTTCTCTTATGGCAACGTGCATCCTCAGAGCGCTTTAGGAATCTCAGTGAGGGCATCCAGCACCCCAGCGAGGTAGCATTATCCCCAGTTGATAACTGGGGTAAGGGAAACACAGGGGCCTGATTCATCCTTCCAGCTGAGATGCATTCAGTGCAGGAACCTCTGCACCTGCTGGTATTCTGGGCCCGGCTAGGGGACCTGGCCAGGCTTGGTGTAAATTAGAGCAGCCCTCAAGACTGCTTCAATGTACATCCGAGCTGCTCATTTGCCTCCCTAGGAGGAGGAGTGGGGGGCTGACACAGCCTTTCCACTGAGTCTATGATGGCAAGGGAACTCGCTTACACAGAGGCATTTCACAGGAAGTTGTGGAAGAGGGGGAGAAATCTGCAGACTTTAAGGCCTCTTTACACCACTAGGGACCTTAGAGCAAGGGGCCCCAGAGAGCTTGAGTGACTCCCAAGGCCACAAAAGGAGTCAGCACAATCCCCAGGCTCAGGACTTCCTGCTTCCAGTCCTGCACCATGACTACTTGGAGAACACTACGGCACATGGTTCCTCCAGGACACTGACCTCGAACAAAAGTACTGGCATGCTCTAAATGGAGTGCGTGTTGGGGCAGCAAAGCCTGGTGACAAGATGACCCAAGTGGAAGCTGGGGAATGTCTAGCCTGGACAAGCACTTGAACCCTGCCTGGTGCAGTGCCCCACTGTGAAGATCCTGTCTCCCCACCCCCAGCCCCCCAAACTATTCAAGATAAGTGACAAAGCCAGGGCTCAGTTGCAGTGGTGGAGCGACAAGCTATGATGGTAACCATGTAGGTTTCTCAGCGTTCATTTCGGCCACTGTACTAACCTTCTGTCCCACTGGTCCTCTGGCACCGAACAGCCCAATGGCCCCTTTCACACCTGCCTCGCCTTTGACCCCCTAAAATCGAACACACAAACCAAGAGCCTTGTTTATTCAGAAATTGTCATTTCCACTTAAAAACATACCTTGCCTCCTGACTCCCTACATCTTTATTTGGGATTATAGATTGGGGCTTCCTCACCATGCAGTTGACACCCATGATTTCCCCAAGGGGCAAGGTTTTCCAATGTTTTCACCCTGTGGATCACCTCATGAGAAAGAAGATCCCCACACCACCACACAATTTCCACCCTCCCAATCCCCCACTGCTGGGTTCTCAAAGGCTCATTCTGCGCCATCATTTAGAAGTGATGATCTAGATGTTTGATTAACAGGGGTCACGTGGTGTAGCTTTCAGAGCCCTGCAGAATCCTGATTGATAAGGCTGGGAATTTACTTCTTACACAGAATATGCTAAGGGATCAGGGGCTGGCTCCTTTTTAGAAGCTGCATCAAATACAATGCTGGCAGCTATTGCTCCTGAACGGGCAGTCAGTGGAGGAACAGGTGAAAATGGAGGAGAATTATAATAGCGTCCTGCATTTATATAGCACCTTTAAGGATCCCAAAGCACCATACAACTACACATGTGCATAGGTGAGGGAATCAAGGCACAGCACGCTGCATAATAGCTGCATGGGGGGGAAGAACAGAAAAACCAACCAGCCCATACAGAAAACGCCATGGGATCTGCAGCAGCCACCCAAAGCAAAACCGATCTCTGTTTTTAAGGAATCATAAGACCAGTTCTCCAATGAAGGGGAAGTTACACCATTTCCCGCGATGATACCACAATCAACTGGCTAGAGTGTATGTGCACTGCTGCCTTCTAGTGGAGAGAATAAGAACTGCCCAACTGTTTATACAGCCACCACAGTAATTGCAAAAAGAAAAGGAGTACTTGTGGCACCTTAGAGACTAACAGTAATTGCATCACTTGTGCATGTCTACACTTTGCTCCTTGTGTCAGAGACGTGCATCCTCACCAGAAGAGCTTGCACCGATTGAACTGTCAGTGTGGGGCATTGTGGGACAGCTTCTGAAAGCCAGCAACAGTCGATGTAAGCAATGCAGTGTCTACACTGACACTGCATTACCCTAACTACATCAACCCTGACTTTATGCTTCCTGTGGAAGTGGTGTTCTAAGGCGGTGTAGTGGGCTTGTTACGTCAGTGGGAGCAAAATTTTAGTGTAGACGTTTAGAGAGTTAAGTCAAAGTAAGTTGCCTTGTGTCGAGCTAACTCTGTAGTGTAGACCAGGGCTAAATGAGCCCCCGAACACCAGCCCGCAGAGTGCGTTGAGTGGGTACTATGCATGATATCCTATTGAGTGCAGCAGTGCACATGTAAGCTCTGTATATCACAAATGAAGCTCCCTAAGACCCGCAACGAATACGGAGGTTCCTACCTTTTCTCCGGCGGGCCCATCCTCCCCTTTCTCGCCTTTGTCTCCATCGAAGCCTGGTGGGCCCCGCTCACCCTACGGGATCAGACAAAAGCTCTATGAACTACACTCGCACCCCAAGAAGGGCGAGCCAGCATCTTCCAAACCTAGACATGCCTCTTTGCTATGCTGATGCCAGGCGTGCATCTAAGGAACTTGCAGCACTCGGTGGCCACAACTTGCAGAGGTGTATTTCTCAGTCACGCTTTCCCACCTTGCTGCCTGCCAGTGCTGCTCAGGGGTCAGAAGGTAGCTCAGTTCCATGCCCTCTAGGAACTGGATTGACGCCACCCAACTTGTTTCACACAGGCAACCAAGCAGCAAAAATTATTCAGCAGCAGCTTGTACAGACACAGATAAGTATTATTAACTGCACTTGGCCCTGTGCAGCCGCAATCAGCTGCAGTTCTCAAAGCATTCTGCAAAGGCTAATAGGTATCATTAACCCCATTTTCCAGAAGGCCGAACCTAGGGAAGGGAGAGGTTAAGTGACTGCCTAAGATTGCATAGTGAACCAAAAATGGGAACATACCCCAGATCTGCTGGACCCCCAGCCCCATGCTCTAGCCACTGTCCCACACTGCTCCTCTGTAGACAATCATCCAAAGGGTCAAAACCAGCCACCTAAATGTGAGAGGCCCCTTTATGCCCTACCCAATCCCTGGAGCAATCCATCTCCCCTAGCTGGGCCCTTCCTGAGCTAGCCAGCCCTCTGAGATAGTCACCAGGCTTGTTCAGTTCATCTGTGCATCAACTCAGCCAGGGCTCCCATCTCAAAAGCCACTGAATGCACAGAAACCAGAACCAGGACATGGAATACACAGGAGAGCACAAACACCAATCAAGTAGGTTAAGACTGAGGGCTGTAATACTTGGGTCCAATTCTGGCAGTTGGCTTGGTGTGGGGGGTGGCTAGATGGTGCTTGGTGGCCTGTGATATGCAGGAGGTCAAATTAGATGATCTGGTGGCCTCTACTAGCCTTAAACACTGTGACTCTTAGGGTCTGTCTACACTGCAGTGTAAACCCAGGGTTGTAGAACTTGAGTTATCAGACCCTGGGTTTGCTAATCTAGGGCTTGAGTGCCTACACCCATTTGTAATCCCAGGTGAGAAATTGTTGAACCTTTGGTCCCAAACTGGGGCTCCAGCATCTGCATTGTGTATTATGCAGGCCCGAGTGCAACCACCCATATCCCAAACTTCCTAACAACCTCCCAAAATGTGGCTGCTCTAGCCGTTTGTTCGTGGTGCAGTGTGGGAAAACGTGACTGTCCACCAGCCAAAGGGAGTCAGCCTGTGGGATACTGTTGGCAGACGCCCAGAGCATGAGTCTACACTACAAAGAAATAGGGCTTGAACCCTGGGTCCCAGCTTGATTCAGGCTCAGACCCTCCATGCCCGTGGAAGCCTGGGTCTGAGCCCTGGGTTAGCATGATGTGTGAGCAGATGTAAGGGGGGTTAGGCTGGTGCATGGGTTTGAACTCTGGGCTTCTACTGCAGTGTTGATATATACCCAATGACTACTACTGCAGATGAGAGAATGAACTGCTCCCAGTTACTGAAAGTAACATGCTTTCAAAGAGAACAGTCACAACCTACCGGATCTCCTTTGTTGCCTTTATAGCCTTGAGGTCCAAAAATAATAATGGGGTCACCCTAGGAAACAGACAGGCAAGAACGATGGACATACAAGCCACGATGCAGAATTGCAGTTACCATATGCCCCACTGGACAGACCGACCTTTGCTGCAAATGGCTCAGCAGACAACATGCTGGGTGATTTACACAGCAAGAACAAAGGTATCAAAATATCCACCCTGCCCCTGAGCCACAATACGGATTTCAGCTGCATGAGGCAAAGCAGGAGACCTAGGTTCATTCCTGATCTTGGGTGGCAGGTGCGGCGGAGATGGGAGACTTCCATCCTAGTGTGGCGAGCTGGCTCCTCACCCTAGCGTGAAGCTCACGTGAAAGACGGAATAGAACCATAGTTCACGTTGATCTCCCCAGCGCTACACTAGGACAAACCATAACGGTGACGTTTCACTGCTCCATGCATGGTATCCCATTATATAGATGGAGACGTGGAAGGCATGATGGGGTGTTCCCTCTACAGGAGCCCCGAGCAGGTTAATGTGGGCCAGAAGGGGCGAATTAACCCTATTTGCTGCACCTGGAGGGGAGCCTGGGCTTAATAAAGCCTAACTGCAGATGAAGCCCTGCTAGGGAGGAGCTGGGACAGGATTATACAGCCAGCAAGTGAGAGCAGGAGGGGGCTACACAGCGGGGGCCTGCAGCCACTTTCTAGAGGGAAAGGGAGTTGGTCAGGGACAAGGAGGACATCCAAGGGGAGAGCACACCTTGGAATCAGGCCCTGGACTAGGGAGTCTGGCAAAAGGACAAGAGGGGTGAAGTAGCCATGGGGAGCAGAGGAAATTCCGGTGGAAATCCAGAGATAGAGGGGTGGGGTAGGAAGGAGTTCAGGGAAACAGCAACACGGACGAGACTGAGCAGATCTGGATTGCTAGTCACAGGATCCCTGGGCTGGAACCCGGAGCTGCCTACAAGCCTGGCAACTAGGAAGTGGTACAAGGGCCAGAGGTGAAACAGAAGACCAACTGAGGTGGCATCCAGATGGCTTGTCCAGTGGGAGATTGATACCCCGGAAAGGGGACTGTACAGTGGCCTGGGTCACGAAGAGCAACCACTTCGAATTGCAAAGAGAGGGACTGATGACGGGGGCATCACAATGGGCAAAAGCTAATTCCCGGCCCAAGCCACAGGAGGGCTCCCCGGCGGTGAGCGGAGCCCTTTCCGCCAAGTGACTCGGCGGCAGAGCTGGATTGGAATGCAGAAGTTCCTGGAGCAGCAGTCCCCCACTCAGAGCACAAGACTGTCTTTCTTTCTTTGAGAGAGGCGGGCCAGGGAAAGGATGGCAGCCGAAGGGGCTGAGGGATGGAGAGGTATCAATGGATGATGGGCGAACTACAGAGTGTGGTTCAGGCATGTGCTATAACTTCCCAAAGGCATGGTATATAGGACAGTCCGATGTGCTATCTGTGGATACACAACCTTGGGAGGAGGCTAGGGAGGTTTTGCCTTACAGCATGAGTCTGGTGATGGGTATATATTGATGTTAATATCTGTTGGCGAGGGAAGTGAAACCCTCATGGAGCACTGCAGTGTATTCTCAACAGTGTAGCAGGCAAGATGATGCTGGAAAAGAAATGCACAACTTCTTATTTCTATGCTTTTCACGTTTTGGATCGATGGAACGTCTTGAGGCAGCTTTAGCTGGCACCAAACATAGTCTTTGTTTGCTAATTAATTATGATCTTTAGTAGCACACACTGCACACTTAAATCTTGTGGCCTTTCCTCGGAGGTAAATCAATCCCCAACACTCACTTAATCCTCCTTGTTAGCTTCTCTAGAGACTGTAAACCATTTGCAGCAGGGACTCTACTGTGAGTCTGCACAGCATCCCACACAATCATCATCATCATCATCATCCCTTCCAGTTTGAGACACTCTTCCACTTTCCTGGGCTTGAAGGGTTCCAAAGCAGACTGGATTGGGATTAACAGATTTTTTAGATCAGAAGAGACCATGGGCTCATCCATTCCAAGGTCCTGCATAACACAGAGAGTTTCACACCTGTGAAGCAGGAGCTAGAAAGAAAGTTAGGAAGCAATCAATCAGAAGAACTAAGCACAACCCGGTTATCTCCCCCATCCTGTTTTATCTCACAAGCCTCTGTATATTTTATTAAG
Organism: Dermochelys coriacea; assembly: GCF_009764565.3. Classification (NCBI taxonomy): domain Eukaryota; kingdom Metazoa; phylum Chordata; order Testudines; family Dermochelyidae; genus Dermochelys; species Dermochelys coriacea. Next base: position 347,581,429 of record NC_050068.2, on the reverse strand, counting down.
GAGTCCTTTGGAGAAGGCAGTCCACTTTCCTTTAGGTTGGGAAGTATTTTCAGGTTCCTTCAAGAAAGAGATTAAGAATTGATTTGTCACTGGAGCAGGGCGCCTTTCAAAGTAGTTTCTTCAGACATAAATCAGCCTTAATCATTTAATACTCTTTGACTCAACGGTAGCATTGCCATGTAGGTTTTCTAAACCTCCTTTTCTAACAAGCCGTTTCACTCAGGAGAGAAGTTAACAGGAAACTTGACAGAGATTCAATACTTGCTGGACCAAAGCAACAGGCATTTTTCAGATCTCTTCTCAGTGTTGGTTTAATATTACTTGATATAATCAATCTCATGATTTTTAAGACTTTAACATGTTTTGGGATGGACTGTGCAAACTGTAATCAGATATATTTTTCACTTTCTGTCCTAAACTGTTAGAAAGCAGTACTGTGTGACATTAATCAGCTGCCACATTCCACCTCAGTGGTGGCTGCATTTTTGTGGTGGGTGAAGGATTCCTTCTGAATTCTCATGAAAGCAAGGTCTCATAGCAGTGACTCCAGGCAGCCACAGTACTATCAGAAAATGGTTGAATGGCTTCTTCATATAGCTCCACCAATTCATCTCATATCTAACTTTGAGTACTGGGCTCAGTTCTTGATAAAGACAAAAGTCTACTAGGGACAAAATTGGGTCTACTAATGCCATGCTTTCCATCTCTGAACCAAGGCAGGAGTTGAACCTAGGTCTTCTGAGATGAAAGGCCGAATGCAGACACCAAAATTCAGGATCCATGTCCAGAACTTGCTTCAGATTAGTGGCACCACTGTCTAGGGACTATTCAACTCTCTCTTCTACTTGGTAAGAAAACAGCAGAGGTCCCAGATGTTTGAAAACATAATTTTTTTTTCATTTATGTCTCTAATTTGTCCACTCATTGACATTATTTTAGACACGTGTCCAGCTGCCAACTGGCATTCATAAAGCCCTTCCAACTTCTTATATCCCACATCCCCCAGACAGTCAACATTTTTTATGTCCCTTACTCTTTCTCCCTTGGGTCCCAGAAGGCCACGATCACCCTGAAACAAAAAGGACAATGAAAGACTTTTTCTCTACCGTTGGCACATCACTCAATACACCCATCTGTTTAAGAACTGCTCTTGTTTATAACTATAGCAACCTATGCTCAGAGAATGCAATTCAGCTGCGCGTCTCAAATCACTTTGCAATGACTAACTCATCACACAAAGTCGCATCTAACGTAAGTATCGCTATCCCAATTTTATAGCTGAGGAAACTGAGGCCCAGAGGACTTAGGTGACTTGCAGAACAGCAGGAACCAAACCCACAAGCACTGATCCTCAATCCCTTGGTCAAGCCCCTAGACAAAGCCTTTGCTATACAATGCTCTCCTTTGTGTTTGGGGTTTTCCTAGGATTCCAAATGCTATACAGGGGGTGTCCTTCTCACCAGATATCTGTAAACAGGGATCGATAATCCCCCAAAAGGCAGAGTCCTGGTATTCCTCATTGTCTGGCAGGAAAAATAAACCACACTATACTTTGCCCCTAAATACTACCTTACATTCTCAAAGCAGTGTACAAACATCAACCGGTTTCCCCATTGTCTACAGCATCACAAGGCAGCTCAGTGTTATTTTCCCCATCTCACATATAGGGATTGGCCCTCATCTACCCAACACAATGGCTGGATTTAAGGTGGTTGTGAATGTGGTTTTGTTCTTGTTTGCGTTAGAGACCGGTATTTTAGCCTAGGTAGCTCCCATGGCTCTCGCCCAAGAATCTGACCCCAGAAACCAGAGCAAAGGGAGAGTGAATAATGTGTGTGTGGAGACTGGTTGAAATGTGCTTAGGAACATATGTCCTCAGCAATGGGGTCCATTGCTCAGGCCTCTGGGGAACATGGGAGATCGGCCTGGCTGAGGTGACCATCCAGGCGCTGCAGAAAGTCCAGCTAAGACACCCGCTGCTTACTCTTTCTCCTTTTGTTCCGGGCAGGCCTTTCAGACCCTGCAAACACATGAAACAGCATGTCAGAACGAACAGCTGGTGGTGGCAACACTCCAGGCAGCAGCAACCTCCTTGGCGAGGGCAGAGCTCTGGGGGCAGGAGGAGCGCTGCACAGAGGGTTTGAGTCGCCTCTCACTCCCGCTGGGGTGACTTGGTAGAACAGCTCTGCTGCCAAAGGCAGCAGGAGACTCAGGCCCCGATTGTGGCAAGTGACCGGATCCCCAAAAGGACTCTGGCCCATCTCCTCATGTGCACGGGTCAAAGCGATCTATCTGTCTGAGATACTGATACAGCCCCTCATATCTGGGCGCCTCACGCTCTGTAACGTATTCATCCTCACCGCACCGCGGTGAGACGGGGACATGCAGTTACCGCGTGTCATAGGGCAGGGGAAGTTAGGCATCTACATGCCTTTGAGGATCTGGAACCTAAGCGCCTGGCCCCATGTCACACAGGAAGCTTGTAGCAAAGCAAGGAATTGAACGTTGGAATCCCAGATGAGCACCTAACTACTGAGCATCCCAACCCCCCGCTGTGCTCTGGAACAGGTGAATAAAGACTTGCACTTTTCTGACTTCCCCCATTTAGCTCTTTTCCTTCCTTTGGGGCTGCTGATTCTCAAAGTGGTGCAGAAGAAGAACTGTAGCTTCTCCATTTATAACCATCCTTCTTCTCCTGATGGATGTATTCAATCCCTCCTGGGAACACTGCAGAAGAAGCAGCGTGAGACCCACTCTAGAGTCACCAATGGCTCCATTCCATCCTACCCTCTGGCTCTACTGAACCTGGAAGCTGGCTTCCATGGTATTCAGCATGTAGGCTTTGAACTACATCATGACAAAATCGTCTGCACTAACATCACATTTAGCATCCAAAGATCTCAAAGTGCTTCCCAAAGCTGGGGAAGGATCATTATTCCCATTTTACAGATGGGTGGGGAAAGGGGGCCCAGACATTTTAAACAAATTGCACAAGAGTACGACGAGGTTACCTACAATGGCATGAAGCTGACCTGCAACAGGTAGCAGCAAATATCTCCAATGGCCGGAAATGGGACACGAAATGGGGACGGCTCTGAGCTACTGCAAAAAATTTCTTCCCAGGTGTCTGGTTGGTGGGTCTTGCCCACATGTTCAGGGTCTAACTGATCGCCAGATTTGGGGTCGGGAAAGGAATTTTCCTCCAGGTCAGATTGGCAGAGACCCTGGGGGGATTTTGCCTTCCTCTGCAGCGTGGGGCAGATTTAAATAATGTAAATGGTGGATTCTCTGTAACAAAGTCTTTAAACCATGATTTGAGGACTTCAGTAACTCAGCCAGAGGTTGGGGTCTGCTACAGTAGTGGGTGGGTGAGGGTCTGTGGCCTGCCACATGTAGGAGGTCAGACTCGGTGATCAGGATCGTCCCTTCTGACCTTAAAGTCTATGAGGGCACACAGAGCAGAAGAGCAGGGAATGGAACTCAAGTCTCCAGACTCCACCCCACTGCTTTAACCACTAGATTATTCTGCCTTAATAATGCAAGAGGGGCCCTCACCATGCGCTGCATTTAAGGATGAGATTTATCACCAGGCCTTGCAATACAATAATCTCTGGGTTTCCACAACTGTTACTATTTCCCGTCAGGTTCCATCTACTTCTTCTTTATTCCCATCTGCGTGTACTACCCGGAATCTGGTGTTGTTACTGCCCTACCTAGTTGGGAATTTTTGGCCCGTAACTCACCCCTCTGGGAACACAGGGCAAAAGTTCGAACGGACTCAGAGCTCCAGGAGGTCATGCAGGGAAAGGGATGCAGGGAGAGGGAGCTGCATGCTGAATTAAAAAGCCCTTTGTGGATGGGTCATGCTGAATGGGCAAGGAACGCGAGTCAGTTACACTCAGTGTTGTGGCCCATGTTTTCAAATCCACCTATAGGATCTGCATACCCAACTCCCATTAAAATCAGTGGGAAGTGGGCACCCACCTCTATGTGGCTTTGAAAACCTCATCCTATAGCAGCATCCACAGCTAAGGCTTCTCGCCAGCCAGCCTTGGGCCTGGTGCCACAAAACCATCCTCATATGCTTCAGGGGCTGGATCACTCGATAACTGCCCTGTTCTGTTCATTCCCTCTGAAGCATCTGGCACCGGCCACTGTCAGAAGATGGGATACTGGGCTAGAGGGACCACTGGTCTGACCCTCTAAGGCCGTTCTTTTGTTCTTACTGACTTACCGTCATGCCAATGGGACCTCGGACTCCTGCAATGCCTTCCTCCCCCTGTTAGCAAAGAGAGATTTAGTTTCATTACTGTGTCTACAAACGACGAAGCATGGATAATACACACAAGCCCCGTCCTGAGAGCCCTGTGTGCGTGGTGCTCCCACTGAGGTCAATGGATGATCTGTGCATAGAGGCCCATAGTGCCCAGTTCCCCTGCTGTAAGGAGAGAACGGTGACCTGGACAGCTTCAAAGTCACAGTGTGGTCATCGCAAAGCTGCGCTTACAGCTGTCCGGTGCGTGCGTAGATGCTTTTCTATTGTGTCATTCTGTGCAAGCGAAGGGGCAAGTTCTGTTTGCATGAACTTCAAGGAGACCAAGTACCGTAAATAAGGCAGCCCAGAATTTGGCCTGGAATGCACATCATTGCTCTGTCCCCTCTACATTTGTGAATAGGAATTGTTTGCCTGTTATTTTCCTATCCCTTTACAAAATGTGTGTACATGTAGCTTTCCTATGAAGTGTAACCCATGTGCCTATACCCATCTATAACACACACCCCATATCTCTAACCTGCTTACAACACCTATTACTCATGTATTAACCCTTCAGAAATCTTCATATGCACTATAGCCTTGCCAGCTAATTCATCGAGTACATTTTGGCCTTACACGCTAAATCCTGGAAGATTTGTCTGACGGCAAGTGCCAGACATTTATACAGACCTAAGTACACCCCAGGAAGCCAGGTTCTCAGCTCAGTTACACTAGTGTAAACCCAACGTCATGCCAGAGAATCCAGTGATTCACTCCAGATTTACACAACAGTACTAGAAGCAGAATTAGCTCCTCATTGTTTCATTACCTCCTCCCCACCCACACACAAAAAAACCCTTAGCAAGATTTACACTAGACCTTACACAGCTGTTGACATTCTCAGTCAGTGGCACTTCCCAGGTGCCTATTTGAAAAGCTCTCCTGGCAGCTAGTGGGTTTGTATAAACGTCTTGCATGATAAAGTCAGTTTATTCATAGAACAGCCACAGAGGAAGCAGCATATAAAGATGTCTTCTCTGATCTAGCTGCATGAGGGTTTGCGTCCTGCCCCGGTACTGCACTCGGGGGGTGGGGGAGTTACTTTGCAAAAGCAGCTCAGCTCTCACTATTCAAATGTACCAATAAGATATTTATTTTTTATCAGTAATTATTTATACGACAGTAGCAGCTACAGATCCCCCTCCAGGATCAGGCCTCTTTATGGTCGGCACTTTACAGACATGTACGTTCGTTTGTTAAACTTTGCGTACATTTTATTCTGAGGGCAGAGGGGAATTCACGCTTAATTATTTTAATTAATTTTAAATGAACAGAAAGATTTGGGAGGCCAGGCTGGCTGGACGGCCACATGTTTAGAGTGGTGTAGATGAGGAGTAAATCCACAAAAGGCAATGGAGCTACATGAGTGTAAGCGTAGGTCTGCACAGCAGGAGCTGTGCACCAGGCTAGCCTACCTGAGCCAGCCGGAATGCAGCTAGCGCAGGTAATGTTAGCAGTGAAGTGTGGGCTAGCAAGCCAAGAACGTACCCAGGGTCTACGCCAGGCTTATACTGCCCGAGCTGCACTGTCTTCACTGTTGCTGTTACCCCGCTAGCTTGGATTGAAGGTAGCTCAGGGGTAGGGTAGCCCGTGCTTGGCTTTTGCTCTGCAGAGTCATACCCTCAGTGAGATCAGCATCAGGCCCTCAGCCTCCGTTATGTTCACTTACTGAGGTGTGGCTTCCACCTGTGCCACTGGGGGGCAGGGTGGGGTGGCTGAGTGCATAGGAGCAGGGCAGGAGACCTTGCTCTGGTGGCTCAGAGAGAGACCTAACCAGTCAGTGTAATTCCCATGAGACCTCATTTGCACCATGGGAGAATCACCTGGGGGGCAGATCAGTAGTGGTGGGAGGGAGCATTAGCTTCATGCCAACTCCACAGAGGCACAGGTGTGTGTGGGGTGTGCTATATGGCGGACAGAGCCTGTCGCCTCTGAGCATGGCCCGATTTGGTCTCAGTAAAAATTCAAGGGGATTCGGGGTCAGCACCTGAAGGGGCTTTTGATATGAGTGATCATTGCACGATAACACCTTTCGCGTGTTCAGACAGATACTGCTATGAGAGAACCGAATGGAGCCTGGCGTGATAATGGAACGACCTACCCCGGGGCCAGGCAATCCGCGGGGACCTCTCGCACCTGCCACACCGAGGCCGATCTCCCCCTGCGCAACAGAAAGGAACACAAAGGGGTCGTTTCATGGACACAGCTGCACATTTCTCCTCTCGGCGCCAGAGCCCTCTGTTATTACGTCGGGCAGGAGGCAAGGCCCCCGGAAATCAATGGGCGTTTTGCCGTCAGTTCCACCGGGCGTGGGCTCAATCCCTTGTATTGCAGAGCCCACAACGGCCGGGCCCAAACCACGCTGATCCCCCTGTTATTGCTTTAGTGCCAACAGCAGGAGATCTGCCTCACAGACAGGTGACAAATCACAGCCCCTGCCTGGCGGGGCCCACTATTTAAGAGGGCAACATTGAAGGGCACGTCTACACTGCTTAGTTAACCCAGGCTCTTATCCACTGTTAACTACACACACCCCTACAGTCCACACAGAGAAACCTCGGATCTGGGTTTGGAGGAAGCTTAAGCCAGGACCACCTTCCCCAACTGGAACTCGGGCTGGAACTTGCCCACTTTGATGCGAGGACACAGGCTAAACCACTTGAGTGTTGACAGTCCCTTGCCACAGTTTCCCCTGAAGGACAGAGAAGTTCTCCTGCAATTGACCAGGAAAGAATTCTAGAGCATCACAGCACAAAGAAGCGTGGGATATGCCCCCGGTACACATGGGCAAGGGCAGACAGTATGAGGACACAGTGACGGAGGTAGGGCTTGCCAGCGGGGATGTTCACACCTGGGCGAGGCTAACAAAGGGGCTCAGACCCGGGTGTCAATCCACCCACCCAGGTTAACTGCGCTGCACAGACACAGCCTAAAGCACAGGCAAGGGGCTGGCGTGCAATGAAAGCAACGCAACCAGGCAGGGCAGCTCGCCTGGATCCCATCCCTTCCAGCGTTTTATTAATTAATTGTTACAAGTTAGTGGGAAGTGATAATCCCTCAGGTAGGGGCCTGATCGGAAGCCCATTGCAATCCATGAAAAAACCTCCGTGGGCTTGGGATCAGGTCTCTCGTCTGTTAACACTGCTTTGGAGGAGACCATTCGGGTGTGTGGGTCCTCAGGAGGAAAGTGCATGAAGGCAGAGCAGGTGTAGGAATGCCAACTTCTAATTTCTGAAAACCGAACACTACGGCAGGAGTGCCGGAACCTTCCGCCCCCCCCCCCCAGCTGGGTTCGCTCTGCTCCAGGGCTGGGACGGGAGCTGCAGCCCCTAACACGGAGCCTGTCTGCCCATGAGGCCCTGGCTGAGCAGGGGCTGGTGCGGGTTGATGACTCGGAGCCTCTCCCTACTGCTGCCTGCGGTAACTGGACTTTTGGTGTCCAGTCAGTGCATCTGACCGGACACTGTACAGGTCCCCTTTTGAACAGACTTTCCAGTCACCAGGCAACCCTAAGCAGGTGGGGATATTGGATGGGGTCAGGCCTGGCTTCCAGCTGTCTGGGGTGAGACAGGAGGCAGCGAGAAGTCACTGTGTTTCCTTTCAGTCCTCCTCAGAGTGCAATTCCCACCCCTCCCTCCAAGCCCAGAGCTTTGGGCTGAGGCTACCATTTTGGGATTCATACTGGCGTCATCTCTGTCTTTCCCGCCATCCACAGCTCACCTTGTTGCCATTGGTCCCGGGCAGCCCTCGAATCCCCTGCAGACCAAGGAGACACACACTTTGGTTTGCGACACCTCTGATGCACTGTGGCCCAAGGAGCGGAGCCGGCGAGCGGCAGGCAGGTTGGAATACACCCAGCAAAAGGAATTCAGTGCAGGTGAAAAGAACAGGGCTGAGAGCCGGAGAACAAAGCCCTCCCTCCCTCCCTCCCTCCATGGGACAGATACAGCCTGGTTGGCGGCAGCACCAACTTCCCTGTCGTGATCCCTCTGCCCTTGGGCCTCACTCCTGACCCAAGGCCAAATCTGCACGTGGAAGGATCCAGGCACCGTCCCCTCCCAGCCACTGTGTAGGACGCCCCCTCACAATCTGGGATCTGTGCACGAAGGATCTGTGTTTGTACAGTGCCTAGCTCAACGGGAGCCTGGTCCATGACTGGGGAATGCACATAATATACAATAACACGGGTACGCGTAGCTCATTCAAGGAATGCAACAGTGAAAAATAACCAAAGGTCACCTGTTTTCCCAGGGGCCCGGGAGGTCCTGCCGGCCCAGTGGGTCCATTCCTGCCTCTCTTACCGCGTTCCCCCTTCAAACAGAAAAAACGTTAAGAAGATAACTTTGATAGCGAGGTGCTCTTTGCCCCCAAATGTATTCAAAGGGACCCCCCCTCAGAGGGGTGGGTCCCCCCCTACAGTTTCCCCATAGATGGCCAGCAAGAGGGACCTGGGCAGTAAATGGCCTAGACAGTAGAAGAAGCTTACAATGGTCAGAAGGCAACTGGGCAGGGGGTTGGGTTAATAGAGGGGGTGGCTGAGGAACAACCTCCACCTCCCCAGATCACATTAAGCAACTCTGGGTTTTTCTAGGAATTAAAAACAAGATCCCTTTGGGCCCAGAGGGTGGCTGGCTCTGTAGACAGATCTGGAGATCCATCCAAGGGAGAAAGCTTGTTTGGGCAATGTCAGAGTTGGGCAATGTCAGAGATAGGCTACTGAGCTAGACGGAGCGTGGGTCTGATGCAGTCTGACCATTCCTAGGTTCGACTGTTGAGTCATTTGAGATTCTCCAGCATGCTACCATCCGCACAAGCTGATAGAGACGAGATGCTCTAGCTCACAGACCAGGTCTGGGCTTGATGCTTGAATCTCTAGGGTGAGGTTCTCCAGCCTTTGTTATGCAGGAAGTCAGTTTAGCAGGTCCCCTGTGGCTTCACAGCCCCAGAGAGTTAATAAACATGGGGAAGAGGGGGAAAGAGTGAACCACTGCTGGAGGGCAGGTGGGAACAGTGATTGGGCTTCATGCAGTGCTTGGGAGGGGGCTACTGTTTGTTTTTCCTGGGCTGGACTGGCTGACGTGGTCTAACATTAGATACAGCAGCTTCCAAGCGCCCTAATGATTCAACACCGGGGACTGCTCTCAGTGTCGCAATGAACAGCCGAGCAAAGGAATATCCCAACCTCAGCAGCGCCTGGCAAGGATAAACTGTCCCCGTGCATCACGCCGTTGTTCGCTCACAACACGAGAGCTTGCTCACTGTGCTGTAACTGCTGTGCTTGTAGCACTGAGTCTGATTAGCCTGGAATCCAGCCTGTGTCAGGGTGACACAGCCATTTCCTGGGGACGAAGGTCTTCGTGCTCCGGCAGCAGGACGTTTGCCGAGAAAGGCTCTGCCTCCAGAATCTCCCAGGCAAGAGTTCAGCTGGCTATGGGGGAATGGTAGTGGCCCTTTGGACTGGTTGTCCCACGTTGTGTGAGGTCCCTCCCACCACACGTCTTCTCACAGAGCCTCAGCATCTGTTCGCACCCTCGTGCCTTGCGATTGTGGGTACAATGCAGTCCTCTCTCGCCCCCACCACCACATTCGCTCTCTAGTGCCCAAGATACGTCACCTACCTTCTGCCCTGGCATGCCAGGTGGACCCGGAGCTCCTCTCTCTCCCGGCGATCCTGGAATGCCAGGGTTGCCACGAATACCCTGGATGCCCTGCACTCCTGGAGGTCCCGGGGCCCCGGGCTCCCCCTGTTGCAAAGCAATCTGGCTGTAGTCTCAACGCGAGCAGCGGGCTTCCCGGTAACGCAGCTCATTGTAGCCATGACCAGCAGGCTACTCGCAAGGGGTTCTCTGCTCCCTTTTCATCTACTGCTCCTTCCAGATTTAACTGGCGAGTCCACTGAGTGCAAGGAAGGGCCTAATGACGCTGGCTTGAGCCAGGCACAGGGCCGAAAGGCACCTCTCTGTGCACCGTTGCCCTCATGAGACCTGCAACACCCCCCACCGCCCCAGTCCTCGGCTCCCATGCACCTCACACTCCCACCTCTGCCCTGCAGAACCCTACCCTCCCAGCCATTGCTCCACACAGCTCTACCAGAGCATCTTAATGCTGACCTGCAAGCTCACCTCTATTATTCCAAAACCGAAATGGCTCCACCAATGCCTCCAAATCCTGACATGCCTGCAGTGCCCCCTTTATTTCAGTCCTGGAATCTCACAAGTGCAGCCTGGCTAATAGGCTTCGCCCCTGATTCTTCAGCATCGCACTCTGGCAATGGTAAAATGACCCTCCATCTGCCCACCCCAAAGGAAATGTCTGGTGTGAAATGGTGCCTTGCAGGAGATACCTCCCTGGAGCTGTGCATTTGGAACACATGGGTGGTCTTGCCCTCCAGAGCCTCGACTGGCTTCGGTAGCCCATCTTTGCAAGCCCCAGTGAGCCCCACAGACCCTTGGTGCCTGCCTGCATGGTGGTTGTGCGATCAGCAAGGGGCACAAAGAGAGAGCACTTTAGATGATGTGCAGACAAAGTGAGATCCTGTACCCTTACCTTATGCCCAGGGGGCCCAGCCTGACCAGCAGGGCCTCTGAACCCAATTCCTGGTTCTCCCTGTAAAGAGAGATAAGGGGAGGAGATCAAGAATAATTAGAAACACACCACATCCTCCATCATGGGCCTGTCAAAATCATACTGGACACATCACTACGTGCTGCTCACTTCAGGCCCATTCCAACTCCTGCTGAAGTCAATACTCCAGGGACAGGAGCTACAGAACCCCCCCAAGATGCTTGACAGATAGATGGATGTAAGGCTGCTGCGTCCACCATTGATGGAGGAGAGTTATATGACCCACTCCCGGAGGGAGAGAACTACAGAGAGAAGCTGAACAGCTCGACGCTGCAGAAAACACAAGAGACAACTGCAGGCAGCCACTGATCGTCTAGAGTGATTAGATCTAAAAACACAGCATTACTGAACAAAGCCCTGTTGTGTACAGAGAAGAGCCAGGAAGGGACAGCAACACATGAATTTAATGGGGTAAGAACAGCAACCTAACCCTAATCCTAACCCTAACCCTGAGAGTCCTTGAGTATGGTGCCAAAGTCGTCTCTTACCTTTTGACCATTTTCTCCTCTGTCTCCTTTAGTGCCCTAGGAATGAAGAGAAAGTTACAGAGCCCGTGATCATTGTTGGGGAAGAGGGCTGGGTGAAATATGCCCTGCAGGGGTTCAGGAACCAGGTCAGAGATTTCTCTGTAATCTGCAAAGGGCACAGAGAATCTCTGGCTGGTCATAACTGTGGGCTAAGAACTGCTGCTTCCACTCACCACGAGGGCACAGGAAGCATGGTCGTGGAGGAAAAGGGACGGAAAGCATTAGCTGCATGATCCTAAGTGTATACAGATAAGCCATAGATCTTCCCTCCAGACTTACCCTTGGAATCACCAGCAGCTCCTATGCAGATATGAATGAGTGGTTTTTAGGGACAGAATCACTGCTTTGGGGGTTAAAATCCAGGAGCTCTTGTCTGTAGGAAGCAGCTTCAAAGGAGCTCTTAAGCACCAGGAACAAACAATGTTAGGCCAGCAGCCTGCTCTTCCGAATTCACTGTGGATCTGGTCAGTACTAGAGCTAGGCCTGAACTAAAGAGAGTCTGAATGACCCAAACATGGGGGGAATTTGGACCTGAGTTTTTATCTTTCCTATGGGCAAAACCCACACACTGGATCCCAGCAGTCGGACCATAAGAAACTTCTGATCTGGATCCTGATCCAGATTTTGCAGTTCAAGTTCTCTCCCGGCTCCCCCATCTCCCCTGGCAAGAAGACGACATCGCCTCTTACACAGATGCCCAGTCCTTCCCCCTCTCTCTCACTACAGAGCATGCACATCACAGGCAGCTCCGCAGTGTGACCATTTAATGATGCAACCCCTAAGAGCAAACCATTCTGATTCTTGCAGTTTCTTCCCTCCTCACTCCCAAGACATTATTATAGAGACATGCCTTCAACTGCACTTACTGCAGAATACGTAGAACTGGTGGCCCAGCCAGCTTTCCGATCATCATTATCCCAAAGGCATGCAGCCTCCTTGAGGATTGAACGCCACCCAGGTCGATCCCTAGCTAGGTCCTTAAGGTGGTCTAGCTGGACGTTCAGTCTATGCCCATCACTGGCAACCTTATTGCGCCACCAAACTTTAGCAATCACATGATTGCTGGCTGTGTCGTGGCATTCCCATCTTGGTTTACCTATCAGCCCACTCACTGGATACAAATGGCATGGCATAGACTCAGTGCAATCCACTTCAGTGGCCCTAGATGCTGGACACGTGGCTTAAAAGCCCTGTCCAGCACTCTTTCACCGACAGTTGGTGGAAACTGTTGTATGATCCCAGGTACCCCCCACTCTTCAACCTGGGTTCACACCAGCCCATCGTCTCTCCTCATCTGCAGCAATCCCACTGCAAGACTCTTTGTGCTGCTTCCCTGCCCTGATTGAGAAGCACGTTCCCCTCTCCTTCACATCCTGAAACATTTGAATATTTCCACATTGTTTATTTCTCTAGAGCAGGGGTGGGCAAACTACAGCCTGTGGGCTGGATCTGGTGCGTGAGCCCTTTTAAGCCGGCCCGCGAGCCGCACCATGTGGCTCAGCCCCACTCCGGTGCTCTGGCCATGGCACAGGGTCAGGGGCCGCACCACGCAGCTCCCAGAAGCCAGCATGGCCCCGCTCCGGCTCCTATGCGCTCCAATGGCCCCCTCCAGCGCTCCAATGGGAGCTGCAGAGGCGGTGCCTGCAGATGGGGCAGTGTGCAGAGCCGCCTGGCCACGCCTCTGCATAGGAGCCAGAGAAGGGACATACCACTGCTTCCAGGACCCACTTGAGGTAAACACCACTCAGAGCCTGCACCCACTGAGCCTCTCCCCACGCTCCAACCCCCTGCCCCAGCCCTGATCCCCCTCCCACTCTCCAAACTCCTCAATCCCAGCCCGGAACACTCTCATGCACCCCAAACCTCTCATCCCCAGCCCCACCCCAGAGCCCACACCCCCAGCCGGAACCTGCACCCCTTCCCGCACCCTTGCCCCAGCCCTGATCCTCCTCCCACCCTCCGAACCCCTCAGTCCCAGCCCAGAGCACCCTCCTACATTCCAAACTCCTCGTCCCAGCCCCACCCCAGAGCCCGCACCCCCTGCCACACCCCAACCCCAATTATATGAGCATTCATGGCCCACCATACAATTTCTATTCCCCGAAGTGGCCCTCGGGCCAAAAAGTTTGCCCACCCCTGGTCTAGATCAATCTGTGAAATAAAAAAGGCCACAACCCCTAGGACAGTGCATTGCTACGAGCACCTGGATCAGCACAGCAACAACCTCAGGGCATCCTGCTTGAGGTCTGCTGCTGAGCTGGACAAACTGGGCCCACGTCCCACTACCTTGCACCTTCCACTGTCCTTTCCACCAGTGCAAAGAGGCTGTGAGACACTCTCCATTCCGAGCTGGTAGCATTGCACCCCCGTTTTGCACAAACAGAAGGCCCAAGGCAGTAGGTCTGCAGCAGAAAGGGGCAGATGTATTCTTGGGCACTATCTATTGGCGCTTGATCTTTAACTAATTACATATGTGCCAACACAGATCACTCTCGTAGCAACTGGGGTCCCATTTAAATCTCCCGGACTCCAGATCCATCTAGAACTTCAGTTAGAAGGTGGCTGACAATGGATAGCCAGGTCAGTCCCTTAGGGAGCCGGGGAATCACTCCATGTGTCAAAAATTGCTTCAACACACAAAACAATTGAAAGGTACCTTTTCTCCTTTGTCTCCCCTGGCTCCGGGAGATCCCTTTTCTCCCTATAAAGCAAAAAGTTGCTCCTTCACTCCTTTGTGCTAACCTCAGTGACTGACCAGAGCCCTGAATCTGTCAAGTTGATGCCAAGATACCACAGTGATGGGCTCAATAGAAATACACAGAGTTAGAGTAGAGAGATGATGGAGGGGGCAGAGGTACGTGGGAACAAGGGAGATTGGCTGTTATTCTAACACAGGGAGAGGGGCCTATAGGATAGAACTGGGTGAAATGCGATTTATTTTCCCCCACAAAGAAAATTTCAACCAAAAAACCCCAAATCCCTTTTCATCTGAAATTTTTGATTATTTGGTGGAAATTTGAGGCCGAAAAATACTGGCTGAAAACTGGAACTATTTGGAAATACTGCCATAGTGCCTCATGGGAGTTGTAGTTTAGGGGCCTCTTCCATAGGCCGGGCTACACCTCCTGAGGGGCAGCGCGAGAGCTCTGCCTGCTTTGTGCAGCAGCCCTCATTGGCTGCTCTTCCCCAGAGGGCAGGGAAGTGGGGGAGGCAGCCAATCAGAGGGAATTTCCCCCAGGCAGGGCTGAAATTTGCATGAGGGCTGGTGCTCCTTGTGATGGCATAATCGCGAGCTAAGCTCCAGTGATGATTTTCACCTGCTAAGATCTGCATTTGGGTTTCTCCTGCAAACATGGAGAGCAACACTAACAAATGATGCACCGCTGCATCCCCTCAACTGCCCCAGTGACCCTGGGCCAGCCGAGGTTATGTCTACCCTACATTGTAAACCCAGGTCTGTGGGAGCTGAGTTTGTGTACTTGGTGTTTCCAAACCTATGCTTGGGCATCCCCACTGCTTTGTGGCTTACTACTGCTTCACCCGGATCTCACAGCCATGCTGACACATCCAGACTGCACTACACAGATCTTCTGACTCAGATCGGCATCCACAGTGCAAAATAACAGGGCTTGGAGCCAAGTCGCAGAACCCAGGTCCTGAATGCTGGCTGACCCAAGTCAGACTGATTTGAGTGTGGACGGAAGCAGGGCTTGGGCTCAAACCTGAGTCAGAGCCTGGGCTTAGTGTGCAGTGTAGCCATACACTTTGAACTTCCTGCACCTCAGCTGCCCATCTGTAAAATGGGGATAATACTACCTCCTTTCTCCCACTTTTGTCTGTATGATGTATTGAGACTGGAAACTCTTCATAGGCATGTACAGCACCTTGCACAAGAGGCCCTTGATCTCAGCTGAGGCTTTTAGATGGTACCATAATTCATAGAGCCATGTGGAGTCAGGCCCAATAGGCTGATGATTATTTGGGGTCTTAAAGGATTTAATTTGTCTTTAAGTAAAGGCTTTTCAGCTCAGCTTTACAATGGAGCTCCGATTCTGTGGGGGTGGGGTTTTTGTTTGTTTTGTTAAAACGGTAAAGAAAAACTCAGACCTTTTGACCTTGGAACGGCACCCGCTCTGGATCCACCGTGTCTGACTCCTGCTTCTGCAAAAAGAAAATAGAGCCCCCCCCCCCCACACACACAATCAAACAGGAGATTATGGATAGAATGATGAAGAACCAGCTGCATCTAACACGCACAGAGCTGTAGTAACAGCTCTATAAAATAAATATATTACCTTGATCCTCCTTGCGCCTTGAGGTCCTGGATATGTCTTGAATTTAATAAAAAAGAAGAGGAGGTTTTCAGAGGAGAGCATATGATTGCATGCTAATATTTCATATTTCAGAAATATTTCGTCCATAAGACTTGGAAAAGAACTATTTGAACATGGAGGCACGTTATACCTCTCATGATCAATGCAACAATTCATTCTTACTGCATCCTGATGCCAACCATGGTGAATTGGGTGCATTTAGTGGACAGATTACGTCTTAGCAGGAATCAGTGAACACTTATCTGGGGTCACTTAGCAGCAGCTTTATCCAATTGAACATAGGGGCAAATAACACAAAAAGGATTTCATTGGAGCTGTTCCAAAATTAGGCTGTGAGAACCGAGAGCAGAATGTGGCCTGTCGTCTGTTTTTTCAGTGTGATCAAGTGCAATGAAAAGGAAAATAAGTGAATCTTTAGGATAGACTCACAACAAACTTGGTTAGCTGAAGTTCAGGTGGCTTCTGCTCCTCATGCACTTGAGGAGCAAAAGGTTTCAGAGCCCCAAACCCAATGGTTAGAAAGGTAGTAAATGCTCAGTTGAGGTCTCCAGACCTCTCCCCATAAAGAATGTTGGCATTACAAGACAAAATCCCAACAAGGAACGTACGTAAAGCAGGAAATGCCCAGTTAAGATGCTCCTTCATATACAACACAACTATGTCACCTTAACTCTGCCCTCATAGAGATGGCAATAGGTTCATCACAATATCTTACTCCTCTCTAACAAAAAATAGTACTCCTATTCATGCAGTCTGAGAGGACCCTCCACCAGACGAGCTGCAGAACCAGCGCCATAGTAGGGGAAAGCTTTCTTGTTTAAAATAATCAATTTCCACTAAGAATTTAAAAAAAAAATCATGGAAACATTTATATCAGTCTTAAGTTCTGTAAAAGTTTTTACCAAACCTACTTTTCAGGCCAAATTTGACCTGTCCCTTTAAAATTTTCATCAAGCATTCTACTGGGGCCCATGTTTTGGCAAGTGAGCACGTCAGAAATCATCAGAGAGAAATTTTTCTGACAGCACAGGTTCCCTCTGACTGAACCGCATGATGCATTGTGAGAATCACATGACTGAGGTCCATCATGGGAGATGTAGTTTGGCCAGGCAGCCCAGCCAATAAAGGGGAATAAGAGCATGTGGCATCCAAACTACAACTCCCATGAGGCACTGCAGCACCATTAAAAAGATGCAGTCTAACATTGAACCAACTCAAAGTGAACCATTTTGACATTTTCCAAAGAACAAATTTTTTTCCACTACAAATTTGGATATCCCAAATCTTTGTCCCAATCTGGGATGAAACCAAATATAGAAATAGTGAGAGTTCCAGCCAGGGGCTATGCCCCCCTCCCACTTTTTATCAGCCATAAGGGAGCAATGGGGTAGGGAGTGGAGAGGAGTGAGCGGAGGCCAGGTCTTGGGGGGGGGAGGGGTGGAGTGGGAGCGGGGCCTCGAGAGAAGGGGCGGTGTGAGGGCAGGGGCTTGGGGAAAAGGGGAGGGGGAGGCCCGGGGTCTTGGGAGAAGGAGTGGTATGTGGGTGGGGTTTCAGAGGGAAGGGGCGGGGGGGGCACGGTTCGGGCACCAGTGGCCCCCCCACTTTTAGGGACCTTCTGTTGCTCCTGATTTGTGCCCTGCTCTAATGCTGAAGTACTGTTTAGAGTGTTTCACATGTCCAACCGGACAGACGTAACCACAATAAAACAGCTGCGTATAATTGGGGGGGAGGTATATACATTTTATAGATATATTTGTTGCCCACACAAAACCTCCCCAAAGCTGGTCATTGTGTTCCATCAGTGATTAACGTTGGTTTCTCTTTTCCTCTTGTGCTCTTTAAGCATCATACCCTTCCCTTCCCCATCTCTCTTGGGAGGAGCACTTAGCCATACCAAAGGACACTGTCTTGGCTGCTGCTGCTGCTTGTTCATTATTTACAGGGAGCGTTTCACCCTCATCCGCGTTGTATTACTATTTTTAATGAGTGAGAAAGCAGCAAGAGCTGTTATCCCCCGCGTCTATCTCATAAGCACTATCTCTGCAAACACCTCCAGATATTCAGCCATTGCTTACCACATATCCAGCTGGGGATTTCTGAACTCCAGCAGCACCAGGTGAGTGAACCTGTATAGGGACAACAAGGAGTTATTACCGCTTCCTTCCAAGTAGTGTTGATTGCTTTGCGTTCATGCATAACAGATTGAAGAGGCGGAAACAGGGGTCTTTACCATGTGCCTCTGTCTCTCAGCTGTTCTTCTGACTCTAACATGGCTTGTTAACTCAGGGCCATCAACTGGATCTGCATTTTCCTGCTTGAAGGAAAACAGCATCCCTTAAAGCACCCAGATGCGCAAGCTGGATTATTATTTAATTTTACACTGTGCCATAGCTTTACTGCTACTTCAACAAAGCCAACACGTTGCAATTGCTAGTGTTAATTGTAGGAGTGTCACTGAACTGTTCAGGTGTGTCCATGTAGAATTCACCTGTGGTGTTGCTGAGGATACCAGGTATGTCCAGGAAGAATGCATCTACCTTTTGGGTTATTACATGTACCAACCATGTCTAGGTAAAACACAACTGCAGTGGTGCTCTGTTCACTAGCTGAGTCTAGGTACCGCACACCTGCTGTGGTGCTCAGTGGACTTGGTATATTCCACTGAAATCACTGGAACATTAATGGCCAAAGGCACCACCACCACCAAGTGACAAAAGGCCGGATGGGAATGGCTTAATCTGCAACTCACAGATGTTTGTAAAGCTTGTGTTTTGGGATGTTCTGGCAAAGTACGTGTGAGATGTATAAGGTAGAAACTGTGCTAAGGGTCACCTGCCCTAGCAGTAAACACTCAATGCCTGTAGGAGTTCCTACATATTAATTGCACTCAATTATCTGCTCCTGTATTTTGAAAGTGAGGAAATTAGACGTTGCCAGACATTACTCCCCACACCACTCTCACACACCATGAACCACCAGAACATGAAAACAAAGGAATTGAATGATTCATGATGAAATAAACTCAACCCCAATGGATCATAGATCTTTGTCTGTGGACGAGAACCCCATTTTTTAAACTCCCACACGTGTGTTTTAACCACAAGCGTGTTCTTCCTCTCAGACATAACTGCATGTTATGAAGCAAATAAGACTGGTTACTTTCACCTGGGATGCATGTACATCACCCGCTGACTTTAATGAGACTCTCCATGGAATAAGGTGCTACTCGACATGAAGAAGGGAATCAACATCTAGCCCATTGTGACAGAAATATCAGGCCTCAGAGAAAAAGAACTGTAACATCAAAATATTGGTACCAAGCCCCACGGTGTTTCCATCTGCTATTTGCAATGTTTTGAAAGTGATTTGTCGCAGGAAGTGTGGATGAAATTGACCCCATGCAGATGGCCAATACAAGAACAGTGGGCCGTACTTTGTTCCAGTCAAGCCCTCTTCACAGGAGGGGATTTTACCCTGAATAAATTGTAAACCTTTGGAGCAAGGACTCTGGTTTTGTTCTGTGTTGGTACAGAACCTAGCACAATGGGCCATGACTGGGCTCCTAAGCATCTCTGCAATATGCATAAATAAATAATAATAATTGAATAATTCACTGGGAACCAAACTGATCAAATCAATGCATTAGCTCTTTGCATCCTCCCAAAATGAAATGGAGTGAAGTAAAAAGCAAAATAATAGTATTTCTCCCAGTTCCCCACTAATTCTTGCTTTAATTTAATTAGTTAACTTGGGGGGAAGGGATAGCTCAGTGGTTTGAGCATTAGCCTGCTAAACCCAGGGTTGAGAGTTCTATCCTTGAGGGGGCTGTTTAGGGATCTGACCCAAAAATTGGGGATTGGTCCTGCTTTGAGCAGGGGGTTGGACTAAATGACCTCCTTAGGTCCCTTCCAACACTGATATTTTATGGTTCTTTTGTACTTCTGGGTTGATTACCAGCTCATGATCCTTGCACATCCCGGAAGGGGACAAAAAGGCAGAGCCACTTGGGGATGGACAGCACAGAAAGTTGAAGTGGGGGAGTTGTTGGAAATGGGAAAGATGAGACTGGGGAACTGCTGGTGAATGGTAGAGATTATGGTCACGGGTCCTCGTGCATCTAATAACTGACTGACCAGCCTGTTGGTGCAAGACAAACTTGAACGTTGCCCATGTGAACAAGCACCAGGCCCAAAGGGATTGGGCACTTCCTGTGTGGCTTGAGTTTCGCAGTGTTTTCCTGGCACCAGTCGTTCCATCATAAGAGGGGTTTACGAAAGAAGAAGCTATGGTAGTAAGAGAATTGCACGTCCATCTTCACCACTGCAAGTCAACTGTGGCAATTTCCCACATCAATGAGACCCATTGGTCTTACCCATTCCTAGTCATGCAACAGACATACGACTTGCCTGGACCCCAGATAGGTCTTCAGCAGCAGGTATAGAACCAGTGACCTCTGGATCCTAAACCATGAGCCTGCACTGCTAAAAGAGCCAGCTCTATTAGTCAAAGCTGTAGCAGGCTCATCCCCAACCTTCAGCCCAGACATCTCTGGAGCACCACACTGAACAGTAATTAGTGAGCCCTTTAGGATGGTGGATTTTATGATATCTGCAAGAATGTTTTTTAAATCAGTGGTTTCGTTCCTTCCCCCAAGCCCCATCACTTTGTCAAACTCCAGATAACCCAAAGGAATTTGCTGAAATGCTCTAGGGGAAAAAATGCCCACTTTCCTACCTGGAAGGTTTTACCAAGAGAGGAAAGTTTCAGCCCCAAAAATGAAAGTTTTGGAAAGTTACAAGGATGTGAAAAGAGGGTGATAAACAGAAGCTATACAATGAGGAGTCCTTGTGACACCTTAGAGACTAACAAATTTATTTGGGCATAAGCTTTCGTGGGCTAGAACCCACTTCATCGAAGTTGAAGTTTTTTAAGTCACAGGACCTAACCACATCAGCCACACCATTGGGGCTCATTCACCTGCACATCTACCAATGTAATATATGCCATCATATGCCAGTAATGCCCCTCTGCCATGTACATTGGCCAAACCAGACAGTCTCTACGCAAAAGAATAAATGGATACAAATCTGACTCAGGAATCATAACATTCAAAAACCAGTAGGAGAACACTTCAATCTCTCTGGTCACTCAATAACAGACCTCAAAGTGGCAATTCTTCAACAAACAAACTTCAAAAACAGACTCCAACATGAAGCTGAAGAACTGGAATTAATTTGCAAACCATCAGAGTAGGCCTGAGTAGAGACTGGGAGTGGTTGGGTCATAACAAAACCTAAACTTAATTTCCCCAATACTAATTTCTCCCTACTGTTACTCACACTTTCTTGTCAGCTGTCTGTAATGGGCCACTCTCTTGCCACTTCAAAAGTTATTTTTCCTCCCTTGGTATCCTGCTGTTAATTAACTCGTTAGTCTGACCTCACACTTGGTAAAGCAACCCACCCATCCTTTCATGTATTTATACCTGCTCCTGTATTTTCACTCCATGCATCCGATGAAGTGGGTTCTAACACATGAAAGCTTTTGTCAAATACATTTGTTAGTCTCTAAGGTGCCACAAGGACTTCTCATTGTTTTTGCTGATACAGACTAACACGGCTACAACTCAGAAGCTATATAGTTTAACTATAGTGGATACTATTTGTGCTTGCTACAATGACATCATTTAAAAGATAAGGGACTTGATAGATTAGGTTAGATTGTAAACTTCAGGGCGGGAACTGTCTGTTTGTTAATATATTAATAATTGTATATGAATACCCAGCTCTTATTTAGCCCTTCTCATCAGTAGATGTCAAAGAGCTTTATAAAAGAGGTATCTTTATCCCCATTTTATAGATGGGAAAACTGAGGCCCACAGCAGCGAAGTGATTTGCCCATGTTTACAGAACCTAGCACAGTGGGGTCCTGGTCCATGTCTGGGGCTCCTACATGCTACAAATAAAGAATCAGAATAATAGCTATGGGGACTATAACAGAAATCTTTCATCTCGAGGGCTCCAGGCCTGCAAGCTGCTCTGTGCATCTTTGCCATCGCGCCCATGTTGACTTCAATGACCTGCATGGAGCAATTTCCAGGAGCAAGGCTGGGCTCACCAGGAACTGAAACTTGTTATCTCCTGTGGAGCAGGGGATGTGGAAGGAGCTAAGCAAGGACGAGCAGATGCGGCCTGTTACCTTTATGTCTGAGAGGACTGTATCAGCTGCTTCAGAAGAACCATTGTTTCCCCTTGAGTGATCAGGCTGCAGAAGAAAACAGCACAATTCAGGCTGGGCGCTCTCCTGGCATTGGCACTATAGGATTCTTTGCAGTGGCCAAAATGGTTGGACGGTACGTCTCAGGCAGTACTCCTACTGTTATTACTCAAATGGAGGAAAGTAACTTCTACTACCCATCCTGGACAGCAGGTTTAAAACAAACAAAAAGGAAGTATTTCTTCACACAATGCACAGTCAGCCTGTGGAACTCATTGCCGGAGGATGTTGTGAAGGCCAAGACTAGAACAGGGTTCAAAAAAGAACTAGATAAGTTCATGGAGGATAGGTCCATCAATGGCTATTTGCCAGGATGGGCAGGGATGGTGTCCCTAGCCTCTGTTTGCCAGAAGCTGGGAATGGGTGACAGGGGATGGCTCACTTGATGATTCCCTGTTCTGTTCGTTCCCTCTGGGACACCTGGCATTAGCCACTGTCGGAAGACAGGACACTGGGCTAGATGGACCTTTGGTCTGACCCAATATGGCCGTTCTTATGTATGACACAACTACTTGGGTTAGCTTTGTCTTTCTCTCCAACCAAGTTCATTTGATTCCACAGCCCACTTTTAATAAACTCTTCTACCACCAAGAAATTGGATCTCTGGAGCCAACTGCTAGGGTTATTATCAATTCAACACCTGTCAAGGGCCCCATGAACCTTTTAATGGTTATGCTTCCTGATTAGAGCTGCTGCTAATGGGGAGAACAACCGGCTATATTTATCTCTAGCTGTATTTCCCCCTGGTGGGTTTGTAGTTATTTAACCAAAGACACCGGAGCCACGCTGCAAGTAAAGAGGAGAGGGAAGCTGGTAACTTGCCACCATTGCACACACAGAACTTGCAATGAAGTCAATTTACATATAAATCAACAGCAGGAGACTGCTCTGAAGCGGAGATTAGAATGGGCTTTGGTGTTTAGTTTGGTTGTCAGAATGAAAGTGCCTATTGTAGACCTACTGAGAACTCCTGGGATATGGTCCACCTGTAGAAACAACACTGCCTCCATGGTGCAAGGGTCATTTGCATGAAAGTAGGGTATTTTTGGTCTAGCTGTTTCTCTCTTCCCTGCACTGTTCCTCACCTGAAGGCAGAATTTTCTGAGTTTGGTTTCAGTGAGATGACACTCAAGAGTGAGTGTTGGCAGGGATGGGCCCATAACTATTGCCATAGGAACTGAACACAAGATTACAACCCGGGGATCCTGACTTAATGTATAGGCTTTTCTACGGATTCACAGAAGGCCAGAAGCGACCATTAGATCATCTCGCCTGGCCTCTGGCACAACATTTCACCCAGCTGAGTCCAGTAACCGCAAGTGCCAAATGTAACATGGTAAATAAGCACCCCGACTTTCACAATAAGCCAAAAATCAAGCTAATCCCGTTTCAAAACAAGGCCAGAACAAGCCAATCCCTAAGAACCCCAACGCTCTATGTGACTAGATCCCCCAGGGTGCAGTCTGGGACTGTGGTGGGCCGCTGTGTACCCCTGACTCTCTCCCCTGACCTTGCCCCTGCTTGCCAGGAGCTGATAAAAAAAAAAGAAGTAACAAGCTACAACAAGGAACAAGCTACAAGCCAATCAGGCAACAAGCTACAAGCCAAAAACTAGCCAACAAGCAACACACAAGCCAATTAAGCCAAAAACAAACCCAATTTCTGCATTTTTTCTGCAGGTTTGGCATGTCTGCCAATAACCTGTGTTTGACTAACGAATAACTTGTGTTTGGCTGAAGCCCAGCGTCCAGAAGGACGGCCGATCTTAAGCTGAAGGCATCAAGAGATGACGAATCCACCCAGGGGTGCTAGTACAGGGGGGAGGGAGGGAGCCATGGCCCTGTCACTTTTCAGCAGCCATAAGGGCAAGCAACGGGGGCGGGGGGAGGTAGGAGAAGAGCGAGTGAGGGAAGAAGCGTCATGGGAGCAGGGCCGCAGGGAGAAGGGGCATTGTGGGGATGGGGCCTCAGGGGGAGGGGTAGCACAGGTGGGGCCACAGTTTGGTGTTGGTGCCCCCCACCCCCCCACACTTTTAGGAAACTTCCACCACCCCTGAATCCGCTTTTCCCCTTCCCGGTTTGTTTGAGTGGCTAATCCCTTTGTGCTAAATGTAGACACCAATTAGGCCGGTTTGTCTGGGTGCAGCTTCCAGCCATTGGCCCTTGCTCTGTCTTTCTCTGCTCGAGAAAAGAGCTCTTTAGTGCCTGCTATTTTCTTCCCACAAAAGTACTTACACAAAAGTGTAACCAAGTCACCTCTCAGTCTCCTTTTTGACAAGCGAACCAGACTGAACTCTTTAAGCCGCTCACCATAGAGCATTTTCTCCAGACTTCAAATAATTTTCGTGGCTCTTTTCTGCACCCGCTGTAATTTTTTATAGCCTTTTAAAAATGTGGACCCCAGAACTGGATGCAGCATTCCAGTGTTAGTCTCACCACGGCCCTACCCGGAGGTAAAAATCACTCCCCTGCTCGCTACTTCCCTGTTTATACAGCCAAGGCTCATAGCAGCTCCTTTTAGCCACAGCATCGCACACTGAGGTCATGGTCAGTGGCTTGTTCTCTATCACCCCTATATTCTTTCCAGAGTCACTGCTATGGCACGCATCAGTGCAGTATCTAAGCATATCGATACATTTAGCCTCACAATCCCCCTGTGAAGGAGATGAATAGGTATTATCACCCCCATTTTATAGACGGGGACATTGAGGCACAGAAAGGTTATAGCCTAAGGCTTTGAGCCCATAAATTATCCGATGTGGGTGGCCTCCGCATGGAGCCCCATGGGTCTACTGACACGGAACAACTTGCAGGACTGAAGTCTACATTTTCATAAGTAGCCAAGGATTTGGGAAGCCCCAATTTTGGGGTGCCAAACCTGAGACTCCTGGAGACTGATTTCTTCCCAAAATGCCAATTGAAATCAATGGGAGCTGTGGTGCCCTGCACCTCTGATAATTCTCCAGTTGGGCACCCTACCACTGAAGCACCCCAAATAGGAGCAACTTGTGAAAACCGAGGCCTAAGGTACTTGCCCAAGGTCACACGGAGACATCAGTAACAGAGCACAGAATAGACCTAGATCTACTGGTTCCTGCTGTAGCCCTTTAACCACAAGACTTTCCTCTCCAGGGAGAGGCACCAAGAAACTCCTAAAATAGGCTGGATCTCTGCCAGATTCAACTCTAGGGCCAACCCCTCCTAGAAATGTAGGAACATCTGGCTAATGGACTGTGATCCTGAGCAACAAGAATTTTGTTTTCATTCAAATATCCCTTGGAGAAGGGAGAAGGAAAATCAGGGAAGTGAAATAGAGACAAATATGCCAGCAGGAGAGATCTTGAACTGGAGGCTTTTCCAAGTTAGTAATTCCTTAAAACCTGCCCGTTCCCATAATTTGGAGAACCTTTTTCCAGAGCTACAGTACATATGTTCCAGGCCTGTGCGTGTTGGGTGCCCTCTAGTGGTCCTTGACCACTAGCTCACAGTTATACCGATTTGCATCTGAATTCCCTCTGAAATCTCAGGACAGAGCAGGGCTTTATGCAGAATCATAGAATATCACGAAGGGACCTCAGGAGGTCATCTAGTCCGACTACGAAGCGAGGGGAGCGGCAGCAGGTCTTCAACGGGTCTGTTCTAATCAGGGTTGGATTTCATCCTGATGTGCATCATTGCCGGGAACTACCCAGAACCCACGGCCCATTGCAACGGCATTTGTAAGGATACACCACTGGTTTTCAGCTCAGTTCAAAGGGCCCGGCCAGCGTAACTCCCAGTATTTTCTAAAATAATACTTCTCTTGCTAACAAACACCTGGGATGCTTGAAAATGACAGTGGATTTCCTTACTGTGCCTCTCTTAGCCCCATCACTAGCCCACAGGGGCATAGGGCCTTGGCCACTCTTGGACGCCAGGATGCTGGGCTAGAGGGACCATTGGTTCTAATATTCTACTGCTGGAGAGCTGCTGAGCTGTTTGTCAGTGTAGGGTCACTCGGGAGCACAAGACTGCACATGCTGGTTTATTATTGTCAGGTGGCTTGTAGGCACTGGGCTACGCACACACCAAAGTGGCCTGTTTCAGGCTCCGAGAAGGGGATGGAGTTTAGGCATGTGCAGAAGGGCAGAGAAATACAAAGGTGTGAAATGCCAACATAGAAGGGGTGAAAGCCTCAGATCTCCTGCTCCTACCCTGAAGTCCCTGCCCTAGGGCCCCCAGAACCAGGCTCAGGTGGGAGAAGGGAGACTCGTGGCTTTCCAGACACGGCATAGGATGCCAACCCCCTGCCTGTGCAGCAGGCTTACTCTGTTGGTTCCTTTCTCCTTCCATCGCTCCCCAGGGCCTTTTCTTCAGGGGCGCCAGAAGCTCCCTGGACCCATTTCCTGGGAAGTGATATTTTGACTCTGGATGAAGCCTGGCTGAGCACGGCAGAGAATGAAGGCAGCAAGTCAGAGGCAGCCTGGTCCAATGGACTGAAGCCGAAAGAATGCGGAGCTAGACCTCAGGAGTTCCTAAGCCAAGCTCTGACACTGACTTCTATTGTGACCTTTGGCAAATCCCTTACCCTCCCTGTGTATCAGGGGTGGCTTGTCAATGCATGCCAAGGGCTTTGAAGATGAAAAGCACAGTAGAGGTCCTAAGTATTGTTATTGCCTTTTCTTAAAGGCGCAGTGCCACTCAGCTCAAACAAAGGCATTATTTCCAGGTTAGTCCTCCCATCAGTCATTACATGGCGCTGCCACTTTAATTACAGGACTGAGCTGTGCAGCTCCAAGACAGTCAGAGACACGGCCAGATCCTCAGCTGGTGTAAATCAGCGTAGCTCCATTGAAGCCAACAGAGCTACACCAGTTTCATCATCTGGCCCTGAACTCCGCCATAGCCATTCTAAGATGGCGTCACAGCTCATCTATGGATGCCGGCTCTAGGGCCAAGGTTTTCAAAAAGAGCTCAGGGGCAGATTTTAAGGGGCTCCATTTCCATCGTGTGGGCCAGAACTCAGCTCTCATCTGGGCTCCTAAATAAACCTCAGGCTTTCAAAAGTGCTCAGGATCCAGCAGCTCCCATTGCAGTACTTATGGATGGACTTTAAGAAGGTTCAGGACATGGGACACTGAGCTCTTTTGACAATCTGCCTCCATTACTTCCCGGGCGGTTGAGCAACACGCCCAGTGTTTGGTCTAGATTGGGGCATGCACGTGAGTCAGCTGTCGGAGGCTCAGTTCGAACAAGGCAGACCTCACACGGGTAGGTTAGGGAAAGTGACCAAAAGTTATGGGGAAGAATCTGTCTTCCCCTTTGATGGAGAGCGTGTCTCCATCATTTGACACCAGGGTTTGCATTTCTTACAGGGGGCTGGTTAGATTCTCAGCTGCTGTTAGACAAGGGAATTGCAGCAGTGGACAAAACAGTCCTTTAGCCCAGGAAACGGGGACTGTTTCTTCAGGAACGGGGGGACCTTGGTATCATGATTTGCGACCTTATCACCTGGAGATGACATTAGTCCCTGTGCACTCTCCAGGGGGCCCCCTATCAGAAGCTAAAGGCAGTGCAGAATGAAACAGCCTGTGGGGCATCTCACCGGAAGCACAAAATGCCAGCGATCTAGGAGCCTCACTGGAGGCAGAGCCTGGGGTGAAGGCTGAGGTGTCACCTTTGACTGAGGCAAGGCTGACTGGCATGGGCCTCCCGAGGTCAGAGGCTGCCTCTACCCACACGACTGCGGCACAGCTGTGATCATTGGAGACACCGGAGCTGCAGCTGCCAGCCAGGTGTTACGGGGAGGAGATTTGTCCAGCAGTCAATGGCCTCACCCATGGGAATGAAGGCATGTGTTTGGCTCGGGGCCAAGGGGATTTCTTCAGCCAGGGAAAGCTCCTTAGTGCTACTTCCAATGCATACTACAGGCTCAGGATCTTAGAAATCATCAACATGTAGGACTGGAAGGAACCTCACGAGGTCTTCTGGAGTATTGGGTCCAATTCTGGGCACCACATTCCAGGAAAGATGTGGACAAATTGGAGAAAGTCCAGAGAAGAGCGACAAAAATGATTAAAGGTCTAGAAAACATGACCTCTCAGGGAAGATTAAAAAAACTGGGCTTGTTTAGTCTGGAGAAGAGAAGACTGAGAGGGGACATGATACGTTTTCAAGTACATAAAAGATTGTTACAAGGAGGAGGGAGATGAATTGTTCTTCTTAACCTCTGAGGATAAAGCAAGAAGCAATGAGCTTAAATTGCAGCAACGGAGATTTAGGTTGGACATTAGGAAAAACTTCCTAACTGTCAGGGTGGTTAAGCACTGGAATAAATTGCCTAGGGAGGTTGTGGAATCCCCATCACTGGAGATTTTTAAGAGCAGGTTAGACAAACCTGTCAGGGATGGTCTAGATAATACTTAGTCCTGCCAGGAGTGCAGGGGACTGAACTAGATGACCCCTCGATGTCCCTTCCAGTCCTATGATTCTATGATTCTAGTCCAGTCCCCTGCGCTGAGGCATGTTGAAGTATTATCTAGACCATCCCTGACGTGTTTGTCTTAAAAACCTCCATTTACGGAGATTCCACAACCTCCCTAGATAATTTGCCCCAGCGCTTAACTGCCCTGACAGTTCGGAAGCTTTTCTTAATGTCCAGCCTAAGCAAAACTTTCTTGTAGATCCCCAGCAATCAACACTAGACCTTGGGGTGCAGCTTCCCTTAGTGTCAATTTTAGGATCATGTGTGGGAAGAGATTAATTGAAAGTCAGTGAATGGGCATTGTTATACATCTCCACACAAAGCGCTTACTCTGCTCACGTCTTTCTCCTTCTTCCTCTTCTTCAAGGGCTCTGGCATCTCCACAGAAATGTTTCCCAGTGCGGGAGGTTCCGACCCCAGAGCAAGACTAGCTGGGCTCTGCCGAGCCTGAAGAAGGCAGGTTATTTCTCTTTAAGGCACCACATCTCTCCCATGTCACATACAGGACATGAAGTAGAACTCTTACTACTCTCTCACACATACCCTTTCCCTTTATCAGATATTCAATAGCAATATGACGATCAATTAAACACTATATATACAATGATGCACAGCCAAGGTGACAGACACCTGAGCGCTCTGTCGTAAATCAGGACACAATGCTGTCAACAAGAGTATTATTTAAAAGCAGACCATGGGCATGAGTAGTTCAGGAGGCTGGTTATGGGTTATGGCTAAAGCTGGGTGGGAATTTTTTGAAGAAATGTTTTTGGTCAGAAAACACCGATTCGTTGAAACCGAAACTTTTCAGGGAACGATATCGGTTTTGACCAAAATGACATGGGGAAGGTTTTGCAGGTCCAGGATGGACTTTCTGGCCACAGAGATGCAGCAAAAGACCAGAACTGCCAACAGGTTAGGGCATTCAGGTGGTTGTGGGAGAGGCAAGAAGATCATGGCGGCGCTCCGGGTCTTCAGCAGCACTTCGGCGTCAGGTCCTTCACTCGCTCCGGTCTTCAGCACTGAAGGTCCGTCCCCCGTCCCCCCCGGCCACCGCAATGACGCCAAAGACTGGGGCAAGTGAAGGCCCGACGCTGAAGTACTGCTGAAGATCTGGAGTGCCGCCGGGTGAGTACCAGGGGGTGGTGCCTTTTTTTATCTCCGCTCCCCCTGACCGGCCGCCAAAGACCCGGAGCGCCACTTTGTGAGTAAAATGTAAAAGGCGCCAAAGAATTAAACAGGCGCCAGTTCTGCTCGGTGGGGGAGCAGCTGCTGCCCCGCTCCCCCCCTCCTCCCCCCCAGCTACGCTATTGATTGTTAGAAGTGTCATCACTGGTTCTCCACTTGTAAGGTAACTCCCTTCTCTTCATGTGCCGATATATTTATGCTTGTATCTGTAATTTTCACTCCATGCATCTGAAGTGGGTTTTTTACCCAGGAAAGCTTATGCCCAAATAAATTTGTTAGTCTTTAAGGTGCCACCAGACTCCTCATTGTTTTTGTGGATACAGACTAACACAGCTACCTCTCTGATACTTGACACTAATTGTGTGTATCTTAGAAGCTAGCCATGTAAACAGATAATTCCTGTCACTATGCCTATTAATTCAGAGTTCAAATGGGAACATTAACATTTAGATGAATCTTGGGTGAAGTAATGTCATTGTCTATATGTCTCTTTGAAGTTTGTGATAGACTGCCTAATGGATAAATTGCCCTCTGTTAATTTGTGTAACTAATTACTGGTGGTGTTTAGAAAGCAAAAGCTTACATCAAAAGCCTATTGTTTATCCAGGACTGCATGGTCAAGTGGATGCTAGGACACTGTATAAAAAGACCCTTGGGTCCTGATTCTGTCATCTCAGATCTACTTGAGGCTTCATACAGGGGAAGCTTAAGCTATAAGGTCTGAGATTCCAGTCCTAAGCTGGAACATCCTGCAATGATATTGGACATTGGACTATAACCTATGAACTATTTCCAAAAGAACTTTTTGCAACTACAAAGCTCACCATCTCTGCTCTGAATCTGAACCTTAAGAATTGAACTCATGTCTGTATGTATATTGATCTTTTAACCATACTCTCTCTCTCTCTCTCTATTAATTTTAGTTTAGTTAATAAGAATTGGCTGTAGCGTGTATTTGGGTAAGATCTGAAATATTCATTAACCTGGGAGATAATGTGTCTGATCCTTTGGGATTGGTAGAACCTTTTCTTAATATGATGAAATAAGGCTTTCAGAAATCTTCATCATATTTGACTTAGGTACCTGGATGGAGGCCTGAGGCTGGATTGCTTTAAGGGAACTGTGTTGTTGGGTTTTGGGCAACCAGTAAGGTAATAAAGAAGCTGTTTTATTCTGGCTTGGTAAATCTAAGTAAATCTTGGAATATCCACCAGCTTTGGGGTCTGTCTGCCCCATTCTTTGCAGTTCACCGTAATTGAGTGACCTCAGCTGGCCCCCACTGGGACCCCGGTCACACAAGGTAAGCTCAATTCCCAGCAAACAGATGTCTGCAAAGGGTTCTGAATTTAAGCAGAAAAACCAAAGAGATTTCTTGGGACCCTATCAGCTCCGCAGTTCACCATCCGATCTGCGGGCTTCATCAGCCAGGCGGGGTTTCTGTTAATCTCAAAACCAGTCCTGTATCCACATGGCAGCTAGCACCCACTCTCAACGGAGGCCAAGAGAGGCGTGGGCACAGAGACTGAACTGCCCTCTTGGCGCGAGACCACTCAGGGCCGATCCCTCTTGGCCAGGATTGGGACAATATTTGGAGCAGGGCATGTTTGCTGGTGCTGAAGATAAAAGGAGAATATCTGTGTCCAGGGCTGCACCTCTCTGCAAATCTAATTTAATTTTAAAAATCCCAGCACAGACTATGACCGGAATCTCTCTATAGTGGTGGGTGACAGCTCTCCTGTAGGCTACACAGTCCTCAGTGGGTGCAATGGATTAAATAGGCCCTTTGAGACTTCCAAGGGAGTGCTCTTGGGCCAGCACTACATTGTCCCATGTTTGCCACTTAAAAATTCCCCTTGGTCAGGGGGCAAAGGCGCTGAGGGGGAGGAATTAACTGTGGGGAAACAGTCTGAAGTTTATGACAAGGCTCATGCAGCTGATCCCAGGGCTGGAGTCTCATGAGTAGGGTGGCCTGGAACTCCCCTGGCAGACAGAGAAAGGGAGTAGTCAGGGTCAGGGATACTCTGAGATCCAAGATGGCAGGATGGCTGGCAAATGTAGTCTCTCTTGGCTGCCATGTTGTAGTCCCGGCTTGGGGCATGGCATTCTGGGAAATAAGGAAATTATATAAACGTCAATCTCTCTACACATGAGGCCCTTAGAAGAAGCAGGCTGTGTGGTTGGTGTCTTCAGAAAGGTATGGACAAGTCAGCCCATTTCCTTTGGTTGCTCGACCAATCCTTTTGCTTTACAATGGGGCTTTTTGAGGTGGGCACCTCAATGAGCATCAGAAGCAATATTCTGAGAGCCTGTGGGGGCATTTTGGTCTCATTTGTGGTTATTTGGAAGATACCGTAGGCAGAGAACGTCTCTGTTTATAAATTCCACAGAAGCACCTTTGTTGGGTCTGACCTGGTGTGTACGATGCTCAAAAGCAAACCGGTCTAACTTGGGAATATAAACTGCTAAGCATGCAAGGGGATTTTAAATGTTACCTCTTCATTCTCCCTTATTACTGACCCATCCACCTCCTGGCACTCAAGAGAGGTATTTTCAGCAGTATGTTGTTGCCCTGCAGTGGGCTCTTCTTGGCTAGTTTGTAGCCGGGTTGCATTCAGAGGTCTAGGGCTGCCTTCCCGTTTCTTAGCCTCCGGCCATCTCTGACATGAGCGCGTCTGGTTTACCATGACTTCCAGTGCGGTGTAGTCACCAGGACTGCTGGCTGCTGTCCCATCAACCGGAGGTTTCTTCTGGCCTGTTACATCCTAACAAAACAGGGGAAGGGGGCTGAAGAGGCACAGCGGCCATAAATGTCTGAGTGTGAGCAGAACTCACCACTCTTCTTCCACATCTAACGTGACTAGAGGCTCCCTGATAACCGAGGTCTTCCAAAGAGCTGCATTCCCATGGGTCCACGGGCCTGGAAGTAGGCGTCGGGAGGCTGGGATTCTATTCCCACCTTAGTTCTGTTGTGCGATCTTGTGTGAGTCACTTCAGTTCTCTGAACAGACGTTTCCCCATTCAGTGAGATGGGGATAATGCTACTCATCCACCTTTGCAAAGCACTTTGATGTTGGTGTGCTACAGAAGTGCTAATAATCCCATGCTGTGATCACTTTAATGCTATCTAGCTCTGATACCAACGTGGTATCTGAGTACCTCACAGTCTTTCATGCATTTATCTTACCCCAGCAGTGCTGGGAAATGCTATTATCCCCAATGTACAGACGAGGAACTGAAACAAAGGGAGGGTAAGGCTCAGATTTTTAAATGTATTTAGATGTTGCTTTGCCCAACATTGCAATGCCTAACTGACTTAGAAGCCTAAGTCCCATTGACTTTCAATGAGATTTAGGTTTCTAAATCAGTTAGACACTGAGCGCAGCAATGCCTAAATACTTTTAAAAATCTGGTCCAATGTGACTTGGCAAAGGCCATACCAGAAGTCTGTAGCAGAGCAGGAATTGAACCTGAGTCTCCAGCTAGCACTGTAACCAATAGACCACCCTTCTGCCAGTGATTTTAATGAACAACCAACAACAAATGAAGATAAAGCCACTGGTATCTGGGTTTCAAATAGCAACAGTTAGAAGCATCACTTCCTGCCACTGAGGAGTTCACGGGTGCGGGGGGGGGGTACGCAGATAGCGAGTTGCCGCTGGCCTTTCATCCACAGAAAATTAGAAAAGCCCCACAATGGATTCAGGAAATTGGGAAATGGCAACACCAAAGGGTGATATTTACCAGTGCTCCAGTGAAGTCAAGTAGATTTGAACCGTTGACTTCAGAGGGAAAAAAGTTAGGCCAACGCCAGGCTCTGTCGAAAATATTATTCAAATGGAGAAACAGATGCTAACTGCTGACTTTATATTTTGGAAGCTGTTCAGATTACCATGGTGATGGGCATGGTGCAAGAACATGAATATAGCCTAGAGAAGACAGCCTAGTAATGGCTAAGTAACCTAGGAGCTCCCCATTAACCCCAAATGTAAAGAATGAATCCTACTAGACTGCCTCAACTTATTGTTACCTTAGTAGGTTGTCCTACAGCTGCTGGAACTGTAAGCTGAGGCCCGACATCAATACTCAGGTCTTCTTCAGTCACTTCTATACTGGTAAGAGGGTTGCTAGAAAAATCATACTTCAACGAAGCCTGTAAATCCCAAGAAAAGTAGTTAGACCCAGTTGAGCGATCTGAGCATGGACTCCCAGTGGGTCAAAGGAGACCTTGATCCTTTCCTGGTAGATTTAATTGAGTTCTATGAGACCAGCTGCTTGAAGGTCTTGCAGATGAAGTCTGTCCGCTCTGTGTGGTGAGCACCTGCCACTCTCGAGGATAGTAGAGATTAGCTCCAGCACCACTGGACAAATTTTCCCCTCTTACCATAGCTGTGCGCCAGTCTCCCTGTGGCCAGAGATTGCCACTCTCCCTCTCCAGAGGTGGCTGCATTTCATTGGGGCCGCATGGGTGCAGTAGGGATGGGACCACCAGGCCACAAAGGGTCCATCTACACAGTCCGCGGCAGCAAGCCCCAGACTCGGGCTCCAGCACTAAAAACAGTGGTGTAAACATTGCAGTTCCAGCTCTGAAGCCCATCCCCCTCCCTAGGCTTCAGAGCCCAAGATCCAACCCAAGCCTGAATACCTACGTGGCTATTCTTAGCACTGGTAGTGCAAGCCTTGTGAGCCGGAGTCTGTAGACCGGGGTTCTGAGACTTGCTGTCACTTGCTGTGTAGACATACCCAAAATCTGCACAACAATCTCAGACACTCCTGGGGGTTTTCACCTCCAGGCTTTGCATTCGCTTGTCAAGAGAAGGGCCATCTGGACCTGGGTTCAGATTTCACACACCCCACGTTTCCAGGATGTTTGGATCTGGTGTTTGGGTTCCAGGCCATCTGCAGTCAGTGGCTGCCCAAAGCATTCTGGAATCCTTCAAGGTGAAAAGCCCTGTGACTAGGTTAAAACGTTCTCCCTTTGGCCCAAGCAATCAGCCAATATTCAGGGCCTTGCTCGGTTGTTTCTGTTAGGGGCAGAAATTGATTATGCGAGCCAGATATGTTCTTTGGAGCGATCCTGTTTATTTATAAAGAATGTAGAAAAAGTCCTGCTTCCCTGAACACAGTGGAACCAAACAACAGCAGGCAGTGTCCTTGCTCACAGTTTCCAATCCTGCCTTTCCAGCCAGTCCTTTGCCCCCAGGATCTCTGTCACTGGTCCCTGTGAGGGCTGTGCCCATGACAGCTTCTCTCATTTTCTGCTAGCTGTCTACGTCTAACCTACACAAACAGCTTGCCAAGCAATCCTCTAGTCCCTGGATTTTAATCCAGTTCCAGGGAACCCCCTCAGCCCACATGGCTTAGCCCTGCTCAGGTTCCACCATGTGTCTGACTGCCTTGGGCGATAGCTTCTATTGTCTCCAAATATCTCACTCCATAAAGTAGCTTACTTGCTCCTTTCATTTAGCCTGAAGGGTGGTTAGCTCACCTGTATGCTTTAACAAGATCAAACATCCACTTGATGGCAGCCATTAATACCTTCCAACATAATATAATGGCATAACAGTATTAGCTACTACAAATCATCATAATCGGCATGACAATAAACTGTCCTCCTGCAGCTCCCAGCTACCACTGCTACCAGCAGTCCTACTCTTCCATGCAATGATAACACCAAAAAGGAGGGGAAGGGAAAGAAGATCTTGATATTGAAACCACTGGACATGGTGTCAATGAGAACGGGCTCTATTCCTGGCTCTGCCAATGACTTTCTCTGGAGCCCTGAACAAGCCCTTTCTCGGTGCCTCCATTTCTTCCCAGCTCTCCTCCCCTTCTTCTCTCTGATCCTGCGGAAGTTCAGGGGGATGAATACTCACAGTATAGTCCATAGCTTGCGTAAATTCCTCCTTTTTCTTGGCTGGCTTGCTTTTCCCAGAGCTGGCCCGCCGCTGGATCAGCGCTTCAAACCCATCCCTCAGGAGAAGATCAGTCAGTTCCTTCAGCAGCCCCAACTGCAGCAGCATGTCAACAATCAATGATCAAACAATGACCACCTCTTTCCCTGTCCCGCGCTGCTCCCCAAGATAACTGAGAAAAGCAGAACCCACACAACATGAGAGTATGATACACATGCACTCAGGGGCGTTGCCTGGCAAATGGACAGACAGACAGATGCCTGCAGGTCTCCAGGAAGTGCCAGTACCCAGTGGAACTGCCTTCTGGTGAAAGGGCCCAGAATTACCAGCACGGGAGATATTCACCACAAGTGTGTGTACCACTATTGAAAGCAATCCGGGAGATTTTAACAGGCTGAAAGTCTGGTTGACGGGGGTGGCACAGTGGGGATAAGGCAGGCTCCTTACCTGCCCTGGCTCCGCATGGCTCCTGGAAGCGGCGGTATGTTCCTGCGGCTCCTAGGTGCAGGCAAGGGCAGCCAAGGAGTCTCTGCACGCTGCCTCCACCCCAAGCACCAACTCCGCAGCTCTCATTGGCTAGGAATCATGACCAGTGGGAGCTGCAGGGGCAGCAGTGTGCACTACACAGAGCCGCCTGGCCATCCCTGCCTGAGCCTACGAGATGCAGGGACATGCCACCTTCGGGAGCCGCTGGAGGTAAGCACCGCCAGGAGCCCGCACCCCCTCCTGTGCCCCAACCCCCTGTCCCAGCCCGGAGCTCCCTCCCGCACCCAAACTCCTTCCCAGAGCTCGCATCCCATCCTGCGCCCCAACCCTAGCCCCGAGCCCCCTCCTTCATCCCAAACCCCTCATTCCCAACCTCAGCCAGAGCCCACATCCCCTCCCGCATCCCAACCCTCTGCTTCATCCCTGAGCCCCCTCCTGCATCCAAATTCCCTCTTAGAGCCTGCACCCGACATCCCCTTCTGCACCCCAACCTCCTACCTCAGCCCTGAGCCCCCTCCTGCACCCAAACTCCCTCCCAGAGCCCGCATCCCCTCCTGCACCCCAACCCTCTGCCTCAGACTGGAGCCCCCTCCCACACTATGAAACCATCTGCCCCACCCTCGAGCCCAGAGCCTACACCCCAGCCCAGTGAAAGTGAGTGAGGGTGGGGGAAAGCGAGTGATGGAGGGAGGAGGGATGGAGTGAGCAGGGGCGGGGCCGCAGAGAAGGGGAGGGGCAGGGGTGTGGCCTAGGGGCAGGGGCGGGGCAGGGGTGTTCAGGTTTGTGTGATTAGACAGTTGGCAACCCTAGGGGTTGGTTGTGCAAGGCTGGTGGTGGGGCGAAGATGCAGCACCCGGGACCGTCCCTTCCTCCTGCTGCTCCGTCAGCACAGCCCCCCACTGCATACCCGCGGGGCCCCGACCAGCCAGTTTCTGGCTGGCGCTGGCTACGAGCTGCGGTGGCTGGTGAGTGCAGGCAGGCACCAGGCAGAGGCTGGTTACGTGTCACCTCTGCTGCCCACCCATCAGCCCTTTACATGCTTCCCCTCTCGCTGTCCTCTCCCTGGTTTGCCGCTTCACCCCCCCACACACACACCAACCCCGCTGCTCCTCCATATCCCCTGCAGTGGGGTACGTCCAGCTCCCAGCGCTGTGTGGAGAACCAGCCCCTGGTCGGAGCGCTCAGCTCACCAGCAGCCTGGCCGGCAGGCTCCTTCCTTCCCCCACTGCCTCTGGCTGGGCCGGCGCCCTGGGAAAGCCCAAGACCCTCCGGCCCATGGCGCTGGCCAGGAGGAGCCAAGCCCTGCGTGTGCACAGCGCTGGCACTGGGCAGCCTCTCCGCCCCTCAGCTAAGCTCTGGAGTTGTGGAGTGAGGAAAGCCTGTTCACACCCGGACCCTGCAGGCTCCACACCACCCTCTTCGTCCGCCCCCCTGCCCTAGGTCGCCCACCCCCCTGCCCTGGGTCCTGCCCCCAGGGAGTGGGGAGCTGCTCTGTCCCCTAGGCACCCTCCCGTGCTGCGCCACCTTTCTGGCCAGGTTCGCTGAAGCCCCTGCAGTCATGCATCCACAATGCACAATGTTTTAACCCCTTCCTGCCTGTGATGTAGCGGGGGGGGGGGAGGGAGGGACAGGAGGTG
This sequence comes from Dermochelys coriacea, assembly GCF_009764565.3. Classification (NCBI taxonomy): domain Eukaryota; kingdom Metazoa; phylum Chordata; order Testudines; family Dermochelyidae; genus Dermochelys; species Dermochelys coriacea. The sequence goes on along the minus strand of NC_050068.2, from coordinate 347,543,668 downwards.
GCTGGGTTATGTTGCTGGCCAGCAGCTGCCTTTTGACACTGTGCGGGCAGGAAGGGACAAGCTGCTTCCAGCCATACAGGAGAGGTGGGGAAGGGGGAGAGATGAGCTCTGCAGAGACACAGGCCAGGTCATCCCTTCCCCTGTCTTCTCCTCCCCTGCAGCTGGAAGCAGCTCCTGTCCCTTCCCTCCCACCCAATGCTGAAAGGAAAGGCCGCTGCTGGCCACATTCTGGTGTGAACCCTGGCAGAAATCTGGGGGCAGGAGGGGGGCATGTGATCCTGCGTGCCCCCCTACGTGTTGCCTCAGGAAGATGCGGTGCCAGGTACCAGGAGAGGTGGATCCATCCTGGGGGCCCAGCCAGGCATGGAGGGCGGAGAGTGCCAGGCAGGGAGGGTCGGGTCAGTCAGTCACACACACACCTCGTGTGAGAGAAGTGTGCAGGACTGTGTGTGTGTGTGTGTGTCACCCCTTCCTGTGTGAACCCTAAAGCCTTAAAGATAAGAAGGTAAATAAAAAGAATCCAACTACGTGGTATTTCTTTTTAACAGGGGCTCAGTCATGTTAATTTGATGTTAATTTGAACCTCTATACAATTGATTGCCATTGAACTCGCTTGAATACAAGTAATTTTACCAGGTGTCCCATATTCAGCATAGGGAAATATGGTAGCCCTAGGAAGAGCAGCCATGGGGCGGTCCCTGGTAATCCGGAGACAGGCCAGAAGCAGGAAGAGCCCCTGGGAGAGGAGGGAGAGGGACACTGCTGGGAGCGACCTGGTGAGGTAGAGCTGCCACAGGCAGGAGACTGGAGGAGAAACAGGTCTCTGGAAAAGCTGCCAAGCTGGCCAGCTGACCTTCCTGAGCCAGACAGCCAAGGCTGGAGGGGGCTGGAGGCTGAGAGCAAAGGGAGACGTCTGCTGGCTCTCAGAACTGGAGACCTGCACATGTGGTCCAGACTGTGTCCTATCCCAGGTTATACACAGCACCCCATGTGGACCACCCAGAGTCTGTTAGCCTGCTCTGCAGAGGATAGTTGGATTCTCTGGACCAGTGACACTACATCACTCAACATTAGTTCATTGTTATTTGTATTACAAGCTGGGGCCCAATTAAGATTGGACTCCCACTGTGCTAGGCACTGTACGTACACACAGTGAGAAACAGACTCTGCCCTGAAAAGCTTACACTCGAAACAGGCAAAAGATGTATTATCCCTAGTTTGCAGATGGGAAACTGAGACCCAGGGAGATGAAATGACTCACCCAAGGAATCTCTTAGCAGAGCCAGCAATTGAACCTAGATTTTATGAGTTGCAGGCCTGTAACCTTAACCACAAGACCCTCTTTCCCCAATAATACTTGCACTGTAAAGCTGCCATATATGAATCTGAATGTTATCGATAGCTAGCCCCAGGAACTGAAATAACCCCACCTACACATTAACTTCAATGTTGGAAACAGAAGAGCTGACCCTCTCTCCAGAACACCACAGAAGCCAGAGGGATGCGAAGAAGGCTTGTTAGGGCTTGTCTAAATTTAATGGTAACAATCTCAACTCAGGTTTCAGAGTAGCAGCCGTGTTAGTCTGTATTCGCAAAAAGAAAAGGAGTACTTGTGGCACCTTAGAGACTAACAAATTTATTAGAGCATAAGCTTTCGTGAGCTACAGCTCACTTCATCGGATGCATTTGGTGGAAAAAACAGAGGGGAGCCCCTCTGTTTTTTCCACCAAATGCATCCGATGAAGTGAGCTGTAGCTCACGAAAGCTTATGCTCTAATAAATTTGTTAGTCTCTAAGGTGCCACAAGTACTGCTTTTCTCTTTAATCTCAACTCAGGAAGCAATTACATCTAACAGCAGTGGGACAAACATTCAGAAGGAAAGTAAAATATTCACATACCTTGATCCCATATGCTTCAAAAAGTCTCTCCAGTTCCTGAATTAGGAATGAAGGGTGTTAGCCAATGAACATATGTTGGGCATAGCATACACCACATGAATAGATATGATGTGCGTGGATATAATATACATTTAGAAAGAAAGAATGAAAGAACGAACGAAAGAACGGAAGAAAATGTGTTGGGAAGTTATGTTAACTGAATTCTGTTCACCCCTGTCAATTATCCCACAACACTTTGCAAAGACGAAGTCAGCGTCAGCATAGAAAATAGAAAACTTGTCAAAGGCAAACCACGTTAATGTTCTGCCCTGGTACAAGCTGGGGAGGTACTGTCCCGTACCAGTACCTGGAAAACTAGTCTCCAAGATAAGGAAGGTACAGAACAACAAGTTAAGAAACTGCTATGAACTGCTGAATTCTCGTGATGTGCAAAGAAGTTTGGAACTTGTGAACTCATCCTATAAATGCTCCTAGCTGAAATGTCAGGTTTCAGAGTAGCAGCCGTGTTAGTCTGTAATCGCAAAAAGAAAAGGAGTACTTGTGGCACCTTAGAGACTAACAAATTTATTAGAGCATAAGCTTTCGTGAGCTACAGCTCACTTCATCGGATGCATTTGGTGGAAAAAACAGAGGGGAGATTGATATACACACACACAGAGAACATGAAACAATGGGTTTATCATATACACTGTAAGGAGAGTGATCACTTAAGATAAGCCATCACCAGCAGCAGGGGGGGGAAGGAGGAAAACCTTTCATGGTGACAAGCAAGGTAGGCTATTTCCAGTAGTTAACAAGAATATCTGAAAAAAGAAAAGGAGTACTTGTGGCACCTTAGAGACTAACAAATTTATTAGAGCATAAGCTTTCGTGAGCTACAGCTCACTTCATTGGATGCATCTGATGAAGTGAGCTGTAGCTCACGAAAGCTTATGCTCTAATAAATTTGTTAGTCTCTACGGTGCCACAAGTCCTCCTTTTCTTTTTGCGAATACAGACTAACACGGCTGCTACTCTGAAAAGAATATCTGAGGAACAGTGCGGGGTGGGGTGGGGGGGGGGAGAAATAACATGGGGAAATAGTTTTACTTTGTGTAATGACTCATCCATTCCCAGTCTCTATTCAAGCCTAAATTAATTGTATCCAGTTTGCAAATTAATTCCAATTCAGCAGTCTCTCATTGGAGTCTGTTTTTGAAGCTTTTTTGTTGAAGGATAGCCACTCTTAGGTCTGTAATCAAGTGACCAGAGAGATTGAAATGTTCTCCAACTGATTTTTGAATGTTGAATTATAACATTCAAAATTATAAAATAAATTTTATAAAATAAATTTTATAATTTTATAAATTCAAAAAAGAATTATAACAGAGGTTTTCCTCCTTCCCCCCCCCTGCTGCTGGTGATGGCTTATCTTAAGTGATCACTCTCCTTACAGTGTATATGATAAACCCATTGTTTCATGTTCTCTGTGTGTGTATATCAATCTCCCCTCTGTTTTTTCCACCAAATGCTTCCGATGAAGTGAGCTGTAGCTCACGAAAGCTTATGCTCTAATAAATTTGTTAGTCTCTAAGGTGCCACAAGTACTCCTTTTCTTTTAGCTGAAATGTGTCACTCTGGAAGCAAGCCTTCTGTGTAAGGTGAATTCAACCACACCGCATGAGACGGCTTCCCAGAAGCTTGTATCATGTTGAACCTTTTTTCCTGTACTACACGATTCGTGTCTTTTAGCAATAAACCGGACTGATGTTGGTTATTTAGTCTCTTGAGTATTTTTCATAACAAACCAAAGTGCGGTCAAGCAATTGACTACACAATTTACCACCAAGGGAATAACTCAAGTATAACTTCCATAGATGAGCAGTGATAAGCCCCTAGATACTGATGGCCGGATTCTGCTCTCATGGAAGCTTTGCAATTGGCTTGGACAGGCATAACATCAGACCTTGCATCATAGGACTAGTGTAGGTGCAGAGTTTTTACATGCGTGGGCCGATCGGCTCTTTCAGCAGTGAATGTCCGATTGGGTTCTTATTAACAGGCCACAATGACTGGATACATAATGTGGTTAACAAGAAACACCACTTCCCAAAGTAGGGAACCATACACTCCTCCTCCCTGTCACCTGCGTGAAAATGCTGTATGAGAAGAGATTGTGTCCTTGGGTCAGCTGGGCCAGGAGACCACTCTTATATACTATGGTAATAGGCAGCATTGGAAAGAAACCGACTGGTAGAGACAATCCAGTACTCAGCGTTTAGTGAAAACCTTGATGGAGATTAATGATAATTAATCATGTTTATTATGGTGGTGCCTAAAGGCCAACCAAAAATGGCAACCCATTGTGCTAGGTGCTGTAAAACCATGTGCCTTGCATTGTGCCCTGATGGATCCCTGTCGGGAGTAAATGCCAGAGCCCTACTGGGCATGCCCTACATCAGATCCAGGGCTGTAATCCTGGGAGGCTGAAACCCTAAGCATCCCATTGTTTGCAACTTCTGCAGTGGGAGGAAGGTGATCTCTGAGATACAGTAACCAGGTACTTTCAGAGCATTTAGGGCCACAGACCATGGCCAAGCCTTCGATTTACACCAGAATGTTCACTGGTTCAGAACTGAGATGGAAGCACAGGTGTGATGTGCTCTTGTCTGTCTACCCTAGCTAGAAGGTAGATGTTCTGCACATATGTAAGCTTCCAGCTGACTCTCAAGGGTAGCCCCAAGTGATGCAACGATTGCTTAGCTGAGAGTTGACCAACGCACACCTGATGAGAGTGAGATCAACACCCCAGAGTAAAGGTTGGAATCTGTCAGCCACAGAGGCAATGAAACATTTCTAGCCTTTGCTATGCCTGAGAATCCAACAGATCCTAACCAGTGACCCCCATTCTGTGTTCCAGACTGCTCAGCGGAGCTGTACGGCAGGGATCCACATTTATAGCTGCCTGTTAGTTCATACTAAATTTCACAAGGAATCTCTCTACAGAGCTGCAGCAGTGACCCACACAGCACCCATCCTGGTTAATGTCACTAACCTGGATCCTACCGGAAAGCCAAACAATTTCATTTTACTGCAGCAATGAGGTAAGATTTATGACTAGCTCAGCAGTGTCTTGCTCTACACGGGCTTTTTTAGGATTTTGTCTCTGAATCCCCTTACCTGGGGGAAAGGGGGGGGGGACTCAGAGACCCAGAGACAGAGAGACACAGTGAGAGAAACAGGGATGGAGAGACAGTGTATCAATATTAAAATTTTCCACTTTTTTATTTACCTTGATCTCCACTCCTTTGCCGGGTGGACCTGGATCTCCCTTTAAAAACAAACAAACAAACAAACAAACAAACAAACAACAGCTGGTTAACAAGAGCATTAGCCCAAAGAAATGCAGTGACAGGAGCACTGAATAGTGGCCAGAGCCAAGGTTTGGCAGTCAGGTTTCCTGGGTTCTAATCCTGACTCTGCCAGTGACTTGTTGTCTGACCATGGCAAGTCACTTTGAATATGTCTGCACTTTGAGCTGGTCGTGTGCAGATAGACATATGGCTATACTCTATTTTTATCATGCTGGCACGGGTATGCCTTCTTGAGATAGAAATCACACTCCCAGCGTGAAGGGGCGACATGCCTTTAGTTTCAATGCCCCAATCTGTAAAAGTGGGGCAATGACTTAACTACCTTGCAATGGGGATGAGAGGCTCCAGTTAATGTTTGTAAAGGTCTTTGAAATCCTCCAATGAACTTGGCAGCTAGTCCCCGTTCACTAGGCCCCACCTGAACCAGAGCCTCAGACATGAATACCCTTCAACTTGAAGGAAGCTTGGATTCGTGTCAGAACATTGGGCTGATCTGCAGGTGTTCGGTCCACTGGAGCATACACCTCAGACAGCGAAACCTTTGGATGATCAGCCAGTTCCACACTGCACTTTGCCTAATTCAATCTGTGATAAAGTGCGTGAGTGATGTTGGGATAACTGGGCATCCGATGAGCTGTAGCTCACGAAAGCTTATGCTCAAATAAATTTGTTAGTCTCTAAGGTGCCACAAGTACTCCTTTTCTTTTTGGGCCTACAAAGTTACCCAAACGGTGAGCTGCACTGTAAGTAGGCCCATCAGATGTCACAATAATGTATAACTACAAATGTTGATGGGAAAAGGGATGAAAGGGAGACATAACAAATTCGTCCAAACAAAAAGGCCTAATATAACTCAAAGGCTGTGGTAAGAGCATGTCTGGTACACCAGTAAATGTGGGACCAGAAATTAATGAACCAATAAAGAGGGGGTGGCTATTCCATTCATCACTCCCTTTTTGGGTCCTTAAAAGAGGAGACTCTGGGGTGGAAACGGGCCACTGGTGCTAGCTTCACCATCATGACCCCCCCCCACCATCTCCTGGGACCCCGGAACTTCTTCATCCTAATCCTGAGAGATGTCCTGACCAGGCCGAGCCAGAGAGAGGGACCCAGATGACAACGCCACCTTTGCTGGCTACAGCTGGATCCCAACCGCCACCTGGGATGAAACAGGATCAGACTTTAACAGCAGCAGCAGCTCCAGCCTATCTCAACTGACTTACTCCCTTTTCCCCAAAAGGACCATCATCACCAGCTCTGATTCCACCTAAGAGACTGTAGGAAAAGGGAGTTTTTCCTTCTAAAAACTCTCTCCTCCTAAAGGCAATGGGAACAAGGGAGGTTGTTAAAATAAAAGCTTCAGTCAATATTTCACATTGCAAATGCTTTACCAGTTTTTCCTTCTTTTCTTAGTCTTTCACAAAGGTGAAAAGGATTGTTAACGGCGTGTTTGCCATCGTCAAAGCAGGCTGAGGTCTCTGTACAACAAATGCCGAACCTTAGTGCTGTTTAAGGTTGGACAGTGACTGAGCTATGTAAATACTTCTGGGTCCAGCCATTCCATCCAAATGAACAAACAGCACAAGAAATTTTTACTGGTACATAAGCAAGTCGAACTATCATTATTTCCAGTTTTATTAGCATGAGCACTATTACCGTGATATATAACAAAAGGCTGATACCTGCTGTATTGATGCTCTGCAGACCTTCCTTGCTGTTGTGTATAAATCTAGAACAACACCTGAGTGATTCGCTGTAGCTAGAAAGGCACTTGGAGACAGGACACCTCGGTTCTCTTTTTAATTCCGTCACTGATTCATTGTCTGACCACACTCAGGTCATAGACCAACAGTTTCAAACGTGGCCACGTTTTCCCAAGTACCCACAGGCCCCCCCGAAGACTTTTTTCAGATCAGAGCCACACTTCCATTGCTCTGGGCCTCAGTTTCTCCCAGGTGTGAAATTGGTGTTCCAATGACGTTGATGGCAGTTTGGCACATGGAGCAAGTGCAGGACATGTGATAAATTCAGAGCAGAGGATTTTACCAGTGACAGGTAGATGAGGCCCACATCCAACCCACTCACGTTATGTCAACACTACAAGCGAGGGGTGTGATTTCCTTGCTTGTGCACATGTATTTGCACTAGTGCTCATCGAGTTAGCATGAGTGTAAATAGCAGTGTCACCGCCATAGCACAGTTAATGGCAGAGGAGGCCTGGCTGCCTCCACCAGTTTCAGGCAGGGAAATCACATCCCAACCCATAGTGTAGACATAGCCTGATAGTATCAGTGGTCCTCCCCAGAGAATGAAAGTGTGTCATGTTCCCTGCGCAGATGTGAAAGAACCAAGGGATGCCGGACATAACCTATTCAATGCTAGGACCTTTGCCAATGCAATGTTAGTGCTTCCCAGTTAGATTTGCAGGAGTCAGACATTTTGAAAGTCAGAGCTCCAACAGCAACATTATGGTAGCTCAGGATCATCCCAAACACCCATTGACTAAGCCTCCCAAGACCAGTGGGAAGTGGATATGTTAACTATCGTCCTTCACATTTCACCCTTGGGGGTAAACTGAGTCACGTTAAGGGTCAGAGCCAGGATTAGAACCCAGATCTCCTCACTCCAAGTCTCATCCTGGGACCATGCCACCGCCCCTTTAATATATTAAACTGCAGGTTTAATTAGAAAAAACAATCCTAGGAAATATTGCACGTGTGCAGGGCAGATGAGTCAACATTGCAACAGGAGCTTTGAACTTTGCAGCCACTGAATTGGCAGCAGGGCAGCACAGTGTCTGGACACAGGGCTGAGAGCCCACATGGGCTTTTGGTCAACATTCTCTCCAAGGGGAAAAGGGGCTCGAAGGTGAGGGGTTGAATTCCATGTCTGATGGGCTTCATTACACTGAAATCTGGTTTCTGCCTCTACAGATTCCGGTGGAATGAAGGGCACCAGCAAGCCATGGACTGGGGTGGCCTCCACCACTTAACACATTTCCATAGGAGAGAAAATAATCCAAGAGGCTCCAGAGACCACCCAGATGGTTACACCACTCCAAGAAAGTATTGGCTTGAGAGCCATGGGACCTGGGTAATCATGTGACTTTGGCAATTCCCTTCGCCATTTGGCCCCCCTGTATTCCCACCCCGGGGCTCAGCATATTTACCTCTTGAATGTTTGCAAAGAGCTATATCAGTGCAGAGAATTAAGGCCAGCCATTAGCAGAGGTGGGGAAAGAATTGAGGAGCACTTGGACCCTGGCCTTTTGCTTAACCCACTAAGCCATGATGGGTTTGCCCTGGCGTACACCTACTCATTCCTCCTGCTCTTTAAAGAGCCTCCAGTTTGATTCTATTGACAGAAAATGGCTGCTAAATTCACTTGTCTTCAGATTCCAGATCCATCCCCTTACACACACACACACACACACACACACACACACACACACGTCAGCAATTAGACTCTGTCTCCAATTGTCTTGACTCTACAATTTCAAAGCACTGCCTAGAGCACGGCACCTAGAGTTTTTTCCCCTTTTTTCCTCAACTGCGGCAATATGTAGCATCAATAAAGTACCTGACAGTGTGGTGTGCTCTAAAGCTTTTTTAGCTGCAGTTTCTCTTTGGGAAGACCTGCATGACTCACTCCTAGTCCAGCGACGTGGCAGCAAGGTGAATATCCTGAACTCATGGCAATACATACCTCACAGCACAGTGCCGGTGTGTATGCTCTGTCCATGGATGGGCATGAATATATTTTTGTGCCAATCAGTTTCTATGTACAAATAATTCATTTTTCCATTTTGAACAAACAATTCTCCCGCAGACAGGGGCACGGTTCCCTTGATGATGATGTATTACAGAAGTGTCAAGGGCAAGCCCCCCCCACGACCCCCCACTGTGCTAGCACAGTACAAACAAGTACAAAACACAGTCCCTCCCGCAAAGAATTCACAATCTAGAATTATGACATTAGAAGATGTTACCTTTTCCCCTTTTGTCCCCTTTTCTGACATGTTATCCAGCTTGGCAAGGGGAAGAAAAAGGCACAAAATCAGTATTGAATGTTTCAGAAACAGATGCACCAGAATGTAACATCCATGGTTAAGAAGTAGAACCTGAAACTTACTAGATTAGTTGACGCGCTTCAACAAGGATAAATATGGTACAGAATGTGATATTCTCTATCTATTTATTTATTAGTATTCTAAAACCATGGTTTATAAGAAGATCATTTAAGTAATGTTGATTATATGTAGAAAACAAGGCTAGAAAAGTAACATACCAGAGTCCCACCTGCAGGCCCTGGGAGACTATCCAGCCCCTTAAAATACAATATAAAGGTAGATTTGACCTCATGGTTCCCATGTTCCAAAGGGACATTATCTCCACAACTAAAATATGACAGTAAGGAGTAATTTCTGAATGCTGCCACTGCCCCTATTCCTGAGGACCAAAGCGTAGGCCCCCCACCAGCATTGCTGGTCCCAAGCTGGTTATAATTCAGGCTATGAAAGAGTTCCCACTAAATGGCCTGGTGCTGACAGAATCTAGGCACAGTGGGCTGCCCCTTCCCAGCTGATCACAGCTGTCCAGCAGAAATGGGGTGTGTATATGAAGAGTTTTGCGCAGCTTGGAGTCAACTGGCCACCGAGAAAATGGCGCTCTAGGGTTAGGCAAAAATGGGTTAAATCCAGTTCTATTAAATTTCCAGCGGAGTGGCCCAGTATTTATATTTGGGGGTCGTCAGGTTGGATGATAATGATTCTTTATGAACTGTATTGTGGTAGCAGATGAATATGTATGTTAAATGCTAAAAGCACCAGGCTGCCCCAAGCAGCAGATCCCATGGTCAGGTGGCAAAGCAAAGATCCACCATACAAGTACGTGTCCTGCAAAGTCCTATGCAGTTGGTAACTTTACGCATGCAAATAGCTCCTTTGGTCTCTATCTGACTCCTCATCTGCATGAAGTTATGCCAGTGCAGAGATCTTGGCATGATCCAGGCCCGGGTCTGGCCAGGACTTTAACGGCTTAGCTCAAAAGCTCTCTCTGTTTAAACCCAAGCTTTTGGGGCAAAGCACATAAGAGATCTGACCCAATTGTCCGTCCACCTGCAAGCCCAACAAAAACACTCGCCCCCAGACTCCCACACTTACCCTGGGACCTGGAGGGCCTCTCTCTCCTTTCACGCCTGTATCCCCTGGATCTCCCTGTAACCCAGCAGGAATGGGTTAGCTCTCTCTCTTTGGCACTGCAACATGACTGATAAAGCAATGCAGGTATCTGGGGAGAGCTTTGGTTTAATACTTTGTTGTTAGCCATGGGAATGGAACAAACTCTCAGGACTATTGCTTAAGACTCTTGTTCTCCTGGGGTCCCTCCAGAACCACCCTTTCCTAGTCCGCAAGGAAACAACCACTACCACAAATGCACAGCAAATGTTAGCATGCACCTGATGCTGTGGCAGGTCCACCCCCTTGATGGGCAAGTTGCCTCTCCCTGTCCCCTGCTGCACAGAGGGTGAAGATGCCAGAAAATGAGGACGATTTACAATTTTTGCTAAACCCTGTGATTTCAAGTCATATTTTATCTCCACTCAGTTGGGAGACTTTCCTTGGCAAAATGGCTGCTCTGGTTAATACCTGGCCCAAACTCTCCTCCCGAATAGGTCAGATCGGATGCTGCATGTGGTGATGTGGGTGGTGCATGAAAGAGGCTGGATTCTTTGCTGTTTGTTTCTCTGAGCGGAGGAATGGTACAGAAAAATGGCACAAAGCAAAGAACACATGGTGTTCCATGTCTCTCAGCCACTACATTGACATTTTCTGAAGGGTGCTGATCTTTATTAGAGGCCTTCCATGCATCTTGCAGCCATTCTACTGTGATCAATTGTCTGACTGCACCGCACGAATCCTTGAAAGATGCTACTCAAAACACACCTGGATATGGCTATCTTACCCTAGACAAAGATGCAAAGCAGTGAATTGTTTGTCAGAGCTGGCATAAACAAACAAGTGATTTTTCTCCCCCTTTAATGAGAAGCCAGTTGCCTTAGCCCCAATTCAGCAAAGTGCTCAAGCATGTGCTTAACTTTAAGCATGTGAATGATCCTATCCCCATTTGGCAAAGCACTTAGGACAATGGGAGTTAGGCACCTAAATACCCTTAAAAATCTGGCCCTTAAACACATGCTTAATTCCAAGTACCTGCCTGAGTCCCATTGACTTCAATGAATGTTTTGCTGAATCGGGGCTTGAGTGTTTATTCCTGTCTGCCCTGCAGAACCCACACAGCTCTGGAAAGAGGGTTGGAGTCCATTCTGCCTCTTGTGTCAACAACATGACCAGCTACGTTCCATTTGCAGCTCCTTTGTTACTGGCAAAGTGAACAGGAGAACTCAGTTTGCTTTTCCGAGTTCAGCGTTTCAGATCCCAAGTTGAATTTTGTGGATTTTGACTTGCAAAAGTCAACCTGAGTGGAAAAGACTTGATCTGGAAGTCAGGAAGTCAAAGAGTAAGTCAAGACTGCAATCACAGCACCTGTGATTGCTCAGGTCCCAGAGGAGCGAAGGTGCAGCAGTGCGGGCTAGTCCTGCGAATAATTACCCAGGCTTCCAGGTGGGCTTGTATGGCTCGCACTGACGTGCATGCTGAGGCAGCTTCCCTCCTCCAGTACCTGAGCTAGCTACATTACAGCTACCTTGGGTTTGTCTACTCGAGCTGGGTGGGATTGCAGGGTAGCTGTGCCCTTTGTTACACAGAAGTGTAGGGTTATGTGCCCCTCATATCTGGAAACGTTTGAGGTCAATTCTATCATCTCTATTTCATAGAATTTCTTAATTTTTTTAACTTTGCAACTGTTCACAGTTTATTTAAAACTTTAAAATTTTTTGTTGTTGTTGGAGAGTAAAACACTCCCATGCAAAACAACTACACAACCAGTCTTAGAGGACAGTCATCTCAACGTGCCATTGCTTCTCCAGCAAGGGAGAGACTTTACCTTATTGCCTTTGTTGGTGATGCTATTATCCAGAGATGACACCTACACCAGATGGAGGAAAGACAGGTCACAAAGTGTTGTTGGTCCCAATTAGGAACAAATCTCCGATGAGCAACATCATCTCTGCGTGCCTTCCTTCTGGTTCTGATACACCCCCGTGGCACACGGATCAATTAACTCACTTTCTTTCCTCCTCTAAAAATTAGCCCTTAATCTGAGCTGCAATATTTGGATCCAAACCTTCTGGGTCTTTGAATCGGGGGGCTAGAGAGCATCTTCATACAATGAGCTGTAGAGATATGAGCCAGCTGTGAAGTTTGGGTCTGCAGCTGCACTTATACAAAGCTTGAAGTGTTTAGTCTGACCCATTACAGAGATTGGGGCCTACAGCAAATCCAATATCCAAACTTCCCCCGAGCTCAGGGATGTTCAGATTTAGGATTTTGTTTGGGCCCCTCTCTGCTGTTGACTCAACTTTTGCCCTTGTTTAGATAGTTTAGTTGTTTGCACTGAATAAACAGCCACATGACTGCACGGTTTAGAACGAGCTCCTTCCCCTCTGAATTAGAAGACGATATTCTTGGGGCACTGGGTGTGGTGGTCATTGTGCTAGCACAGGGCAGACTGGGGCGAGAGAGCCACAGGAGTCAAGCCTCTTGCCCTTCCAACAGGAGCTGGGAATTGCTAGCCTACTAGGCAGCGTAGACTGTACTGTGCTCCCCACCGCCATCCCCGGTGGCATTACAATTTCGAGGGGACAGTACTTCACTAAGGCCTGGTCTACACTGGGGGGGGGGGGGGAAATCGATCTAAGTTACACAACTTCAGCTACATGAATAACGTAGCTGAAGTCGACGTACTTAGATCTACTCACCGCAGTGTCTTCACTGCAGCGAGTCAATGGCTGATGCTCCCCCGTCGACTCCACCTGCGCCTCTCGCTCCGGTGGAGTACTGGAATCAACGGGACAGCGCTCGGGGGTCGATTTATCGTGTCTAGACTAGACGCGAGAAATCGACGCCCGCTGGATCGATCGCTGCCCGCCCTGGTATGTCTACACTACTCCTAAGGATATGTCTATACTACCCGCCAGATCGGCGGGCAGCAATCGATCCAGCAGGGATCGATTTATCGTGTCTAGTCTAGACGCGATAAATCGACCCCCGAGCGCTCTCCCGTCAACTCCGGTACTCCACCAGGGCGAGAGGCGCCGGTGGAGTCGACGGGGGAGCATCAGCTGTCAACTCACCGCAGTGAAGACACCACGGTGAGTCGGTCTAAGTACATCGACTTCAACCACGTTATTCATGTAGCTGAAGTTGCATAGCTTAGATCGATCCCTCCCTCCCCCCCAGTATAGACCAGGCCTAAGAGGTGCATGAGCAGTAAGAGAATGGGAGAGAAAGGCAAGGATGATAAGGCTGGGGCAACCAAAGGTCTTGTGAGATAGGCAAGAGCCTCCATGGCATATCCCCACAGGTACTGATTTAGTTAAGCTCCTGATTAGCTTTAAGTACATGCTTAAACCATTGAAGTCGAGCATGTGCTTAAATCTCATTGACTTCAGTGGAACTAAAGCATGTACTTAAAGTTAGCCATGTGCTTTCTGGAATAGGTATGGCATTAAGCATGTACTCATATGTTTTCCTGAATCAGGTCCGGAAGGACTGCTGTTATACACACACATGCATGCACACATGCGCTGAATGAATTGCTGTGATATATTCGCTGCAACAGCGGGACTGTGGTCTCCACTACCGCGACTCTGGCCTCTCGTGGCAGGCACTAGGTACAGGCCACTACCCATGAGTAACCTCAGTGCCGTTGCAGACTCACAGCACAGCTGCCTGCCAAGGAATAGGAGCCCCCCCTCCCGTTGCCAGGACAATGTACCCCTTCCGCCCTAGTTCCCCTTCCCTCCCACCACACTCTGGAAAAGGAGTATTACTCACAATGCTTCCAGGTGACCCAGGCGGCCCAGGCTTCCCCTGCAGAGACACAACACCCCCCATCCCCCAAAAAGGCAAGTGGTGAAAGTCAGCATGTCAGACCCTGAGCTGGACTCTCTCTCATGCAAGGTTAAAAAGGAGAACGTGCAAACCTACAGCTTCACCCTTGTCTCCCTTCTCTCCGGCGACTCCCTGGGAGGAGGAGAGAGAGGCAACGTGAGAACTGGCCTTGGGTGGGACAAAGTCAAAGCAGCTCCACCACCCACACCCCCTGCCTCAGGCCAGCTCAACGCAAACTAAGTCTCAGCATCGAACAGGCTGAAAACACAAGTAACTCTTCCTCAGAGGTGGGCAGAGGAGATTTCACACACTCGCGTGGTGTGCACACCAGGGGTGCCCATGGCAGAATCCTGCCTTATGTCTTGTGCGTCCGCCCAAGTTATTCAAACTGGTTCCACCCCTTCCTGCTGGGGAGCAGCCCTTCAACGCCAGGCCTGCCACGCTACATCACACACAGGGAGGGAGCTTGCAGCCTTTGAAGCAGCAGAGTTATGGGGGCATCTCTTTTGCCAGCTACAGTATTGTCTCCCAAGCTCCCACTCCTTCCACCACGCCTTCGATGACTGACTTACATTCTGTCCCGGTTTTCCCATCTCGCCTTTGATCCCCTGTTCTCCACGATGTCCCGGAAGCCCGAAAGGTCCCTGCAAAATGATTCAAAGAAACAATCATGAGTGAAGCAAGAGAGTGATCTTCGCACACACCAGCCCAATGGGCGTTCCAGAACCTGACCAGCAGCACAGAAAGTGCAGAAGACTTCACCCTAAGCACCCGCCTGATCTCCCTGTGGTTTTCATTTGGGAGGGGACTCTTTGTGCACGTAAATTCCAATGCTGCTGACACGTGCTGGACTGAGAGCCCTGGGCTGGGAACCACCAAACTCATTGCACAGATCTCTTTTTTCCTCCTCACTAATTCCCTTCTATAACTGCTCGGACATGGAAACATAGTGCCTGAAGGATGCCACTGAAGCACTGAAAGATCCCATTCACCGTGGAACGAATCATTACCCGGATTCCTCTCTCTCCTGGCTCCCCTGGGGCGCCTGCTTCTCCCTAAAGGAAAGAAGGACAATTTTTTTTAAAGCCTGCTTAGCAGCCTCAGGTAAATGGGTGTGTCAGGCTTCCCCAGCACTTGGGACATTCATTGTTACTTATGCCTGCAGAAGCCAGTTCAAATGGAGAGAGAGTCAAGCCCACTTGTGTGGCCAGTGGCTTTGAATGAGGCCAGTCTCTTTCTCCAGCAGCCACCAGACGAGCAGGCAATGATAAAGATGGAGTGGGTTGTCAGAGGTGCAATAAATGGGGGTGACATTTCAGAGGGTGCCTGGAGCTGGAGTAAATAGGATCAGATGTTGCAGGGAGATGTCAGAGTTGCAATAATGCTAGTAGAGGTGGGGGGATGTTGACAATTCTCCACCAGTCCCCAATGGGATTTGGGGAAAGTCTCCTGCTTTCCACCTCCTCAGCCTTAACAAGCGGGTGACCGTTCCCGGGGCCAGTCCCACCCCCCAGAACTTGAAGAACCATCCCAGAAGGAAAAAGGTTCTGAAGTCCCGTTTGACTGGTCGGTTGCAGTCTCTAACTCTGGCAGGTGAAATCGAACCCAGAAGGAAAACCTACCCAGAGTTGGAGCCAGTTTGGGGGACATTTCAATAACTTGGGTTGGTTGAGCCAGGCTGAACCAAATGCAACCTGACCTCCACACCTCTCATCTGAATCAAAGCTCCCAAAATGGGAAAACAAGAGGGTCCTTTCGGACGACGAGGGAGTTGCATTGGAACAGCTTCACATTAATATTTATCAGGAAGTTCCGCATTCTACTGCAGACTACAGCAGAGAGAGCTCAATCATCTCCCTGACTATGGGAAAGCACAGAATTCCCATTATGCTACCTTGGTCCCCAGGTTCCCTTTCTGCCCTGGTTATCCCTAGAACATAACACAAAGTGTCAGGTTAAAGTTCAGTTCGTGACCAGTTTTGTTATTCTGAATTTCCCAGTCGGATTAAAGTGCCTGGCTTGGCTCTGATCTTACTGTTGCCAGTGTAAACCAGGAGTAACTCCTCTGAAGTCAGTGACATTACTCTAGTGTAACCTGAGATGAGGAGCAGGGCTCTTTCCTTTAATCCTTTTCTTCTTGGATTAGTACATACAAGGGATACTTGGGCTCTATTCTGTCACAGAACATTGTGATAGCAACTCCAATGATGGAAAGACTCTTGGATGTGCAAACTCCTTAAACTAAAGGAGCGTGGCCATTGGCTGTCATTAGTAAAGAGTCTTATCTGAGGCCTGTAATGAAACTCTTGGGTGATTGCCTGTGTTCCCTCTAAGCTGCGCGGTTGGGCGGCCGCCCAGGAGAGATTCAAGTGCCACGCACTTGATTAGCAGAGCTGCGCACATCCAACAGCATGCGTTCAGGTGCCCCTCCCCTCGCTGCTTTGCAGCCATGTTGCTCCTGCAGCTGCTCCCGGGGACCCTCCCGCTGGCTGTGCAAAGCAGGGGGCGAAAGGGGGTACTGATGTTAGGGTTTTCCCTGAACCCCATCTCCACAGAGCATGGAAGAGGGGCCAGCCTGGCTCAGAACTCGAGAGCAGGAGAGAGCTGGTGTGGTCTGAGATCTGAACCAGCCTTCCGGGTGACTGAGTGTCTGTCTTAAAGAGACAGCCATGGTCTCTGAGACTTCCCCAGCAGCCAGCTCACACAGTCTCTGTCTCTTTCTCTCTCTCTCTCACACACACACACACACACACACACACACACACACACACTCTCTCTCGCTCTCTCCCCCGCTCCCCACTGCCCATGTACCCCATCTCCGCAGAGTGGGGGAGGGGAGACAGGGCTCAGGAGAGCTTTCAGTGAGTGCCTTAAAGAGACAGTGCACAGCGTCTTTCAGAAACTTTCCCAGCAGCCAGCACACATACTGTCTCTGTGTCTCACACACACAGAGTCTCCATCACACACACACACACACACTCTCTCTCTCTCTCTCTCACACACACACACACACACACACACACACACACACACAGTCTCTGTATCTTTCACACTCACCTCCCAACACATTATTGTATTATTGTTGTTATTACTTTTGGTACTTCCTGCAATGCACATATATTCTCTGTAATTTTATTCTTTCAAAGTGCTGTTATTTTAGTTTTTTGACTGGTCTGTGCTTTTAATAATTTTTATTTTTCTTACACTTAAGTTTAATTCTTTGAGTGCATCATCATCACACCAAGATGTCATGGTGCAGTGTAAAGTTGTCACGAGTTGATGATATGTCATCATGATGCGATGTCAAGATGTTGCAACACAAAGGCCATGGTGCAACACATTTGTCCCACTTTAGCTGAAGTTAAAGAGCCCATGCACTCTGATTGGCAGAGCTCTGTCCAGATGTGTACCCTAGAATGCCCGGGACATAGCCATGTTGCTGAAGGGTGCGTCTTCTCACCAGCTGGGACAGAGCAGAGCTGTATTTTGCTTGAGTTGCTTATTAGCCCAGGATTGTATCTGAATTTCATGTAGTGCAACAGGTCACAGACTGAGCCATTTCACCTAATTATTACAGGTTCCCGTCTCCCATGCCCAAAACAAAACTGACACCCACCAGTTCCTTCCACATAAACCACTCCCCCCTTGTCAGATGGTAGCAAGGAGCCATTTTTAATTCGGAAGCTTCTTTTTTCCTTTTGTATTTAAGAAAACGGTGCAGTTCAGCAAATTGTACCGACATGACCGGTCTTATTGGGCCATTAGTTTCTACTTACATCTTTACCTCTTAGTCCGGTCTCTCCTGGTTTCCCAGGTATTCCTGGTTCACCTTTCTCTCCCCTTGGACCCATTTCCCCCTGGAGATAAACAGTGAACACAACTGTTGTTTTCTTCTACTGCATTTTGTACCCTTGGTGGTCTAGGCTGCTGTGTGATGTAGGTGTCTCTTTCTCTCTGCATGGCAGCTGTGTTTAGGGAAGTGAAACAGGCCCAGCTCATGCTGTTTGGCATCTAAACATCTCACCTGCGTAGGGTTTGTAAAAGAGGCATTCTATATTCATTCGTATCATTGCCCCCCACTATCACCACGTCCCCTTTGTAGGCCATGCTGGAGCCCTATGCAAAAGTAACAGTATGAACCAAAGGCTGTGACCTGGAGTAGGCCGGGCTTCGGCACAATAGCAACGCACCAGGTGTCAGCTAACGATGTTAGCACATTCCTGTCTGGAAAGGACGGTACAAAACCATACAGCTCTCTCAAGTAACCATGTAAACACATTCTTAAGGGATAGTACAAGAACACATCGACCCCTCATAAGGTAAGGAGGGAATGACAGGATAATGGATGAGGATATTTTGTTCTAACTAGCAGGTACAAGGACAAAGGTGCTAGCTAACAACATCTGGAGAGTAATACATAACTCGTTTGTATCGCTATATAAAAAGACAGGTTTCAGAGTAGCAGCCGTGTTAGTCTGTACTCGCAAAAAGAAAAGGAGTACTTGTGGCACCTTCGAGACTAACAAATTTATTTGAGCATAAGCTTTCATGAGCTGTAGCTGTAGCTCACGAAAGCTTATGCTCAAATAAATTTGTTAGTCTCGAAGGTGCCACAAGTACTCCTTTTCTTTTTGTATAAAAAGAGAAGTCAGAAAAGGAGCATCTTTGTGCTAGCCAAGGTGACAGGACCCTGGTGTCCTGATTGAGCTGGTCCCATTGTTGCGGGCATACAGGTTTGAATGTACCTGTAACCACGGAGCCAGGGTGCTAGTACTATGCTGGCCCAGCGCCTTCACCACTGAACCGAGCCTGCAGCTGTTCTTTATGAGTAACAACGAGGTTTGCTGAATCAGTACGCTGCATTCCCAGCCAGTGCAGCTACCATCGGAGCTCCAAGACTGAGCAGCCGTAACAACTCTCCACAGCACTAACAACATCCTTCCTCACCCAAACACCCTTCTCCTCTCTCCACTGGCTCCCCCACTTCTCCACCACATTGAGTTAAAACCTCTTGGCCTCACCTTTGCACTTTCACTCTGGCCTACATCTCCCAGTCATGTAGGTGCACCCTTCCCCTAGCACCCATCCCAAAGCAGCCCATGGTTTTTGTGCCATGTTTGGTGAAGGACCAGTCTCCCAAATTTCCAGTCTCCAGTCTCCAAAATTCCCCTTCAACAAAGTCTAGGGAACACCATGAGAGCAATATCATCGTTAAGCAGATCTTCTGCCCGAGGACCCAGATTGACAGAGGCACTTTGGTGGGGGAGGCCAGCTGCCTGAGTATCTTTGTGAATCTGCATCTAGGCTGTTTTCCATGCCCTTGTCCACCGGTCTGGCACTTGGCAAAGAGACACAGAGGTATTTTTGAAGCTACCTTTAGAAGATATTTCAAACTGTCCCTCTATGTCTCCAGAAGGGGTGGAAAGTGGGTTACATTGGGATCGTGGTCTCTCTAGGTTTCTGCACACCCAGAAATGGCCTGGACACCTTCCTACTGGGGTGTTAGGGTTAAGCAAGGGAGAGTACAAAGAGGCAGTTTTAGTCTGTCGTCTTGCAGTGTGCAGGGCCCCAGCTCTGCTGAATGGAGATTCCAGCAGAGCCACAACTTGCCTTGAAGCCTCTTTAATCATTACAGCTTCCCCGCCCCATGAATGTTCACTCTAATCCCACTTTAACGGCATCGCTTTTTATGTTGCAAAACCCAACTGACCAAAGTCCATTTGGGCGATACAAGCAACAGTTGTGATTTTGCACTGCACACTCTGCAGTCTGTGCTCACTCACCTTTGGGCCAGGTTTGCCGGATAAACCTACATTCCCCTGCAGAGAAATCAGACTGTAAGTCACTTGGCAAGAACAATACCCGAAGACGTCACTGAGTTCTGATCTCATAACCCTAGCAAAACACTATCAGCAGCAGATACAACTCACACTAGTAATTCCCAAGACACCCTGGGCATGCAGGCACGGTGGCCCACATTTTTAGACCTAGCTAGTGATTTTGGGTACCCACCCTGAGACACATTAAAGGATGTGTTGGAAAGCGCTAAGCACCCGCTCTCTGAAATTAAGGCCCCGGAAAGTGTCGCAATTTGAGCTCTCTGAAATGACAGTCACAATTTAAAACCTTGACCTAAGTGTGCCCAAGTCTGCCAATTGGTGGCCAGGCTCTAAAATGGCTGCTCTGCAGCTTGGCATACAATGTGTGTGTATGTCTTTGAATTGCAGTCGCCAACACCAAGTAGGGCACTTAGGGTATCTAAGCAGCAGTTCTGCCTGGTGAGCCAAAGCGGCATCTTCCCTTGGCTGAACTGTTAGAAGCTGTTCTAAGCTGCCTTTTGCACCTCTTCAAGGTGCCACACTGTGCAGCTTCCTGCTCTTTGCTTATGCTCTGTTAACTGCTGGACTAATATGCTGTCATGTGGAGAGGAGGGAGAAAGCACGTTTTTTTAATAGCAAGGGCTTTGATTGTCTACATTGCTGTGTTTCATAATAGCCAGAGTCCTAGAGTTTAAGGCCAGAACGGACCTGACAGATCATGTAGTCTGACCTCCTGTATATGACAGGCCACCACTCAGCCACTCCCCACACCCAGCCCAACAGTGCCACAGCCCTCAGGACACTAAACGGTGGTGTGCCACAGGCAGAGAACAGGAGGGACTGTGGTACAGCATGCCCGAGGTACCTGCAATGGCAGGGACCTGATCAAGTAATAGATTCCGGTGGTGCCCCAAGGGACCCTGGATCTGCACTACAGGGGGAGTTCACCCAGGCTACAACCCCATCACCTTTGCTCTGCAGTCCCACACCCTGGGGTGAGCTGCCCTGCGGGCTCTGTAGACTGTTTAAGGTGCATCTTTTTTGTATCAGAAGCTACTGGATTAATTTGCTAATGACAGGCCATATGGGGTGAGGCCAGATTTCGCTCTCAGTGCAGCCCCGCTAATGTCACATTGATTTCAGTGCAGCTGCCCAGAGGTAATGGAGCAGAATCGAGCTCAGGATCTATTGTTTTCCATCCTTTCCCCTCTCAGTTCCCATTCATCACATGGCCCCCACTCACCCTTTCGCCCATGTCCCCCTTCAATCCCGGTTGACCTGGAATGCCAAAACCTGGACTTCCCTGGGGGGAGATCAATGAACACAAATTCATCAAATTCACCATGCTGCTTGCAATGAAACGTAGTGATTATTTTGCCCTCTTCCCTTTTCCTGCATCCCTAGGAAGACCGAGATGAGACTGTCTCTCCCACTGGGCATCAGCAGCGTTCAGCAACATGCAGGAATCCAGACTGGGGCTCGGCAGCCAGCATGGAGGTTTTCAGGAGGAGGCAGTTCTCATGGAAAAGTCCTTAGCTCTTTTGGGCTAGTATCCACATTGAACAAGTCACATCTGGGGTCAAACGCTGTTGCTAGAATTCTGATCAGTGAATGGAGTGAGTGCCTCACTCTTGTTTCACCATCGTCACACCAGCTGCCTGTCCAACTCTGCGTTAGCATCACCCTTCTGCTCTCAACCTACTAAAGCCCTTGAGAATTCCCCTCCCTGAGCACCAGCTGGAGGTTGCCTGCCCCTGCTCCTGGTGTCACCCTGCTTCAGTAACAAGTCATGCAGCGTGTCCATTGCTTCAGCCATTTCTCTTCCCGCTCTCTTGAGCCCATCCACACGGGGTTCAGAGATACTGACCTACTTCCAGTTCATACTATAATTACCAGGGGCTGACTGCAGACAGTGTTCTTTGTGCTACACAAGACACAAAGGGAGACACTGTCCTACCCCCAGACAGCTTCCAACTCAACAGACAAGCCTCTGCATTTAGGGCCAGACAGAAAAGAGGCATCTCCCACCTGATGCATTTCCAGCCAAGAGAGGTAAGAAGTGAGAGGAGACATGTATTGCTGGGCCTCAGGGTCTCATTGTCACCCTCCTGCCTTACAACATATCTATCTCAAAGCCTTTGGTCTCAGAGTGCCACTGCAAACATCGGGGGCTACCATGCATGGACCATGAACACCAGTCTGGCTTAAAGAGAAGCTCAATCCACACTGTGGCCTTCTTCGTGGAGACCCACAATATACAACTTGAACCAACAAAGGAATGGAAAGTTTCCAGTGCCACAAGCACGGCCTTTACCTTCTCTCCTTTAACTCCTTGTTTTCCTTTGTTTCCCTCTGGTCCTGTGGGGCCGATGGGTCCAATATCCCCCTAAGTGTGAAGAAGTCACACAGTTAGTCACATGTCCTAGCCAGGGCTTGCCCTTCCTGTGTGGCTGCTGGAATCCAGTTTTCAATCCACTCCGAAGACTACTTTCTTTGAGAAATCTACCCATTTATCTTCGGGGATCTACCCTTTTATCCTGCTGCCCATCACCGTAGTATCTGGGGGCCTACTATGTAAAATCAATATCTCTAGTTAAGTCCCTAGTGGATTTCATGGAGTCCTTAGCTGTGGAAACCTGTGTAACAGGGGAAGGAATTAATGGAGTTAGCCAGACTTTGCTCTCACTTATACCGGTTTAACTCCATTGGAGCAACTCCTAATTCACACTGGTGTAAATGCGATGAGAATCTGTCCCGGGAGTTGTCTGCTAAGAAGCTTCAAAAGAGACTGGTATTTTAACCAACAAAAATGATAAAAGGTCAGAAGAATAGGACGTATGAGGCAAGGAGAAGGCTAAGGATCTCGCAGACCCCTCTGCCAGCGCACCACAGAATGGAATGAAATGTTTTGAGACTCAGACAGCAACCAAGAGAGTATTGCTAAGTCCCATAATGGGAGGTGGGTCTCATGAGAGGATCTATCTCTTATAGGAGTGCCCCACAGAATGGAAACGGTTGGAGAACAATGGGGATAAATGCACTGGGCACGCTCAAGCCTGAAGAAAAGCAAAGCAGCAGTTTGTCATGTTGTAAAGGGGTAGGGGGTGTTAGGAAGAGTAGTTGAGGGATATATTAGTACTAGCCAGGAGGGCTGCAGTAGGGAAAATGGAGCCTAAGTTCTGTAGTTCTAAGTCTGGCAATGAGCTGCTAAGGCAGAGGTCCACAGACTTTTCAGGGTTGCACCCAATCCAGGAGCCGGGGCTGGGAGTGGGGCCACAGCTCCGGGGGGAGAGAGGAGGGAGGATGCTGACGGGCGTAAGGGGGCTGAGACTGGGGCCACAGCTGGAGGCGGGTCTGGGGCCGGGGCCAGGAATGGAGCCAGGGCTGGGGCCAGGAATGGAGCCGCAGCCGGGGCTGGAAGCAGAGCCCTGTCTGGGGGCTGAGGCTGGGGGCACGTCTGGGATTGGGAGTGAAGCCCCAACCAGGAGCCGGGGCTGGGAGTGGGGCCACAGCTCTGGGGTGGGGTGGGGGGTGAAGGATGCTGACAGGGGTAAGGGGGCTGAGGCTGGGGCCACAGCTGGGACCGGGAGCAGAGCCCCAGCCTGGGGCAGGGCTGGGTGCGGGGCCAGGTGCTGTGGCTGGGGGCAGGGCCAGAGCAGAGCTGGAGGCAGAGCAGAGCTAGGTGGTGCTTCTGCCCTGCCCCACATGGGGGCTGGCTGGGGCCACGCCATGCCCCCCCAAACTAAGCGGGGCACACCCCACAGTTTGGGGACCACTGTGCTAAGGGAAGTTCCAGAGTTAGAACATTTCAGATCCAACACATCCATAAGGGTGACGGGGGGAAGGGAAATTAAATCAATCCTGCCATCACGGCTAATGCAGTAGGTGGTCTCTTCCACCTCGAAGAAGTCCTTGGATTTTGGAAACTGAGTTTACTCTAGCAATGTCAACACCTCTCCACTCTAGACAGAGTCCAGATTCTGTCTCGGGCACTGGATCTGTGCCTTACTAACCTCCTTAACCAGTTCCCCAAGATCTAAGCCTTTTCCACAAGCTGACACTGGAAACAGAATGACTGGAAGCAAATTTACATCTGCCATGTGGCTAGACCAGGGGTCGGTAACCTTTCAGAAGTGGTGTGCCGAGTCTTCATTTAGTCACTCTAATTTAAACTAAACTTTTGTTGTATGTAAAGTAAATAAGGTTTTTAAAACGTTTAAGAAGCTTCGTTTAAAATTAAATAAAAATGCAGAGCCCCCCGGACTGGTGGCCAGGACCCAGGCAGTGTGAGTGCCACTGAAAATCAGCTAGTGTGCCACCTCTGGCACATATGCCATAGGTGCCTACCCCTCAGCTAGATGTTACGTGAGTGTTTAAATTGGCTTGCATATAAACAAAAGAAAGATTAATGGGGCAGAATCATCGGTGCTGATCATGTGTTGTTACACCCACACCTTGAATACAGCTTCTATATGAGGAGAGACCAAAACAACTGGAACTGTTCCACTTAGAAAAGAGACTATAGGGGGATATGCTACAGGTCTATAAAAATGATGAAGGGTGTAGGGAAAGTGAATAAGGAAGTGTTATTTACTCTGTCACACAACACACAACCAAGGGGCCACCTAATGAAATTAATCAGCAGTAGCTTTAAAACAAACATAAGTACTTCTTCACACAACACACAGTCAACCTGTGGAACTCATTGCCAGGGGACGTTGTGAAGGCCAAAACTATAACTGGGTTAAAAAAAAGAATTCGATAAGTTCATGGAGGATAGGTCCATCAATGGCTATTAGCCAAGATGGTCAGGGTCATAACACCATGCTCTGGTTGTCCCTTAGCCTCTGACTGCCAGAAGCTGGGACTGGACACTAGGGGATGGATCACTCAATAATTGCCCTGCTCTGTTCAGTCTCTCTGAAGCATCTGGCCTTGGACACTGTCAGAGAAAGGATACTGGCTAAATGGACCACTGGTCTGACCTAGTATGAGAGTTCTTATGTTCCAATCTCTGTTCACTTGAGCTTTGTCATTTCATGAGACCAGGTCTCCGTATAGCCCAGGAATCTCAGTGAGTAACATGGTACTCAGCCCTAGTCTTCTTAGGCAGAGGTCTCATGCAAGTTTAACATTCTGCTGCTTAGTTAACTTACTCTGGCACCCTTCTTGCCTGGAGGTCCAACAACCTAGGAGAAAAGGAAGCCACATAAGTGTCCTCTTTATTTAGAGGGATGGATTTCCTTGCCATAGATGGATATTAGAATCATGGAATCATAAAATATCAGGGTTGGAAGAGACCTCAGGAGGTCATCTAGTCCATCCCCCTGCTCAAAGCAGGACCAACCCCAACTAAATCATCCCAGCCAGGGCTTTGTCAAGCCGGGCCTTAAAAACCTTGAAGAATGGAGATTCCACCACCTCCCTAGGTAACCCATTCCAGTGCTTCACCACCCTCCTAGTGAAACAGTGTTTCCTAATATCCAACCTAAACCTCCCCCACTGCAACTTGAGACCATTGCTCCTTGTTCTGTCATCTGCCACCACTGAGAACAGCCAAGCTCCATCCTCTTTGGAACCCCCCTTCAGGCAGTTGAAGGCTGCTATCAAATCCCCCCTCACTCTTCTCTTCTGGAGTCTAAATAAGCCCAGTTCTCTCTGCCATATTCAGATCATGTTACACTGGGGTTTTATGGAGGTGGAGAGGGGAGAATGTCAGGGGGACACAACTCAAGTTTCAAAGCAAAATAAGCTCACAGTCTACTTCCATTACTCCATTACCCTATAGGACCTTGTACCCTGTGTTTGAATGGCAAAAGCCGACTCCTATATTGTATCCAACCCCAGAAAGGACTATAGGCCTGGTCCAAAAACCATTGAAAGACTCCCATTTATTTCAATGGGCTTTGGATCAGGGCCTCTGTAAGCCCAAGTGTGGGATCCAGAAGTAATTCACCTTCAGGGCAGCGGAGCCAGTTAACTGGTCAAGATTTACCCAAAACAGCCCAAGGACTTTAATTACACCAGGGCTGAGCCTCAATGGTTCCAGCAGGCCTCAGTATCTCTCAGAATAAATTTAAGTGCCCTCGTAGTGCCAAAATCAGCCCTGTGCTAACTCTCATAACAGGAGATCAGATTAAATGGACAGAATTAGACTACAAAATCTCTGGGGCCAAGATTGTCTTTCTAGCACCAGTCTCAATGCGGCCCCAGTCTTGATCAGGGCCTTCCAGGAAATAGCATATTACAGAAGAAATAGCAGTCATCACTAATGTGGAACTGGCTTTCAGAATTCCATCACCAAGGAGCCTGGTTTTCAGAAGTCAGTGCACCCCATGAATCCAGTTGACTTTAACAGTGAGCGTGAACAGATGGTTCAGTAAGACTTCCCTAGTTGTTTAGCTGTTCATGCTGCCCGCTGTAAAGCTGTGCGTTAAGTGGCACAAGCCATGTCTGTATTGTACACTGAGTGATGCAGTATCTATTGCGCAGGGGGGTTACCAGCACTACTGTCCACTCATAGTTACCCCCATGGCCGGAGCACCTGGAAAGCCCTGACTTCCCTGTAAGGAAAGATTAAACACATAAAGTTAATAGTTAGAAAATTAAAAAATTTTATGCTTAAAAAAACCTAAAGCATCATTTCTTAACGCAGCCCACAGCTCAGGCACAGAAGGACAGAAGTAAAACAATAGGATGATGCTTGGGGCCCTACCAAATTCACAGTCCATTTTGGTCAATTTCACGGTCATAGGATTTTTTAAATCGTAAATTTCATGATTTCATCTATTTAAATCTGAAATTTCATGGTGTTGTAACTGTAGGGGTCCTGACCCAAAAGGAGGTTGTGCGGGGAGGGTCACAAGGTTATTGTAGGGGGGCAGTAGTATTGCCACCCTTACTTCTGCGCTGCCTTCAGAGCTGGTCTGCCCTGTGAAATCTGTATAGTATAGGGTAAAAGTATACAAAAGACCAGATTTCATGGTCTGTAACGCGTTTTTCATGGCCGTGAATTTGGTAGAGCCCTAATGATGCTGTATGTCTTTCACTGACCCAATGACCAATCATTGTAATTATGAATGACAGTGATGAATAAGAATGGTCACTGGCACAGGGAAAGAGAGTGAGAGATGTACACTATCGGCTGGGGGTTGGGCATTCACCTGGGATGTGGGAGACCAAGTTCAAGTCCCCGCTCCAGTTACCGTTTACACTAAGTGGAACAGGTTGAGAGAGCTCTGCAGCAGAATAGCCCATGGCCCAGTCGCCTGAGAGGTGGGAGACCCAAGTACAAGTTCCTTCCCCACAATAGGCAGAGGGGGGAATTGAACCAGGGTTTCCTACATCCCAGGTGAGCAACCCTAACTACAGAGCTAAAGGAGACCCCACTACTACTCATTTTGTGAATCTAGTTCTTTTAAAATGCCAGACACAAAACATTTTTGTTCGACTCAAAATGGATTTTTTTTTCTAGTTGCCAAAATTTTTTTTGCAGTTTTCTGATTCAGTTTGACCCAAAATGAATTTTTTAACAAAAATGTTGGAGCTGCCAGCGAACTGAAAAATCAGTTATTCCCCGGACTCTTCTTGGAACACGCTGTACCAGAAGAGAGGAAACTTGTAAAGGCAGCTAAATACAGTCACTATTTTAAGGCTGTTATCTGATTGTCAGGAGTCCTGACTCCTGTTCTTTGCCCTGGCTCCTCGATCTAAATGACCCCCACTGCCCCCATATTACTTACTTGGTCTCCTTTCTGCCCCACCATTCCTGGAAGACCCTGTAAAACATCAAAGGAAATTTCCAACAGGTTAAAAATATTTCAGTCCTTTAATTCTGGGGTCCCAAAGGGACCACATTGTACAGCAGGGACAACAGCAGTGTTAAGTTGTGTCTTCATGGGACATTTAGCCATTGGCTTCTCTGCCAAGACTGCCTCCAAAAGGGGGCTAAAAATGATGATGATTTTAATCCCATGAAAACTCGTCCATTAGGGAGTGGAATGAGATCACCAGATCCTGGCACACAGGCTACCCCTCTGCCATCAGATGGGAACATTTATCCTGAACCTGGGCCCGATTTGAATAGGGTGACCTAGAAGCAATACACTCTATGTCCCACTACAGGCTTTTCAACACAAGCAGGCCCCACACCATGCAGTAGTCTTCTTTGAGGACCTCCAGCCAGACCCATCCACATGTACAAATCTCACTAGAAATTCTGTTCTCATGAGATTTCCCACCCAATTTTTAACTGTCAGAAGGTTGAATACGAGACCAGAAGGCACCCATACAAGCACCCACTCTACGGGCTTTGGGGGTGAGAGAGAGATCTGCCAGTCAGTAGGAAATCTAAATCAAACTCTGAGACACCCAAATGTCACCACTTCCCTGCCATTCCAGGAGGCTAAAAGGGGATGGGGCTAGTCTTCAACCTGAACGCAGCCATTGCAGACTCACATTAACGAAGAGCCTGATTCTCATTAACACCAGGTTTCTTTCACACCATTCTGGCAGGTAAAAGGCCCACTTTAATGCCCTTTTACCCAGAATGGCATAAAGGGGCATTCATGTAAATGAAAGCCAGGCAGAGCATCTGTAGCAACAGGAGATGCCAAACAGACATTACAATGTTTGCAAGAGCTGTGGCAAGTGGCTCGTAAGGCATTGCAACATTGGGAAGGAGCTGGCTCTGCGATGGTCTCATCAAGAAAGGGTTTGGAATGGTTCCATTTGTTACATGTAGGGTCATTCTGACAGCAGCTTGTCAAAGCAACTTGATTAGCTTACAGCAATTCCTTGAAGTCCCTTTGGCCCCATTTCTCCACGCTCCCCCTGCAAGCGACAGAAAATACATAGAGGTATTAGGTGCATAAGAGTTGCCAGAACAGACCAATGGGTCCATTTACTTCAGCATCCAATCTCTGACAGAGCCTCAAAACTGCAGAGGAAGTCACCTTCAGGGGAGATATCTTCCTGTCCCCAGCTTGTGATAAGCCAATATCCTGAAGCATGAGGTTTGATAGCTTATTTTTATCCTAGCTGTAAATGCTAATAAAAATGCCCAATTTTATTTTGATCCTTGATTTAATAATTAAATGAAAATGCAGAAGGAATGTGACTTTGGAGTTTGTAAAACAACAAATATGCATGGGAAATATTCCTCAAAAGAAAACTGAATGCACATTCAACAGGCTAAGACAACTCAGATATTGGGCTCAATTCTGCTGCCAACCACACTGGTTTTAGACCAGTGTAACTCCAACAACTTTATCTTTGATCTATACCAATATAACCAAGAGCAAATCAGGCCTATTCTCTCTCCTCTCCTATGTCCAAGCATCATTTATTTTTATTAGTTTAAGGAGCACTCTCACCTTCTCCCCTTTGACACCTGCTTGGCCTTTTTTACCCTGGAAAATGAAAGATGCTTTTGTTAAGACAAAGATCCATTTGCAAAGAAATATCAACCAATGAACAAGCAAGCCCTGCACTCTGCAGGAGAAAGAGCTTTGGATATTCCTTTTCCAGGAGTTTGCAAAGCAAGAGGACAAATATATCTTTGTTTTAATATCAATAGACTTTGCATTCATATATTGCACTTCAGGTGAGGATTTCAAAGAGCCAGACAAACAATAATTAATTCTCACAATATTGTGTGTATTATGGTAACATCAGCTGAGATTGGGGTCCCATTTTACCGGGGTAGTTTGGGCTCTAAATTCACTGAATTCTTTTTTTTAAACTTTGATTTTGTTTCACCCAAACCCTACCTTTGGGCCAGTCAGTCCTTCCTCTCCAGGCAATCCTGGTTCACCCTAAACAAAAACAAAAACAAAATGTATTTCCCTGACTGTCCCATGTAATCAGTCCCAGAAAGAGTTCATTAAAAACACCAGTAGTTCTAGGCCCAAGGCCCCTTACAGATAACACTCAGTCACACTTTTTTCTTTTCTTAAAGAGGTGCAATTGCACATGCAAAAATGCACATACAAGTGCATGCCCACATTTGTGTACACAGTACCATGATTGCACATGCAAAGGGCAAGTTAGAGATGTTTGAATGTGCAAATACACAATTCCCATGCATTGTTATAAACATGCACACGCATTTTTCCATAGGCAAGCAGGGCTTGGCTCTCAATATTGTGTGTTGGAGGGGCAGTTCTTTAGAAAGCAAGTTTTCCATTAGCTAGACAAGACGGTCTGAAGTGAGTCATATGTCCATCTCCCAGAGCCGCTGCTCTGCAGAATCCTCTCCAAGCAATAAGCCAGTTGATGCTGGAGAGGCAGGGAAGAGAAACTGTGATAAGACAATTGAATTAGCCAGACCCGACCGTTGGCCAATTAGGTTCGGTATCCTGCCTACAGCAGTAGCTGACGTCCCATGGGTTCAGGGGGTGGGCAACTGTTCACTCAATCATGCATTTAGCTACTCGTTCAGCACTACATGTAGGGGCCGGGAGATCTTTCCAGCCCATGGAGGTGACCACTTCATGCCCTGAGATTTGATTATCTTTCACATATCTAAGCCACTCTCAGGGTTTTTTTGTTACATCAAGAAATCACAGTATTTGACTCCCTGATCCTGGTCCAGCAGTGAATGTCACAGGTTGAGGCATCAATGTTTTCCTCACCCCTGGGCAGCAAAATCCTCCCCACTCTCCCCGAGTCACTTCCCCAACAATCATTGCCACCCGTTTGTGAGGGGCCTCTGTCATGTACACTTTGTACCTGGTAGGGCTGCTTACCAGCAAGTCAGAGTTCGGTACCAGATATGGACTGGCTGCAGGGCTCCCTTCTCAGAGAGATACA
Organism: Dermochelys coriacea; assembly: GCF_009764565.3. Taxonomy (NCBI): domain Eukaryota; kingdom Metazoa; phylum Chordata; order Testudines; family Dermochelyidae; genus Dermochelys; species Dermochelys coriacea. The sequence goes on along the minus strand of NC_050068.2, from coordinate 347,512,772 downwards.
CACCAGATGTGTTCACTAGAAGATCCTTTAATGCATTGCCAGCAATGGCTGAGGTTAGCTTTAAAAAGGTAGGTTGCCTAGTGGCTGAACAGTATGATACAATTTAATATGCCTTCACCAACACTTTTTGCCTTCCCAGCCTCCACCAGGAACTGGGGCTGCCAACTTTCTAATCGCACAAAACCAAACATCCCTGCCCCGCCTCCTGCCCCGAGGCCCCGCCCCTTCGCTGAGGAGCCGCCCCTACTTGCTCCATCCCCCCTCCCTCCACTGCTCGCTCTCCTCCACCCTTGCTCACTTTCACAGGGTTGGGTCGGGGGGGGTGGGCTCCAGCTGGGGGTGCGGACTCTGAGGTGGGACCAGGGATGAGGGGTTTGGGGTGCGGGAAATGGCTCCAGGCTGGGGTAGCACATTGGGGTGCGGACTCTGGGGTGGGGCTGGGGATGAGAGGTTTGGAATGCAGGAGGGGGCTCCGGGCTGGGGTTGAGGGGTTCAGAGTGTGAGGGGGGTGCAGGCTCCAGCTGGGCATGTGGGCTCTGGGGTGAGGCCAGGGATCAGGGGTTTGGGGTGCAGGAGGGAGTCTGGGCAACGGCAGAGTGTTGGGGGAGGTATGGGCTACAGGAGGGAGTTTGGGTGTGGCAGGGGACTCCGGACTGGGGCAGGATGTTGGAGTCCAGGAGGGGGTTTGGTGTGCAGAGTCCTGGCAGTGCTTACCGCAGCTCCTAGGATGCGGCCACCAGGTTCCTGCAGCCCCATGGCACATGAGTGACCAGGGACGGGAGGCTCCACACGCTGCCCTCACACCCACAGACATCACCCCCGCAGCTCCCATTGGTCATGATTCCTGGCCAATGGGAGCTGAGGAGCCGGCACTCGGGGCAGGGGTAGTGCGCGGAGCTGCCCTGACCGCCCATGCACGTAGGGGCAGCAAGGACCTGGCGGTCATTTCCGGAAGCTGCACAGAGCTAGGGCAGGCAGGGAGCCTGACTGCACTTTTAACAGATTGGTCAGCGGTGCCAACTGAAGCTGCCAGGGTCCCATTTCGACTGGGTGTTCCAGTCAAAAAACAGATGCCTGGCAACCCTACCAGGAACCTAGGAATTCCCAGGCCGGATCAGAGCAGAGACCATCAGATACAGGACTCAAAGGGATCTCTGTGTCACTGAGTCCAATCCCCTGTTATCACAGGAAGCCACATCATATAGTCCTATTCATAAATGTATCAAGTTCCATCTTAAAACTACTTAGGGTGTTTGCCCCCCACTACTGCTATGGGGAGGCCGTTCCAGAACCTTACTCTTTCTGATGGGTAGAAACCTCCTTCTAATTTCCAGCCTAAATGTATTCATGACCATAAAATCATAGAAGATTAGGGTTGGAAGAGACCTCAGGAAGTCATCTAGTCCAACCCCCTGCTCAAAGTAGGACCAACCCCAACTAAATCATCCCAGCCAGGGCTTTGTCAAGCCAGGCCTTAAAAACCTCAAAGGATGGAGATTCCACCACCTCCCTAGGTATTGGTAATCCATTCCTGTGCTTCACCACCCTTCTAGTGAAATAGTGTTTCCTAATATCCAACCTAGACCTCCCCCACTGCAACTTGAGACGATTACTCCTTGTTCTGTCATCTGCCACCACGGAGAACAGCCGAGCTCCATCCTCTTTGGAACCCCCCCTTTAAGTAGCTGAAGGCTGCTATCAAATCCCTCCTCACTCTACTCTTCTGCAGACTAAACAACCCCAGCTCCCTCAGCCTCTCCTCATAAGACATGTGCCCCAGCCCCCTAATCATTTTCGTTGCCCTCTGCTGGACTCTCTCCAATTTGTCCACATCCTTTCTGTAGTGGGGGGCCCAAAACTGGACACAATACTCCTGATGTGGCCACACCAGTGCCGAATAGAGGGGAATAATCACTTCCCTCAATCTGCTGGCAATGCTCCTACTAATGCAGCCCAATAGGCCGTTAGCCTTCTTGGCAACAAAGGCACACTGCTGACTCATCTCCAGCTTCTCACCCACTGTAATCCCCAGGTCCTTTTCTGTAGAACTGCCACTTAGCCAGTCAGTCCCCAGCTTGTAGCAGTGCATGGGATTCTTCCATCCTAAGTGCAAGACTCTGCACTTGTCCTTGTTGAACCTCATCAGATTTCTTTTGGCCCAACCCTCCAATTTGTCTAGGTCACTCTGGACCCTATCCCTAGCCTCCAGCATATCTACCTCTCCTCAAGGCCTAGTGTCATCTGCGAACTTGCTGAGGGTGCAATTCATCCCATCATCCAGATCATTAATAAAGATGTTGAACAAAACTGGCCCAAGGACTGACCCCTGGGGCACTCTGCTTGATACTGGCTGCCAACTAGACATTGAGCCATTGATCACCAGTTTCTGCCCATCCAATCTTTTTTTGGAGTTTTGCTGGATTCTTGGCCTCAATGTCATCCTGTGGTAAGGAATTTCACTGTCTGATTATGCCTTGTGTGAAGAAGGATTTCCTTTCACTGGTTTTGAATTTGGGATAGTGTCATTGCATTCTATGCCACAAGAGATGTCCCTCTGTCTTCCCCATCACAAGACCACCACCCATTTCCAACCACCCTAGCACAGGTTCAACTTGGATGCATGTTTTTAATACCCACCTTTTGTCCTTGTGCTCCGGGTGTCCCCATTTCCCCCTGAAAAACAAAGAGAGAAGAGAGCTCAGCCTCTAGGACTCATTGCTGGCTCCTGTCCTCTTCTTCATCATCACCACTGTGTTTCTTCTGTGTTTCTCTCCTTTTTCAACTCCAGCAGCAGTGCATGAGTTTCAACTACACCCCTCCAGTGTGGTCCAGCTATTTACAAAGGGCTGATTTTTGCAACGCCCATCCTGTCCCTCGCCTATTAGATGGTCACCTCCAACGGTTTGATAAATCCAGAGCCATCAAACAGTGAAGACACAGGTGTCTTGCAAGGACAGAGCAATTCCTACCAGCTGTTTAGGGGCAAAGGGCAGGATTCTGGAAGCCCAAGAAGGATTTTTGTGCCACAAGATCAGCTGCACGGGAACTCCAGGCATTGTCTGGCACAGCAGGGATTTGGGGTAGAGCTGGTGGACCTGCCACCAATCATTTCCCTTGGCATAGGAGGAGGCCAGATGCTGCACAGCCTGCAGTGGACACTGTGGAATAGCTCCACTTCTGTTCCATGGCCTAGGTGCCTTCCTTCTCTACAGCCCCATCGAAACTCCCCAGAGTACAGGCCATGTGGCTCAAGCTGCTCATCAGGACCAGTGTTTGGGCATTAACGCCAGTGCAGGTCTGATGCTAATTGGCTCATACTGACTCCTCCCCAAGCTGGAACACTGCAGCCACATGGTGCTCACAGCCAGGTGAAATTCTCTCTTACCTCTGAGAAAATAACATCCAGTCCGAGTCTGACAAATGAGGCTGCATCTTCACTGGGCTTTGCTGCCAAACACCTTGCGATTGCTGGTTTAGTTCTACTGCAGTAGCCACATTGGGTACCAAGGTTCCCACTACTACTGGTGTTTTAATCACTGAGTCCTGCACCCTAATGAGAGAAGGACTAAACGCCATGATAAAAAGGCTGGTGGCCACTGACACCTTGTCTGCACTAGCCTTCCCACTAGAGCTGGTAGAAAAAGCAGGAGGTTCCACAGAAAAGTTTGACAAAAATGGAAAAAAATACATATTTCAATTTTTGGCAGAAATTTGGATACAGGGCTATATCTCCCAGGATGCACCATGATCTCCCCTTTTGGAGACAGGAGGCAGTACATCATGGGAGTCCCTGGCCATGGTGCTTCATAGGAGATGTAGTCACTCTGGGGCACTCAGCCCATAGAGGAGAATGGGGACATGAGACAAGTAAACTATAACTCCCATGAGGCAATGTGGCAGTACGTCCAATTTGAAATATGTCAGTTTCAGTCAAAATATTTAGGTTTTCTGACTGAAAAATATAGAAATTTTCCTGTGAAAGCAGATAAATATTGCTCAGGGAAGTCTAGCATGAGTTATATCTAGGCAAGCTGGGAATCACACCCCATCTTAAATTTTGGACATAACCTGTGATCATCTAGTCTAACCTCCTGCATAACCCAGGCCATAGAACTACAAGGACAGATTTAGTTTTTTGGTTCAGTCTGTTAATAACTACACCCAGAGCATTGAAGGAAAAGGGGAGAGACAGAGGTTGCCTATTGCACATGTACAAATCTGGTTGCAAAGATTAAACATACCTTTCCACCTTCTGTTCCCTTAAATCCAGGTATGCCTGGAATGCCAATCCCTGCCTCCCCCTGAAAAACAAGCACAGCCTAAGTGAAGGTAACGCTCCAGAGGGAGAAGGGAGAAAGGAGAAAAAAAGAAAAAGAAAAGAAAAGGCGAGACCATAACTGAAATCAGTCCTATCTACAGCAGCATCTCTGAACTCCCACTGGGGGCCAGCAATTTAGTGCAGGACCATTTTGTCTGGAGAAGTGTCTGTTAATGAAACCTCAGCATTATAGGGTTGTATTAATAAGGTCAGTCTAAGTTGCCTGGAAAGGACTGTAGAGGTTTCAAGTGAAATGTGAAAGAGGATGGGGATAAAGGAGGCAGTGACACCAAAGGAGGCCATCCCGTGGGAGAGGAGAAGGTCCTGGCATCTACAGTGGCCAAACCTTTCAGATGCACAGATAGGAGGTGAGTCAGAGGAACAGGGAAGACTGGCTAGACAGACAATGTCTATTCTATTCCATGATATTGGCTGCAGCAAGTCCATGGAGCAGGGGGAGACATGGTGACACTTCTCCATCCTCCTCGCACTTGGTCCATCCTGCCATTACGGCAACTCGGCTATTTCTGTCCCCTTTGGGCAGATGAAGAGTAAAGACATATTACATGAGTAATGACCTTTTCTCCCCTTGGCCCGGGAATTCCAGGAGCACCATCCAGCCCGAGAGGGCCAGGCAAACCAGCTTTCCCCTGCAAAAGAGGAACAGAATGTGGTTCAACACAGTACCTGTCATGCCCAAGGTATTTAGGGTTAGTGCCAAGCTAGATGATAAAAATGAGGCCCCACGAAGTGCTGAGAATTAGCTCATACAGCATCTTAGCCAGTGAAAGCTGTTGCCCTCCACAGAGGGGAGTGTGACACTACCCAAAGGCACCTCACTCTTTGGCTTTCTCTGCTACCTCCAGCTTTTGGGCCTCTCTCTTGGCCAGCTCTAACTGCAGCACTCTTCCGAATGCTTCCCACAGTCCATGAACACAGCTCTTATGCCCTCATTGTTTTGACTGCAGCTTCCAGGCCACAGTCAACACAGAGGTTGTCTAACTCCAGGTTGGGACATTTAGCATTCGTCTCCAGCTTACTCGTCCTGCCTTTCCCTTTGTTCTAGCTCCCTTACCAGAAACGAACAAACAGAAAATAACAAACCGTAACCTTTTGCTTCACCCGTTCCCAATCTTCTCACCTTGGACTCTCTTAGTGTCTGTTATCTGGTGAATAAATGCCGGGAGCATGACCCATGGCTAACCAGCAAACAGGGTGTAGATCCTGCCGACTACGCCTCCACGACATTTCCCAGCTCTCCACCCACCCTAAGCGACAGCCTGCATCTGACAGGCGCCGTCTGGCCCAAAGCGACTATTGGCAAAAGTTCAGCACCAGTCTGTACTCACGGTCTCTCCTGCATCTCCTTTGTCACCCTTGGCACCGCTTCTCCCGCGAGGCCCCTGTATAATGCATGAGAGACTTTCACCACCTAGAACAACACTGCACATTTCCAGGAGCTGCCCTCAGTATTAGTCATGTGTCCAGTGATTCATGCTCATGCATTAAAGAACCTTTCGGATACAATGGCACCCCAGAGACCCCTTCAGCCTGCGACAGGGCACAAGCTGCAGTGGAGACCAGCAGTACAGGGGAGAATCATACTTGACTTACTGTGCTATTGTGGCCAGTGATGGTGGCAGATCTATGGTACTTGGACAGCTCCCTCCCTGCACCACACACACACACACACACACACACACGCATGCACACCTACTCCTGACTGGTAGCCATAGCAACACTACTAGCACCACCAGACAGATCAGGGAGCTGGCAGGGGAGAGGGAGGGAGGAGACCAAAAAAAAGGAAATGTATCTTCTTGGAGAGGTCCCCAGGCTGAGCGTCACTGAGGCATGTATTCATAGAAGATTAGGGTTGGAAGAGACCTCAGGAGGTCATCTAGTCCAATCCCCTGCTCAAAGCAGGATCCACACCAGCTAAATTCAATCCATTAGGCAGCTTAAAAATAAAATGCAGGGCTGTCAATCAGACAGATATGTTGCATGCAGTTTGGTTGAAGCCATGTTGGTCCCAAGATATTAGAGAGAAAGGGTGGGTGAGGTAATGTCTTTTATCGGACCACCCTCTGTTAGTGAGAGAAACAAGCTTTTGAGTCACACAGAGCTCTTCCTCAGGTCTGACAGACACACACACACAGGGGATGAAACTAAGAGTAAATCTCAGCTACTTACTCTACCACCGGCATCTCCAGGCTCACCCTGAAACAGAGAAGAGAGAATGATACAGCCTCAGAACAAGACAGGAGCGATCATGTTTCCTTCTCAGGGCCCCCTCTTTCCCTCCCTTTCTGCTGGAGCCTCCTCTCGAAGATCTACGCAATCTGGGCTGCAGTCTGCCCCCATTGGGATCGTTCTGCCCCACACGTGTGAGGGGAGCCGCCTCCCACATTTGCACCCACCATTGTCCTCGGCTCAAACTGCCTAGAAGGTGGCTGGGTAGGGAGGCAACTATTGACAATGGCCCTGTGCACACTGGAAGCTGGGCTTAAATATTTCACCTCAACAACGGAACCACCCGCAGATGGTAACAACTTTCACTCACTCCTGTTCCAGGCTGCATTCAAACTGGCCCACTAGGTCCTCTGAAACTGCGGTTGGACCCCAGTGTCTTATGATGAGACGTCAGACTACAGAGAGGGGCCTGATCCTGCACTCACAGATGTCACCAGTAAAGCCCCCATTGACATCAATGGCACAGGATTAATTTATAGATGTCTAGGAGGCCTGACCCCTCGCTGTGTGACAGGCTGGGGGATGTGGATTCCCCCTGCCTTGAGAAGGGTAACCCCCCTAGTTACTCCACATTCAGCACATGCCCCCAGGCGTCTATGGCAGAGCAATGCAGAAGAATGGCTAGCTCACAGTCACACACACCTTCACAGACATCCCAGGTGGTCCCTGTGGCCCTGGCGGTCCTGCTGCTCCAGGAACTCCCGGCTGCCCTTTCTGCCCCTGAAATGATTCAAGCCAAACAAATTTGTGAGAGACACAAATGCTCTACCCCAGTGACCTCTACTCCCACTCCTAGCAAAGCTGAGCAGCATATGGGCCTAGAATAAGTGCCCGTGTCACTCAGTGGGGACCTCTCTGGCCAGTCACTGAGCTGCACGGAGAGACACTGAAGGAAAGACATCCATTAACCTGCTCTCAAGAGGACAGAGGATGGCTGCAGTGAAAAGAGAGGATGAGGGTACAGCAGGAAACACTGAGAGGGCATAAGATTATTTAGAACATATACATTGAGATCCACGCACCCATCATTGAAATGCTGCCACCTCTGGGGTGAAAGGCAGCAGCTGGTTAATAGCACACAATAACACTGCCAGCAGCTCAGGCCAGGATGTGAAGGAGGATTTTGTATCTCATTGAAATGACAATGACTAATCTTACACAAAGTCCTATGAGAGCCTTAACGACCACACATGGCCAGGTCCACATCCAGCAGCACAGTGCCCTCTAGTGCTGACCCAAAGGAAAGAACGCTGCCTCCCAAGTCACCAACACCTGTACAGGAGACTCCCAGGAAAAGGAAAGCACTGACCTAGTCTGCTCACACGTTGCATCCCTTTCTCCCTCGATGCACCTATTTTTCCTAAGTTTTGTCTAAGTTACCTGGGGTAGGGTCTGTCTTGTGCTATATATGCATGCACAGAGTCTAGCACAATGGGGCCTCGATCCTAACAGAGACCCTTTGGCCACTATTAGACTACAGATAATACTAAAGTCCTGGCTGCCCCGGTTGTGTGATCTATGGTGACCACATGCCATTTGGAGACACCGACAGCAGAAGGGAAGTGGGTTATACCAGATGTCATGTGTTTACTCACAGGAGAGCCTGGTTGTCCGTTTCGGCCAGGAATCACTTCCACCCCTCCCAGCACGTAGCCCGGTTCCCCCTGCACAAGAGGAAGCAGCACACACATCAGTTTACTGGGGCATCAGGAAGCTTTTCCGCTCAGATTTTCATCCGAAGAAACCCTGAGAACTTGCTCTGTACACGATTACACATAGTAAACCGTAGGACCAGATTCTCAGCTGGAGTAGGTCCCCAGGGTTCCATTGACTTCAATGGAACTTCACCCGTTCGTGCCAGCTGAGGCGCTGGTCCCGACTTCCTCGCTCTTCAGTCAGTTACTCTATTGCTCCAGATGCTGTTAGGCAGGCAAGCATATAAACAATCATCCCCAAAGGACAGGGCTGATGCAAACAGCTTCATTGACAGACTGGATACAGACTTTATTGGATACAGACTGGCTAACCTAGGGAGCAGGGTTTTAAACTAGGTTTGATGGGGCAGGAGACAAAAGCACACAGGTAAGGCAAAAGCATGGAGATCTGGGAGAAGGGTTGTAATCTGGCCAGAGCATGGGCTATTATAGCAGGGATAAGGGAGAGACAAGAGAGAACTTAGGGGGAAATCAAATCCGTAAGTGAGATGTCTGTATACTAATGTGAGAAGATGGGAAATAAGCAGGAAGAACCAGAAATGCTAGTTAGTAAACACAACTATGACATAGTTGGCATCACAGAGACTTGGTGGGATAATACACCTGACTGAATATTGGTATAGAAGGGTACAGCTTGCTCAGGAAGGACAGGCAAGGGAAAAAGGGAGGAGGTGTTGCCTTATATATCAAAAATGTAGACACTTGGACCAAGGTTGAGAGGGAAATAGGAGAAAGACTGGTTAAAAGTCTCTGGGTAAGGATAAAAGAGGTAAAAAACAAGAGTGATGTCATGGCAGGGGGCTATTGCAAGCCACCAAACCAGGAAGGAGAGGTGGGTGAGGCTTTTTTTAAACAGCTAACAAACTCATCCAAAGCCTGGGACTTGATGGGGATGGGGGACTTCAGCTACCCAGACTTCTGTCACGAAAATAACACAGCAGGGCACAGATTAGCCAACAAGTTCTTGGAATGTACTGGAGACATTTTTTTTTATTTCAGAAGATGGAGACAGCTACTGGGACGCTGTTCTAGGTTTGACTTTGACCAATACTGAGGAACTGGTGGAGCATTTGAAAGTGCAGGGCAGCTTCAGTGAATGAGATCATGAAATGGTAGAATTCATGATTCTAAGGAATGGTAGGAAGGAAAATAGCAGAATAAAGACAATGGATTTCAAGTATGCAGACTTTAACAAACTCAGGGAGTTGGTAGGTAAAATCCCATGGGAAGCAAGTCTAAGGGGAAAAACAACTGAAGACAGTTGGCAGTTTTTAAGAGACATTATGAAGGGCACAAGAGCAAACTATCCCACTGTGTAGGAAAGATAGGAATTATGGAGTAATTTTGGAGTAACCACCCTGGAGTAACCTGGAGATCTTCAATGATCTGAAACTCAAAAAAGAGTCTATACAAAAAGTGGAAACTAGGTCAAATTACAAAGAATGAATATAAACAAACAACACAAGCAGGTAGGGATAAAATTAGAAAGGCCAAGGCACAAACCAAGATTAAACTCGCTAGAAACATAAAGGGTAACAAGAAAAAACTTTCTACAAATACATTAGAAGCAAGAGAAGACCAAGGACAGGGTAGGCCCATTCTTCAATGAGGGGAGAAGGAAAGAATAACAGAAAATGTGGAAATGGCAGAAGTGCTAAATGACTCTTATTTCAGTTTTCACCAAAAAGTTTGTAGCAATTGGACATCTAACATGGTGAATGGCAGTGAAAATGAGGTAGGATCAGAGGCTAAAATAGGGAAAGAACAAGTTAAAAATTACTTAGACAAGTTAGATGCCTTCAAATCACCATGGCCTGATGAAATACATCCTAGAATACTCAAGGAGCTGACTGAGGAGATATCTGAGCCATTAGCTTGAAAAGTCATGGAAGATGGGTGAGATTCCAGAGGGCTGGAAGAGAGCAAGTATAGTGCCAACATACAAAAAGGGGAATAAGGACAACCCAGGGAATTACAGACCTGTCACCTTAACTTCTGTAGCCGGAAAGATAATGGAGCAAATAATTAAGCAACCAATTTGCAGAAATCTAGAAGATAATAAGGTGATAAGTAACACTCAGCACAGATTTGTCAAGAACAAATCATGTCAAGCCAGCCTAATAGCTTTCATTGACCGGGTAACAAGCCTTGTGGATGGGGGGAAGCGGTAGACGTGGTATATGTTGTCTTTAGTAAGGCTTTTGATATTGTCTCACATGACCTTCTCATAAATAAACTTGGAAAATACAACCTAGATGGAAGCAACTATAAGGTGGGTGCAAAACTGGTTGGAAAACTGTTCCCAGAGAGTATTTATCAGTGGTCCACAGTCAAGCTGGAAGGGCATATCGAGTGGGGTCCTGAAGGGATCAGTTCTGGGTCCAGTTCTATTCAATACCTTCATCAATGATTTTGATAATGGCATTAAGAGTACACCGAACGTTTGTGGATGATACCAAGCTGGGAGGGGTTGCAAGTACTTAGGAGGATAGGATTAAAATTCAAAATGATCTGGACAAACTAGAGAAATGGTCTGAAGTAAACAAGATGAAATTCAATAAGGATAAACCTCCACAGTTGCGCACATACAAAATGTGAAATGACCGGAAGGAGTACTGCAGAAATGGATCTGGGGGTCATAGTGGATCACAGCTAAATATGAGTCAGTCAACAGTGTAGCACTGCTGCAAAAAAAGCAAACACCATTCTGTATTAGCAGGAGTGTTGTAAGCAAGACACGAGAAGTAATTCTTCTGCTCTACTCTACGCTGACAAGGTCTCAGCTGGAGTATTGTGTCCAGTTCTGGGTGCCACATTTCAGGAAAGATGTGGACAAATTGGAGAAAGTCCAGAGAAGAGCAACACAAATGATTAAAGGTCTAGAAAACATGACCTGTGAGGGAAGATTGAAAACATTGGGTTTGTTTAGTCTGGAGAAGAGAAGACTGAGAGGGGACATGATAAGAGTTTTCAAGTACATAGAAGGTTGTTACAAGGAGGAGGGAGAAGAATTGTTCTTCTTAACCTCTGAGGAGAGGACAAGAAGCAATAGGCTTAAATTGCAGCAAGGGCAATTTAGGTTGGACATTAGGAAAAACTTCCTAACTGTCACTGGTTAAGCACTGGAATAAATTGCCTTGGGAGGTTGTGGAATCTCAGTCATTGAAGATTTTTAAGAGCAGGTTAGACAAACACCTGTGAGGGATGGACTAGATAATACTTAGTCCTGCCATGAGTTGGGACTGGACGAGAAGACATTTTGAGATCCCTTCTAGTCTTATGATTCTATGATTGACAGGTGATGCTCAAAAACTGCAGACCAACCCACTGAAGCAGAGTGCTAGATTCTTTATGAAATAATTGAGCCAAGTGAGATGAATCAGCGATTTGTATTAATGTCTGTGCAGTCCTCTCCCATTGACCTTGGCAGGACTTAACCTTCACTAAAGACTCACAGATTAGATGCAAAGAGTCTAAAGTCTCTGTGGGATTTATCTGAATCAGTTTTACAAACCTGCCAGAAGGTCTGCTTTGCCCTCCAGTGCCCGCCTACAATGCACACTGGGAGCTGTGTGTGGGTACCAAGACAACTGACCTTTCCCAATGTTACACTGCGTCTGGTTCCGTTTATTTTATAGATTGTACCTCCTGGACAGCCGTGTTTCCCTTACCATTGACAGCAGCTCACTGCTGACGTTATGACTGCACACCAGGGTCACTGGGAATTTCACAGCCTCAGCAGAGATGGTATTCAGACCTCCTGTTCCCAGTGTAAAGGCCTGTAGCCCTTGAGCTGGAGGAGAATCTCCATCAGCGGCCAGCCATCTAGGGCCAGTGACATGCACTTCAGAAGTTCTGATTCTATCCAGTAGAGGGCAGTGAGAAATACACACCTTAATAGGAGGGAAGTGCAATACAATGGCATTTTCTATTGAAACATGTAAAGGGAACTCACTCTGTCTCCTTTTGGCCCTGCTGGCCCTGGATATCCAAGAGGTCCCTGGAATTTAAAATAAATCACGCAGAGTTAAATAACAGAGAGAAACTGGCTCACAGAATCATTGTCAACCTGCAATCCCTTAGGTGAGATGATCACTTATAAACCTAAGGCCATCAGTTCCATTCTGTTGGATCCTAAACTATAAACCCATCTCCATCAGATGACAAATTTTTGTTGGCCCACCAAGTGATAACTTAAACAGGTTCCAATGAGTAGGGTTCCTTCCTTTGTGGTGCCAACATCAATAGGAGCCACGCGCCCACTAATTTAGTGTATTACATGTCTCCCTCTAGTGGCTGATGCACATAACATAAGAGCTTACTACTGCTACCAGCTACTGAAGTTACTCCTTTTGCTCAAGCAGTCGAAAGCCATGCTTTTAGCACTGTAGCTCACATGTTCAGTCCACACTCATGACCTATGATGGGTGGCAGGTCATTGTATATGCACTCTACAGGGACAACACAACCCCTCTGAATGGAGTCATATGGGGTGTTCGTTTGCAATGATGGTTTCTGTGACTGGACACCCTGTGATGACAACCACTGGGAAAATGCCTTGCACAGGAAAACAAAAAGTATCAGAGTGAAATAAATGTACCCTTCTCCCAATTCCATGGTCTACACTTACACATCTGAGCTTGGGCTGCGGATCTGAAGCCCTTGAGCCAAAGGGAGAGCTCCAGTAGTTGGCTGTTATCCTCCCCGGAGCCAGCCACTAGCAGGAGACATCATCACAAGCACTTAGCCAATGTCTTATCACAAGCACTGAGCTCCAGCGAGTGTGAGTGGACACTACATGTTGGTGCAAGTAAGCGTAAGTCACAGGTATTGCCCTCTGCACTGAGTGGTAGAAAATCTGTACAATGCTCCCTAGGGACAGAAAGATGGATACAGCCTCACTTATGATCCTGCTCAAACTGATGAGGCACTTGGCTGTATGCATCTCTGACTGGCCTTGTTTCAGCTACAGGGCAGGAGACATTTGGCCCCGGCAATACCCAAAAAATGCAAAATCAGGTTCCCTGGGGCTCTCCATCTGGCTCAGCACGACTGGCTGTTGCCCGTGCAGCCCTCCACACCCGCACACTGTAGGATCCAGCGAGGGTTATTTGGGTGCCACTGAGTTTCTGACACTTTGATGGTTTGGAATACTTACGAGATCACCTCGGATACCAGGGAGCCCCTGTAAATTGAGGGAGAGAAAAATAGATGTTCAAACACCGGAAAAGGGTTTTTCCCCCCTTTATTAATCCCAGCGTTGACAGTTCTCATTAGTCCAGATATTTACCATCAGCCCAAGGGAGCCAGGGGGCCCCACTCGCCCAGGTCGACCTGGCAGTCCGGGAATTCCATCTTTCCCAGGGAGCCCCTAAATACATGGAAAGTAACAAGGTCAAAGATGGGGCAGAGCTTGGGTGGTGTGGAAAGAACTGCCAGCCTCCAATAACTCTGGTCAACAGTCACTTTTTTGGGCAGTGGTGGGAGAGGATGTTCTGACGTGGGAAGGAGGATGGATAGCTCAGTGGTTTGAGCATTGGCCTGCCAAACCCAGGGTTGTGAGTTCAATCCTTGAGGGGGCCATTTGGGATTGGGGGCAAAAACTGGGGATTGGCCCTGCTTTGAGCAGGGCGTTAGACTATATGACCTCCTAAGGTCCTTTCCAACCCTGATATTCTATGAACAGCACTAGTTTCCCTTTCCCTAGAAAAATTCATCAGTGTTTTATTGCATGTTGGATGCCCTTTGGGGGAAAACCAGCTGTGAGCACATGGGATTTCCCAGCTCAGACAAGTTTTGTGAACTCGAAAATTGGTTTGACGGGGTTTGCAAAGGCCTGAATTCTGCTGGGATTATCCATCCCTAATTCCTTGTGGATTCCTCATGTTCTGGGACACAGGAGTCCTGAGCTAACAACCAAAGAGCCTGCTGGGACTCATTCAGCGTTTTCATTCTGGGTTTATTTTGGGTTATTTATTTATTTGAGTTCAACAATGCCCCAGCCCTGACCTCAGCAGCCCAGTCCTGCTCAGCCATGCAGGAAGCTGTGGCCCATGGGATATAATGGCTTCTCCCCTATTAATGAGACATCAGTTTCTGGTCTCCCCTTTCTGTTCGCAGGGAGAATGATCTCTGAGAAATGAAAAATAAAGCATCGCGCCCAGGCGTGTCTCTCTCTCTCTCCCTCTCTCACACACACTTTCCTTCCTGTTTGATTTTCAAAGCCAACAGGGAACAGGACACATTAAATGCACCATGCTCTGGGGCAGCCTTTTGTAACTATTAATTACCTAGCCAGGTGCTAATTAATCCAGTGCATCATAGATTCATAGATACTAAGGTCAGAAGGGACCATTCTGATCATCTAGTCCGACCTCCTGCACAGCGCAGGCCACAGAATCTCACCCACCCACTCCTATGAAAAACCTCACCCATCACTCCTGCTGCGAGACTCACCCTCTCTCCTTTCTCTCCCTTTACGACAAAGTTATATGGATCGTAACTGCCTCCAGTCAGCAAACCGGTGAAGCTCTTGAAAAGGAAAAGTGGAAAAAAATTCAAGACATTATTACCCTCCAAAGAAACACAGATCAACCCATCCAACAGAGCCCTGGGAAGGGCCATTTAGCCCACTACTCAGCCATTTACAACAAGAGGTGGGGAAAGAGTTATTGGATCCCTTTAGAAATCCAATCCCCTGCAGAAGGGTGAACTTCACTCCCCAGAGGATACATTCATACCCCAGGCCCATTAACCTCCTTTTCGATGTTATGCTTTGCTTATATTTCCCCCATCCCAGGAAGCCTGCCCCAGGCCTCAAGCCATTGGGACAATGTATTTCCTGGTTCACGTGGAGGATCTTCTCTGATCAGACTCACCAATTCTCTAGGTGGACCTCTCTCACCCTGCACGACAAGGAAACAGAACTAGAGTCACACGAGGAGGTGCTGCAGAACAGGGTGGAGAGAGCTTAAACTGGGGCAGGGAAGGGGTCCACTCAGTTACAGGGCCTGGGAAATACTCCACTGATTACAGGCCTATGTCACAATCAGATCCTGTTCTCAGCTGCACAAGATGGTAAGCTCTCTAGGTAGGGGCCCTCTCTTTGTTATGTGTTTGTACAGCGTCTAGCGCAATGAGACTGCAGCCTCTAGGCACTGACTCAATACATCCTCCTCCTCCTCCTATCCCCGCAGGAGTTACATCACTGGAACTGAACAGAATTTGGCAGAGATGAAATAAAGAAGAGCCTCCTTTCCCCCTCCTAGCTCAGAAGCCCTGCTTTCTCTAGTCTACTTTTAATTAACCCAAGCAATTGGGTTCTGATTAGATGGGTGGAACTGCTAAGGGCTTGA
This sequence comes from Dermochelys coriacea, assembly GCF_009764565.3. NCBI lineage: Eukaryota > Metazoa > Chordata > Testudines > Dermochelyidae > Dermochelys > Dermochelys coriacea. The sequence goes on along the minus strand of NC_050068.2, from coordinate 347,497,131 downwards.
TCCTGAAGATAGTGGTAAAAACCTGCTGTGGGATCAGTTTTCAGAGTAGCAGCCGTGTTAGTCTGTATTTGCAAAAAGAAAAGGAGTACTTGTGGCACCTTAGAGACTAACAAATTTATTAGAGCATAAGCTTTCATGAGCTACAGCTCACTTCATCATGAATGCATCCGATGAAGTGAGCTGTAGCTCACGAAAGCTTATGCTCTAATAAATTTGTTAGTCTCTAAGGTGCCACAAGTACTCCTTTTCTTTTTGTGGGATCAGTGTGTCAGGTAATGCTGGGATCCCCTTGTACAGATGGGATCTGAGGCCCAGAGAGACGACAGTAAGGTTTACACTGCGGATGTGTCAGCTCTGCTCGAGCCAGCATGCTAAAACCAGCAATGAGACTAGCGTAGGACAGGCGACCCACCTGAGTATGTAGCCAGTGGGTCCAGGTGTGTGTGTGAACTGAGCTGCCCCCTTGCTATGCCTGCCCTAAGTACAGAGAGAAGCTGAGTTCAACCTAGTGACCCAGAGGGGATAAATGTCCATAATTTCCATCAGGCACTGACCATGTGATTACTAGCCTGTTAACCTTTTCATTGCTGCTTTGGGGCCTGGCCAGCTTGCTCATTCTAGTGAGGGAGGAATCCAGGCTGATAGAGCAGTAAGGCATGATCCAGAACCCCAGGGAGTGCTCAGTGGGCAGAAGCGGTTATTTAGTCTGCAAAGGAGAAGAGTGAGGGGGGATTTGATAGAAGCCTTCAACTACCTGAAGGGGGGTTCCAAAGAGGATGGAGCGCGGCTGCTCTCAGTGGTGGCAGATGACTGAACAAGGAGCAATGATCTCAAGTTGCAGTGGGGGAGGTTTAGGTTGGATATTAGGAAACACTATTTCACTAGGAGGGTGGTGAAGCACTGGAATGGGTTACCTAGGGAGGCGGGGGAATCTCCTTCCTTAGAGGTTTTTAAGGTCAGACTTGACAAAGTCCTGGCTGGTGATTTAGTTGGGATTGGCCCTGCTTTGAGCAGACGGTTGGACTAGATGACCTCCTGAGGTCTCTTCCAACCCTAATATTCTATGACTCTATGATTTCAGATTGGAAATAAGGCATACATCTGTAACAGGGAGAGTAGCTAACCATTGGGTTGTGGTGGCTTCTCCATTGCTGACCATTTTTAAATCAAGTCTGGATGTTTTTCCAACAAATATTCTCCTCCAGGAATTCTTTTGTTCTATAGGAGGTCAGACTAGATGATCACAATGGTCCCTTCTGGCCTGGGAATCTAGCCTACCTATGCTGTTCTTGTAGCATGCTAACTCAAATCCATCAGTGCACACTGGGAATCAATGCTCCCAGCTGCAGTGTAGACATAGCCTTCGTGACTTGCCCCGGTCACAAAGGGAGTCTGTGGCACAGCTGGGAATTAAACCTGTGTCTCCTAAACACTAACCACTGGACTACCCTTCCTCTATATGGAACAACAGCTTCATAGCTTGGAACTATTTGACCGTATTGTTTCCCCCTACTGTTAATCTGAGAAGCACATTTCTAATCCCATAGGGTTCACCCCTATCAGCTAACATGCAACTTGTCCTATTTACAGCAGGGTTTTAAAATGCATTGGCGATCACATTTTTTTTAAACACCCTTTATCCTAATCTAGACAAGGCCAAAGAGTATGTGCTTGTCGCAATGGATTGGTCACAGTGTCCAGCAGAGAGTAGGAGTGTTTGGATCTAGGATTTTGGATCCAGAAATACAGTCCCTAATTTGACTTCAGCTGGAGGTGAGTTCCCAACCCAACCCTTGTAATCCAAACACACCTCTCCTGTTCTGAGTTACCCAGATTAACGCCCAGATATTTGGTACATGGCAAGGTGACTCAAGGGGTTCAGGCCTCGTACCCTGAGCCCTGCCCTTCCATTACTATTTTGACTTGGAGAGCTCTCTCATCCAGAGCCCAATGTAGGCAGCAATCTCCTCCTGGCTGTTTCATGGCTCTAGCCGGAGGCCTATCTACAGTGTCTGTCTTGGGTATTTCTCTGGTCCCCTCCAGCGTAGCATGTAAATGCCAAGGCTTGTGGGTTCCCACTGAAGAGTGAAATCCCACAGCAGGCTAGAGTATTTACCTTCTCTCCCTTAGGCGCCTGTAACAGAATAAGAATAGAATCTGTGATGGCAACACAGTAAATAGGAAGAAAAATAATTGCACTTCCTCCCCCCGCCCCTTATTGCAGAACTGGTAAGAAATGGCTTCCCATCCCTTCCAGTAGGTTAGCATGGTCAGTTGCTCCTCCTCTCTCCCTGCCTGTATGGTGGGTCAGAGATTGGTTACAGGTGCTACCCAATGCAGGCAAGAACTGACTGATGTTTTATTTTTAACAGAGAGAAAGGCAATGGCTCATAGGAGACTATTAAATAAATGCAGCAGACCATCTCCTGCTTGGCATTCAAATCCTCCTAAAATATCACGGCACATTTTTAACAGGGAAGGCCACTAACCATTCGAACAACTTGCCTGAGGAGATGGTGGATTCTCTGCCACTTGCAGTCTTTAAACCAAGACTGGATGTCTTTCTAAATTAGATGCTATAGCTCAAACAGAAGTTATGGGCTTGATGCAGAAGTTACTGGGTGAGGTTCCCTGGCCTGTGTTATGCAGGAGAGCAGACTAGATAGTCATAATGGTCCCTTCTGACCTTGAAATCTATGAATTCATCTGCAATGCCCACGAGAAACAAGTTGATAATGATGAGAGATCACAGGTTGCTCCTCATGGACAACTGGTGACCTAAGCCATAGCTTGTGCCTATGTCTCCAGAGGGAAAAAGCCTTGACTGGCTACTGCTCCTATTTCATGCTGATGTAATTCCATTCAAGACAGCGCAGTTACACCAGCATAAAACTGGAGCAAGGTGGTAGGGGATTAACCTCAAACTAATGAGTGCGCTCACTGCACGTGTCTCATGCAATATACTCCCCCAAGTACACCCTACTGAGCTATTATCACTCGTCTTACCTTTGAGCACCTGGGATCGCATGGCCCCTCTGGTTTTTGGATTTCTGGATCAGCAGAAGCTGGATCATGGACCGATGAGTTGCTCTCCATGCCACCAACCTGCTGCAATGTGACCATATCCTGTCTAGCAACCTACAACACACAGCTTGAGTTAGATTTTTGTCTTATCAAAGAGGATTATGGGTGTTGTGGCAAACTGCCAGCACTACTTTGATGGGTCTCATGCTTTCTCTTCTTGGGGAGGGTTCAGGGCACCATTTCTCGCCCCTGAACTGGGGTATTAACTGCCTAGAGGAGGGGAGTGGAGAGGGAGGGACCCGGGCCTGCCCTCTACTCCAGGTCCCAGCCCAGGGGCCCTAGGGATAGCGGTAAACCACTTGAACTAGCAGTTCCTTCCCCTAGACTACTTCCCTCTCCTGCCCTCCAGCTTGTGGGGCTTCCTACCCTCCCTCTGCACAAACCAGACATCCCTTTATCTAGGGTCTTGGTCTTCTTAGCCCACCACAGCACTTCTCCAAACTCTCCTCTGCTTCCCTCCAAACTGCTCTCTGCTCCAACACCAATCCACTCTGCTTCAACTCCTCCAAACTGCTTTCTGCTCCAGCACCAAACCACTCTGCTTCAACTCCTTCCCTTGCCCAATTGAAGCAGGGGGGGGTTATCAGGTGACTGGCTTCAGGTGCTTTAATTAATCTATAGCAAACTTTCTTCCCTCACAGGGAATAAGGCTCCCTTCTAACACTCTCCTGCTGCCCTCTGGCCATGCTCTATCACGGTGTCCAAGGACCCGGTTGGTTACAAATGACTGATATCACATTACCAGGGGCGGATTGAGCAGACAACTGTTACCGGGAGATGACTGTGCATTGACAATTCCCTCAATTCAGCTCGCAGTGGATATGCACTGACTTAACTGATAACCAGGAAAAGGCCAGATTCTGGTTTCATCTGTGCCTGTTTTACATTGCTGTCTTGGATGCCATGACTGTCAGCTGACAACGGTAGATGATAAGTGAGATCAGAACGAGGCCCGAAGACTTGTTTATAATACTTAGTCCTGCCATGAGCGCAGGGGACTGGACTAGATGACCTCTCGAGGTCCCTGCCAGTCCTACGATTCTCTGATTCTTAACTTTTGGGTTTGCTTTGAACCAGAACGCAGGGTAGGACCATGATCACAGGCTGCCAGAAGGGACCTCTGGGAGGTGAGCTGGCTTCTCTCCAAAACTCTCTGTAGGAAATAGAGCATAGACATGGAAATAGAGTAGGAGAAAGCAGCTCACCTCCGCAGGCTGCGGTTGGGCTCCCGAACGTGGCGAGTCAGAGCAAATGGTTTCTATCACCTCCCGGATGATGTGGGGGAAGTCCTCAAAGGTGCTGATGTAGAAAACATTCTGCAGGTTGCGGTGTAACAAGATGCTGTTCAGTTCTTGGGGGTCAGCTCTGGAGACCCCCACGGCGATGATCCGGATTCCTGAAACAAATGGCTCCCTCATTAGACGGGCATACAGGCAGAGATCTTCCAAGCTGGCTAGGGGGGTTCACCCCGCAGTGCCCATTGATGCCGATTAATGGGAGTTGTGGGGTTAAATCCACCCATCAGCTTGGAAATTCTCAACTGCAGAGTAAAGTCAGGCTCAGCTCCCAGCCACAGCTTGTCTTGGTTCATTAGAAATTGCTCACGTTGAGGTGAGGAGTCAATTCTTAACCCCTAAGCCATCTGTTCCCCTTTGTCACTTGAGGGAGCTGGGGGTACGAGGCTTGCTCTGATAAAGGCATGCCCAGCTCATGGTCTCCACCTGTGGCTTCTCCATTAAGACCACTGCCAAGGGCACAGAACAGTTACACGAACTCTTGTCGTTTAGGGATTGGACAGAGACTCCAAACTAGTGCAAGACAGTGCTCAGAGGGGAGTGACAAGTCCATCAGGTGGTACTGTTCTCAGCCCACCCCACAGAAAGTCCATTGCAGACCTCAGCAGGGGAACAGGGAAACCCTCACTGGTTTATCTCAAATGGGTTGTGAGACTGGACTCCCCTCCCGCTCCAGAGCTGGTCTCCGGGAAGTACCAAGATACATTAATGGGGCAGTGCATGGAAGAAGCTGGCACTGCCATTGCCTGGGACAGAATGTGGACATCAGTTTCCCGTAAGGTTGCCAACTTTCTAATATTTAAAACTGGATACTCCAGCAGGCATGCCAGAACCTCCTCCACCCCTGAGGTTCTGCCCCTTCCCCCAGGTCTCACCCCTGCCCTGCTCCTTCCCCTGACACCCCGCCCCTGTTCACTCCTCTTTCTTCCTCCCCCTGTCGCTCACTGCTCTTCCCCTCTCTCCCCCACCTCTGCGCAGAACTGGGGCTGGGAGCTGCAGCCACCCGATGCAGGTAGGAGGCGGCCCTAGCGAAGTAGGGGCTGGCACGGGTGATGACTCAGCACCTCCCTGCCTCCCCCACTTGAAGTGACTGGACTTTGGGTGTCCGGTCAGTAGATCTGACCGGACACCGTCAGGTCCCCCTCTCAACCAGACTTTCCGGTTGAAAACCGGGCACCTGGCCACCCTGAGCTGTCAGCCATCAGAGTATTAAATCCAGTACAGATCAGACTCTTCATCTAAAAACATTAGGTCAAGCTCATCCCAGGTGTATTGGGCTCATTATGTCTGGTCAGGGTCAAACCCACAACTTTTAATGAAGGAAGGAGAGATAAGAGCCCAGGAAGTCAACAATAAACTATGTTAGAACCCAATCCAGCACAACTAAAACTCACAGGAGTTTTATCATTCACTTTGCTGGAAGCAGGATTGGGGCTTTCAAAAAAAGATCCCTACCTAACGCATGCGCCACTTTGGCTGGTGGCAACACATCATCCTGGGACTGTCCATCGGTCACTAGCACCAGTGTGCGAGGCACGGTTGGTCTCATCCCTTTGGAGGACTGAAATAACTCCTTTAGCACATAGCCTAAGCCACGACCTAGAGGAAAGCAGAGAGATGCACAGCCTAGAACATAAGAACAGCCAGACTGGGTCAGACCAAAGGTCCATTTAACTCAGTCTCCTGTCTTCTGACAGTGGACAGTGCCACGTGCTTCAGAGGGAATGAACAACACAGATAATCATCAAGTGATCCATCCCTTGTCACTCATTCCCAGCTTCTGGCAAACGGAGGCTAAGGACATCATCCCTGCCCAACCTGGCTAATAGGCATTGATGGACCTATCCTCTAGGAACTTATCTAGTTCTTTTTGAACCCTGTGATAGTCTTGGCTTTCACAAGATCCTCTGGCAAAGAGTTCCACAGGTTGACTGTGTGTCGTGTAAACAAATACTTCCTTTTGCTTGTTTTAAACCTGCTGCCTGTTAATTTCATTGGGTGACCCCTAGTTCTTGTGTTATGAGAAGGAGTAAATAACACTTCCTTCTTTACTTTCTCCACACCAGTCACACCTAGATCCCACAGTGCCAGGTGTATGAATAGTAGTGCTGTGGGTCTGAGTCCATCTGATCCAGTTTGCAGGTGGAAAAAAAGGACATGTTAGAAAATGTACAGGCTGGCCACATTAAGAGACATTAATCGGTGCCAGAGCTACTTTAAGAACATGGGAGTCAAGACTGGAAGGGACTTCCTAGGCCTTTGAGTCCAATCCCCTGTTATCACAGGTAACCCTGTCACATGCTCCCATTCATACATTTATCAGGCACTCTTTCAAAACTAGGTAGGTTGTTTGCCCCCCACGACTACTATAAAGAGGCTGCTCCAGAACCTCCCCCTGGTCTGGTGGCTAGAAACCTTCCTCTAATTTCTATCCTAGTTAACTGGCTCCTTCAAGACAGGGGCAGCTATTTAGGTGACCAGCTTAGAAAGGACAAAATGAGGGCTAACTTCCCCCAATTTAAAGCTCCTGTGTGTGTATTTTGGTGTCCTTGCAATAGCAACCCAGGTAAAACCTATTTATGTTGTTTGAACAGACTAGCTAAATGGCTAACCCTTCTCTAGCATGCCTGTAGTTACAGACAGCGCATCTTCAGATGGCTGAAGGTTTGGGGGATTTCTTTTTTAAAACATGAAATATTTTGGGTCAATTGCTCCTTTTTAGCCTTGATGCTCCCAACGTAGGCAAGGGATGTGTAAATAATTTTATCCCCGACAGGAGGGGTTTTCCAAAACACTGAATTGGCCTCTCTCTCTTTCCATTGAAGTCAACGGTAAAAACTCCCATTGACTTCCGTGGGAGCAGAGCTAGGTCAGCATTAAGAGCTTCTGAAAGTCCTACCTAATGTGCACACCTAAGTAATATCACTGAGAGTTATAGACGTGCATTGAAAGGGAACAGACGCGGTGATCTAAATAAATCCCAAGGAAACAGAATCTAGCGCTGAACCATAAAACTCAACACTGCAAATTTTTGCATGTAAGACTAGTAGGATTAGAGTTAGGATCAAGGCTATGTTTTAGAGTTAAAAGCACTCTTAAAAATATTCCCAGTCGGTAGATAACCTTATGGTTAGGGCTCCATGTTAGGTATAAAAACTAAATTAAGGAGGGTGATGGGATATAAAATTATAAAGAGAAGGTCAGACAAAAAACTAGAACGATGATGAAAGAACCAGAATAGATGGCCAGGCAATCATTAAAAATGGGTTCAAACCAAAACTCTTGAGCCACCCCAATCCAAACTTTAAAGAAGTTTAGATCTTAACTTCACAAGCAGCCAATCAACCTCTATAACAGACTGATTCAAAACTCAAAAGCAAAACCATACCACCTGACTGCTGGGGAAGTTGAGAGCCAAATGCAGATCGAGACTTGGTGACTTGGGCCCATATTTCTAGCTGTAATGTATGTGGCCTGCAAACACTGATATGCATACAGGGTACGCACCTGTCTTTGTATTGCCTCCAGTGTACTGCAGCTCCTTGAGGGCTTTGAGAGCTCCATTCCGATCCTTGTGCTGGTTAAAGTGGAATTCAGTCCTGGGCTCTTCACTGAACTGAGCTACAGCGATCTGCCAAAGAGCACGTGAGGCCGATAAAGGTGGCAGGATGGAGCTAGGGAGCAGGGGTCATGGATATACGCACACGAGTAAAAGGCAATGATCATGGGAGGGGGTTGCTATTAATGGTCTGCAGTCAATGAGAACATGGAACTCCACCTTCCTTAGTCAAGTGAAAGAAAGCAACATGGAGCCTTAGCCTGAAGGTCCAATTCAGATATCACGTGTGCAAAGGGCATCATTACAAACAAAGAACCTGTACCAAAGCCTACGGCAGCCAGTAGGAGTCTTTCCATGGACTTCATTGGGCACTGGATTAGGCCCAAAGTGAGCACACTGAAATGCAAGGTTTCAATAGTGCAGAGATCGTCTTTTTTAGTGAGGGTGGGGTTTGGGGAAACTGCTAGAAAATGGCATAAAACAGGGAATGTCCAGCTGGGGCCCAAGAATAAGGCTGGCCCAGTGGTTAGGATGCTAGTCTCAGGCTTGGGAGAGCTGGGCTCAATTACCTTCTCTGCCACAGACTTCCTATGTGACCTTAGGCAAGTCATTTAGCCTCTTTAAGATTCACAGCATTTTCTTAACTCACAGGGGTGTTGTGAGGATGAATAAAATGAAGAAAGGTACCTACAATAGATAGACAGAATAATGGTTTCTTGCCTGTGTTCCCTCGGGCCCAATTCTGGGGAAATAGGAGACGATCCGGTAGAGGAACTCCTTCACTTTATTGAAATTGCTCTGGCCAATGCTTGAGGACTCGTCCACCAGGAACGCGATGTCCGCTTTGAACTTGCCACAGACTGCGAAGGAAAGGTAGAATGTTTGTAAATCACTGACAGGAAGGCCATGGCTCTCCAATCTGTCTCATATTGGACGGGATTTGTCATAAAAGGCTGGACTATTCTTCTTTATGGGAGAACAGTCCGAGACACAATCACGCCTTGTGGTTTCAAGGGTGTGTTGAGTGAAGATATAATACATTCACCCCCATGGGATGACACTGCGCTCCTCAATGCTCTTCCATGCATTTTATGCCTCTTCTTTATGTATTAGACACTGGCCACCATCAGAGACAGGACGTTAGACTCAATGGTTCATCAATCTGTTTCAGAGCAGTGGTCTCAGTATTATTACCATTATAACAGGTGCAATTATCTAACATCTCTTGGCTCTTTCACCTGCTGACAGAGAGGGAAGAGCTCCACCTACTGGACTGCATTGCTTAGGCCTCAACTGGAGTATTGTGTCCAGTTCTGGGTGCCACATTTCAGGAAAGATGTGGACAAATTGGAGAAAGTCCAGAGAAGAGCAACACAAATGATTAAAGGTCTAGAAAACATGACCTATGAGGGAAGATTGAAAAAATTGGGCTTGCTTAGTCTGAAGAAGAGAAGTCTGGGTGAGGGGAGCATGATAACAGTTTTAAAGTACATAAAAGGTTGTTACAAGGAGGAGGGAGGAAAATTATTCTCCTTAACTGCTGAGGAGAGGACAAGAAGCAATGGGCTTAAATTGCAGCAAGAGAGGTTTAGGTTGGATATTAGGAAAAACTTCCTAACTGTCAGGGTAGTTAAGCACTGGAATAAATTGCCTAGGGAGGTTGTGGAATCTCCGTCATTGAAGGTTTTTAAGAGCAAGTTAGACAAACGTCTGTCAGGGCTATTCTAGATAAGACTTAGTCCTGCCATGAGTGCAGGGGACTGGACTAGAAGACCTCTCAAGGCCCTTTGCAGTCCTACAATTCTATCATTCTATGATCGCCAACATGCCTCCTGTAGCACCTGTTTTTGATCTCGGGTTTTCCCGCCAAGTATTTACCCAGCGCAACCCAGTTTTAGCTTGTGATCAGAGGAGACCACAGCATCCAAGAGGTTATAATGCAACAATTCATCAGCACTGAATCCCATGTGGATTCAAACTCACTTGGCCCAGAGAGAGTGGTCAATGGTGGTGACGCTTTAGTTGTCACAACTGTGGTTGCTGGGGTCATTCTTAATGTCATGGTGGTGGCTGATGGAAGAGGAGTGGCCCTTGCGTTGCTAGAACCCACGGACTGGGTTCTCATAGTGGCAGGTGGTAAAGAAGTAATGGTAGGAGCAGGAGTGGAAGGATTCCCTCGAGATCCCACTGTAAAAAACAAACAGAGGAGGGGAACTGCATTCATCGCATAACTAGTTCATAGTAAGAACACAGCTAGCCCTGAAAGGCATCGGGATTGCATGGGAACACGCCATGCCAAGCACCATCTCATGAGCTAGTGGTGACAGCAAAGACACCAGCAGGAATTGCAACACAAGGCTCCATTTCTCATACCTATCTGCTCAGTAAGTGCCGCCTCTGGCCCCTCCGTCTCTCCGAAGAGCGGTCTTATTGAAAAAGAGTACATCCCTCTTGGCTTCAGGTCTGCAACTCGATATGATCTAGAAGCTGCTCCCAACAGTTCAGTGGAAAGATCAGACGCTGGAAAAAAGAAAGGAAAGAGGGTACGTTACTCATAGACTTTAAGGCCAGAAGGGACCATCATGATTATCTAGTCTGACCTCCTGCCCATCACAGAACCCACTCCTGTAGTAGGCCCATAAACTCTGACTGACTTACTGAAGTCCTCAAATTGTGATTTGATGACTTAAAGTTACAGAGAATCCACCATTTACTCTAGTTTAAACCAGCAAGGGATCCACGCCCCACACTGTAGTGTAAGGAGAAACCCCACAGGGTCTCTGTCAATCTGACCGGGGTAGGGGGAAATTCTTTCCTGACCCCAAATATGGCAGTCTGTTAGACCCTGAACATGTGAGCAAGACTCACCAGCCAGACACCGGGGAAAGAACTCTCTGTAGTAACCCAGGGCCCTCCCATCTAGTGTCCCGTCCCTCAGCCATTGGAGATATTTGCTAATAGCTGTCACATATGGGCAACATGCCATTGTAGGCAATCTCTTCATACCATCCCCTCCATAAACTTATCAAGCTGTGTCTTAAAACAAGTTTGGTTTTTTGCCCCTACTGCTCCCTGTGGAAGACTGTTCAGGAACTTCACTCCTCTGATGGTTTGAAATCTTCGTCTAATTTCAAGCCTAAATTTATTGATGTTAATATAGAGACAAAGAAACTCATTGTAACCACAGACAGACCCTGTCTGGAGCACCCTACATTGTAATTATAGCCACAAAGTTTGGCAAAAAGGGAAGTTTTAGAGGCAGTTAGGAGGGGGCGTGTCAGAGGTGTTAGTTCAAGGCACAGTTCTATCATCAATACCGTCAAGTTACTGCTTGAGCACTGAGGGCAGTGGGAGACGTGGGTACTCAGAAACTTTCATCTCTACAGCACCTTCCACACAAGGATCTCAATGCACTGTACAAATTTTAGACCAATTAAGTCTCCCAACACCCGTGTAGGGAAGGTACCATCCCTCCCAGGATTTATTAGGAAACTGAGGCCCAGAGATGAGTCATCCAAGGTGGCACAGGAAGAGCGGCACTGTGGAGAGAGTCCAAAGTCCCAGGCCTTTGCTCTCACTACTAGACAAGACTCTTATTTCTTGGAGGGAAATGAACGATGTAAGAGGGAAAGAGCGGAGCAGGATTCAAAAGAAGGATCAAGCATTTATATGGACAATGAGAACATCCACAGTGGCATTAAATTGGATTAGAAAAAGATCAGGGATGTAAATCTTGATGCTTCAGCCCCTAATCCAGCCACTGATTGTCCAGGGTTAGGAAGACACTTCCTCTGTAGATGGTTTAATCCATGATGGGATTCCATGCACCTTCCTCTGGAGCACTCTTGCTACTGTCAGAGACAGGACACTGGGATTAAATGGACCTTAGGGCAGATCTGGTCTGGCAATTCCTATGTTGTCGTGAACTAATAACTGGCTGAGCAAGGGGAACCAAAGAATAGTGAAGATGTGATATTGTGGCAATATGGACCTCCTCGAGATCTTTAGGAGACACATAAGGAGCCCACTCTACAACTCTCCCCAACTCACATTCTCTTCTTCTTTCCTTACATTAGCTTTCCTTACCCACAGCCATTCATCAATGACACCTAAGAGCCATTACCTGATGCCAGGCGCCATGTTAATAAATATGCAGACGCCCCAGGAACACCCATCCAGCTCAGTAAAATGCTGCTTTCCGTGCTCTCCTGAACTGCAAACTGAGTCACTTTAGGGAAACCCACTATTTAAAAGGGAAGAGAAAAGAAACAATGATCATTTGCTGCTGTGTAAACGCTTAAATCGATGGCATGAGCCAAAAGAGCTCGAGAGGGAGAATCTACTGAATTTCACAGGACCAAAAGGAAACAGACACACACATTATACAAGGGTGGAATCCTGGGCCCATTGAAATCAATAGCAAAAATTCCAGATAGGCATTACAGAAATGAAACAGATGGCTGGCCTGTTGAGTTTGGTATCTTGTCTCTGGCATGGCCTCTGCTAAATACTTCAGAGGAAGATCCAAAATATCCAGACTGCACCTGGCCAATTGTGCCAGGCCACACGTGGGTGGGAAAATCCTGCCAGCTGGTTATCAACTTCAGGATCCTTCCCATGTGCCAGCTGTGATACTGACATTCAGCCTGCCTCACTAGCAGCGTTTGTAGGAACAGAGGAAATGATTACAGCATGGTACAGAACCTCCATAAATCCAAGTAAGCAACTGCCAGATCCTTAGCTCGTGGAGATCAATGTAGCTGTACCCAAACCAATGGAGCTATGCCGATTTACTTCAGCTGTAGATATGATCCCTACGCTTTAGGTTGTTTCTTTGAATTGATCCCAAACTCTTGATACTTTGAGATGAGCACAGAAGTGTCAGCCTGAACAGATCTACTTCCCAGTTGCAATGGTGACACTATATAGTGGTGTCTGCCCACGTCTCCTAGGTACATACGTGTTTTGGCACTGAGAAGCACTGGGCTTCCCTCCCATTCCTGGATCATTGAAGACACACGGATGGTGTACGTCGTGCTCTCCTGCAGCTTAGTAATTGTGAAAAATATGATCTCTGCTGGAACGATCTGTGAGGTTTCCAAGCCTCCTAATTAATAACAACAATAAAAAAACAGAACAGTTTGTGATAATGACAGGAGAAAGTAACAATGCTTCCTGTAGCGAGCATTATTTTTACAGTTCTTTTCATCCATAGATCTCAAAACACTTGGCAAAGGAGAATGAGTGTTATTATCCCCATTTTACAGTTGGAGAAGCTGAGGCAGAGTTAGCTTAAGGGACTTGCACAAGGTTACATAATGCATCAGTGGGACAGCTGGGAATAGAACCCAGATTCATGGCTCCTAGTCCAGTGTTCTATCTACTGGACCACCCAGCCAAAGAATATGGACAGAGCTGGTCCAAGTCAAGGGGCAATGCGGGAGTTCTCTTGTTAGCAGACAGGGAGAAGCTGTGCTTTTCCCATACCCCCTTAGTTTGTCCCTCCTTACCAATATGTGGGTGTACTAGCTGGTAAAGAGAGAAAGCCCTCAATAACCCAGCCTTAAGGCTCTTCCTGTTTAATGTGGAGGTTGAGTTATTTTCAACACTGCACAAAATTGTCAAGAGTTGGGAGGCTCCTGAGAAATCAGAAAGTTGGGCTTTCACTGGGAAAAAAGATGGCAATTTTTTGCATCCAAAAAATTCCCTTTTTCCTACATTGGGAACTTTTTATGAAAAATCATTGCTTGAAACTTTTCGTGACAATTTTAACTAAAAAAGGTCATGGATCATCTTTTGGTTTCAAAAATGAGGCATGTGCAGAAGTTAATTTCTTTTTACGTTTTTAGAACAATTGCTTAAATAAATCCCAAGACGGATTTGAACAAGCCAAACGTTCATTCTGTAAAGCTCGTACTCGGTTACACAGAACATTTCAATCATAATTTGGAAAAATGCAACGCAAAGGTTCTAGAATTGTTTCTGCAAAGCTTATTGCTCAGTTTTCAACCAGCTCTCCATGCTAAAAAAGATCATTGTTACCTCATTTCTTCTCCTGCATGCCAGGAAATGCAACTTGTGCAAAACAGCAGCTCAGAAGGATGCTTTACAGCAGCAGCTGATGGAGGTCTCCCACTGGCCAGCGCCTCCAAGGGTGTATCATAGACATTCCAAGCTAGCTTTAACCTAGCTAGGTCCGGTACCAGAGCAGAGAAGCTGTGGCAGCGCATGGCTTAGTGCGGGCTGTATAAGCCCATCAAGAACCTTAGGAAATTCCTGGCATGGTTAATGGGCACTGACATGGCTTCACTGTTCGGGTACCTGAGCTGGATGAAAGCGAGCACAGGCACGTCCACACAAGCAGCAAATTACGCCCCGTGACTGCAGTGTAGACATACCCTTAGAATGGGAGATAGACCCTGGAGAGGCTGCCAGTCCTGGGGATTGGGCCAGGAGAGATGGGATGGTGCAGGGAGCTACTCCTATGGCCTGCTTGGCCACTCATTGATTGACGTGGAGGTGTGTAGACGGGATTGGGACCAGGAGGGTGTGCTGAGGAGAGCTGAGAAGGTTGCTTGCAGAGCCGGGAGCTCTCGCTCCTCCCATCTGGCAAGACTAGATTGCAAAGAGAGGGAGAAATACCTTATGTCTCTCCCTGATTCCACGGTTGTCTCAGGAGCAAGGGTGACATACTCTGGAGCTAGCCATGGCTGGCTACTCCCAGTCAGAAGGACTGAGCAACATGCTTCAGGGATTGTGCTTTGCAGATGTGTGGCCTCCTGAACATCCACTGGGTTTGCAGGCTGGATTATAGAATCATAGACTGGAAGGGACCTAGAGGGGTCATCTAGTCCAGTCCCCTGCATTCATGGCAGGACTAAATATTATCTAGCTCATCCCTGGCAGATGTTTGTCTAACCGGCTCTTAAAAATCTCCACAACCTCCCTAGGCAATTTATTCCAGTGCTTGTCCACCCTGACAGTTAGGAAGTTTTTCCTAATGTCCAACCTAGACCACCTTGCTGAAATTTAAGCCCATTGCTTCTTGTTCTATCCTCAGAGGTTAAGGAGAACAATTCTTCTCCCTCCTCCTTGTAACAACCTTTTATGTACTTGAAAACTGATATCATGTCCCCTCTCAGTCTTCTCTTCTCCCGACTAAACAAATCCAATGTTTTCAATCTTCCCTGACAGGGCATGTTTTCTAGACCTTTAATCATTTAATCTCTGGACGATCTCCAATTTGTCTACATCTTTTCTGAAATGTGGCACCCAGAACTGGACACAATACTCCAGTTGAGGCCTAACCAGCACGGAGTAGAGTGGAAGAATTATTGCTTGTCTCTTGCTTACAACACTCCTGCTAATACATCTCAGAATGGAGTTTGGTTTTTTTGCAACAGTGTACACTGTTGACTCGTATTTAACTTGTGGTCCACTATGACCCCCAGATCCTTTCCCGCAGTACTCTTTCCTAAGTAGTCATTTCCCATTTTGTATGTGTGCAATTGATTGTTCTTTCCTAAGTGAAGTACTTTGCATTTGACCTAATTGAATTTCATCCTATTTACTTCAGACCATTTCTCCAGTTTGTCCAGATCATTTTGAATATTAATCCTCCCCTCCAAAGCCTGTGCCAAGCAGCAGTGAAAGGGAGAGAGGGCAGGATCCTTCTGGGGCCTCTTCCACAATTGAAAACACCCATCCAGGCCTAGCATGCCCACCCACCCAGCAACACACAAACCTACTTGTGAGCTGGTGGAATAACTGAGCAGAAGCCAAAAAAGCAGGTGCAACCAAGAGGAGCTTTTCCTCCAGGGACAATGGTTGTAGCTGAAAATCAAACCAAGTTACCACAAGCACAAGAGAAGAACAAAAGACTCCCCACACCCGGGGTTCAGCCCACTCTTATGAACCTGAGGACCCCAAATTTCTTAAAGGCATTGTCCCCACTCTGCCATTTTATAATCTGTCCTCGAACACCTGTGGGAAGAGGCAGGGAACACTGAGATGAGAGTCACTTCCAGCGTACTAGGGACCTCCAGCGCTCTCTCACAGTACTTTACATGGCTGGTGGAGTAGGATGCCTACCACTGAACGGGACCCAGGATATCTTATAGTGCGTTACGCCCGGGGTCCTTTTCCAGGAGACCTTCAAGCTGTTTACTCCAATGTCAACGATCCGCAAATCCTGGATGGTCTGGATGGGGTTTGAGTCTGCGAACGAGGCTGCAAAAATGAATGAAATACAGAGATCTGAGTCAGATTCCGATATCTTTCCGGCCACTGAATGACACCCCCCTTCACGACTAAGCCTGCTGACGTCAGTGGTTCTATGCCTGGAGAAAGGTGCTACCCACTGTGAGTCAGAATATCAGAGTCTAGCCCATGGTATGCCCAGGGCTACATCCCTGATCTCCCAGGATCCTCACCAGAAGCATTAGGTATACACCCTCTGGGCATACCTCACTTAATGCCTGCTATTGCAGGGGCCTCGGGTATTGGAGCGTGTTGGTCCTGCTGTTCACTGCCTCTGGCACACAACAGTTGAATGTGCTGAGAGCTGTAACGCTTTGGCCTAACTCTGGCTGTTGGGCTGGGCATGGGGGAGGCTGGGTGGTGTTTCATGGTCTGTGCTGTACAAGTGGTCAGACTGCTGGTCCCTTCTGGCCTTAAACTCTCCGACTCTATGGCATGCTGGAGGCCGTATGCACTGCTACCATCCAACACATGTGACGATAAGCGTAGATCATGTGTGTGATGTGCAATAAACAAACCGATAACAATGTATTAAACCCTGGCTCATCCAGCACCCCAAGGCCTGAGGATACAGAAACTAACTCATAAACTGGAAGCACCCCGAAGTTCTCATGAGAACATATTCCCGAGACGTAACCTCAGCACCACATTGACCTATCTTTCTGCACTGACTGCCCAGGTTTCTGCTTCAAGAC
Organism: Dermochelys coriacea; assembly: GCF_009764565.3. NCBI lineage: Eukaryota > Metazoa > Chordata > Testudines > Dermochelyidae > Dermochelys > Dermochelys coriacea. The sequence goes on along the minus strand of NC_050068.2, from coordinate 347,480,239 downwards.
AGAAAATGAAAACAGCCCATAGTGCCATTTCTTTGTTTATAGGCTTTCCTGTGGCACTCCCCATCCCGCTATCTGAGCACCTCAGGAAAGGATGGTAACCATGAAACAAGCGACCAAGGGGAATGGTAGATTCTCCATCTCTTGATGGGCATCCAGTCTTGACTGGAAGACACTTGCATGATGAGGTTGGTCAAACACAAGTTACTGGGCTCAATGCAGGGGTAACTGAGGGAAATTCTCTAGCCGCTGTTAGACAGGAGGTCAGAGTACATAACTGATTAGTCCCTTCTGGCCTTAAACTCTAAGAAGTATTATTGTTTCTGTTTTTGCCAGATGAGGCACCGAGACATTAAGTGACTTGCCCAATGTCACACAGGTAGAACCAAGAGTGTAACACAGAACTTCAGAGTCCCAGTCTGGTACCTTATCAACAGACCAACTTTTCTACAGGGAGTTCCCCCATTGGGTTCAAAAAGAAGAAAGACAGAGAACATTATAATGAGGTTTTGCTATACACCAGCCTAAAAATATTACCCATGGGTTTCAAAATCCAGTTGTTCCAAACACAGCAGGTCCTCAGCCCTGCACGCTCTAGGGGCATTCTCACTCACACACAAAGGAGCCTTGGAAACACATGAAGTCTGCCATAAAGGAAGGAGGGACAATTTGCAGGGTTTTTCCAGATCCCATAAGGAACAACAGGGCCTACTGCTGAACTGAGCTGGACAAGAGAGAGAGAGACCGAAAGATTTGGTCCCCAAATATAATGTTACTGAGTGTTCCCAAAGGGCTAAATTCATTTATGCAGGGAGAATGTGTGTTGCATCCCGCTCAAGGATAACAGTCTACTACTGCTGCAAGTTAACAGGGCTGCTCCTTTAGTTCAAGTGGCAAAGGTCTCTGCTGAAGGTGGTAGGTTCAAACCCTGCTGTCCCATGCAAGATGGGGTCATTACAGCAGAACTCACCGGTACGGTGCGTGAGAGTTACTTCTGGTCCCTCGGACTTGTTGAACATAGCACGAACACCAAGTATATAGTGGGTATTAGGCAGCAAATGGTCAATGTGATAAGCAAGCCCCCTGCTGCCCAGGTACTGGCTCTTGGCAACTCCTCTTCCTGAAAGGACAAGGACACCACAGTGCATATAATTCACCAAGAACAGTGGATCTTCTCCAAAGGGTACTGCTTTTCCTCCCAGTAGTATTATTTCCGAGGCTCTCTGGGGAAGGGTGTAAACACAAAGTTGTGGGGGGAAGCGAGTCATTTAGAGAGGCATAAGGGATGAGAAGTAGGAGGGAAGGGATTCAACTGAACAAAGGCAAATGGAGGCTGAATGAGGAAAGGTTTCCTGGCAGCTAGCCCTCATACCCTGTAGCCACATCTCCCTTGGCCTCGAACTGGCACCAGGCACAGAAGTCATCAGTGATATAAATGGTCTGGAAACTAGTCAAAATCTCCACTGGGGAATACCCCTTGGAATGAATGGGATTCCTTGAGGACAACACTTGATTCCTCTACAAATAGAGTAAGAGACGATGGCCCAAAGATTTCTCAAACCGATTAAGACAAGACCGCAATCCCTGACATACTCACAAATCACAGTTACTCTGGTGGCCACAAAGGGAAGCTCATGTAAACTATATTTGGCGCATGTGGATCTTTGTTCCCCTCTAGTGGCTGGTCCATGCATGAGATTAATGAGTCAGCTATAGCAATGGTTCTCAAACTTTTGTACTGGTGACCCCTTTCACAGAGCAAGTCTCTGAGTGAGACCCCACCCCCCTTATACATTAAAAACACTTTTAAATATATTTAACACCATTATAAATGCTGGAGGCAAAGCAAGCTTTGGGGTGGAGGCTGACAGCTTGCGACCTCCCATGTAATAACCTCGTGACCCCCTGAAGGGTCCTGACCCCCAGTTTGAGAACCCCTGAGCTATCACTAAATTCTAGGGGTCTCTTTCCTTCAGATCAGCTGGTGGATGCTTATGCTTTTAGCACTGAGGGTTGAAGGTTCAAACCCTTCTGGCAGTAACACACACAGCCTGCTTTTTCACACCCATCACCAGCAATTCGGAGCAACAGCTCTGCAGATATCGGTCGTGCAGGCCCAGAGAACTAGAATAAAGCAATCTCCTGTGGCCAGGCAATATTCCATGCGGGCAGACACTCTGCATCGCCAGCTTGAACGTCCTCTACACACTTCTGTGTATAACAAAAGCAAATCATGGCGCCCGATCTGCACTCACCTCTGCCTGCTCCCCTTGGGCTCCAGGAGATTCGGTATCCGGTGGCTGCGGCGGTGGCCCTCCATGCAAGGGAGATGGATGTGCTCGTGTAGGAAGTTACCTTGAAATTGGACACGTAGCCAAGTGGCGCTGCCAGGGGAAAGTGACGTTAGCTGATGTCTTGATTAGTAATGTGCTCAATAAATGCCAGCGCCTCTCAGGGTTCTCACTGCTAACAGCACTGGGGGGAGTGACTTTTAGGGAACAGTGACTTTCAGAGGACATGGTGGCAATCTTATCTTTGCGCTGCTGTAGGTCAGCCAGGGATGCAGCCCCCCTGCTATTCTTCTTGTGAAATCAAAGGGCAGATCCTCAGCTGGTGTAAATCAGCGTAGCTCCATTGCCTTCACTGGAACACCGCCGAGACACACCAGCTGAGGGGTTGGCTCATAGCGTTTGACTTATGTCAGGAGTCTGCCAAGCCATACATGCAGATCATCTGATTCTGTCATCCCTTCTGGTCACACAAGCTTCATCAGATTAAGTTGGGTCAGAAGCTGGCTGGGAGACAGCCAAAGGAAGCCTGTAGGGAGTATTACTGGTAACTCAGTAGCTGCAAGATAGTGAGCCCAATGCCCTGCCAGGGTATTAAGAGACTCTGTACTGCTGGAAGTGGTGTTGCCTTTTGGAAGAAATATAAAACAAAAGTCCCGGCATTCTTGATCTCTATCAATCCCGTCACTCTTTTCACAAGAGAATGGGTTTTACCTCAGAGTCAAATTCCAACACTGGCATATACTGTCAATTGCCCCTGCATTTCAGTTAGCTACAGTATTTTTCCTCCATTTGTGTCCCAGACTGTGGTGTAATGCTGCTCTGTGAGGTTAAAGTTGTCATGTTCTACCCCAGAGGTGGCTGCATTCCAGAGGTGGGGATACAGCTAGTTCGTATAACGCTTTGGAATGAAAAGCTCAGATCACAAGAGGTTAAGCCTCCGTCTCCAGTGCCCTTTGGTGCTCTCTGTATTGTCGGTATGTACCAGGTAACTGAGCTCCCCGGGCAAGGAGAGGCACCGCTTCCGCGCCATGCATGTACTCACACGTTCTGGCTGAGGCGGTGATCCCAGGCCCCTCCGCCGAGCCAAAGAGCACGTAGAGGGAAATCACATATTCGCTGTCAGGGGCCAGGTTTCGGAGCTGGTAGGCCGTGGTGGAGCTGTTCAGAGCCAGCTGCCGTGGTCGGTCTTTGTGGAAGAATTCTTTTGGTGGGAAGAAAAAGAAGCTGAAAAGTAAACCATGTTGGCAAGTGGAGTGGGCGGGAGGAAGCCTGGGGGGCCAGCGAGTAAAGTTAATCAATATTAAGGCCAGAAGGGGCCACTCTGTCTATCTAATCTGTCCTCCTGTATAATGCAGGCCAGAGAAGTTCAAAGACCCAGTCAAAGACCTGGATTTCTACCAATTCAGCCTCCAAGGAGCAACAGGAAAGCCCGGACTGAATGCATTAGACCACACTGCCTTTGCAGAATCAAACGCTTCGTTTGTTTCGCTCTCACTGAGGGTACCTTTACAAAACATCAGCAAGGGAATCGAAACACTTTTTACAGGGGGATTTTCCCTTAAAGAGATTAAAAGAAATAAATGAACCAACAAAGAAGGTTCTATTTGAAGCAGAAACCTGCCAAAATTAGTCAGTTTCCACCCTCCAGAAAGAGTCCAGTGGGCAGTATCCCTGTAAGGAAGGCCGGGGTTGGAGCTGCAGGTGGTCTGCAGAATTTACAGCCTCTAAAGGGAGAAAAGCCACAAAGTCAGGAAGCCTTTCCCTTAAGCCCCTGCTCACGGGGCCTGATTGTCTGCTAACTCTTTCCCAGGCTGATGCAGGGAGAGGGTCAGCAGGGTTCAGGTGGCCCCTTAAACTCAAGGGCATGGCCTGCCTCCTCAGTGTAAGTCCGTGCAGCCTCTGGGCTGCTCTAGTCTGTATTTTGCTCCCCATGGCCCTTATGAGTCCTGGGAGCTAGGGAGCCCTGGCACAGTGCACTTTGGCCATGCTCTTTATGCTGGGCGCGGAGAGCGAGGGGCATTGTGTGCAGAATTCTTCCGTCAGCTCACCACTGGCTGGACAGACCCTTAGTGCAGGGATATTCAGAGAGCTTTTCTGCTGCCAGAGCAGCTGAATGGGCCCTTAATGGAACTGAGAATTGAACCCAAAGGGCCCACAGTGAAACAAGCTCCCTGCCCCATTGCATGTGGGTTGTCGTAGGGTGAGCAGGTATCTGGTTTTCGACTGGAACACCTGCTCAAAAAGGGACCCTGGTGGCACCACCAACCGGGCCCGTTAAAGGTCCAGTCAATGGTGCTGCACATTTAAGGCAGGCTAGTCCCTACCTGTCTTGGCATCATGCTGCACCCCAGAAGCGGCCAGCAGGTCCAGCTTCTAGAGCAGGGGGGCCACAGGGTTCCGCCCGCTGCCCCCGCCCCAAGCACCGGCTCCGCATTCCCATTGGCCAGGAACCGGGAGCTGGGAGGCGGTGCAAGAGCAGAGCGGGAGCCTGCTGCCCCCATCTACTAACATAGGACCTGCTGGCCACTTCCGGGGTGCGTGCAACGTGGTGTCAGGACCCCAGGCTGGTAGCCTGCCTTACCGCTGCTGACCCAGAGCCGCCCAAGGTAAGCCTGTGCCCCAACCTCCAGTCCTGAGACCCCTCCCAACCCAGAGCCCCCTCCTGCACCCCAAACCGCTCATCCCCAGCCCCACACCAGAGCCCACACCCCCAGCTGGAGCCCTCACCCTCTCACACACCCTAATTCCCTGCCCGAGCCGAGTGAAAGTGAGTGAGGTTGGGGGAGAGCGAGCCACCGAGGGGGGGGAAACGTAGCAAGCGGGGGGATGGAGTCTTGGGGAAGGGGCAGGGCTAGGGTGTTCGGTTTTGTGTCCTTCGAAAGTTCGCAACTCTAGGGTTGTGCAACGTGGGCAAGTGACCCATGCCTGAGCTGCCTCGACATCTGCCATTCCCTGGTTTTACGTGATCGCTGTTCCAGCTTTGGTGCTGCACTGAATGCTGGGCGGAGGGGGCCTGTCCGCGCTATGGGCTCAATAAACGCCGGCTTACCTGGAGTAGGACCCCAAGCCACTCTGTACCCAGCGGCCCCAGCCACTGAATTCCAGGAGAGCAGGGCAGAGTTGATTGTTATGTTGGTCACTTTCAGGGTCTGCACAGCGCTCGCCGCCACTTTAAGAAAGAGAGCCGAGCAGTGTGGGTAAGCGGGGCGGGTTATGGGTCTGACGGATGTAATAGCAGTGGAAAGACTCTCACTGAATTCAGGGGGACTTGGATCAGGTCCTAAGGGACCTAAGAAAGACCACAATGCACCAGGCTGCTCTATGCATAAGAGACCAGAGGGAGGTTGTCAGCCACAGGTGATACTGGCTAGGAGGTGGCTGTGTGTGACCAGGAGACCTGGGAGCCAACCTGGGAACAAGCAATGCAGGGATCAGTCTGGCTGATCATCTATTTTAGAGGTCTACACTGCAGCCCATCACCGTGGCCTCTTAGCACCACCACAGTACTCTATAAAGGAGGATAACTAACATCACCCCCAGTATTCCTGATAGGGAAACTGAGGCATGGAGAGACAAAATGACTTGCCCCCAGTTCACCAGCAAGTCAGTGGCAGAGCTAGACCCCCACATTTCCTGGCTCCCCATCCCCTGCTCTGCAACCTAGGTCAGGCATCCCAAAGGGAGTCCTGTGACGCCATGGGCTTCCTTCCCCATACATGTACTTCGACTGTCTTCCTGGGCAGCGGCGCTACTCAACCTCTCCCACCCCCACATCCCCAGCCGCCCGTTCAGCCCCTTTGCCACCCCCCATCCCCAGTCCCTTTTCCTTCCATGCCTGAACTCTTGCTGACCTGAACTGAATGATCTCACCCACTTGCCCTCCCAGGCCTTTCCCCTCCTGCTTGCCCGCCCCAGGGCACTTACGGGTGGTTGCCTTGCTGCTCACCACGGGCCCCTCCACGTCCCCAAAGACGGGGTTGACAGTGACGGTGTATTCCAGCCCAGGCTGCAGCCCCGGGATCATGTAGTCAGTACAAGTGTCGTCCAGGTTCACGGTCTCAACGCTGCCCCCTGCACCGGAGAGGAGACAACACCTGGATACACCCGGGTCTAGCTCTCGAGGGACACTCACCTGTGACTGGTTCTCCCCTTCCTTTCCCACGCCCCCCAGAATACAGCATGCAAGACACCACCAATTAAATGCCGCACACTGACCAACAGTCAGACCCATCGGTGGCCACCCTAACGTGTGGTCAGCTCTGGTGGGAAGAGAGAAGAGGAAGGTTGGGGCTTGTGGTGAAGGCATCAGATGGGGACTCAGGTTCTAGGTTCAATTCCAGACCCTGCTACAGCCTCCCTGGGTCCTGCCCCTTATGAGGGAGGTGGGGTGCAGATTTCTCCCCCCAGCTCTACACTGGCTGGGCAGGTCAGTTGCTCTGTGCCTCAGTTTCCCAACCATAACATGGAGATGATCATATCTCTCTTCTGTCTCACAGATGTAGATTGTCAGCTCTTCAGGGCAGGGGCTGTATGTCCCGGGCCTGTCACAATGGGGCCCTGATCTCACTTAGGGCCTACAGGCTCTACTGTAAATATAAATAACAACAATGACTGGGAGTGGCTGGGTCATTATACATATTGAATCTATTTCCCCATGTTAAGTATCCTCACACGTTCTTGTCTAAATGGGCCATCTTGATTATCACTACAAAAGATTTTTTCTCCTGCTGATAATAGCTCATCTTAATTAATTAGCCTCTTACAGTTTGTAACTCAATTTCCACCTTCTCTGTATGTGTGTGTATATATATATATATATATATATATATATATATATATATATATCTTCTTACTATATGTTCTGTTCTATGCATCCGATGAAGTGAGCTGTAGCTCACGAAAGCTTATGCTCTAATAAATTTGTTAGTCTCTAAGGTGCCACAAATCCTCCTGTTCTTTTTGTGGATACAAACTAACACGGCTGCTACTCTGAAATATGGCAGCTTTGATACCCCCAAACTTCCTGGGGTCCAGTCAGTCATTAGGATGCCCCGATGGCACAGGAGAATAAACCAAACCCACAAAATACAAACAGCTGCGTGTGATTGGGCAGGTAACATGCTACACTCCTGTTGGAAGAAGGGGGGAAACCCGTCTGCTTCAAAAGGGGCCCAGCTGGTGGCAGTGATGTTCATGGGCTCCCAAGGGAGTCCTCTGGCTGGACGGATGGCTACCCCGAAGCAGGAAGTTGAGGTTGGGGGTACAGGGCAGGGCAGGGAATCCCTGTGGAACTCTGGGAAGGATGGGAAAGGGTCATCTCCTCTCCCCCAGGGAATATCACAAAACACAAAGCATGCTCAGACTAAAAAGCTATTTGATCTGCCAGGGACAATCCTGTCCTGGCTGGAAGAAGAGAGGCAAATCTCACATTTCCACGACTCTTAAAAGTTACTGCATCTTTCATTCTTCTTGCATGTGTAAAGCCAACGGTGGCTATTCTTAGTTCAACCACTAGGGGGTGCCATGTCCTCATTTTCCTGTCTGTGTCAGTGGTATCCTTGTTCTGCCATCACACACCTGCATGAGCAGCTATTTTAATCTATTCTCTGTCTTGGAAAATGGGAAAGACCAATCAGCCCCATCCAGGGAAACACATTCCTGGGATGTACATTGCAGTGTAGAATTATCCCTCAAACCAGTGTTCTAGAAGCGGGGTGGGAAAATGACCCCTGTTGTATTAATCACAAAAGGGGAGAATATGTATGTGTTACAATGACAACACCCAATGCTCCCGTTCCCTTCTGGGAGTCCGCTACAAAGTTGTGCGTCAGGGAAATTTGTGGGTGTTGGATTTGATTACAGACAATGGATACGATGGACGCACACACAAATAGCCCTCTAGCTAGGAATGTGATGCAGGGCCTATGACACAGAGTAGAACGTTTCTGATTCCATCCAGCAGAGGGCAGTAGTGACACATACACACTGGCCAGTTCATCTAGCCTTCTCCCCAGTTGTAGAATGGGAAACAGGAGGCACTGAGAGGTAAAGTAACTTGCCCACAGTCGCATAGTGCATCAGCGGGAATAAGACTCAGGAGTCCTGAGATTTAAAAAAACTGAGGAATACACACAGAGACACAGACACACACCTTTTGCTGCATTTCTGCGTGGGCTGAAATACCACGCAAGAGCCTGTTCTTAAGGAACAAGTCCAGAAGGAAAAGAAATTATTATGATTTGTATTCCCCGTCATGGGTCTGGGCCCCATAGTGCTTGGCACTCTACAAACGCTGAACAAAAAAGACTGTCCCTGACCCACAAGTGCCTGCTCTCCCGATTTCCAGCCAAATGATCCAAAGTCAAACGAGAGGACTGGCTAAATCTCTGCAATTTGGAGTATTTATTTGCACTTTGGAAATCCATTCATTACTAGTTTATTACACAGTAGCAGGAATGGTGCTACTTCACCCTCCCCTAGGTCAGGGGTTCTCAAGCTTTTTCTTTCTGAGTCTCCCAACGCGCTATAAAAACTCCACAGCCCAGCTGTGCCATACAACTGGTTTTCTGCATGTAAAAGCCAGGGCCGGCATTAGGGGGTAGCAAGCAGGGCAATTGCCTGGGGCCCCATGTGACAGGGCCCCCCGCGAAGCTAACTTGCTCAAACTTCGGCTTCAGCTCCGGGTGGTGGGGCTCAGAGCCCCGGGCTTCAGCCCCATGCAGTGGGGCTTCGGTTTTCTGCCCTGGGCCCCAGTGAGTCTAACACTGGCCCTGCTTCACAGCTCCCCTGAAACCTTCTCATGGCCTCCCAGGGGCCTCCGGACCCCTGATTGAGAACCACTGCCCTAAAGCACCTTCCTACCTGAGGATCTTAAAGTGCTTCAGAGATACCATTGAATGAATCATAGAATCACAGAATATCAGGGTTGGAAGAGACCTCAGGAGGTCATCTAGTCCAACCCCCTGATCAAAGCAGGACCAACCCCAACTAAATCACCCCTGTATGGTGGGTGTTATCCCTATTTTACAACTCGGGAAGTTGAGGTACCTGGAGGAGAAGTTACTTGCCCTAGGTCAACCTGGGAAGCCAGTCACAGGGCAAGAAGAGAATGCAAGTGTCCTGACTCCCTGTTTTTTGTTTTAACCACCAAACCATCCTTCCTGCAGGGCAAAAATAAAAGAACATCTGGATTTCTAACACTTCTCCCCCTAACAACAGCATAAAGGGTGTTTGAATCCAGGGTCAGAGAAAAGACCTCTGTGCAAAACTCAGATCTGTATCTGGATTCAAATCTCAGGATTTCGACCAGGTCTGTCTCTAATCTCATTGTGGGAAGCTTGGGTGGGAACATGCACCCTGGTGCTGCTAAACAAGGGCGATGACAAAAGCAAAAGCAGATTCAATAATGATGCAGGCTGCTAACAGAGCATCATGAAAATGACACTCTTCTCTGGTTCCTGGAGACTGTACCTGCCGACACCCAGGTGAGCCTGTATCCTGATGCTCCCCTAACTGAGATCCACCTGGCCTGGATGGTGTCAGTCGTCTCATTCTGGAGCAAGATGCTTTTCACTGGCAGGAGCTTCACTGGAAGGGTTAAAGGGAACAGACATTTCAGAGAAGCTACATTACAACCCATGCATCCCATGGCTCTGAGGGAACCGTGGGCTGCCTCCCGCCTACATTAGCCAGAGGGGAGAGAGATTTCGAAGAGTTCCTTCATAGCCTGTCGGTTTTAATGCATCTAGTAAAAAGCTGCTGTCCGCTCATCAGGAACAGTCACTCTGAGCCCAAGCTGCAGCGACGCCAGCTGCTCGAGCTGTCACTTGCCTTTTTCTGGCCCGCACCGCTGAAGTGCCAATCTGGTTTGATTTACACAGAGTGCTGGGGTGCCAACAGATTTGCAGGCAGGGAGCAGGCCTGGGGCTTAAAGAGAGAGTAAGGCACACAAGGTGAGTGGATAAATGAAGGGAGGGGGCAGAGGGGAAGGCTACTTGTTTTAAATACTAGGCCAGACTCTCAACTGGGGTCAATCTCTGCATAAATCTCAACGACCTCCATGAAATGAAAGATCCAGAACAATTTAATTGAGTGCTCGTGAAATTTCAATTCTGGGTGGGTGGGCGGAGCCTAAATGAACAATAGACCTGCCCCCTCAGATGAAGGGCGGGGCCACAGAGCACAGGCAGCAACTAGCTATAGTGAACGAGAGGCGTTCTTTTTATCCACAACACAGGGACAGGAAACATTTTAGAAATCTCCAAACATTTTCCAGGATGGGAAAAATATTTTCCACCTAGCTCTGAGGATGGGCTTGGAGTTATAGGCAGTGAAGGGGGTGGGGCTTTCTCTGAAACATCAAGAACAGGTCCCTGCTGAGGAGTGGAGTTGATGGTTCAAGTAACCCCTAAGGCCAAGAGTTTTTAAAAAACGGTTCCTAAAGTTAGGCTCCTAAGTCCATATTAAGGCAGCTAAACAAGTGCTGGACGTGAAAAATGTCGAATACCTGCCGCTTCCCTTGACTGCAGACAGTGAGAGGAGAGTCTGACTGAGCCTTTATTAAATGGAATGGGTCTGGAGCGGAGGCTGAACGGTTGAGAGCAATCTCCCAGTGTGACGTGTCGGGGAATGTGAGCAAGAATGGGGGACGGGAGCTGGGGTGAGTATGCAGGGGAAAGTGTGCAGGGGCATGGGGACGGATGGAAACAGGTCTGAGTGTGTGTGAGAGCACAAGAATAGGGGTAGAGTGTGTATGAGCATGTGTGAGCGTGCATAAGCAGAGGGGCAGGCGTGAGAGCAGAAGCAAGCGTGAAAAGAAGACCATATGTGTGCACAGGGACAGGCATGGCAGCAGCATAAGCATGCAAAGAAAAGCATCCGTGTGCACAGCGGCAAGTGTGAGAGCAGAAGCAAGTGTGCAAAGAAGACCAGACATGTGCACAGGGACAGGCATGACAGCAAGTGTGCAAAGAAAAGCATCCATGTACACAGGGGCAAGCGTCAGAACAGGAGCAAGAGCGCAAAGGAGAGCAGGCATGAGCCCGATTTCCAGTGCAATTAAGAATGCCACCACAGCGATCAAACCTCTTACATGTTCTCCCTGTAGCGGACACCGGTTGGCTCGGGCCCTGGCGGTACACAGCATAAATACTGACAGTATATTCTTTATCCTCCTGCAAGTTGCCAAGCACGTGAGAGGTGACTTTGCCACCCAGAATCTGCTCATAGGTCATCCCAGGTCTGTTTGCTGTAGGGGCCAGAAGCAAATAGGACACCCTGGTGAGTGACATCTGTGGACAGAGGAGCGCAGCATATTTGCCAGTCTACTGTCAGCATCAGAGAATTAGCCCCAGAATTGTACCATCTGGGTTTGCAATGGAAAGTCCCTGTCTTGATGGGACTACCCTGCTTTCTACAAGAGGCTCCAAACTCACCGGGGGAGGCCAACGCCGCGTTGCCCCAGGATGACACAGATACATCAGAGATGCAATGTGATCCCCATTGCATTGCGACGCCCGGGCTAGGCCTTAGAGGACAGAGCTCTGGAAGTGGGGAAGTTGCTTTTCCCAAGCATCAGGACTTATATGAAAATACCTGACGCTGGTATGAAAACCTAGCAGATCACAACTTACATCTGGGCATGTAGATCTTGTAGCCTTCAAGCTTCCCTAGGGGAGGAGTCCAGGCTACCTTGAGGGTAAAGAGTCCTTCTTCGATGACCCGGAAATTGGTCACTGGAGGTATGGGCGCTTTAAGAGACAAAAGGGATCCAGAGGTTAAGGGTCAAGGTTGCCCCACAGCAAAGCCACCCTACAAAGAAGAGAAATTCCCGTGTTCTCCAAGGATGAAGGGACACAGCGGTGAACAGACACTCCTCTCACAGTATCAGATCCCTCATGCTCCCCTCCATCCCCTCACTACCATCCCTAGTTCCTTGCTTCATGCCCTCTCATACCTTGCAGGGTCACTGGCACCTGTGCAAAGTGAATGTTGCAGCATGAGAATGTTTCAGGATCACCCACAATGCACCACTGCTTAGTACAGAGCTGGGAACTCTAGAGGATCTCTACTCCCACAGCATTGCCACTGACTCTACTGAGGGTAGCGTTTGCTTGGAGGCGGGGCAAAGCTGCAATGGCGCATGCACTGAATCTTGTTCACTCCTACTCACGTGGCTCTGTACTGATCCAACCAGCCACAGCAACCAGAGCTACAGCTCCTGCCTCCGGCTCACTGATGAGGATCAGAAGATATATCAGGTGACTTTACTTTTCCCACCAAAACATGCCATCTTATTCTTGGCAAGTGTATGTAAGGAAACGTTATCAAGACACTAGCAGATGGGGAGGGCTCTGAGTTGCTACAGAGAATTCGTTCCCAGGTATCTGCCTGGTGGGTCTTGCCCACATGCTCAGGGTCTGACTGATCACCAGATTTGGGATCGGGAAGGAATTTTCCCCGGGTCAGATAGGCAGAAGCCCAGAGGGTTTTCCGCCTTCCTCTGCAGCTTGGATAACTTGCAGGTTTAAACTAGTGTAAACGGTGGATTCTCTGTAACTTGAAGGCTTTAAACCATGATCTGAGGGCTTCAGTAATTCAGCCAGAGGTTAGGGGTCTATTACAGGGGCGGGTAGGTGAGGTTCTGTGGCCTGCGACCTGCAGGAGGTCAGACTAGATGATCATGATGGTCTCCTCTGGCCTTAAAGTCTATGAGTTTACAAATCTAAGACTCATTATTTATTTAATCCTGTCTGAGATCCTCCCTCAAGAAGACAGACACCACTCAAAAAACTAGCCCTCAGGAAAAGCAGACTAGACGCTTCACACAAAACAGAGGAGCTGAACCGGTGCAATGCCTTAACACACCTGCCGTGCAGGAACACCTGGTTCAAGACTCACACAGTCAGCCAAATCCAGACCCAGAGTAAACAGGAGTCTTGCTGGTGTGGTACCTGGCCTGAATTTGGCCTATATTTCTGACACTGGGAAACTGGCTCTTAACAGAAGGCAGTAACGTAACAGCAGAAAGATTTGACATTGCTCGTTAGAGTACAGAGGAAATCCCGATAAAATGACTTAAAATGTGTCTGAAGTAGAACCCCACAGGAAGCTGCTGTCTTGGCAATCTGATGATCCAGAGCAAGATTCAGGGATTCAGGTGACTGGGTGAAAGACACCACTGTGTAAAGGAGCAGCCCAATACACAGATCAGCTCCTCGAGCAGGGGCATGAGTGACCTTGCTTAGGTCACTTCCTAACTTTAGGACCTTAATCGTGCAGCATGGTGTTCTCCTTGGGTGAAATTCACCCCTGCGTGCAGACAGCCAGTACCCGGCCATGACACGACCTAAATCCACTGCAACCCTCCAAATAGAGCTTCTGGGGAACACAAAACCATGCATAGGCCTTGTGCCCATTCTCTGCACTGGGGTGAATTGCATTCTTGCTATGGATTATTGCAGGACGACCTGCAGCATGACAGATTTCCATGAAATAACTAAGTCCCTGATCCTGCTCCCATGAGCAGGCCTCTGTACCGGTGCTAAGCCCCAAGGGCCCAATGCACAAAGCAACTTGCAGAGCCATGGCCTAAGCAAGCTCTCCCATTCTCAGGCACTTGGAAGTTATACTAAATCGGACACCATCGCTTATAAATTAGATACCTTGATTCACTAAACCAGACAGTATTGTATGCTTCCAAGGCTTCACCCAACACACATACTTTCCAGGCTGGCTTCTGGACATGCTAACAAATAAATAACAAGGGGAACAGTTTCCAAAGGACACACTCACTCGTCTTCCCTTTGACGGCTGTTGACTCCCCGAGGGCATCCGCGTAGACTGCCAGGACTGTGAAGAAATAGTTTGTGTCGGGCTTCAGATCGGACACCAGCATGGTGCTTTTGTTGCCATCCAAAACAATCTGTCACACACAAGAGAAGAGAGGCACTTAGCCGGTCACTGTCGGGCGAAGCAGGCTCCAGCTCTGATGAGCTACACAATGAGCCATGCAGATGAGGAAGGACAGTGCTAGAATGCCAACCAGGAGTTCAAGCATTTTGACTGCAGGATATAGTCCCTTTGATTTGGCTGGGCGTCGGAAGGGGATTTTCCCTCTTTACACTTACAGCCAAGGGTGTAAACACCATAAAGGGGAAGCCATTACAAAGGAGAATCTGCTTTGATCCAAGACCGCGTCCTCAAGTCAGCGGGAGACTTTCCATTAACATCAAAGGCCTTTGGATCTGAAGCAAGGGGATGAAATGTAAGCGAAAAATGTAGGCTGATTATTTATTTCTAAGTTTTATTTGGATAGGAAAACTCTCCAGAGCAGTCTGTCTCTTGCTATGTGCTTGTACAGCTCCTAGCACAATGGGGCCCGCATCTCGGTTGGGGCTACTGTAGTGTAAGTAATAATAACTATCAAGGTAACACTGAACGCTGGGCCAGAATCTGCTACACTTACCCTGAGAAGTCCCTTACTTTTTGAGTAGGCCCCCTGAAATCAGATGCTATGTAGAATACCACTCATTGTGAGTTGGGGTGGCAGCATCTGGTCCAATGAGATAAGAGATTACTATTGTTTACTGGCTACGTGCCAGTAGCATGCTCTGTACTGCCCCAATGCCCAAGGACTGGAAGCAGAAGGGCGAGCGTGTTACAAGAAAGTGGGCTGTTCTCACGTTCTACCCAACCGAGGTAGAAGACTGGGAAGCCAGAGCTGGGCCATGGTAAGAGCTGCCCAGGGAGCCCGAGCCGCTGTGGGGAGCCTTGGAACCTCCAGCTGCCCAGGCGGGGTTGCCAGGTGTCCAGTTTTCAACCGAACACCTGGTCAGAAAGGGATCCTCCCCAACGCTCCCCAGCCTGGTGAAAATGAGCAAGTGAGTGAGGGTGGGGGACAGTGAGCGACAGAGGGAGGAGGGATGGAGTGAGCGGGCTGGGGCCTCGGAGAAGGGGCGGAGTAAGGGTGTTCGGTTTTGTTTGGTCAGAAAGTTGGCAACCTGTCCTGCCCTGGTACATTGGCCAAGATAGCAGCCATCACATTCAGAGGCTCTGAAAATCAGGGGATGGCAAACATTCCATGTGCCAAACTCAGACCACGGGAGGAAGTCTACCTGCCGCTGGTCCTCAGAAATAAGCTGCCCAGTAGCAGAAAGTGAATTCAGGAGGACGTGGTATTCCATCACCTTCCCCGTGGCAGGAGTCCAGGTCAGCCTCAAAGAACTGTGACTTTGTTCGCTGACAAGTAAATCCCGGGGACCAACGATCTTCTCCACTAAAAGCAGGTGGGGAAATAAAACTCCGTGATTTGGGCTGTTAGAGACACTGCAGGACAGGACTCCTGGGAGGGCCTCTATTAACAAAGCTGCCATTCCCCTTCCAGAGATAGCCTTGAAAAGAAAAAAATCAGCCAAAGCAACCCAATTGGTAAGACTGAAGGGGACCAGCAGCTGGGCTCTAGATCTGTGCCAGGATCTAAAGATCTCACACATACCCCTTTGGAGCGGTCCTAGAGAATTGATATGGGATTAATCCAATAGGGTTCTAGAAACATTTAGTAAAGTTCCACAGAAATTATTCTAAAAATCTACACAAATTAATAGAGAATGGGCTCCTTTTGAGCTTCTTTTTTAAGCTCCCAGATGGGATTCTGTGGCAGGGTTATAATACTCTATTACAATCTGTAGGATGGTCCAAAACATGGTAGAATTCAATAGAAAATGGTACCGTTCCTATGGGACTTTTAGAGATGGGCGCACAGTAATGGGTGAGGTACAGCCCAGCTAAATCCCAAAGTATCAGTTCCCTGATCCTCTGTCGTCATGGTAGAGACAAATCAGTTACTATGGCAGCTCTGCCTGTTAAAACACTGGGGCATCTCTGATGCTAGCACTGAGCCAGCTCCGGCTCAGTCTGGCAGCTGTCTGTCTGTCCGCTGGGCAGTAGCAACTGCTGCAAGGGTGGGCTCGCTCCTGTTTTTCCCCCATTAGGAAACACCCGTCCACATCACTAGAGGCTTTTAAATGCAGGCTGATGAATCACTTGGGACTGGGAGCCTGATCCACAGCCCATTGGAGTCAATGCAATCCCTCCCCATTGACTTCTCTGTAGAGCTGGGTGAAAGTTTTCCTTTGAAACTTTTTTCTCGCTCACAAAGGCAGACTCCGGTCACCACAGAAACAGCTCACACATTTGTGCTGAATTCCCTGAGTTGTTTCAGAAACAAACAAACAAACAAAAAACCAATTCCTAAAATTGACAGGTTTTGACTTTTCGATTCAAAGCGATTTTTCAATTTGAATTTTACCCCAATTTTATGAATTATTTGAAAGGTTTACCAAAAAAAACCCTTGAAAATGAAAGGAAACTTTTCATTTTGGGTTGAACAGAGTGGTCAGTTGCACCCAAAACAAAATATTTTTGAGCTTTTCATTTCGCTGAAAATTTCAAAAAAATCTTTGTCTTGTGTCGATCTGAAATTTTTTTTTTCTTTTTTCGTTCGGCCACAAAACTGAAAACTCAGTTATGCACCCCACTGGACTTCAATGGGCTTCGTACCAGGTCCTGGGATAGAGGCAAATCCTGCTCCCTGAATGGGGTGAAACTAATATCCCAGGCGGGGCTTCCAACCACAGGCAACTACTATCCCTCATCTCCTGCTGTCTTTCCTCTCTCAAGTGCCAGTGCTGTGATCCAGCGTCACCAGAGTGAAATAAATGCAATCAAGGACAATGTGGTCACTTGCCCTCTGAACGACAAACTGGATGCACTGGTGGCTGGCTGCTTTCTAAGAGTATGTCTACTCTGCAGTTAACCCCCCCGCGGCTGGCCCGTGTAGACACGCAGGCTCCAGCCCGAGCCTGGGCTCTGGGACCCCATGAGGGGGCAGGGTCCCACAGCTGGGCTGCAGCCCAAGCCCAAATGTCTACACCACAATTGAACAGCCCTGTAGCCTGAGCCCCACGAGCCTGAATCAGCCAAAATGGGCCAGCCCCAGGGGTTTAGATGCTGTGTGGACATACCCTACAGGTCTCACATAGAATCATAGAATATCAGGGTTGGAAGGGACCTCAGGAGGTCGTCTAGTCCAATCCCCTGCTCAAAGCAGGACCGACACCAATTAAATCATCCCAGCCAGGCCTTTGTCAAGCCCTAAAAGTCCATTGATGTGAATAAATGGGATGCAGAGAGCAAGTCTAATGGGATGTAGGAGCCTCCCACCTCACCCCTGCCCCGGAAAAAAGGGCTGATTCAACCAAACGGAAAATAAGAGTGGGCAGGGGTCCAGACTCACCGTCCACAGCCTGCCTGGTGGGGCGCGGAGGCTCAGAGGCCGTGACACAGAGCCTTCGAGAGAGTTTAGGGGACAAGTTACCCAGCAAGTGGAAATCTTCAGTGTAAAGCACATGCTCCTCGGCAGGCTTGGAAGCTATTTTCCTCAGCTCGTTCCTGTCGGCATTCTTAATTCCTAAAGGCGCAGGGATGGGGAAAGGAAGGGAAAACAAGAGGCTTGATTCGCCACTGCCTTCTACCGGGCATTGCCATTTAGAGCTTTCTGCAAAGCGGAGCGGAGAATCAGACCCAGTGTTTAGAGGTGTAGTCCCTTGGCGTAGATGCAGTTCCCATTGCTGTGTATTCCCTTGGGGGATATGCAACATTTTGTAGTGTATAGCCCTTGGTCTATTCAGTATTCTATGGGGTATAGATATACATGTAGCACGCATTCGTGTACACCCTGCCATGTATACACAATCCACAGTGGTGATGTTCTCAACGTCTTTCATTTCTACCATACCTACCCACAGCAAACACTGTAACTCCTCTGTCCTGTAGCGCCACAGCCGCATCTTCAACAGAATCGGCAGATTTCCCATCTGTGATTAATACAACGATCTGCAAGGAAGGAGAGTCACAGCCAGGTGACCAGGGTGTCCAACATGAGCAATTTGCAACATGTACTGCGATTGACCGTCGTGCTCTACCGGCAGACGAGACACTTCCTCGGAGAGCCCGGCGAGGAAGGAGCCAGGCTGATGACCCTGGAAAGGGGAGGCTGCTGCTTCTCCACAGAACAGGAATCACATCCATGCACGCTTCCTTCCCTGCACACCTTCTACTGCCTAGCTAGTGCATCTCAGACACCATGAACCCATGGCCCCCTGTCCTGAGACCAGCAATGAGCCATCAGATGGTAACCACTTTCAGCCACTATCAAGCAGGACCAGATCGGAAACAATGGCTGATGTGAGCAGCCCATTACCCCACTGCTCACTCTTCGGTGCCACCTTGGTAGCAACCTCTTTGTAGCAGTCAGCTGAGAAGAATGGGCCAGACAGGCCATGCAACATTCCCTTTGTCCTGTCTCTTGAGGGTCTGCAGAGCAAACAAGAACTACTGTGTCTCCATTTGAGGCTTCCCAGAATCCAAAGTCCCTAGCAGGGAAAGCAACATGCAGCATTTAAATTTGGGGAAGCAGGCTCAGAAGAGGGCTTCTTTAATAAGAAATTACAGCAGTTCCCGATTTGATTGATATTCTGCCAAGCTGGGCTACATGTTCTCCAAGGAGACCTTCTAGGAACTCACAATCCATTCGCCACATCAGCTGTTCGTCACATAACTGGCCCTAACACTGGGTGGCTCTTTGTACCCCTCTAGAGGCTAAGCCATGTATAGAGATTTCTGAGTCTGCTACTGCCATCAAGCTAGGAAATCTGTTCCTTTAGCTCAAGCGGTAAAGGCTCATGCTCTTAGATTCAGAAGTCCTGAATTCAACCCTATGACCATGTGGGAGGGACTGACCTTTGCCGCATCTCCTCTTGCTGCTGCCGGATTGAAGACCACATGGGCCACAAACACCAGGGCATCCCCTGTTTTTGCACTGCCCCCTTGGAACGAGAGCTCCCTGACAGCCACCAGCACCTCCTCGATGGTGACGTAATCTGTCAACTCAATACTCATCCTGGGAGCAGGAAGAAAAGGGGGTGCAAAAGAGAGAGCATTTATTTTGCATCCACCGTGAATCACAGTAGGCATCATACAATACAACATCTGAAGGAATAGGCCGGCACGCCAAACCTCAGCTCCTTCTAAAAGGAAAAGGCATGTAGGGTCAGTGAAAGGACATCACAGGCGGATACGCCAGCTCTCTTTGTTCCCCTTCTTCGCACTGAAATGTCACACCACTGAATGAGGGATATTGATCTCCAGGGGTGGGGCCCAGGGGGTAAGGCATCTACCACTCGTACCAGTCGAACACAGTGGAGTCTCCAACCCAGACAATTTTTAAATCAAGGGTGGATGTTTTTCTAAAAGATCTGCTCTAGGATTTATTCTGGAGAAGTTCTATGGCCTGTGTTATCCAAACGATTACAATGGTCCCTTTGGGCCTTGTAATCTATGACTCGAAGGGTCTGTCTACAAAGCAATTCAACGCCCACAGCTGGCTCATGTCAGCTGACTCGGGCTCGCGGGACTTTAAAGCTGCGGTGTAGACATTCAAGCTCAGGCACTTACACGCCCATTTTACAGCCCCATATCAGCGTGTGAAATAACCGAGCTGAATCCGAAAAGCTTTATTAAACTATACGGAGGCTGATGGTGCTTTCCACAACACAAGCCCATTGGGACTGGTTCTCCTCAACCTGATGCCGGTTCTACGCCAGCACAATTCCACTGGCTTCCCCAGGAAGGGAGATGATGAAGAGGCTACGAATGCCATTGCCTGTATGCATGGAACTGAGGGCAGCATTGGGACGCTTCCCCCAAAACTGGGACATGGGACAGCCCCTTGCTGGCTCTGAGCCAGATTTTTTAAAGGATTCAGGCCCTTAACTCCCATTGAATTCAGTTTGAGGAAACCTGTGAGGGTCTGGGCCTTTGTCAGTCCAATCCAGCAGGCTGCAGATCGGAACTTGGAAAATGCATAGGAAGCCCAACCCTTAAATAATCATGTCAGCTACCAGCACACAATCGCTGTGTCTTTGCTGTGTAAGGATCCAGGGTATGGTCATCTTCCATTTTGGAGGGGGAAGGGGGCGTATTTGGATGGCAGAGGGACGGTTCCAGGCTTCAGCTTGTAGCTGAATCTCATTGCTGAGTTATGGAAGAGCCAAATGAAAATAATCATTCAATATAAGCAAAAAGTAAAGGAGTACTTGTGGCACCTTAGAGACTAACAAATTTATTTGAGCATAAGCATCTGAGGAAGTGAGCTGTAGCTCACGAAAGCTTATGCTCTAATAAATTTGTTAGTCTCTAAGGTGCCACAAGTGCTCCTTTTCTTTTTGCAAATACAGACTAACACAGCTGCTACTCTGAAACCATTCAATATAAGCTCTCCAAGCCTTCAAACACCACCACCAGAGCTAGGGGTGCATAAGGTTGCCCATAGGGTGACCAGATGTCCTGATTTTATAGGGACAGTCCAAATATTTGGGGCTTCATCTTACATAGGTGCCTATTACCCCTCACCCTCTTCCCGATTTATCACTCTTGCTGTCTGGTCACCCTAGTTGCCCACCACCATGGCATCTGGTGGGGCCTCAGACCAAGCCCCGGTATTTTTAAATGCACCTTTCCTGTTTTAAATTTGAATGCGCCTTTCAATGGATTATGATTCACATACATCCACTCCAGCCTCACTGCCAGACAGAGGTGGGACTTAGAGACTCTCTCTGTTGACAGGAAATGAGGGTTTGCCCCACCTTGGCTTCTCCGCATAGAGTGCCATTCCCAGCCGAACGCCCTCTTTGCCCATTGCCACGTTCTCGAAGGAGAGGACCACGCGGTAGATGAAGTCTTTGATCAGCTGGAAGTTCCCTTCCCCCACGCTCCAGGACTCACCCACCAGGAACAAGACGTCGGCCACCTCCGCCGTCCCACACGCTGCGGGGAGAAGAACAGAGCGGCTGCGTGGGCTGAGAGGCTGGCTCTGTTCCACAGAGCTTGTAACGGACCAGCTAGCGTATAACCCATCTGAGGGAACATCAGCAGGGCGGGGTCACGTAAGCCCCCCTAACGATACTGCAGCTAAAGGAGGCGGAGATCAGAACCTGGCCCAGACATACAAACCCTTTGCAAACCTCTCCAGCTTAGGTAACGACATGGCTGCCATTGCCATAGCATCTGAGCACCTCACAGTCTCCAGTGGTCCCACTGGGGAACTGAGGCACAGACAGACTAAGGCTCACATCTTCAAAAGGTACTTTGGCACCTAATTGCCATTGAGTTCGTTGGTGATCTCGGTCCAGAAGGGTTCATGGTATTGCTTTAAGGATCTGAACCTAAATGACCGGCCTGAGGTCACACAGGGAGGCCTGTGGCAGCAGGGCCGTCCTTAGGATTTATAAAAAGAAAAGGAGGACTTGTGACACCTTAGAGACTAACAAATTTATTTGAGCATAAGCTTTCGTGAGCTACAGCTCACTTCATCGGATACATGCAGTGGAAAATACAGTGGGGAGATTTTATATACACAGAGAACATAAAACAACGGGTGTTACCGTACACACTGTAACAAGAGTGATCAGGTGAGGTGAGCTATTACCAGCAGGAGAGAAAAAAAACCTTTTGAAGTGATAATCAAGGTGGGCTATTCCAGCAGTTGACAATAACGTCTGAGGAACAGTGGAGGGGGTGGGGGGGGAATAAACATGGGGAAATAGTTTTACTTTGTGTAATGACACATCCACTCCCAGTCTTTATTCAAGCCTAATTTAATGGTGTCCAGTTTGCAAATTAATTCCAATTCAGCAGTCTCTCGTTGGAGTCTATTTTTGAAGTTTTTTTGTTGAAGAATTGCGACTTTTAGGTCTTTAATCGAGTGACCAGAGAGATAGCCTCTGATAGTTTGACAGCCCCCCAACCTGAAGCAAATACTCACCAGCAACAACACACACACAGCAAAAACACTAACCCAGGAACCTATCCTTGCAACAAAGCCCGTTGCCAACTGTGTCCACATATCTATTCAGGGGATACCATCAAAGGGCCTAATCACATCAGCCACACTATCAGAGGCTCGTTCACCTGCACATCTACCAATATGATATATGCCATCATGTGCCAGCAATGCCCCTCTGCCATGTACATTAGCCAAACCAGACAATCTCTACGTAAAAGAATGAATGGACACAAATCAGACGTCAAGAATTATAACATTCAAAACCAGTCGGAGAACACTTCAATCTCTCTGGTCACTCGATTACAGACCTAAAAGTAGCAATTCTTCAACAAAAAAACTTCAAAAACAGACTCCAATGAGAGACTGCTGAATTGGAATTAATTTGCAAACTGACACCATTAATTTAGGCTTGAATAAAGACTGGGAGCGGATGGGTCATTACACAAAGTAAAACTATTTCCCCATGTTTATTTCCTCCCCCCCCCCCACTACGGTTCCTCACACGTTCTTGTCAGCAGCTGGAAATGGCCCACCTTGATTTTCACTACAAAAGGTTTTTTTTTTCCTCTCCTGCTGGTAATAGCTCACCTTATCTGATCACTCTCCTAAGAGTGTGTATGGTTTCAGAGTAGCAGCACTGTTAGTCTGTATTCGCAAAAAGAAAAGGAGTACTTGTGGCACCTTAGAGACTAACAAATTTATTTGAGAATAAGCTTTCATGAGCTTCAGCTCACTTCATTGGAAAGCTTATGCTCAAATAAATTTGTTAGTCTCTAAGGTGCCACAAGTACTCCTTTTCTTTTTAGTGTGTATGGTAACACCCATTGTTTCATGTTCTCTGTGTATATAAAATCTCCCCACTGTATTTTCCACTGCATGCATCCGATGAAGTGGGATGTAGCCCACAAAAGCTTATGCTCAAATAAATTTGTTAGTCTCTAAGGTGCCACAAGTACTCTTTTTCTTTTTGGGGATACAGACTAACACGGCTGCTACTCTGAAACTTAGGATTTATGGGGCCCTATGCAATATTATTAAACTGGTGCTTCTATGTGATGGCAGCCTGGGCTCACATGTATTTTAGATAAGGGTGGTCTTTTGAAGGATTTATTTAAAAAACTATATGTCTGAAGATCCAAGCATTTAAGACTAAAGATGAATACTCAGATTGTGCATCTGAAAATATACAGAAGAATTTTGTAGGGCTCTGATTTTATAATCTTTACAACACACTCATGAAATATTTTTAAAGCAAATTTTAAATGAAGGTCCTGTAGACTAACATGTTCTGAGTAAATATTACAGTAATGAACAACTGTTTTTGTCAGTAAATTCAGAAACAGACAGTAGATACCTGGGGGTTGGCAAATGCCTGTTAAATGGCTTCATTATCACTTGAATGGCTCTTTAACAGTTTCAGTATAGTGCTAATAGGTCTGGCAGACTGGAGGCTTTTTCACTTTTAAGTACTAGATCCTCTCTGGAGGAAGACTCACCAGGCTGCAAAGCCAGCTATGGTGGGAGCCTGCAGGAAGGAACAGAATAGGGATAAAAAGAGGCAGGTGGGTGGATACTAAGACCCAGGGGTGCCCCATATTTTCAGTTGCCCTACGCAGCTGCGTATGCTGTGTATGCCTAAGGACGGCCCTGTGTGGCACGGCAAGGAATTGAACCTAGCACTCCCACTGGGCCATCCTTTCTCTCTAATATAAATAACTGGACGGGCACCAACTTCCTCTGTTCCTGGGGGATGCTCAACCTCCTGCTCTGCCCCAGGCCCTCCCCCACCTCACCTCTTCCCACCCCCCGCTCTGTCCCAGGTCCTGCCCCTACTCCACCCCTTCCCCCAAGCCCCCACCCCACCTCTTCCCACCTCCACTCTTCCCCGCCCCATTATGTCCCCTCCCCCTGTTCCCCAGCGCCTCCTGCATGCCGCTGAACAGCTGATTGGGGCGGGTGGGAGGTGCTGGGAGGGAGGGGGTGGAGCTGATCGATAGGGCTGCCGGCGAGCGGGAGGAACTAGGGGTGGAGAGGAGCTGATCCGCAGGGCTACCGGATCCCATATTTTTTTCTGTAGGTGCTCGAGCACTGGAGCAGCTACGGAGTGGGTGCCTATGAATAATGGGACAAATTGTGCCCTCAGCTACACCTGTACATGCAACTTCATTCACAGCCTGATTGACTGGAACCTCTCTTCCACTAGGGGTAAGCCGGGAGGCACTTCAGTAAGTCAACAGGGTCCTATGGGTACGCAACCTGTTTAAGTGAGCAGAGAGTCAGGCCTAGCGGGGTCACACAAGGCTCAAGAATTGGGATCGGTGTGTAAATCACTAAATTTCATTTTTCATGCCATGTACCTTACATTAGAGGCCTTTGTGGAAGGAATAGGTAACATAAGAACGGCCAGACTGGGTCAGACCAATGGTCCAATCTAGCCCACTATCCTGTCTTCCGACAGTGGCCAATGCCAGGTGCTGCAGAGGGAATAAACAGCACAGGGCAATCGCCGAGTGAGCATGAGAGGGGCTATCTGAGCAAGTTGCATATAAAGTAAGTGGCTTTCGCGGGTGTGGAAGGCTGAGTTTCAGGGCTCAGGATTGCTTTGGATTGGTACCATTACAGGCTGTGTAACTGCCGGCTAACGCTGCTCCTAAAACAGAGGGAATAGCTGATTTTTCAGTTCAGGAATCTGAAAATCTGTAAAAAAATGTGGTTTGAAGAAAACATTTTGTTTAACCTGAAACAATGTTTTTTGTTCCAAGTTATTTTTGGGTGTTTTTCACCCTTTCTTTGGCAGGTCTGTTGGACTAGCTTTATTTCCAAAGAACGTGCCGTTTCCAAAAGAAAAGTGGGCACGTTTTGTTTGAAATGATCCAAACAAGCTATTCTGGGTTTTTTCAAAATACAGTGGGGTTTTTTGGCCAAGACTATTCACTGAATTTGGTAAATAGTTTTCATCTGCCCCTGCCCTCCACAATGCATCTTTTGGTGAATTTGCTATTCACTGAAAAAATGTCACCCAGTTCTAGCCCCTTGCTCTTCATTTGCCCCCTAATTCCACTTCCCAACATTCAAAGAGATCCTGCTCCTGTTCCACATTAACACTTCAGGTACAAGTAAATCCACAGAACGGGATGGATTTGGTCTCCTTTCTGCTGCTCTGTACAAAACACACTGCTGGGAAATTTCCCTGGAACAGGGCAATGTAAGCATCTCTGTGCCCCAGCTGTGCTGAACTGGGGAACAGCCTCTAGCAGCCCTGCAAGGTTGGTGTATGTTAGAGTCACCCCAGGGCTGCTCCAACTCGTGCCAGGGACTTTGCTAGCTCACAAAGGGTACATCTACACTGCAATAAAAAACTCACCACACCCAGTTGCAGAGCCTGGGTCAGCTGACTCGGGTTTGCAGAACTAAAATTAGCGTTGCAGATATTCAGGCTTAGGAAGGAGCCTAGACCTGGATACCCTATGGGGGGGAGGTCCTCGGAGCCCAGGTTCCAGCCCATGCCTGAACACTGCAATTTTATAGCCCCGCCCCTTGAGTCCCATGAGCCAAGTCAGCTGACCCAGGCCAGCTGCGGCCGTGCCGTGGGTCTTTTAATGCCACATAGACATGCCCAAAGTAGCCCAGAATTTGGTGGGGGTACAAGGATGGATTAAAGCCATCTTAATCCTCCTCTCCACCCTGCCTGGGCTGTGCCTCCTAAAAGATGTGGGATAGGGTCTGGCCTGATGATTCATTTGAGGCTCAGTGCCAGTGGCAGAGAAGGAAGCCTGCTGCACAGTTATTTCCTGGGGTCTCACTCACTTCTGCAATGCAATTCCCCAGTTCAAGTGCTGGACGAAGAGTCTCTGGAAAAGTTCCCCAGCCAGAGCTGCAGGATTCTGATGTTGCATGATAGCAAGCATCACCGTGTATAGCACAGAGGCAGTGAGAGCAGCTACAGAAGAGGGTTCAGGATTTTCCCTACAAGCCTGGCCCCAAGCAGGTAGCAGCTGGTAGGCAGGGGTTACTATGGAGAATTCTTCCCAGGTGTCTGGATGCTGGATCTTGCCCACATGCTCAGGGTCTAACTGATCACCAGATTTGGGGTCAGGAAGGAATTTTCTCCTGGGTCAGATTGGCAGAGACCCTGGTGGGTTTTTGCCTTCCTCTGCAGCATGGGACACGGGTCACTTGCAGGTTTAAACTAGTGTAAATAGTGGATTCTCTGTCACTTGAAGCCTTTAAACCACGATTTGAGGACTTCAGTAACTCAGCCAGAGGTTATGGGTCTATTACAGGGATGGGTGGGCAAGTTTCTGTGGCCTGCCATGTGCAGGAGGTCAGACTAGATGATCATGATGGTTCTCTCTGGCCTTAAAGCCTACGAGGCCTGGGTGTCATTTAACGAACGCCAAGGCATGTGTCACTTTAAAACGTTTAATCTGTTTTAATTGAATTCTGTATTTGTCAGGCATTACACACATTTCATGGACAGACAGCTGGCGACTGGGTGGTGAACTATGATAATTTAATAACAAATCTGCTATTTCTCCCCCATAACTTTAATGTCTTTATTTAGGTGGGGGATGGGTTTGCAAGCTTGAAGTTAAAATTTTAATAAATGTTTCTTGCCCCATTTCACGTAAACACTGATTTGTTATTGTAGGGTCGCTAGAGGGCTGGAATAAACACACAGGTTTGTTAGCTGTTTAAAGTGGTCTCCGAGCACAGAGTCATTCACGAGTGCTTGGCTGACGCAGGGGTTCGTTGTTAAAGAATTGTTCACAAGGCCTGGGCGTAGCTCCTTGGTTTGTTATTGTAGGATTGCTTGTGAGCATAGGGCTGCACTCTGCTTTGTTACTGTAGGCTGCTCATGGACTCAGGGCTACACAGGGTTTGTTATTGTAGGGTTGCTCAGGAGCACAGCACTCACATCTGTAACACACTGGCCACTCTAGAGTGCCAGTAGTCATTGCTAGGAGCTCTCTTCAGGTCTTTAAAACTGAAGGAAAAATACAGAATTTTGGACCCAATCCTGTACCCCTGACTCCTATAATTAAATGGGGCTACTCACAAGAGTAAGGGGGGCACAGCTGAGCTGTTTGAGCCCGAGTGATTCTTTTAATCCCAGAATAACAATTCTTTGCTATTCCTGTTTTAACTGGCATCAGTATCTCCAATGTTCCCGTGAATCAAGAGATCCTCTGGGGAAGTCAAAGCCAAATTCTGTGGATCCCCTTTCCCGGAAATCTCAATATGAGTTCCCAGATAGAGGGGGCCTGTCCCTTTCCCAATTCCCCCGCCCCAACCCTTTTCAATCTATCCATCATCCACATTCTCCTGAGAGGATGGGCGAAGATTTAAAAGCAAAACTAGAGGGTGCTGTGGTTTGAAAATCAGCCTGCAATTGGTATACAAAGCACTGAGCATGCTGGGTACTATGTGCAATACAAATAGCTCGCACTGGGGGCTTATCACCTTTGGCACCAATCCTGCAAACACATATACATGTAGGCCTAAGCGTCTGAAGGATCAGAGCCTTTGCCACCTACAGGGGAGGTAATCCTGTCATCATTACTTACAGTGGGTATGTCTACACTGGAGCTGGAGTTAGGTTTCAGACAGGATTGTGCTTGAGGTGGCTAACCCATCCTGCCACTCGCACTACCATGATTACACTGCTATTTTTAGCATGCTAGGTCCACCACAGCTAGTGTGGGTACGTCTGCCTGAGGTGGAAATTACCCCTCCAGCTCCCTGTGCGTGTAGACACACTCCCGCAGACAGTCAGTGCTCCGCAAGGGACCTGACTCTCCACTGCCTTCCTTGAATTGTCATTTACTCCAGGCAGAGCAGCTGTAGGCTCTTCCTGTCCTCGTTTGCATCCACTTTGCACGGATGGATGTGACCACTCAAGGCGGATCAATCCTGAATAGCGTCACTGAAATCCTTCGCAGCAGCGGGTCGAAATTCTGTTGTGAATAACAGGAGGTGCATGCACCGTGAGCCAGCACGCCCCCTTGTGGGCAGGCGTAGTGTTGCAGATGAGGCTTTGCTTAATTTGCCCCTCATCCAGGGTATCAGCAAGTACCAACACCGGTTACGTGCCCTCCTTGCAGAGAGTCTCATTTGTCAACAGAAAAACCAAGGCAGAAACGTGAACAAAATGTTCACCCCGAAGTCCCGGTGGGGTGACTAGGTCATTCTTCGACCATGTCCCCCGCCTGAGTCCAGCGATCAACTCTACCCAGTCTCCCTCCAGGGTTCTCTTGGTGCCACTCTCAGCCCCGGCTGTTAGGCCTCTTGCCCCTACGGGAGTAACATCCTTCTCTGGAGTCTCAGGTCCGGGGAGGTCTGCGTGCTGTGATGCGTCTCCAGGGACAGCAGGAGATCCTTGCCAGGCCGGGCTTCCGGCCAACATCTGGGGGATGAGGGGTAAAGCCCTCTGACTAGGAGGCTCCCCTCTCCAGGGGCGCCTCTTACAGGCTCCCCATCCTGGTAGGTTCCCCAGAGAGCTCCCCTTCGAGGCTCCCTGTTCTGCCCTCTGCCTCAGGCCTCCCTCAGTCTCCTGTCTCCCTTTGGAGTTCACGCTAACTAAGCTCTGGTAACCTTTATTAGGTCCAGCTGTTTCTTTAGTAATCAGTCCCCTGGGGCAGTCAGTTACCCCCAGGTGGGACCCTCATGAGGCAGTCACAGGCAGGCTGGGCCCGAGCTCCCCATAAAAAGCAGCTGCCCCTTGACAAGAGCCCGTTCATACAGGGCCTTCAGAGCCATGCAGGACCGGGCCCCAGCTTGGCACTGCAACTAGAGAGCATTCAGCCTGGTTGGATCAGGCACCTGATGCTGTCTTTGAAAGCATGTGATGTTAAGCATATCTGGATTGGTGCCTTCTGGAGCAAATACCAACACAGACAGCTATATTAATCACAGGGGGATATGATTTTATTTGAAATTTTCCATGCACTTCCAAAACTACCCCATTTCATCCATCAAAGGTTTGCCGGAGACATCTGTAAACGTTGATTTATTGCACTGTTCCAGGCTGTGAATTAAATAGCATTATAGTCAAAGATATTGGCTTAATTGACGGGCAGGAATTTAATCAAGTTAATTTTGCAGCCAATTCCTAAGCTACCATTAACCCCTTGCTGAATTTTCAGAAGGTTCCAGGCATGTTCTTAAAAGCTTAGAGCCTAGTCCTGTCTGGCAAGCCCTGTGTTCCTCTTTGGATTTCTTTGGAGCACGGCATGGTCCAGGCAGCTGGACCTTTATGCCCAGCCAAAGACCAGCAGGGCCCTGGATTAGTGCACGAGTCTGCCTGTGAGAAGCAGCTTGCAGGATGGGGGCCCTTATGGACTTCTTAGCGACTGAGTTTCAGCAGCAGAAAGTCACATCCATTTCAAACTACCCAGTCGTAGTGGCCCTTTCACCCCATGTGATAAATGAAGGGTGGGGGGGAGGAGCTCCCTTTTATGGACACCCAGCCAGCCACTTAGCTATAAAATCCCTGTTAGTAGCTGTTCTCTACTTGCTTTACCTGTAAAGACTCAAAAAAGCCCATAGGTAAAAGGAAGGGTGTGGGCATCTGACCAAAAGAGCCAATGGAAGGGCTAGAACTTTTTAAAATTGGGAAAAAACTTTCCCTTTGTCTGTCTGTGGCTGTTCTCTGGAGAGAAGGGACAGAGCAGAGACAAGGCTAAAGCTATGTTGTAAAAAGCTGTGAACCAGGTACGAAAATCACCAGATCATACCTAGAACTACTCAGTTTGAAACCCCAGATATGTAAATAGATCAGGAAATGTCTAGAAAGACGTGATTAGGTTTCTCTCTTTTATTTCTATAAGCCTTGTGGACTCCTCTGTGCTAACCCCCAAATTTTTTTGTTTTGCTTGTAACCTTTAAGCTGGACCTCAAGAGAGCTATCTTGATGCCTAATTATTGTAATTGTTTTTAATCTAGCAAAAAGCCCAAGTTCCAGATTGTTTTTTCTCCAGAACAGAATTAGATTTGTGTGTCCTAAGAGGTTTGTGCATATGTAGTTTAATTAGCTGGTGGTAACAGCTGATTTCCTTTGTTTTCTCTCTCAGCTCTTCCCTAGAGGGGTGTGTGAAAGGGCTTGAGGGAACCCCACAGGGAGGAATTTGCAAGTGTTCCTTCCTGAGTCCTAAGGGGTTTTTTGCACTTGAGCGGTGGCAGCATCTACCCATCCAAGGTCAGAGAAAAGCTGAAACCTTAGGAGTTTAATAGAAGCCTGGAGTGGCCAGTGTTAATTTTCAGAATCCTTGCAGGCCCCCATCTTCTGCACTCAAGGTGCCAGAGTGGGGAATCAGCCTTGACACCCCATATGGGTCATCAGCAGGGTTTGAACCTATAGCCCTCAACATCCCTAGTGTAGCAAAGCAATGACTCACTGGTACAGCACCTCCTGCTGGTCATCTCAGGAATTAGCTCTCCAGCATATGGAGCGCCTCCTCCTGGCTGGTGTCTCACCTGCCACTGGCCCCCCGTGTCCCTCCCAGACCCTGGTACCCCATTACCTTGGGTTGCTGCCCCCTGGCAGTGCCCCCACACTCTGGGTCTCCCTTCCCAGGGGAACCCCCAACCCTCTATCCCCACCTTGCCTCAGTGGCTACTGCCAGTCATCATTTAGCCCCCCGCTCACTGGGGCAGACTGCAGTCTGTCATGGCCACTCATCATTGGCAAGGAGATTGGACCAGCTGCCTCTGCCTATCCCTGGGCTGCTCCTCCCAGCCCCCATACCTGCATAGGCCTCTATCAAGACCTGCAGCCTGGGGAGGTACCAGGCTGGACCTCCCCAGCACTGATCTGTCTCAGGTACCCTTCTCTCCCAGGCAGCCAGGTCCTTCTCTCTCAAGAGCTAGAGAGAGACTGATTTTGCTCCTAGCTCATAGCCCTTTTATAGGGCCAGCTGTGGCTGCTTCCCCAATCAGCCTAGCCTTTTCACAGGAGCAGGATAACTGCCCCACTACACCTACCGCTTGAGCCAAGGGGCAATGCTATCGGCTGGCCGCACTAGTAGGCTATTATCCTCTAGTGCACAGACACTAGACATGTGCAAAACAAGCTTCAACAGTATGTTATGAAAGCAGATTTTGGTGAACCCGTTGCATCGATTCTACTGTGCCCGGAGTAGAAACATGCCCGATCAGGTGCGGGGGGCTAGGTAGTGAGAGACAGCTCATTATGCTTTGTCCCATGCTGCTGATAGCACATAGACTAAAATCCTATCACCATGGTACTGCAGTGCCTAGCGCCGGCCTCCTGTGCTGACCTAGCTGGACCTGACATTGGGGAGGTGCAGGTGGGGCACAAGGGGAGGCAAACTTCCCCCTCGGTAGCTGAAATAGCCTATGTAGGGCATTGGTACAGCCTCCCTCGCCATGGGGGGAGATGGGCAGACCAACATGGTGACAGATCTCCCTCACCCACTCACTCACACAGCTCCCCCTCCTACATGTTTCCCACTGGTTTCCTTGGACAAGAGCCTCTCCAGACACAGAGAAGTGGGCTGGACTCTGCAGAGCTAATTCTCCACTGCCATGTGCCTGGGATGGTCACTTACACCGGTGCTGAGCATAAAACACAAGCAGATCAGAGCAGCGGCATGTCACGCTCATATGCACAGATTCAAGTGACCAGGCAATGCCGCTGCTTGCTGCCACGCAGTTCTCGGGGTTCCTTTTTAATGCCATACGTGGGGCCAAAGAAAATATCAGAGGGGAGATTGTGGCTGAGGGAAAGAGAGGGAGCAGATGAGACATGTGTGGCATTAAGAAAAGCCAGCAGAAAACAAGTGCAAACCCCAAGGTTGTCTGCTTGGTGGCTGACAAATCACATGGACACTGACTGAGTCTAACTAATGGAGATCGGAATGAGAACTATGCAGGGGGACCAAGGGCGGCTTATCCCACATCTGCTTCGGTGGGGTTCTTCTACCTTCCTCTGAAACGTCTGGCACTGGCCAGTATCAGAGACAGGATGGACCATGGGACCGATGCAGTCTGGCACTTCCCACAATCCTCTTTGGTTTCCTACAATTCACAGCTCACGTGTCTTGGCTTAGTAGATACGATCCTATCTGCGGCTGGCTGCACAGACTATTTAGCCTGCTAGCTATTAGCCTGCTAGTGTCCAGTGACAATGGCCTGTGATCTTGAGGCTAGAGATCCCAGATTCAAGCCCCACTGGTGCCCCCAGGTAGGTACAGCTCATTACACAGCAAATACAGCCACCTGGAAAAGACATTAACTTCTCTGCCACGAGCGTTAGCTCCCCTGCTTTTGGTTCTGTTGGACACAGCACGTGACACACGTACCTTCATGCGGAACCGAGGCTTCCGCCTGTGCCAAGAGGGCTGCTAGTGTAAGTATCTTGGCATATGACAATCTCATCTTCCTAGGGCAGAAACTCCTCCTAGGTCACCAGAGTTATTGCACAAGCCGAACATTGATGTGTCTGGAAGAGAAAACAGGGCTTAATGCAAGGTGACGAGTGAAATCATCTAGTGATCCGCAGGACAATGGGGCAGCATTAGCTTCCTTCATCCAGCCCAGTCCATGGGCCTCAGTATTCACTTAGCCAGATGACCACTAAGAGTGAGTCTCGATGGCCTCTTCATTCCTTAGCCTCCGGCTGAGACAGCCAAGGGATACCGGTCCCCCAAAGAACTGGGAGGAGAACTACCGACTCGTGTCACTTGTGCCTCCAAACTGGCACCAGATTTAACATCACCTGGAGAAACATTTTCAGAAGCATCCACGAAATTTTGGAGATCCAACTTGAGACGTCCTGATTTTCTGAAGGCCCAAGCAACTGCAGCTACTGGAGGGATATAAAACCTGCTTCAGGGCACAAGGTGCATCGCTAACTCATGGGGTTAGGAAACACTTCCCCTAGGCCGGGGTTCTCAACCTTTTTCTTTCTGAGGCCCCCCAACATGCTATAAAATCTTCCATGGCCCACCTGTGCCACAACAGCTGTTCTTTCTGCATATCCAGACAATTAAAAGCCAGGGCTAGTGTTAGGGGGTAACAAGCAGGGAAATTGCCTGTGGCCCCACACCACAGGGGCCCCGCAAAGCTGAGCTGCTCGGACTTCACCTTCAGCCCCCTTGGGTTCGGCTTTCTGCCCTGATCCCCAGGGAGTCTAATGTCAGCACTGCAATCTGGTTTACTTTGGCAGGCCCCCCCCAAAATCTGCTCACGGTCCCCTAGAGGGTCCCGGACCCCTGGTTGAGAACCACTGCCCTATGGGAAGGTTGCTCCATAATTCAAACTTTCTTGCACCTTCCATGGAGACATCTGGTACTGGCCACCATCAAAGACAGGACACTGGTCTAGATGGACTTCACATCTGATCCAGGATGATAGCTCCTACGTAACATTAATTAATAACCTTCTCCTTCAGGCCGAGGCTAAACAGGAGCCATTTCATGCCCAGTCGTGAGTGTTACGTGTGTGTGTAGGAAAGGGGTGTTAGAACAAAACTCTTTTGCAACCCTTATTACAGCAGTCGCTCTAATAGGAAGGAAAAGTCTCAGATGTTCAAAGCACAAAAGTCAATGTGCAATCATTGCATACAGCAGCTTCCTACACGACACACTCAGCTTCTCATTAGACTATTTTACAGCTAACCTTTGGGTTCCTCAAGCTTGTAGCTTGAGAACTGCTCTAATTAGCAGCTTTGCACACAGCTACTGCAAGTTCCCCTCGTCATTGTGCTGTGGACCTGGAAAACACTTGTTAGTGTCCATGTGTGACATACACAATCCATAACAAATGCTGATTGCTCATTAAGGCTACAGGATCCTTGCTCTAAGTAGCAATAACTGGAGCATTGCCAGAAGGGGTTTTATTCTTTCTTAAGGGACTATAGGAGATCTTCTCCTATTTTAAGCTTCTCCTCTTTGTACCAGACTGAACACACGCTACAGGTTTGGCTATGGGCAACTTCCAGGAAATCACAGACATTAGAGAAAGAAAAGACCTAATACATCATCCAGCCCAGCTATCTGCCAGTGCAGGACTGTTCCCTACAGTAAATAACATGCAATCACTGAGCTATATTAGTACCTAATAAAGCTGCTGATTCCTCTTGGAAAAACCTCTTGGTTTTTTTCCATGCACAACCTTGGTGTTTCAGTCTAAAATTATTTGTTTAGATGAAGGAAAACAGCAAACAAGAAAGAACGAAAGTAAAGTCTTGAGGCGGGAGTACGGGTTGCGGGGAGAGAGAGAGAGAGAGAGAGAGAGAGAGAGAGAACAGGTTGCAGCAATAACATGGCTGCTGTCTCTGGGCTAGAGGCTCACCAAATAACTGATTTTTCAGTTCTAACTGAATCTGAAATTTTGGGGACTTTTCGGTGAATTGAAAAAATCCGTTTCGGGTCTTTTCCAGATCAGGGATTCAAACGTAAGTCCCTCAGATCCCAGGGCAGTGTCGCAAACACTGGCTAATGGTTGTGAGGTGTTGTGACAGCAACAGTAGCTTCTTCTCCAGCCGTTTTGGGAACAGCTGAAACCAGTTGTATCAAATTCACAAATAGTTCCAGATTGACCAACACTGCATTTTTCATCACATAAACTATTAGTCTAAAAAATTTCACTCTGCTCTACTGCGAGGACAAAC
The DNA here is from genome assembly GCF_009764565.3 of Dermochelys coriacea. NCBI lineage: Eukaryota > Metazoa > Chordata > Testudines > Dermochelyidae > Dermochelys > Dermochelys coriacea. The sequence continues at coordinate 347,445,414 of NC_050068.2, read as the reverse complement.
AGATCTTTAGAAATGTGAAGTCCGCCCTGCGCAAAGTCACCCCACTGCCCAGCTAGACCAAAGGCTTTGAACGCTATTCTGTGTACAGACAACTCTGCTGTCCTTTAATGTGTTTTTCTCTTTTTTCCTCCCATTTCTTGAAACGTGCATTAAATGTAGGTCTTCGTTGCCTAGCAGTGAGCCTGCTCCTACCCCTTATTCCTCATCTCCCATCATAATCGGTTCGTGACATCACCATTAGTTGCTATGGAGACGACTTGGATGTTAAAAAAAATCCTTCCAAGGCTTTTTATAAATTCCAATAAAGAATAAACACCAGGAGCAAACGAACTGCTAAGAACTAAAGTTTCTACAGGGAAAATGGGTAAGTCTCTGGGCTGGAGCTCGCAGAACCCAAGTTCAATTTTTTGCCCTGTTATAGACTCATTGTGTGACCTTAGGCAAGTTTTTGTGCCTCAGTATCCCTTTTGTAACATGGAGCTCATAACACTTCCCTTCTGTCTTGTCTATTTCGATTGTAAGCTCTTTAGGACCTCTTTAGGCTACGTGTTTGTAGAATGCCTAGTACGATGGGGACCGGATCTTAGCTGGGTTTCCAGGTGCTATTTTAATACCAATAAATGTCCCTCCAGAAAATACACAACACAGGCCTCGTTTTCCAGTGTTTCCCAATGGCACCTATCTCCCCTCCACACATTTTTCTTCTCCAAAAATATAGTTCTAATGAGGGGAAGTTTGAGGTTTAGAGGCCTCGCCAGCTGATCTGGGAGTGCCTGCGTCGAGAATTGTGAACCAAAAAGTTACAGAGCATGTTCTTCAATCAGGAACGTACATTACAACAGAGAAGTCAACCAAGTAACAAATCCACATGCACCTCGGATTATCCAGTCATCGCAATCATAGAATCATAGAAGTTCAGGATTGGAAGAGACCTCAGGAGGTCATCTAGTCCAACCCCCTGCTCGAAGCAGGTCCAATCCCCAAATAAATCATCCCAGCCAAGGCTTTGTCAAGCCGGGCCTTAAAAACCTCTAAGGATGGAGATTCCACCACCTCCCTAGGTAACCCATTCCAGTGCTTCACCACCCTCCTAGTGAAATAGTGTTTCCTAATATCCAACCTAAACCTCCCCCACTGCAACTTGAGACCATTGCTCCTTGTTCTGTCATCTGCCACTACTGAGAACAGCCGAGCTCCATCCTCTTTGGAACCCCCCTTCAGGTAGCTGAAGGCTGCTATCAAATCCCCCCTCACTCTTCTCTGCTGCAGACTAAATAACCCAAGTTCCCTCAGCCTCTCCTCATAAGTCATATGCTCCAGCCCCCTAATCATTTTCATTGCCCTCCGCTGGACTCTCTTCAATTTGTCCACATCCCTTCTGCTGTATGCCATGGCCTCTTGGGATTTCCTGGTAACCGTGGGGATAGAGCTCATGCACATCTGCCTCTAAAGCACAGGCTGCTACATATGAGCTAAAGGGGACTAGCTTGTAGGAGGGAAGCTTTCCAAAAATCACCTAAGGGATTTGGACACAGAGGTGCTCACTTGTGCAGTCAAATCCCTTAGGGGATTTTATAATCCTCTTCTTTAGACCCTGTACTGCTATGACACCTAATTGAGATGATCTCATTTCATCCAGCAATGGGCAGTGGTACATATATACACCAGCCAGTTCATTGTCATCTACTGTTCTATTCACATCCTTATACTGCATGTGGTACATCGGTCCCCTACCTTAGAACACATCCCTGGCCGCCTTTAAATGCAGAACGCCCATATTACCTTATGGTAGCAGTCATCGATCCAGCTCATGTAACCTAATGAATGAAAGTACATACATCTGGAGGGCAGGCAGTGAACTAATGAGCTCCAATCATTCTGTCATTAAACTAGAAGCCAATGAGCATCCTCCATCCATACTGCCCCTTCTGGGTTTTTTTACAAGGACCCAGGTGGCGTCCTTTGCAAAGCTAGCCTTTTCCCCTCCACCCCCTGTTGTATTTGTCATACTGTATTTGGTTAAATGCAAAATTCAGACCCTGTCTTACTATTTCATTTCCTTGGCTTGAAGGGGATAGAAGCCTGATGTGCAAGCCACTCCAAAGATCTCGCCTCTCAGAGGTGATAGTCTCCTGGGTTTTTCTTAAAAACACTTTTCTCATTTTGCTTAGCACAGCCCTTAGCACAACAGGGTTCTGAGCCGTGACTGGGGATCTGTATTGCAGATGCTTCTGCGATTCAATGGATCAACAGGAATAACAACAACAACAACAGTACGAACCAGAATGCAAGGCACATTGGGGAGCCAGGCCTGTGCTTTGCCCCACATCTCCCGGGCAGCACTCCAGCGATTAATGGTGCACAAATAAGCTCAGAGGAAAGCGCATTGAAGGAGATGTTGACATCATAATCCAAACGGCCACACATGGAGGAAGGGAGGGAAGGACAACTTGTTCTCTAAGACTTGGGGTGGGATATAATATAAAGAGGACCAATAAACAGAGAGAAGTGAGCTCTCCTTTGATTTCCCCAGGCCCCAAAACCTTGGGGTGGCTCTGATGGGAGGAGGAGGAGCTCAGAGAGACAGAATGATATTTTATTTGTTAATAGGCAGGTTTACAAATTCAAGGCTCAGTTTCACTGTGTGGCTCACAAGAACAGTGTGGGGATAAGATGAGTCCAAAATATAGATTCATGAAAAGAAACATCTAGAAAACCATAAGGCCAGCCGAAGAGTTTCCTCCCCCCGCCCCCCGCCCCACACAATTTCAAAAGAAACAGCATTTCTGGTGAAACACTCAGAGTGCATATCACAACCATGCTGCAGCTAGCCCATCACAACGTAACAACCTACTACTGCTGCTACTACATCCTAATGGATTTACTCCTTTGGCTCAAGTGGTAGCAATGTGGGGTATGGTGCTGAAGAGTCCTGCTTCAAATCCTAGTCATGACTTAGAGGAAGCAGAAGTCAAACCTGAGTATTGCAGCATTATCTACTGCATGAGAACCAGGACGTGAAAGTGATTAGAAAGAAAAGTGAATTTGACCGTTCTGTACTCATTAGCCAAGCTAAGAGAAATACAAAAAGTAAACAAACAGGAAAAGAAAGTTGGATGCTCTACAGGTATTAATCCAAAGTGCTATTACCCAGGTAAATATTTTAAATCTGTGGGTTTTTAATCTTCTTTTTCATCCGTGATGTTATTTAACAATAAAATATCAACTGAAAAAAACACTAAAATACAGTTAAAAAGTGACATTAATAGGATCTAGTCTAGCTGTAGGGGAAACAAGTCCTCAAGAGGTTTCATACAAAAGCAAGAAAATGCCATCAGAATATACAGAGCCCAAATGAAGTGCGTTAAACCTGAAGGGCCTGTCTGGCAGCTTGCACAGGCATTTAAACCCATGGACCCCGGGGGGAAAATGCTGCCAAAGCAGAGCAATAGCCATTTATACCCACTTTCCCCAGGGGTATACATGCCTGCACAAGGGGCGGGGCCGTGCCAACTCCAGAGCCATTCCCGACATACATCCCTTGGCAGAAATGGATTCAGTTAAATGTCTATGAATTTTTACTAGACCACATCCCCTTTAACCATACTGAACAAGTTGACAAAGTGGTTTAAAAAGCAACGTCTGTGCAACAGGTCACGGTGCAGAAGCCAGGCAGCTAGCCTGTCTGCAAGCTCTGTGTTCAAATATATGAAGGGGAAAGAGTCTGTTGTGGCCAAGCTTGGCTAGAAGAAAGTATAAATGGCTTTACTACTGCACAATGGGCCAGGTGGATTATGGACTTCCCCCCCACCACCACCGCCACCTTTCTCTGAAGACGCATACAGAGGTGGGACGCTGGCCTGAGTGGGGGCCTTGTGCAATCGCAAATGCTGACTTCTCAGAGACAAGGTAGGTCTCAGCCCCAGCATTCAATATCTACTCTTCTTGCTGTCCTTCAGGTTAGAGCAAGCTCCCTTTAGCTGACAAGCTCAGCCCCCGTTCCCTTCCTCCCCAGCTCCCTGGTAAGCTTTGCAATGAGAACATGCACCTCTGTTAGCCTCTCCACTGAGGGGGTGTGGGGGGGGGGAGGGATGTTAACCCCTTCTCTGCCACTCACCAAACAGGATCTGTATCTCAGGACAGCATTTTGGGATCTATGCTTTGTACAGCAGGAATCAGCCTGGAGGGAGAAGAGAAAAATGGACTGAATTAGCAGCATGAGGCATCGAATGAAGTCAGCAAGCAAAAATAAAGATAGACCGTAAGGTTTCTTTATAGCGGTGAAGCCACTGAAGCAGAGAGATGTGGCAGCCCATATGGTAGCCACTAAGGAATGATTTATCACACCTGGTTTGATAAAGTTGTGCCAGCATAGCTGGGTTGTTGGCTAGAAGTGTTAGCTAGGCCGGCAGAACCCTCACTGTAAATGCAACTTAGGTGACAGAAGCACTCTTCTGTCAACGTGGCTAACGTCATTCAGGGAGGTGGTGGTGTTATGTCGGCAGACGAACTCCTTCTATTGGCATACAGCGTCACACTAGGGGGCTATGCCGGCATAGCTATACTGATGTAGGCTCTGCAGTGTAGACATGGACACTGTTACAGTCCGCCATGAATTTGTCTATGGCGCGATAACTAGAACAGAGCCAAACTTGGTGGTTTCGGTTCCTGTGGGTTTGAACTGACATTTGAGTCGGGCTCAATTCATGTGGTTTTGTTCTAAGATTTGGGCTGATTTGAATCCAGCAGAGTGAATGCAGATGCTCACAATGAAACTGGGCAGTTCAGTTAAGCTCTTTGTGCTGCTTATCAATTGGAGGTTTCATTCAACCCTGGAACATAGCCAATGCCATCCTAGATCAGTCTAGTGGTCCATAAAGTCCAATATCTTAATGACAGTATAAGGTGCCTCAGAAGAAGGAGCACACCCCCCCGAATAACCTACCAGCTGCAGTCTACAGATTGGATAAAAGCCATGCTGTCCTTGCGACTATTTCATCGATATAGAGCCAAGTTTTATAGCCCAGATCAGGCCCTGTATCCAGAATTCAAACACCAACACTTAACTGAACTTTTTCACATTTCAACAAAAAATAGTTTGCTTTGGCTCAAGAATTGGGTTGGGTCTTTGCTCCTCCACCCTTCCTGCTACCTTCAAAATCAGCATGGAGGTTAGGTTCCCGCTGCATATGAAATTCACAGATCCTGAGGAAGGCACTAATGCAAGGATGGGGATCTGCTCGGCTTCCTCCAAATTCCGCGAAATAGTCACCAGTAAAACTGCAGAGGGAATGGATCAAACAGGTTTCAGCCTGACCCCAAAAGCCTCATTCTTCTGCATAGGGATGTGCCCCCAAGCCTCATTCTGATATATGGGGCACCACGTCACTTGGGAACAAATCTATATAGTGTCCCGATTCTCACAGAAACCAAGATATTTAGGCGGATTGATGTCAGTGGGGATGACGTGACTAAATACCTTTCAGGACTTGGGCCCATGTCCCTATAGGACTGGAGATGCCATCAGTTAGCACAGGTCAGTTTTAACATAACGCATATGGAAAACTGCCAATTGCTAATGGCGAGACAGGTAAGGAGTTGTATTTAAAGCTCCTGATTGGCTGAGAACTACACACATCCTATTACTTTTGATCCTCTTTCTCTCCCACCTAACCTGCTTGTCCCATCTACCTATCAGTTGTTGTCTTTTAGACAATAAACTCTTTGCGGCAGGGACAGTGGTTGAAGCCCCTCAATGCTCCCGCAGTATAAATATTAAATAATAATAAATGATGGGACAGCAGAAAAGCAGGTTCTACAGCATCAGTCTGAAGATGGAGGCTCCCACCAGCTACCATTTCAAAGAGTAAATGCAGGACAATTAGCTGCTACAAAAAGCTTTAAAGAAAGCCAATTGGGGCACGGAATTGACCTCCATAAACTTCAGAGTTTTTAGATGGAATCTGAGCAATTTCCTTGATCTTTTACTGCCCTGGTTAAACAACATATTGGGGCAATTTTTGTTTTTGTTTTTACAGTCTCTTAAACAAATGAATTGCAAGCCCCATAAAGTATATGAGCCTGAGTCTCTGGTCTGTTATACCTGGTTTAGGGCGTTTTAACTCCACTAGAGTCAAGGGAAGTGCCATGGTCTAATTCCAGTGTCAGAGAGAGGAGAATCAGGTCCTTTATATTCATGGTATCCCCAAAAACTCAGTGTCACTCATCAACATTCCTCCATTGTGTGCATTTTTAGGAAGTCTCTTTCTTTTTATGGGGAACAATTTTGGGGATAAGAAAGAAAGATAGATCTGCCAGGTTTGTCCATAAAGGACAAGATTCAACGGAGCAAGGTCTGAAACTGACCACACCCTAATCTACTGACATCAGATTCTTTTTTATTGTCTGTTTGTGTTGCTTATTTTCTATTTTCAGAAACGTTAAGGCCCTACATTTGCAATTGCTCACACATGCATCAAGTTACTCACCGCCATGGCAAATGGAATCACAGTCTATTGTAAGCAAGAAGCATTTATTACAGGAAATAACTAGGAACTTAAGACAACTAAACAGATTTCTACACAACTTAAGCCTCAGCTTTGTTCCTAGTAAACAAAAAATGGTCATCCCTTGACTAGAACTCCATACAGCACTGGGAAACATCTAGAGGCTGAATAATATATAGCAACTAAACATATTGTTGCACAGCCAGGTGCGTTTACAGGATCAGGGCGTGAGTTTGTATTTAAGGGTTTGCTGGTTTTCCAATCACACGTGTTCATAATTCACTGGAAGGAATGTTCCAGCTCTTCCATTTCATTTTGAAATGTTTATGTGAAAATGCAGGCTAAGAATTTTTCTCCCGCCAGAGGCAGACATACTTTTCTACAAGGTTCTTGTTAAAATCATCCCAAAACCTTGAGATATATCTGGTTACTTGGGTTGAAGGGGGCCTAGATTAGAGTCAAGCATATGATTTTCTTGCATGATAGGAACAAGATTGCAGGGTCAAAAGTTTACAGGGCTGTTTTAAACGTATTTTTTATTGTAATTGATTTTTTCCTGTGTTGCAAATAGGATATTGAAATGGTGTTTGTAAATAAATATTACCGTATTCATTTTCACAGTCTGTAAACTGTGCCTGGGATAAATGGATGACCCGTGAGCAGCTAGAGTGGTTAAACTGCATGTGAGCGACAACAGCAACTCAGAATTCAAAGGGCCAGGTCCTAAACTGGCATAAATCAGCATAGCTCAATTTACATCAGCGAAGTTCTGTTGGTTTACACCAGCCATCAGTCTGGCCAAAGATCCTGATACCAAGCTCTAGGAAGTTAGGAGTGGGATTAACCTCTTCCATGCCAGCAACGATTTTGGAGGAGGTCAGAGATCACCTTAGACACTACATCAAATTCTTGAGAAATCCCAAGGCTGTTGCAAACCTCTGTGAAATCCATTCAGCAGCTCCTCCCAGGACCTACTGGGCATATCTAGGGCTATAATTAAAGCCACCCAAAACCAGTTATTGATAAACTAAACACTAACTCAGTCTGAACAAAAAGAAAAGGAGTACTTGTGGCACCTTAGAGACTAACAAATTTATTAGAGCATAAGCTTTCGTGAGCTACAGCTCACTTCATCGGATGCATTTGGTGGAAAAAACAGAGACTCTCCTCTGTTTTTTCCACCAAATGCATCCGATGAAGTGAGCTGTAGCTCACGAAAGCTTATGCTCTAATAAATTTGTTAGTCTCTAAGGTGCCACAAGTACTCCTTTTCTTTTTGCGAATACAGACTAACACGGCTGCTACTCTGAAACCTGTCAGTCTGAACAGACTCAGACGACTCTGGCTTCTCTCTGTTGTGTATCTGCAGGATTGGCCCTTCCACCAATATATTAAATTGTTCATACTTGTTAAGAAATAATATCATGACCACGGGTCAGCAGTAGCAGCATCTGAATGCATCCCAAGAACTAAAGGAGTAACTCCATTAACTGGCAGCAGTTGTAGGCTGTTATCCTCTTGGTAGACTAGTCACTAGAAGGGGGCCATGGCACATATTTTACTAGAGTGTTAGTACAACATGCCAGAACACCCAGCATTGGCAAGTCACAGCTCTATCTGCAATAAGCAGGCTATAGCAGAGAAGGGGAAATGTGATTCATACACATTGGGTTTGTCACCCAAGTTCAAATCCTCAAGCATTCTGTGAACAGCACTAGATGTCATCTTCCAACAACAGAAAATTAAATTCTCCAGAACAGCCAAGATCAAAGGCAGGGCACACCACATACAAGCTGAAACCCTGTGGTCTAGCTCTCATAATAACAAATCAGCAGACACAGCCCTGCACTTCTGAGCAATGCTAGAATAAATAGGTGTGGGGCTAGTGAACCTGAAATGAGCCATCCTGTGCTACTCGCTTGGCTGAGCAGCCTAATTGAAATCAAGGAGTCTGGTATTCTGCTGCCTTACACCTTCCTTGTGTAGTCAGTTCTCACCTGTGCAATGTGGGTGTGGAAATGCTGCCAAAACAGAGTGGTAGCATCTTATACCCTTTGGACAGGGGCAAATGATATAAGCGCACGGCAGTGGAGAATTAGGCCCAATGCCTGGACCTCACCCACCTTGTCTCTCTAATATCCTAGGACCAACATGCCTACAATGACACTTCATGAATAAGGATTACTCAGCTCAGGAAACATCTGCAGGTTTAGGCCCAAAATAAGCAGCAATCCGGCTAGTATAAGTCAGGTGCTAATGCATATCAAGCGTGGTTCTTGCAGCTGGGCTCTTGCATGGGAAAGGTACAAGCTGGAAGTGGAAAGCAGAGTCTGGGGGAGGAAAGGTCTCTGAACACCATCCCCCAGCCTCAGAGCTGATGAAAGGTTTTCCAGGTCTGTGGAATGCAGGAAAGGGGAAGATGATGCATTTGGAGCCTTGAGGGCAGATTTGGGATTACACTTCCACTCGGGCAGACCGCACATTTTAGTGGAAAGAGGTTCTCGTGCACCAAAGGGCTGCAGGCCACATCTCAGCAACCATCTCTGATCTGAGGATGAAACAGGAGGCTCACCCCAGCTTCCTAGAGAATCTCAGTTATGGAGGGGACAAGTAAATCCACAGCATCCACAACAAGTAAAGGAAAATTGAAAAGGACCAGAATGATGCACTAAGAGGCCCTCCATCCTACAAGCCATTTAAGCAGACTCATTGTGGTAGATCCCATAGTCTGTTTATGGTACTTATATTACCCTCATCATTACCATAGTGTCAGAGCACATGAACTGAGCCTCATAACACTTGGGGCAGGGAAATGCTATTATGCCCATTTTACAGATGGGGAAACTGAGCACAGGGAGACTAAGTGTCTGGCCCAAGGTCATATAGGGAGTCTGTGGCAGGGCAGAGGCTTGAACACAGGTCTCTTGAGTCCCGGGCTAGTGCCCCAACCACTGGATCATCCTTCCACCATAGCCTGGGGAAAAAAGGAAAGGGCCTCCTCTTCCAAAGCAGGGTGTTACGTGTTTTTGTAGCAGGACAGATCGATCGTGTCACTGGGAAATAAAACAGATTCCCACATGGGGCAAATTAACCCAGCTCTGGTCACAGGAGGAAATAACTGACATTTTGCCTTAGACCAAACTGTTACCATCCAACAGCCATCCAATGCCCCCTCTCAGCTGGGATTCTCACCTAAGTTTTCAAGTGGTGCTGACTGGTCCCCCTGGCCAACAAGACTCCCAGAGCAGACCAAAGCGCATCTATGGGGCTACAGCTTCCCGGATCCACCATTTCTTAAACCGAAAGTCACAGAGGGAAGGAGGATACACAAGAAATGTAATGGTGTAATGGTGAAATCCTAGCGGATCTTAAACATAAAAAAGAAGCTTACAAGAAGTGGAAGGTTGGACATATGACCAGGGAAGAGTATAAAAATATTGCTCGGGCATGTAGGAAAGATATCAGGAGGGCCAAATCGCACCTGGAGCTGCAGCTAGCAAGAGATGTCAAGAGTAACAAGAAGGGTTTCTTCAGGTATGTTGGCAACAAGAAGAAAGCCAAGGAAAGTGTGGGCCCCTTACTGAATGAGGGAGGCAAGCTAGTGACAGAGGATGTGGAAAAAGCTAATGTACTCAATGCTTTTTTTGCCTCTGTTTTCACTAACAAGGTCAGCTCCCAGACTGCTGTGCTGGGCATCACAAAATGGGGAAGAGATGGCCAGCCCTCTGTAGAGATAGAGGTGGTTAGGGACTATTTAGAAAAGCTGGACGTGCACAAGTCCATGGGGCCGGACGAATTGCATCCGAGAGTGCTGAAGGAATTGGCGGCTGTGATTGCAGAGCCCTTGGCCATTATCTTTGAAAACTCGTGGCGAACGGGGGAAGTCCCGGATGACTGGAAAAAGGCTAATGTAGTGCCCATCTTTAAAAAAGGGAAGAAGGAGGATCCTGGGAACTACAGGCCGGTCAGCCTCACCTCAGTCCCTGGAAAAATCATGGAGCAGGTCCTCAAAGAATCAATCCTGAAGCACTTAGAGGAGAGGAAAGTGATCAGGAACAGTCAGCATGGATTCACCAAGGGAAGGTCATGCCTGACTAATCTAATCGCCTTTTATGATGAGATTACTGGTTCTGTGGATGAAGGGAAAGCAGTGGATGTATTGTTTCTTGACTTTAGCAAAGCTTTTGACACGGTCTCCCACAGCATTCTTGTCAGCAAGTTAAGGAAGTATGGGCTGGATGAATGCACTATAAGGTGGGTAGAAAGCTGGCTAGATTGTCGGGCTCAACGGGTAGTGATCAATGGCTCCATGTCTAGTTGGCAGCCGGTGTCAAGTGGAGTGCCCCAGGGGTCGGTCCTGGGGCCCGTTTTGTTCAATATCTTCATAAATGATCTGGAGGATGGTGTGGATTGCACTCTCAGCAAATTTGCGGATGATACTAAACTGGGAGGAGTGGTAGATACGCTGGAGGGGAGGGATAGGATACAGAAGGACCTAGACAAATTGGAGGATTGGGCCAAAAGAAATCTAATGAGGTTCAATAAGGATAAGTGCAGGGTCCTGCACTTAGGATGGAAGAATCCAATGCACCCCTACAGACTAGGGACCGAATGGCTCGGCAGCAGTTCTGCGGAAAAGGACCTAGGGGTGACAGTGGACGAGAAGCTGGATATGAGTCAGCAGTGTGCCCTTGTTGCCAAGAAGGCCAATGGCATTTTGGGATGTATAAGTAGGGGCATAGCGAGCAGATCGAGGGACGTGATCGTTCCCCTCTATTCGACACTGGTGAGGCCTCATCTGGAGTACTGTGTCCAGTTTTGGGCCCCACACTACAAGAAGGATGTGGATAAATTGGAAGGAGTACAGCGAAGGGCAACAAAAATGATTAGGGGTCTAGAGCACATGACTTATGAGGAGAGGCTGAGGGAGCTGGGATTGTTTAGTCTGCAGAAGAGAAGAATGAGGGGGGATTTGATAGCTGCTTTCAACTACCTGAAAGGGGGTTTCAAAGAGGATGGCTCTAGACTGTTCTCAATGGTAGCAGATGACAGAACGAGGAGTAATGGTCTCAAGTTGCAATGGGGGAGGTTTAGATTGGATATTAGGAAAAACTTTTTCACTAAGAGGGTGGTGAAATACTGGAATGCGTTACCTAGGGAGGTGGTAGAATCTCCTTCCTTAGAGGTTTTTAAGGTCAGGCTTGACAAAGCCCTGGCTAGGATGATTTAACTGGGACTTGGTCCTGCTTTGAGCAGGGGGTTGGACTAGATGACCTTCTGGGGTCCCTTCCAACCCTGATATTCTATGATTCTATGATTCTATGATTCTAAGAAAGGCTGATGGACACTTAGAGACCCGCTGAAGGGCTCCCATGCAATTTCCACTAGGGCTGAGTGGGAGCAGCTGAGGGTTCCCACTCCATGGTCAGTTGCATAGACGTCCATGTCCCAGAAGCCCCCAGCACAGCTGCTGCTACATTTCAGCAAAGAGGCGGATAATTAAATAGACCAATAGACTTCCTGTCAGGGTGCTCTCTTGATAACCGGACTGAGGCATGTCGGTAGAGGAAGCCAGCACGGCTGCTTTCCATGATGACCTGTTTTGTGCACTTGGAGCGTCGCTCCGTCTAATCCAACAGCTCCAGCGGAGGATTTGGCCCCCCACTCTCCAGACATGCAAATCCAGTGCCTCCCCCCACCACCACGCAGCGGAAGGATTTTAAAAGCTGTCTCTAAGGAGCGTTATCTCCACAGAGAGACAAGTTCTGGAGCAGAGCCCACTTAAACTGCAGAGTCAGCAATGGCCAGAAAGGGCTGCCCCTTGCAGAAGGGCTGATTCCCTTTCTCTCGGAGCGAGGACTCTGAGAAAGGATTGGGGTTTTAAAATGCCAATGATTCCCTGATTTAAAGTGGCTGCACTGCCTGGTACAGTTTAGACGGGAGGAGGCTGCTCAATAAAGGAAGATGGAGTAAGCACTGAATGAGGAGGCCGATTTTGTGCTCCAGCACCCAGCTGAAGGTGCCTGCATTGTTGAGAGGCAGTGACCCAGGAGGGCTGGCAGCCTCCCTGTCCCGTGAACTGGAGGGTCAGACCCCACAGCTATTGTCTCCCCAGGGACATCAGAAAACATGGGAAAAGCAGCTGCATTAGCATTTCAATGAGCCCCATGAGAATGTGTCAGCTGCTCACTAATGGGGGATTTATAGGGTTCTCCGTTCAGGGGGAGGGGGCCTCGGGGCGCTCTCCCCAGCCCAGTGGATTCCACTCCATCACGTCTGCTGTTAGCCAGAGATCGCCTTTCGAGCAGCCCACTGTTATTCTGCTCCTCTTATCCCAACTGCAAATGAGTAGTGGCTCCTAACTGAGACAAGCTCAGCAAGGCTCCTACCAACTGAGACAAAAGCGTCGGTCCCATTTCCGCACCTTCGGCAATTCTGAAGCTTACAGACAAGGAAGTTTCCCAACAGGTGAGGTCCAAGAACCGACACATGGGGGGACCCTGCTAGTGGGCAAAGCCAGCTCTAATATTCAGCAGATGCAACATCCTGCTCTGCCTTTTTGCTACAGCCATGGGAGATTCCTTTTTCTCTCAGCCCCTTCAATGAATATTATGAAGCCACAGACGTCCTTTGTCAGAGCTAAACGAATAACCTCATTAGCTGGCAGCAGTAGTGGGCTGTTCTCCTGTAATGGACCAGAATTAAAGGGCAAAGTGACACATACTTTGCCAGCATGTTACCATAAGCTCCCTTTTTTTGCCATTGCAACGGTTGCTCTGATTGTATCTAGTTAACCCCAAGTTTGTTTTCATTCATTAGGCTTCAAGAAACACTAGCACACAGGGATACATTGAACCATGTTGGGTTATAAGGTTATTCACAAAAGGGGGAAAATCTGCAAATTTCTGCGACACAACTCTCCATGAAGGTTATAACATTTGGAAAGAGTCCTGTGCCATTTTATAAAGGCCGCAGGAGTGGAGAGAAAGAAGAGAGGATGAAATCGTGCATAGCTTAGAGGAACTGGGACTTGGCTAGAGGCCGGGGTAGGAATCCTGTACTTAGAAACACCACAGGAGGGGACAGCCTCTGCTGTCTCTGCTCCAAATTGTAGTGACTCCACATGCATCAAGTTTCCACACACAAATGCAATAAGAATATGCTCTTTTAAAAACCTAAAGAAATTCCAGAACTAAAAATTTCATTGTGATAGATAAGGTTGTAAATACAGTTATGGCAGGATGGTGCTGTTACACATAGTCTTACAAGTTCTTTTTCTTAGCCTGGGAGCCATGTACAATCTTTGAAGAAATGCTTTATTGTGGTTAATGTTGTATTACACTTTTTGGGGCGCTGTGGCAAGCAGCAAGAAAGTTTGCTATCTGCCTTAATCTCTCTAACTAGCATTGAGTTTGGAGACAAAGTTGCTTCCTGGGAACAAAGCAGTGATTTTGAAGCTGAGATTTCCAAATGAGGGGTTTTTCTGCATATGCTGTTTGTGACCACCCCTGTTCAAGGACTGATGTATACAATGGAAACAAACAAATTGCACTAAGAAAATACCCTGACTTCTTGTCACTGATTTCTCCTCCAACGGGAAACTGACTTTCAAGAACTCAGTATCAGCTACCGCTCTGCAGAGGAGCAGCTATACATACCTACTCATTTAACATCAGAATCCCCAGGAACAGTTCAGATCCCAATACCAACATTAATGCTGGTCTCTTAACCCTGACCACCCAGTTTAACACTCAGCTAGGAGCTCCAGTATCAGGAGAAAAGCTGCATACTATGATCCAGCATAGGGGAATCTTGAACCAGCTCTACACCACCCACTCTTCTGGCCTATGGGGTGTGCTTCACAAATATAATAGGACTCTGAACTCTACCACTTTAAAAATACTTGCAGCTACTTTATCCTATCACTGTCATGGGGCATCTGCAACCCTATGCTGGTAAGGCTTCTGGGTTTTTGAGGGGGGGTATTAATTTCATTTTCCCAGGTTTATTTTTAGTGATTTGAGCATTATGTAGGTGACCAAAAACCAGGGGATTATGGGGTTCTTTGTATATACTGGAATGAATAACTTCAGTAATCTCTTTGAAATGTATATGTAATGGCACAATATTAGAGCACACTAGGGAACCTTTAGTGCACACCAGCAGGGTCTACATCGATCCATTAATGTTCAACACATTAGTATGCTTTAGAAATCATACCCTGCATAATCCACATTACTGCTCCATGTAGACAAGCCCTTAGATACTGGTGTTTGTTGGATAAACTTTTTTTTTTAAATTTGTGTCTGTGTGTGTGGGGGGGGCATTTTATCAGTGTTTATTGGTTAACCTAACATCAGAAGCCCTACGTATTTGTTTTTCTGGAGCAGAGGTGAAAGGTCTCCCTTGCAGACCCTGTGTATCTACAGAATCAGAGGTAGACAGATATTAGAGACAAGGAGATCAAGAGATAGGGAAAAAAGAGAGAGAGAGTAGAAAGTTAATTGGTCAACTGATTGATTACTTAGCTAAGAGCCAGACTCTGCAGCCTCTATTCATGTTGAGTGCTTTCCAAAGAGTCACTCACAAAGAAAAGTACGGCTCTGCATGTTTAAGGGAATTGGAACTGGTCCTAAGAAAAGAAGAAGCCTATTGTTTAAATCTCATGAACAGGTCCAGTTATGGGGCCCAGTTCTGATCTCACTTATGGTGACACAGTTTCAGGGACTTGAATAACTCCAGATTGATACTGAGGTAAGATGAGAATCAGGCCCACAGCTTTTAAAGGAAGACTGGAAATGGTGACGCCCCAAGTGTCTTGCTGCTGTGTTTGAGCAGGTATAACGGAGCCCTGATCTTCAACTGTGGTCTCTTGGCATGGCTGTGATAGAATTAATCCTGGCCTCGCTGAGCTGTACGTCTACTTTTCTTTCCTACTTAAAGGTCAAACAACACAAAAGTCACATTTATTTTTAACCAGAAAGGGTCTTTTCGAAAGCTGATGCACTTCCCCACTTTGATGCTCTTTGGTCACTTGCTGCTTGGATTTTGCTCATTGTCAGTTTCACTTCTTAGCTCGCATGCACAGTGCCGGCGCTTTTTGGGCCGCCCAGCGATGCACAAAAATAATCCTTTCTCATCACCATTTAAACATGATGGACCTGTTCCACCAATACCTTGTGTCATCTTTTATACCAGTGCAAACAGGGCATAAAATGCTCCCACACTGGGGTGGCAATGTTTTACACCCACTAATGCAAATGGCTAAGAAAGGTGCAAGTCAGTGGAGAATTGGTCCAACAGTCATTAGTCATTAGGTTTTTATCGAAAGGTTAAGAGACAGGGAACACAGGGTAGGAATATGGTCAGTTTTCCCCGTGGAAAGGGGTAAATAGCTGTGTCACTGTACGGGGACCCGTGCTGTTCAACACATTCATTATTGATCTGGAAAGGGCAGTGAACAGTGGAGTGGTAAAGTTTACAGACAATACAAAATTAGTCAAGATAGTTTCATCCAAAGCTGATTGCGAAGAGCTACAGGGGGGTGTCACAAAACTGGGTGATGGGGCAACAAAATGGCAGATGAAATTCAACATTGAAAAGTGCAAAGTAATGCACATTGGAAAACATAATCCCAACTCTCTCTCTATATATATATAAAACGATGAGGTCTAAATTAGCTGTTCCCACTCAAGAAGGAGATCTGAGAGTCACTATAGATAGTTCTCTGAAAATTTCAGCTCATGTGGAGCAGTGGTCAAAAATAGTTAGGAACTATTGGGAAAGGGATAGAAAATAAAACAAAAATCATAATGCCACTATATAAATCTATGGTGCACACCATGAATACTGTGTCCGGTTCTGGTTTCTGCTCTCAAAAAGGATATAGTGGAACTGGAAAAGGTTCAGAGAAGGGCAACAAAGATGATCAAGGGTTTGAAATGCCCTCTGTGAGAGGAAAGACAAAGAGATTAGGGCTGTTAAGGTTAGAGAAGATGACAGCGAAGGGGAGATATGATAGATGTCTATAAAATCATGAATGGTGTGGACAAAAAAGTGTTATTTACCCTTTCCCACAACACAAAAACCAGGAGTTACCTAATGAAATTAATAGGAAGCAGATTTAATTCGAATAAGAGGAAGTACTTTTTCACACAACCCACAACTAACCTGTGGAACTCATTGCCAAGGGATACTAGATAAGTTCATGGAAGATAGGTCCACCAATGGCTATTAGCCAGGATGATCAGGTTTGCAACCCCAGGCTCAGGGCAACCCTAAACCTCTGACTCCCAGGAGGGGAAGATAGGTGGATCACTTCAAAATTGCCCTGTTCTGAACACTATCCCTGAAGCTCTGGTACTGGCCACTGTCAGAAGATAAGGAGTACTTGTGGCACCTTAGCGACTAACAAATTTATTTGAGCATAAGCTTTTGTGAGTTACAGCTTACTTCATCGGATGCATTCAGTGGAAAATACAGTGGGGAGTTTTATATACACAGAGAACATGAAACAATGGATGTTACCATACACACTGTAACGAAAGTGATCAGGTAAGGTGAGCTATTACCAGCGGGAGAGCGGGGGGGGGACCTTTTGTAGTTGCTGGTAATAGCTCACCTTACCTGATCACTCTCGTTACAGTGTGTATGGTAACACCCATTGTTTCATGTTCTCTGTGTATATCAATCTCCCCACTGTATTTTCCACTGAATGCATCCGATGAAGTGAGCTGTAACTCACGAAAGCTTATGCTCAAATAAATTTGTTAGTCGCTAAGGTGCCACAAGTCCTCCTTTTCTTTTTGAGGATACAGACTAACACAGGTGCTACTCTGAAACCTGTCAAAAGACAGGATACTGGGCCAGATGGATCATTGGTCTGACCCAATATGGCCGTTCTTATGCTATGTTCTTATTATTATCTTAATATGGTAGCACCTAGGAATTCCAGTCACAACTGATGGTCCATGGGTGCTAGGAGCTGTACAAACACAGAACAAAAAGATGTCTCTTACCCCCCGGAGTTTACAGGCTAAGCAGATGACAAGCGCATACGTGAATACAACGGACAGAGGGGGAGATGGTATCAGTGAGATGAGAGTGAAGAGCATATATTGATCTATTTTAGACACCACTACAGCCTTCATTACTATTGTGCCTGAGCAACTCACACTCTTTAATGCATTTATGCTCACAACCCCCTCTTCGAGGTAGGGATGTGCCATTATTCCTACTGCACAGATGGAGACAGAAAGAGAGAGAAAGTGACTTGTCCAGGGTCACACGGCAAGTCTGTGGCAGGGCAAGGACTTGAAGCCAGGTTTCCTAAGTCCTAGGCTAGTGCTCTAACCATTGGACCATCCTTCCTCTGCTACAAGTTGCTTCCCGCCAGCTGCCTGCCCATCCTCTGGTCAAGAGGAGCATGAGCGGCAGCGAGGTCTAGTAGACCTGGCACGGGAGTGAGAGCAAGAGGTTCTTGCATTCTAACTAACCTCAGCTCCTATTCCCTCTCTGGCAAGCCACTGAACCTGTCTGCCTCCCGGCCCAGGGGCCAAGCTGTGGATGGCTTGGTGGGTGACAGATGAGAGGAGGCAATGGGCTCCTGGAAAGAGGAGCCCATTGCCTCCATCCCTGGCACTGCCCCATGTAGAGATGATGGGAAGGACCCCGACACATACAGGTTCCAAGGACTACCTCTAGAATGGGTTGTGGGAAGGGCTGGGGGGGGTATGCTAGCGAGCGGGGTAGGGAAGGATCTCTGGAACAGCTGGCTATCCAGAGGGGTGTCGGAGGCCGTCGGGTTGCGATGGGATGTGTTTGGTGTTGATGGGGACCAATGCTTTCTCCCCACCTTGTCTTACTTCTGGTCCATCCGCTGCTGCTGGCTCCTCCATGTCTCACCAGCTGCCCGTCTGAGGAGAGATATGAGGGCTGCCTGCCACCAGGTTGAAGTGGAGGCATGGCAGAGGAATCCCAAAAGCCTGCATGACATCCCAGCTCGGTGCTGGGGAGGCATCTCATGACGCACGTGAGATCCACCCTGCTAGGCAGCCCTCCTTGTGGAGAGCACTATTTACCTACTTCACTTACGGAGGGCTGCCATCTGGACCAATACGCCAGGGACTGAACTGGGAAACTCCCGAGCTGAACATCCTGAGCAAAAGCCAGGGTCTCTAGCCGAGATCTGCAGCAGACCCATATCCTCTGTGGCTCAGGCAGGGACACGCAACACACACTGACCAGTGAGTTACGCTCCATACCTGCTGAGACTCACCAGAAAGCATGCAGAACTCTCCATTGGCCAAGGGTCTAGAGAACCTCGGACAATGCTCCTGCGCCAAATCTTTTTAAATGGCCATTCTGTGCAGACCCCCGTCCAAGCAGCCAGGCCGGCATCTCCTACAGCAGGAAGCTGGGACTCCCTAAACCAGTGGTTCTCAACCAGGGGTATATGTACCCCGGGAGCTACACTGAGGTCTTCCAGGGGGTACATCAACTCATCTAGATATTGGCCTAGTTTTACAACAGGCTACATCAAAAGCACTAGCAAAGTCAGTACCAACTAAAATTTCATACAATGACCTGTTTGTACTGCTCTGTATACTATACACTGAAATGTAAGTACAGTATTTATATTCCAGTTGATTTATTTTACAATTATATGGTAAAAATGAGAAATAAGCAATTTGTCAGTAATAGTGTGCTGTGAGGCTTTTGTATGTTATGTCTGATTTTGTAAGTAGTTTTTAAGTGAGGTGAAACTTGGGGGTACACAAGACAAATCAGAATCCTGAAAGGGCCATTTGGCTGCACCCCGAAGAATCAGCTGTCTGGCCCTCCCTGTGCTCCTCGGCCCAGCTCTGGGAGCAATCAGGGTGAGGTTATATTGCAGGACGAAGCTGCAGCACAGCCCCACCTCAGAACGGCTAAAGAGCGAGGAACAGATCTGGAACTCTGTGCTTATTTCACAGTGACTACTAATCTGAAGCCACGTCCAGACGTTACCATGCTGGCACATAGGAGGGAGACTGGCTCTGTTGCAACGCAGCTGTCCGAGATGGGTTTGGAGATGCCCAAGTGGCAGCCTGCAGCTCAGAATGCTGCCAGGGACTGCGGGGCAGTACGCTCAGGAATGGCAACCACTCCGCCTGCAAAAGGGTGCACCAATGATCCCCACAGCCTCCCAGATATTAGCCAGTGCAGAAGCGAGATGGGGCCCTGGACTCCTCTCTTCCAGCCGTGCCCTCTCTGGGGTGAGAAGTGCCTCAGGACATGCTAGCCAGCCCTCTCCTGGCCCCGAAGGAGTTCCAGCAGAGCCCTCTGCAGATGGGCCTTCAGACGGGTTTGACACCAGGACCTTCAGCATAAGCGAACCTGGGCCCTGCTCAGGCCAACAGGACCTAAGCATGAGTCTCTACCCCTCACACTAAAGGAGTAAGTCCATTCACTGGCAATTGAAATAGATTCCTATCTCCTGAGGTGGGCCAGCCACCAAAGGTGGAACAAAGAGTCACTCTCCTGTAGCGTGCAATAGTCTGTCTCCTCCATAATGCACCCTCTCCCCATGCACCCACCCAGCAGCAGCTGACCCTTGACGCGTTGGGTTGTTTTTGATGTACAAATATGGGCCCCCTTGATTCACCCATCTCACACGTTAATCCCTGGCTTCTAACAATGCCATTGGCCAGATGTTTCCTAGTGTGGGTATCTCATTCTAGAGCAGATTGGCAGCTGTTCCCACGGTGTAAAAGATGAAGTTTTACCCCCGACAGCTCAGGATCCGCACTCCTCATTCACAAGCTCATTCCCCAGTGGTCTGCGAGATGTACAAATCAGATGAAACACAGCGCCATGCAGTTCGGTCCCAAACAATGGCGAGATGTTACCCACCGTTCTTCTACCTTTTCAGCAGATAGTGAATCGTAACATGATTTTGCTACAGAAAAGGTGCAATGAAACACCAGGCCTCAGCAGCACAGACACAATTGGTGCGACCGCTGCTGGACTTCTTGTGTCCAGATCTGGTAACCACAATTCAAGAGGAGCATTGATAAATTGGAGAAGGTTCAAAGAAGAGCCAGGAGAATGATTAAAGGATTAGAAAACACGCCCCTTATAGTGATAGACTCAAATAACTCAGAACTTAGCCTTAACAAAGAAGGCTAAGGGGTTACTTGATTACAGTTTATAAATACCTAGATGCGGAACAAATATTTAATAATGGGTTCGTCAATCTAGCAGAGAAAGCTAGACAAATTCAGACTAGAAATAAGGCAGAATATTTTAACAATGAGTGTAATTAACCATTGGAACAATTTATCAAGGGTTGCGGTGGATTCTCCATTGCTGACAATTTTTAAATCAAGATGGGATGATTTTCTGAAAGATCTGCTGTAGGAATGATTTTGGGGGAGTTCTCTGGCCTGTGTTACACAGGAGATTTGAATAGATGATCACAATGGTCCTTTCTGGCCTTGGAATCTATGAAACTGCAGGTTAAACTATTAGAGCAGGGGTTCGCCACCTTTTTCTTTCTGAGGCCCCCAACATGCTATAAAAACTCCAGAGCCCAGCTGTGCCACACAACTGGTTTTCTGCATATAAAAGCCAGGGCTGGTATTAGGGGATAGCAATCAGGGCAACTGCCCAGAGACCCACAGGGGTCCACCGGGGGGTCCGGCAAAGCTACGTTGCTCAGGCTTCGGCTTCAGCCCTGGGTGCTGGGCCCCAGCGAGTTTATTGTTGGCCCTGCTTGGCAGCCCCCCTAAAACCTGCTTGTGGCCCCTCCAGGGGCCCCTGGGCCCCTGGTTGAGAACCACTGTACTAGATCCAAAACTTAATAAGAACAACAATTCTGGGAAAGGCAGAACTGGTGTCAGCTTTGCACTGAAACACTGAGCACTGTACCAGCATAGAAACCAGAGGGGGGAAAGCAGCACCCAGAAGCCTCCATTCTGCAGGATATCAAGGTCCCTTTGTGCTAGGTGCAGTGCTCAGAATCTAAGATGAGGACAAGACACAAGAGGTGGATTGAGGGGGATGGGATATGGATCAGCAAAGACGGGCAAGTCTCCATAAACTAGTAGCTACAGCTGGGCATCAATCTACTCTATCCCCCTCTTGGGCAGGGTTGTTCCCTGCAAGAAGTGTACTAGTGCATTGCTCAGATTAGTTTTTAATGGTCTCCCACCACTTCCCGCAGGAGATTGTTCCACAGCCTCACGGCCAGGAAGATTTTCCTGACATCCCTTTAATCCTTTGTGCCACACTAGATCTCTCTCCCACCTTGGAGTTTACACCCTTCTGGTATTTCCATAGCATCAACACACTAGCATATTACAATGTTTTTGCTCCTTGAACAAATAGCAGCCTACTATGCTAATTCTTCTGTATTCTCCCAGGCGAGGTATTTCCAGTGGCTAGGTGGGAAAGGGTGGACTTCCCCGTTTTCTAATTCGGCCATAATGATCTGGCTCATGTGTTGCCACTGCCCTCTGCTAGATGGAATCAAAACTGCTCAACTGTGGCTCATAAGCTCTATACAGCTAACAGCAACTGGAGATTCTCTTTCAGTGGAAGGGGTAGCAGCCTGCGCTGTTGAGGCAGGAGAATCTTTTCCCCCACTGCTGCTGGGCAACTCTGAGTGGCCGAAGCCTAAAGCATAGGAACAAACACGATGTTTCAGGTGAGCATGGATTTGTTACTTTACTGAACGAGATGCCCCTGGCAACACTCAGCCACCACTTTGCTCCAACCCTATTCCCAGACTCACAATTACGGGTGAGACTGAATTCATCTCACAGTCCAACTTTCTCTTCTGGTGGCCAGAGCCGGAGGGGAGGTGGCTTGCGATCCAGCCCTTCATTATGCCAATAATTGGAGGTCAGGCTGTGGCTGGGAGCCCTGAACATCACAAGTCCTGGGAGGCTCCTGTCAGTTACACCTTGGCAGATCTAGGGTAACTCCCCTGAGGCCAGTGCAGTTACTCCGGGCGGACACCTGCGTGACAGCACAGAATTGAGCCCAAGGAGTGCAATGACTATGAGTATTGCAGGGGCTGCGTGGCCCGGCCAGAATGAAGCTATGTGGCATCACATCAGCCTGAAGTGAGCTGTAGCTCACGAAAGCTTATGCTCAAATAAATTTGTTAGTCTCTAAGGTGCCACAAGTACTCCTTTCCTTATTTCCTCTCACACGCCAATAGCCGGGTGGAATATTTAGTTCGCTACGAGACTCTTGGAATAACAGTGGCCTTATGGGCTGCTCTGTGGCTATTGTGACTTTGATCCAGGATTTAGTTTCAACACCTGTTATTTTGCCAGCATCTTGGGCGTGTTTGGAAACTGAACGAAGGCCTAGTAAATCCAGCTCCTAGCTCTATCGAGGGGAGGTCATCCTGGGCTCAAATTCAGCCCTCTGCATCCTCCTCACCTCCCACCGCTGCCTTAGGGATCCCAGAAAGCATGGGCAATGTGGGGCAGCAATTCTTCACAGGGGTGAAGCTAGGGTCCACACTCTCGACATGCAGTCTATGCAGCGGGGCCATCATCTGGGATCAATTCAAGGGGAAGGGCTCGTGCCAGCATATCGAACATTTGCTGTTGGCCAGAAATTCAATCATCCCATACGTGATTAGATTTTAGCCTGCAAAGCGGGGGGGGGGGGCAAAAAGTGGAAGACGTACTGGAACATATAGGCCTGTGAAAAGTCCGGGGGTGGAGCGGACGACCCCCTGGCCCCACAGCAAATCATGCCCCTGCCCTGCGAGCACAGAACATTTCTATTAGACAATACTCCAGAGACACTGCCATTCAACATCAGTGCTAACACGCTCCACATCTCAGCAGAGTAATGTGCCTCTGGCATCCTAATGTGACCCAGGCTTTAAAGAAATCACCTCTGCTTCCACAGGCAAGCACGGGTGCTTTCCCCCCAGCACTCCCATCAGCATGGTGCATGCCACAAACTGACAACTTGGGAAGAAAGTTAATGTGCCAGGCAGACCCCAAGGGCTGCAGATTCCCCCGCACTCCCATCTCTTTCCACTTATCTCATCCAATCTTTTGCTACATTTCTATAAGAGCTTTTCACAACAGCTTTCATGGCACTGTAACACAAGGGTTTGAAGAGCAACCTAACAGACGGCATAGAGAGATTTATATTGCATGCAGAGAGAGCACTAGACATAGGCTGTCAGTGGCACTAGCAAAACTTACCCGTGTGAACCTTTCACATGTCGTATTTCCCTCAAGATAAAGGAATGATACAATCATCAGAAACCCTCAAATTCCTCTGTCCCACAAGGAATTTGCAAGGGTTTGGCTCCGTAATCCCCAAGCTACTGTAGTTCCACACTGGAGACGTGCCGGTCGCATTGGCTGGAGTGCAATTCTCAGCACAGTTGGAAGAAGTTATGAAGCAGGAGGAGGGGCCACTCTTTAGTCCTGGGAAGACGGCTGACAGGGGATGGGCTGCACTTGGTGGAGGGGCCATTTTCCCCCTCATACTTTCGACAGGAAGGAGGGGGAGATCTACCTCATGGGCAAAAATAAATCAATAAAATAGCTGCACGCAGCAGGAATGTCAGAGCAAGGGCTCCCTGCACAGCAGAGTGCCAGGCCTGAACACCTGCAGGGAAGGGAGGAAAGTGGGGCAGCGGGAACAGGTGAGGTTACAAGGGGTCAGAGGTAAGAAAGGCAATGGGAATGCAGCAACAGGCTTGCCAGCAGCACTTTGAGCCTGATCCCACAAGGTCTTGGGGCAGCAGAGGGGGGCAGGGAGGTTCATTGCGCAGGGAGAATGGGCTATTTTTAGCAATTGGGGATGATTAGTATTAGCTGCAGCTCAAGGGGCAGATTCCATCTCGCGCAGTCAGAGCCTGACACTGCTTCCATGCTGCACGAGTTGGGGATGGGATGGGATACATCCTGAGAAGCACCTGGCCAGGCATTGAAATCAAACAGAATAGCCCTCTGCACTGGGGGTCTCAATCCGTGGGGCTGAAGGGCTTTGTAACCCTGGACAAAATAAGTCTCAACACCCCCTTTGAGGTCAGTTAACACTATCCCGATTTCACAGAGCGGAAAACTGAGGCTTCACCCAAACCTAGGAAGGTAACCTAGGAGTGCTAACTTTACACATTCAGACAATGCTAATCCCACTCCAACCATGTGCACAAGTCTAATGATTTGTATTACAGCAGCATGTGTAAGAGGACTGTTGCCCCCTTACTAACATTCAATGGGGGTGTTTTAGTTGCTAGCTCCCAGTACTAAAAGGGGAAGGGTTGATGGGAAATCAGGACCCTGAGACTAACAGCCCCCAGGAACAATGGGGAGAGGCCAATGCTCCAGGTCAGCCTGAATTACAGGGCGAGCAGGCTAATCAGGGAGTCAGGAGGCCAGGGAGGTCCGGTCCTCTGTGTGAGCTGGAATTGACTGGGTCAGACAGAGGGGGGCCGAGCTAAGGAGAAAGCAGGGGCCCAGGCTGAGCTGGGGAGCAGAGCTGTGCCAGATCCAGAGGGACCAGAAAAGCAGTCCAGAGAGAGCAGACCCTGTGCTGGGAGCAGAGCTGCTGCAACCAGAGCCAGAGGGGCCAGAAAAGCAGCCCAGGAAGCAGGTCAGTGCTGGGAGCAGAGTCACAGAAGCAGCCTGCAGAGCAGACCTGTCCTGGGAGCAGAGCCGCAGCCCCAAAGCCAGACGGGTCAGAGAAGCAGCCCAGGGAGCTGGAGGCAGAGCAGCAGTAGCAGTGCAGAGACAGAGCGGTGGAGCTGGGGCTGGAGCAGTCCGGAGCTGGGTGCAGGGAGCAGCTGGGGAAAGTGAGGGGGACTCTGGGCAGCGGGCCCAGCACAGGGAGACGCCTCAGCCAAGAGGCTCTGCAGGCCAGACTTGGAGGGGGATCGTAACCCCGACAGGGAAGGGGCAACACTGGGAAGAAGGGTCCTGCCACTTAGAGCCTGAGAGCGTGTGGCCACCACCAGAGCAAGTGTCCAACCCGCAGCATCCCTGCAGCACAGCCAGGGCTGGAGAAGGAGGCCTGAAACCTACAAGGAACAGACTGTGAACTGTCCTGACGTTCCAGAGACACTATTTGTGATGTTCCCTGCCAGAGAGTGGCAGGGGTGATGTGTTCCCTTTAACCTTTCCTTATTCCTTTTTAAACTAATTGTTGATTAAATAAATTGTAAAAAGAAAAGGAGTACTTGTGGCACCTTAGAGACTAACAAATTTATTAGAGCATAAGCTTTCGTGAGCTACAGCTCACTTCATCGGATGCATTGTAGCTTTTGTGAGCTACAGCTCACTTCATCAGATGCATTGTAGCTCATGAAAGCTTATGCTCAAATAAATTTTATTAGTCTCTAAGGTGCCACAAGTCCTCCTTTTCTTTTTGCGAATACAGACTAACACGGCTGCTACTCTGAAACCTGTAAATAAATTGTATTTTTTTTAAATCATATGTAATGATCAGTGGATCAGGGAAGTGCCCAGTGCAGAGAGAGTACCCCAGAGTGGGGACACCCTAGTCCCTGTCCTAGGTGACCACAGCAGGGT
The DNA here is from genome assembly GCF_009764565.3 of Dermochelys coriacea. Classification (NCBI taxonomy): domain Eukaryota; kingdom Metazoa; phylum Chordata; order Testudines; family Dermochelyidae; genus Dermochelys; species Dermochelys coriacea. Next base: position 347,419,352 of record NC_050068.2, on the reverse strand, counting down.
TGGGGGTCAAGCCCCCCAAGAATCCTGGGCCCAGCCTTGTTGGGGTTACGAGGACTCTGCCATTCAGGGAGTGGAAGGGGAGCCCTCAAGGGCAGGGAGGCCTCTGGGTAAAGGAAGTGGGAGTGAGGACTCAGATCCTTCCGCTAGCCCATTTCACTGGGGTAGTGCAGGAGCCAGGAAAGTTCGCCACAATAGCGGGACCATTACGCATGCATACAGATAGCGAAACTAGGTCCCATTGTGATAGGTGCTGACCATACACATAGTAAGAGACAGTCGTTAGTGGATGTCATTTGGGGTTTAATTACCTTTATTAATATCATAGAATTATTTCAGGCTTATTAATAAAAGATTATACACACTCCCAAACAGTAGGCAAAATATGTTAAACATATAACCAGTCCCTGCCTCAATGAGCTTACTATCTAAGGCCCTGATGCTGCAAATACTTATGCACATACTTAACTTTAAGCCCAAGTGCTTGCAGAACTGGGTCCTTAAGGCACAAGTAGCTACAATCCTACAGGATACATAGAGTCCGGGGCAGGCAGAGTGGTGGGTGTACAGGGACTGGAGCTGGAAGGGAACATGGAATAGCTGGGTGTTTGAAAGGTTATTGAAGGGAGATATATAGGCATGGGGTGCTTGTTACTCAGGAGGCTGGTCTAAGCATCTGGGGGAGTATAAAGGTGGTTCAAATATAGGAACAGAAAGAGCAGATGGAAGGAAAGTTTGGACAAAGAAATGAACAGGGGGTGGGCAGCATCTACGGACAGCTCAGAGCTGAGAAGTAGGAAGGACTGGAGTTTGGGTGTGCACACCCATCCATGAACAGGGCCAGATTCTGAGATGTGGTTGTACAGCAGACGGTGCAGGTCACAAAACAATGAGTGGGGCAAAAGTGGCTTTAGGACCCCTGATCCTGGAGCCAGCCTCATGCCAGGCCAGGCCCAACTCAAGCTAGAGCAGTCCCCACTGGTCAGCTAAGTCTTTGTATTTCTAGCTTCAAAAGTAGTTAGGCCAGCTGCAAATGTATCTTATTTCTTAATGGAACGCCCGACGTACTTACTGCCTGTCCGATGGGATGGCCAATGGAATGAAGGAGATATGTGGACCGTCCATCCCTTTCCACTATCACGCTTAATACTGCCTATTGCTCTGGCCAGCAACTGAACTGTGAAACTTAAGAGGCCTCATCCTCTTTGACCATGCAAGAGGATAGCATATGTACGCTTGCCATATATTATTCAGGTGCTAGATGTTGCTGTGTGCTTTATAGAATTTCAGGCTGGATGTGGTCCCTGGTAAACAAGAAGAGACAAAGCTGGAACTTGAGCTGTGTGGAAGTCTGTTTCTGCATATGTAGCTCCAGTTGCTTTCTTTAATAAAAGCATGCCAAGACTGACTGTGATTCTATAGACGATGACAGGAGTAAGACACTCCACCTTCAACCGCACAGCTGCTCAGGGCCTACCTCTGACCCAAGAACCTCTAATGCCAACTGGCAAAGGGGTGCAGAGGGCTTACACAAATCTCATGAGTCTGGTATGTACATTCTAGTTTGCCAAAGAATGTCGTGTGAAGTCTCAAAGGAAAGCTGGTGGCATGCTGGTCGTTAACATCACTGTGAAATGTATGTACAGATACTATGTAAGGAGTTCTGCATATACACTGAAAATATGTTTTGAAAGTCTGTATCAAGGTATTAGTCACCAGCAAAGGTGAAAAACAGATTTTCTTCCAAGCAGGAGGTAAGAAACTGCATCTCTCTGTAGAGATGTATATTAAGCATTGTAAACTAGGACTGTGGATGTCTATTTACATACAATGACAAATGTTAATGAAGAGATGGGAAGTCAACAGGAAAGGAGCACACAGGAAAACACAGGGGGTTATCCCATCCCTGTGTAAAGACGAATTTTGGGAGTATTTCCAGAAGGCTAAAAAACCCACCTTGGTATCCTGCACTTAGGAAGTAAACAGCATGCTTGCATTCATGAAAACAGGGTCTCAGCCAACCTTGGTTGAAAATGTTGCAACGGACTTTGGATGAGATAAACTTCTTCGGACAGCAGGTTAACCTGTTTGTTAAGTTAAGTTTAGTCTCTAGAAAGCGTATTATGTTTTGGGTATATTTTGATCAAAAAGGCCAGGCTTTTTCGGATTATGCTGCAGTTTTAGGCCACTATTAAGATTTCCTGTAGATCAAAAACTTTAATGTAAGAGCATACACCAAGATTTGGTTTTAACAATTGAAGTTAAATTGAATGATATAAGGCTCCGGGATCCCTGAATCCCGTTATCGGACTGAAGAGACCTAATTGCAATTGCATCTGCATTCTACAATTATATCTATTCATATCTACAGAACTGGGTAATCACGATGAACTGATGCTGTTCAGTCTAAATATATTTTATGCAAGAGCTGGCTGCGAGTGGCAGGTTTCAGATGTGGGTCTGAACTATTGCTCAGTCAGGGGATAGGAGGGATGTTTGGATCTAAGGGATTAGTTCAGGTCCATCTGGACTTGCGATGCACACATCTGAGTTCTTGCCTTTCAATAGCCAGACAAGACAGCCCTGACCCAGCCACACATTAGAACCATCTCCCTGATCAGCACAGGATTGTCTTTTATGCTGTATTTTCCAGTGCTTTGTCTAACGGAAGCTGTCTCAAGGAATGGAGCTTCCATCACTTCCCATGACAGACAGTGCAGAACCTAATACATCATACCAGGGGTGCCTGTACAGGGGGTCCAGAGGGCCATGGCCCTCCCACTTTTTACTGGCCGTAAGAGCAAGTAACAGGAGGAGCAAATGGAGAGGAGCAAATGCGGGGCGGGGTCTTGAGGGGAAGAGGTGTTGTAGAAGCGGGGTCTTGAGGGAAGGGACGGAGCAAAAGTGGGGGCTTGGGGGAAAAGGGGCAGCATGAGGGTGAGGGTTCAGGGGGAAGCAACAGGGTGGGGGCGGGACCATGGCTCGGGCACCCGTGCCCCCCCCCTTAGGGTGCTTCTGCTGCTCCTGCTTCATAGCTCACAAAAGCTTATGCTCTAATAAATTTGTTAGTCTCTAAGGTGTCACAAGTACTCCTTTTCTTTTTGCGAATCTCAGGAAGATTTTCCTGATATTAAGCCTAAATTTCCCCTCTCCATTTCATTTCTCTTATATATTCACGCTTGCAGTGCTCTAAATAATTCTTTGCCTTTCTTGGTGTGAACACTCTTTCTACATTTATAGGAAGTTACTTCCTTCTTAGCCACCGTTTGGTCAAACTATTCACATCTGGCTCTCCTCTAAGCCAATCCCACCAGCTCCCTGAGCATTTTGGTTGCTCTTTCTCTGAACACCCCCCCACCTCCATGCTGGCGATATCTTTTTGCTAATACCAAGCCCAGAACTGAAAGCAGTTAGTATTCAGGTCTGCCAGGTTTTCTATTATGAGCCCTCTCTAATGGCCCCCACCGCTAAGGCTCAACCTGCCTGACAGCAATGAGTTACAGCAAGCTACATGAAACAGGAGCAAGATGAAAGAGGAGGAAGAGAATGCCCCATCCACACCACAAAAGAGAACCAGGATTAAACATGGTTGAAGGCAAGCCTGGCCTGTAACACGCTTCCTGAGGCTCCTGTCTCAGGCCAGATTTTGGGAACGGTTCAGAATTCAATAGCTCCCATCATTCTCCTGGGAGAGGAGCACCCTGGGAGCGCCGGTCCCTTCAGCTAGGTGCCTTCATGGGCGCTGAGCAATTCTGAAAACCTGGCTCCGGTTGTGGGTGCTGAGTACTGGTGACAAGCTGGCCATGAGGCCAAGATATTCAACAATCAGAGATTGTGTGTGCTCAGCTTGATACCTCTCCAAGGGGCCAGATTGTCGAGAAGTGCTGAGCATCCACCTTCTGAAAGCCAGGGCCCTTTTCGAGGGGTCTCAAGTCAGGCACCCAATCTCTGGGCACTTTAGAAAAACCTGATCAGCCTCTAACTTGTTTGCTACATTCACACTTTCTGCTGCTGCATTCAGCAAAGCCCATTCCCCTCGTTCATCCCGCTTTGCTCAAAGAAGGATCTCTTACGCACCCTGAAAGCCTGGTCTAGCTTCCCTGGCAGTTGATCAGGACATTCCCACTAACTGCAATTAGAACGGGACCAGCCCCACTCCTCTTTGAGAGCACAAGCCTTCCAACCAACTGACCTCCCACTGCCAGAAAACCAAAGCAGAAAATCCCTGACCTAGGCCGCTACCTCAGCCCTATAGCAACGGGGCACAAACACCTCCCTATTCCAAGGCCGCCTCTACCACTCTCCAAGCAGCCACTTGTAAACAGTTTCTTGCCAGGGTTGCCAACTTTCTGAATGCAGGCAACCGAACGCCCTTGCTCCGCCCCCTTCCCTGAGGCCACGCCCCAGCACCGCCCCTTCTCTGAGGCCCCATGCCCTGCTCACTCCATCCCCCTCCCTCTGTCACTCGCTCTCCCCCTTGCTCACTCACTCATTTTCACTGGACTGGGGCAGGGGGTTGAGGTGCCGGATGGGGTGCCAGCTCCATCTTGGGGGTGCGGGCTCTGGGGTGGGGCCAGGGATGAGGAGTTTGGGGTGCAGGAGGGGGCTGTGGGCTGGGAGGTGGGGCTAAGGGGTTTGGAGTCTGGGAGGGGGCTCTGGGCTGGGTCAGGGGGTTGGAGTGTGGGAGGGGGTACAGGCTCTGGGCTGGGGGTGCGGGCTCCAGGGTGGGGCCAGAAATGAGGGCTTTGGGGTATGGGAGGGGGCTCCAGACTGGGGCACGGGGTTGGGATGAGGTGGTGAGGGCTCTGGCTCGGGGTGCGGGCTCTGGGGTGGGGCTGGAGATGCGGGTTTTGGAGTGTGCGAGGGGCTCTGGGCTGGGGCGCGGGGTTGGGTTGCGGGAGGGGGTACAGGCTCTCAGCTGGAGGTGCGGGCTCCAGGGTGGGGCCAGATATGAGGGGTTAGGGTGTGGGAGGGGGCTTCAGGCTGGGGCACAGGGTTGGGATGCAGGGGTGCGGACTCTGGCTGGGGGTGCGGGCTCTGGGGTGGAGCTGGAGACGAGGGTTTCAGAGTGTGGGAGGGGCTCCAGGCTGGGGCAGGGTTGTGGGAGGGGGTGCGGGCTCTGGGAGGGAGTTTGGGTGCAGGAGGGGATACGGGGTGCAGTCTCCAGGCAGCGCTTACCTTAGACGGCTCTCGGGAAGCAGCCGGCATGTCCCTCTGGCTCCTAGGCGCAGGGGCAGCCAGGGGCTCCGCGCGCTGCTCCCTTCCACAGCCGCCACCCCCAACAGCTCCCATTGGCTGTGGTTCTCGGGGCAGAGGCAGCATGCTCCTGGCCACCCAGGAGCCGGAAAGACATGCTGACCCTTCCAGGAGCCACGCAGAGCTGACTACTGTGGCCAACCGGACTTTTAGCGGCCCGGTCAGCTGTGCTGACTGGAGACCTCAGCGTCGTTTTTTGACCGGGCGTCCCAGTCGAAAACCACACGCCTGACAACCCTATTTCTTTCCCATCTGCTGGGGAACCTGATTGGCCAGCAGTCTCCAACTTTGCCATATTATCATAGAATCATAGAATCATAGAATATCAGGGTTGGAAGGGACCCCAGAAGGTCATCTAGTCCAACCCCCTGCTCAAAGCAGGACCAAGTCCCAGTTAAATCATCCCAGCCAGGGCTTTGTCAAGCCTGACCTTAAAAACCTCTAAGGAAGGAGATTCTACCACCTCCCTAGGTAACGCATTCCAGTGTTTCACCACCCTCTTAGTGAAAAAGTTTTTCCTAATATCCAATCTAAACCTCCCCCATTGCAACTTGAGACCATTACTCCTCGTTCTGTCATCTGCTACCATTGAGAACAGTCTAGAGCCATCCTCTTTGAAACCCCCTTTCAGGTAGTTGAAAGCAGCTATCAAATCCCCCCTCATTCTTCTCTTCTGCAGACTAAACAATCCCAGCTCCCTCAGCCTCTCCTCATAAGTCATGTGCTCTAGACCCCTAATCATTTTCGTTGCCCTTCGTTGTACTCTTTCCAATTTATCCACATCCTTCCTGTAGTGTGGGGCCCAAAACTGGACACAGTACTCCAGATGAGGCCTCACCAGTGTCGAATAGAGGGGAACGATCACGTCCCTCGATCTGCTCGCTATGCCCCTACTTATACATCCCAAAATGCCATTGGCCTTCTTGGCAACAAGGGCACACTGCTGACTCATATCCAGCTTCTCGTCCACTGTCACCCCTAGGTCCTTTTCCGCAGAACTGCTGCCGAGCCATTCGGTCCCTAGTCTGTAGCGGTGCATTGGATTCTTCCATCCTAAGTGCAGGACCCTGCACTTATCCTTATTGAACCTCATTAGATTTCTTTTGGCCCAATCCTCCAATTTGTCTAGGTCCTTCTGTATCCTATCCCTCCCCTCCAGCGTATCTACCACTCCTCCCAGTTTAGTATCATCCGCAAATTTGCTGAGAGTGCAATCCACACCATCCTCCAGATCATTTATGAAGATATTGAACAAAACGGGCCCCAGGACCGACCCCTGGGGCACTCCACTTGACACCGGCTGCCAACTAGACATGGAGCCATTGATCACTACCCGTTGAGCCCGACAATCTAGCCAGCTTTCTACCCACCTTATAGTGCATTCATCCAGCCCATACTTCCTTAACTTGCTGACAAGAATGCTGTGGGAGACCGTGTCAAAAGCTTTGCTAAAGTCAAGAAACAATACATCCACTGCTTTCCCTTCATCCACAGAACCAGTAATCTCATCATAAAAGGCGATTAGATTAGTCAGGCATGACCTTCCCTTGGTGAATCCATGCTGACTGTTCCTGATCACTTTCCTCTCCTCTAAGTGCTTCAGGATTGATTCTTTGAGGACCTGCTCCATGATTTTTCCAGGGACTGAGGTGAGGCTGACTGGCCTGTAGTTCCCAGGATCCTCCTTCTTCCCTTTTTTAAAGATGGGCACTACATTAGCCTTTTTCCAGTCATCCGGGACTTCCCCCGTTCGCCACGAGTTTTCAAAGATAATGGCCAAGGGCTCTGCAATCACAGCCGCCAATTCCTTCAGCACTCTCGGATGCAATTCGTCCGGCCCCATGGACTTGTGCACGTCCAGCTTTTCTAAATAGTCCCTAACCACCTCTATCTCTACAGAGGGCTGGCCATCTCTTCCCCATTTTGTGTTGCCCAGCACAGCAGTCTGGGAGCTGACCTTGTTAGTGAAAACAGAGGCAAAAAAAGCATTGAGTACATTAGCTTTTTCCACATCCTCTGTCACTAGCTTGCCTCCCTCATTCAGTAAGGGGCCCACACTTTCCTTGGCTTCTTCTTGTTGCCAACATACCTGAAGAAACCCTTCTTGTTACTCTTGACATCTCTTGCTAGCTGCAGCTCCAGGTGCGATTTGGCCCTCCTGATATCTTTCCTACATGCCCGAGCAATATTTTTATACTCTTCCCTGGTCATATGTCCAACCTTCCACTTCTTGTAAGCTTCTTTTTTATGTTTAAGATCCGCTAGGATTTCACCATTAAGCCAAGCTGGTCGCCTGCCATATTTACTATTCTTTCGACTCATCGGGATGGTTTGTCCCTGTAACCTCAACAGGGATTCCTTGAAATACAGCCAGCTCTCCTGGACTCCCTTCCCTTTCATGTTAGTCCCCCAGGGGATCCTGGCCATCTGTTCCCTGAGGGAGTCAAAGTCTGCTTTCCTGAAGTCCAGGGTCCGTATCCTGCTGCTTACCTTTCTTCCCTGCGTCAGGATCCTGAACTCAACCAACTCATGGTCACTGCCTCCCAGATTCCCATCCACTTTTGCTTCCCCCACTAATTCTACCCGGTTTGTGAGCAGCAGGTCAAGAAAAGCGCTCCCCCTAGTTGGCTCCCCTAGCACTTGCACCAGGAAATTGTCCCCTACGCTTTCCAAAAACTTCCTGGATTGTCTATGCACCGCTGTATTGCTCTCCCAGCAGATATCAGGAAAATTAAAGTCACCCATGAGAATCAGGGCATGCGATCTAGTAGCTTCCGTGAGTTGCCGGAAGAAAGCCTCATCCACCTCATCCCCCTGGTCCGGTGGTCTATAGCAGACTCCCACCATGACATCACTCTTGTTGCACACACTTCTAATTATCTTCCCTCCAGCACCTGTGCAAGGGCAGGGGGAAGCTGGAGTTAACCCTTATTTGCAGGTGACCACGGTATAGTCTTGGTGTAGTCTATAGTCCACGGTATAGGCCTGCTCCTGCAGTCTACCCTTGAGATGTGTGTTTACCTCAATCATGTCCCATCGAGGGGCACAGACAACTTTCTTTGTTTGGCAGGAGGCTAGAGTTAACTAATAATCATAATAGCAGCTCTGGACTATTTTGCTCTAATGAAGTTTTGTACCACAACTAAATCAGCCCACTTTGAATGAAGAGAGACAAGGTGGATGAGGTAATATTTTATCGGTCCAACTTCAGTTGGTGAAAAAGACACCCAAAAGTTCTTGTATCGCTCTACGTGGCTCCAAAGCTTGCCTCCTGCACTAACAGAAGTTGGCCCAATAATAGATATGACCTCACCCACCTAGTCTCTCTAATATCCTGGGACCGACACGGCTACGACACAGCAAATAACACTTTGACTGAAGTGAGATAAATGCACTTCTATTTCTTTACTTATTAATGCAGTCCCTACTTTTTTTGAGGGGCCCAGTGCCCTCCTTACCCCCCAGTTGTCCATGCCCATGCTGAGACCTGAGTGCCATGAAGTTGGGTGAACTGGCTCTTCTTTTCACCCACGTTCAGCATGGGTAATGGGGGTCTGACTGCTCTGAAGCAGTGGCACTCACAGATGCATATGTATCTCTTAATATCTGGATAATACAGTAGTACCCTTGAGGTTTTGGACTGAGAAAGTACACCTACACAGCCCATTCAGATGCTGGTTTGTGCCTGCTGCCTTTCCTTGTTCTCTGCTCCTGTCCAGTTTTACACAATCCAAGCCAAGAGGCCAAGCTTTTGATGGCTATACAGTGGGAATAAGCTTGTTCCTTTACTGTCGCCAACCTGCTCCTTTGGGGCAAAGGGTGGAAGAGGAACAGACACAGGCAGGTATTTGAACCCAGATCACAGCAGCTCCATGGAGAAGAAATTGCCTTGTTCTTTGGACCTGGTTTCATGGGGACATCCCCAGAGTGAATGGCTGAGAAGGGGCAAGATTGGGGTGACGTGTCAGTGATCCTGGGTAGGGCTTCTGCTGCATGGAAATGAAACAGCCTGCAGCCAAATCACAGCCTTGTTTATGCTGATCGGGGACGATACAAACTATCAAGGGAGATGCCAGCCTGGGAGTAGCTTCGTGTTAGTGGTGGAAGAAGTGGGTCCAACGTGTGGGATGCAAACAGCTAAATCATTGGAAGATTGTTACTTCAGTTGCCTCGCTGAGGCACACGGTTTTGAGGTTCACCCACTGCTAGCTCGAGATAGTGCTGGAATTTGTGCCGTGGGGAGCAGGGCTGCTGCCCCGGGGTGGGTTGGCAATTCAAGAAGGAATTGACCCTATGTCCCACATCGGGAGATCTGACTAAATGAAAGAGCAGCAGTAGCTCAGACAGCTGAAATTCAACCCTTGATCCAGGTACCACCGTGTGCCTGACATGACAAACACAAGACCCCTCGGATCACGCTATGCAGCTGCAGAGCTGGTTTATTCTACACCTGTTACACGGGGCTCATCCACACTGGTGCATGCCATTCAGCACAGAGGAGCAGCTCTTTCGAGGACATTAGACATCAGAAGGGCCTACAGAGCTATCATGCCTGGTGCTTCTCATCGGTTTTTGGTTCATGACCTAAATAATTGCCTTGCAACTTACTTTGTCCCACAGTCCTTTGCAACCGCAAAGGGCTATGCAAATTGGGTTGGGGGGGAAGGAACAGTGGGAGATTTTGGGTGCTGGATAGAAAGCTGGCAACGCTGTGAGGAGGGAGTTATGTTGGCTGGTGTGGTGGGCTAGAAGGGGCTGGGGCTGCTATGGGATGAGGCCAAGGTAGCACTCCTTTCTTCAGTTTACAGGCACTTGCTAGAGCCCCACAACCAGAGTTTTTTGCTGTTGGTCTAGTCCATCTCCTGGCCAGTGCAGGTTCGGCTACAGGCATACAGTCCAGGAAATGGGGTAAGGGACTGGGAAACAGCAGATCTTTAGCACTGACCCCCTGTGAGCTCGGCCACGTCACATAACCTCTCCACCCCTCAGTGTCCCTATATGTATACAGGGATAATGATACTTAACTTCCTAGGTCTATGGATGAAAAGTATCATGTATGTGAATGTTACTATTAAGAGTACAGGTTTCAGAGTAGCAGCCGTGTTAGTCTGTATTCGCAAAAAGAAAAAGAGTACTTGTGGCACCTTAGAGACTAACAAATTTATTTGAGCATAAGCTTTCGTGAGCTACAGCTCACTTCATCGGATGCATCCGATGAAGTAAGCTGTAGCTCATGAAAGCTTATGCTCAAATAAATTTGTTAGTCTCTAAGGTGCCACAAGTACTCCTTTTCTTATTAAGAGTACGTGTCACTTGGTTAGAGAGAGAGAGGAAAACACACATTCCCCTAAAGAATTACAGACTCTACAAACAAATATAAGGATCAGAAGGAAAGATCTAATTAGCACCAACCACACCAATGGTCACATTGTCCCTTTAAGCTGGTTACAGGGTTTTGCTTTTTTAATTTGTCAGAAATATGATTTAAAACTCGAAGCTATGTACACACTTATTTAATTTCACGAAAGAACTGCCTCCCTTGGCAAATGGCATTTGATCTCCATGGTGAAACGGAGCATGGCCACTGGTCAACGGATCCCACTTCTGGTGCAGAGAGAAGGATTAGTTATGATTTCCCACAGGCTGGTAGGCAGCATCTGTGTTTACCAAAACTGATGAACCCCACACAGAATCCTTTTTGAGATGCATTACAAACAGTTCTAGACATTCACGTTCCCTATTATTCATTATCTTAAAAAAAAAAACTATCGTGAATTTTCTCCTTTAAGTGAAAGTAACTTTTAGCATTTAAGAAAATAGTGAGAAATGGCCCTGCTAAAGCACCTCAGTCCTCTCCTTCAACACCCCTATTCAGGAAACTTGTCTAAACAGGGAAAACTACCAGCATAGCTATAGCAGAATAAGTTTTGCTCAGTATTGTCACTTTAGGGCTTGTCTACACTACCTGCCAGGTCGGCAGGTAGCGATCGATCCAGAGGGGGTCGATTTATCGCGTCTAGTACAGACATGATAAATCGACTGCTGAGCACTCTCCCATCGACTTCGGTACTCCACCAGAACGAGAGGTGCAGGCGGAGTTGACGGAAGAGCATCAGCTGTCGACTTACCACAGTGAAGACACCGCGGTGAGTAGATCTAAGTACGTTGACTCCAGCTACGCTATTCACATAGCTGAAGTTGCGTAACTTAGACCCCACGCAGTAGTGTAGACCAGTCCTTATCCTGCTATAGCTATGTCGGTCCATTTCCCAGACAAGCCCTCTGTAGCCATGGAGAGAGAGGCAAATGTAAAGTCAGGGATTAGAATGATTCTATGAAAGTGGGCAAGAGCCAGAGAACAAAAGGCAGGAAGAAATGATCCATGTTCAGTGTGGCGGAAGGTTAATGATGGCACACTCTGCAGCTCCATTACCACTAGAAATAAGCCACATGTTTTTAACAGTGAGGACAATTAGCCACTGGTATGACTTACAAAGGGTTGTGGTGGATTCTCCATCATGTCAAGTCTTTAAATCAAGACTGGATGTCTTTGTAAGATATATGCCGCAGCTCAAACAGAAGTGATATGGTCTTGCTGCAGCAACTATTGAGTGAAGAGCCAAGCTTGTGTTATGCAGGACGGCAGACCAGATGATCATAATGGTCCCTTCTGGCCTTCATATCTATGAATATCTGGAAAAGGGGGCTGAGCAATGAGGTGGTAAAATCTGCAGCTGATGCAAAATTACTTAGGTTAGTCTGGACTGAAGAAGGCTGTGCGGAGCTCCAGAGAGACCCAACCAAGCGAGGTGAACAGGGCACCAGAATGCGTTCCCATGCCTCTGCCATGGAATCCTTGGAGCAAAGTCACTCAGCCAGCCTAGAGATGAATGGGATCAATAGTTTCTGCTGGTTTCAGAGTAGCAGCCGTGTTAGTCTGTATTCGCAAAAAGAAAAGGAGTACTTGTGGCACCTTAGAGACTAACAAATTTATTAGAGCATAAGCTTTCGTGAGCTACAGCTCACTTCATCGGATGCATTTGGTGGAAAAAAACAGAGGAGAGATTTATATACACACACACAGAGAACATGAAACAATGGGTTTATCATACACACTGTAAGGAGAGTGATCACTTAAGATAAGCCATCACCCACAGCAGGGGGGGGAAAGGAGGAAAACCTTCCATGGTGACAAGCAGGTAGGCTAATTCCAGCAGTTAACAAGAATATCAGAGGAACAGTGGGGGGTGGGGTGGGGGGGAGAAATACCATGGGGAAATAGTTTTACTTTGTGTAATGACTCATCCATTCCCAGTCTCTATTCAAGCCTAAGTTAATTGTATCCAGTTTGCAAATTAATTCCAATTCAGCAGTCTCTCGTTGGAGTCTGTTTTTGAAGCTTTTTTGTTGAAGTATAGCCACTCTTAGGTCTGTGATCGAGTGACCAGAGAGATTGAAGTGTTCTCCAACTGGTTTTTGAATGTTATAATTCTTGACGTCTGATTTGTGTCCATTCATTCTTTTACGTAGAGACTGTCCAGTTTGGCCAATGTACATGGCAGAGGGGCATTGCTGGCACATGATGGCATATACCACATTGGTAGATGCGCAGGTGAACGAGCCTCTGATAGTGTGGCTGATGTGATTAGGCCCTATGATGGTATCCCCTGAATAGATATGTGGACAGAGTTGGCAACGGGCTTTGTTGCAAGGATAGGTTCCTGGGTTAGTGGTTCTGTTGTGTGGTGTGTGGTTGCTGGTGAGTATTTGCTTCAGATTGGGGGGCTGTCTGTAAGCAAGGACTGGTCTATCTCCCAAGATCTGAGAGAGCGATGGCTCGTCCTTCAGGATAGGTTGTAGATCCTTGATGATGCGTTGGAGAGGTTGGAGAGGTTTCTGCCTAACACTCATACTGATAGTTCAGGTACCAGAAATGGTATCAGGCGTGGGCATCGCCAGAAGGTGGCTGGAGTGGTGGGTTAGAAAGCAGATGCACCGCAGCGTTAATCACCTATGGTAGGAAACAGACAACGTGGATTTAGATTTAACACCCAGGAGGGCAGGCGGTCTTGGGATTAAAGCACGAGGCAGGGATCTGTTTCTCTTCTTGGCCTTGTCGCTGACTGACTGCTTGAGCATGGGTGAGTCCCATCTGCTCTGCAGCTCAGTTTCCCCATCACTAACATGTAGATAACACCTCCCTACTGTGTGCTGCCACTGAGCGCCTCAGATGGAAATGCAATTACCACCAGGGTGAGGATTTGTCCCCTTCTAGTGGTTGGACAATGTAAACAGATCTATGAATCTGTTATTGCCTTCCAGCCAACAGATGTGGTTATTTACCTGAAGCAGGACAAGCACATGCTTCTTAGAGCCAGAGGTGCTGGGTTCAGTCCCTCCATATGTCCCATTCAAGGGGTCATCACACAAAACATGACCCATATGGGGACTTGAATGGCCATAGAAGATAATTCATTACATGTTTGTGAGGTGCTCAGATACTGTGGTCATAGGGGCTATATAAGTAAACAGATTTCAGTAGTAATTGCTAATTTGAGTATAAACAGTTATTTAGGAACATTCCTGAATCAAGAAGCCAACAGGTTTTGATACGGTGGAATTAAATCAGGTTGTTGTCACTTTAAAAACAACAACTTTGTCCTTATAAGATTCTTTGGCATTGTCTGAAATATTGCAAATCGTTCCACATTCTGCTGCTGTATGCTTATATATATACTATATATACTATTACATTACACACACGCACACGCACACGCACACACCAATTACAGGGGCATTATATATGGGAGATTCATTGTGGTTTCACCATCATGTTAGAGGAAGATGGCAAACAGTTTTCCCATCCAGAAAAGTTTGAAAAATTATCATCCCAAATCAGGACCAAATAAATAAATATAAATAAATTTGTGTCAATCAAAACATTTTGCTTAAATAATTTTGTCATGTAACGTAATTTTTTGAATTTTGGCTTTTATTTTCTTATTTTAGCCTAATTAGCTTAAGTTTTGAAATGAAAAGAAATTTCAAACTAGAAATTTTTCCTTTCAAAAGAGTTGAAATGAAACATTTTGACAATTTCAAAACTTTTTATTATTATTATTATTATTATTATTATTTTCAAGTCAGGAGACTCATTGAAACACACCATGTTCTGCAAAGATTCAATTTTGAGTAATCAGCATTATTCTGCCATAAACGTTTCATGGAAAAATCCCTGACCAGCTCCACATGCATGACAGGGAGTCAGGAAACCTCTATTCAGTGGGATAATCTCACTGCTAATAAAATCAAGTGTAAAATCAGTTTTCCCCCGCCCCGTAAGTTTTATTTACACTTAACAGACAGTGGAGGGGAGACAACAATTACAAACGAAAATGCTGAGGATTCCCTGGGTATTGGGAGGGCTGAGAAGTGCGTGTTTGTTCTGTATGGGATACTCCTTTCCTTTCATCATTATCCCATACACTGCTGCCTCAAATGCCAAGCACATAGGACAAAACCTCTCACCACCATGCCTTTCCTCCAAGATCCCACGGGAACACAGGGACACAAACAGCATCCTGCTGCAACACAGCAAGCTAGAGCAGAGGACCAGCAGTAAAGCGGTTAATACAGCATAATCTGAAAATGGTACCCTTCTTGTTACCTTCCACACACTGGGCTTCCCCCAAGGAGAAAAGCAGCACAAACTGATTGCTTTGCCAGTCATTGTGGAGATTAAGACCATTTTGCCATCTCATCTAAAAGCTGTTTTCTGAAGCTGCTTGCTCTATGAACTCATTTTATTCTTCCAGATACTGTTCCACTCCAGGAAAGGATTTATTTGAAATTTGGTGTATAAGGGACCATAGTAATTGCAGAACAGAGTGGCCTTTGCTTACGATTTCAGCAGCAATTTTACCTGCCCTGGCTTTGTAACAGAATAAAGTTCCACGCTTGTTGCAGTTGATTTTCATCCATTTACAGCTGGTCACAGCAATGGACAAACATTTCCTCTTCCTTCTTTTCTTTTCTTTTCCCAATAAAGCAATGAAGGAAAACAAAAGCAAGGAAGTGCCATGCAGAAAACTGCATCATCCCCACACAAAAATCTATTTTAAAAAATATCATTTTTAAGATAATCTCATGATGTTTGGGGGCCAGACTCATGACTATTAAATAGTTGGGATTGGCATTATTGGGTATTAGCCTCTATAGCAGAAGTCTTGCTGCCCAAATGGTAAACCTGACAAAGTGTGGTTAATAAATTCTTCCATATAAACATGGAAGACAGCATGGGAGGTGGACAACAGAGAACAGGGTCGAATGTGACAGGAAGAATCAGAGGACGCCAATTTGCAAAGAAAGAATAATGAAAAATAAGAATGGGAAAGAGAAACCAGCTCACGGAAATCAGAAAACGGACAGAGAGGGAGGGATGAGTCAGTGAATGGAGGAAGAGGAAAAAATGGAAGAAGGGAATTGGCAGGAGGCAACGCTCATAACTTCTGGGTTAGCTCAGGGAGTCAGACTTGATCCATTTTATCAGTTAGACTCTGAGGAGAAGAAACAAGACTCACTCAAGCTCAGAGAAACCACAGTAAGTTGCCGAGAGACAGGGAAGCTGTTCCAGATGGTGAAGAGTTTTGCTGCCCATTGCAGAGAGAGACGGGGAGAAGGTAAGTGTCACCATGGTGCCATGAACACATCTGTCTGGAAAATCATCTCACTCAGCCTTTGTAAAGGTAAACATTTAACCGTTAGCACAACGGTGAGAATCACCACCTTGCAGCTTATCATGACCTAACTTTGAGGTGGCATGGAAGGGGACATGCCAATAAAAACGCTCATATCAATCCGCCTAATGGGAACTACCCTGACTGTGTACCGTTCGGAATGCGTCTATACGGTCCCTGACCTGACAGTCCTAACTAACCCAAGCCGACCCACTGGCTCCCATGCTGAGCAGCACGGCTGGGGGTAGGGGCTGGACCCTGAACTGGAGTGAATTGCACCCAGTGAATATATTTCAGCTATAGCTCGTGCAGGATAACGACTCCCACACACTATTTGCAGCACACTCTGTCGTTTCTTGGCCTGCATTGGTGATGATGGTTCTAAAATTCTTTTGTGGTCCACTTAGATGATGCATCACGGAGTTCTCCTTGCCCAATCTTCACAGGAAGTGCAGGACAGACAGGTAATAAGGCCACTGTAGGTTCTGGACCACGATAGTTTCCCAGCCCCTGTTGTCATTAGCACACCCAGCCCCCATCCACCTGCCCAGAAACCTCTGCACAGGGCAGTCAGTCGGTTAGTCTTTTCCCCAGTCACAGAGGGTGGGAGCAGGGTTACATACCCGCAGCACAAACAGCTTTTCAACGCCCAGGGCTCATGCAGTGTAACCAGCCAAAGAGAGAGAGAAACCTGCATTACCAAAATCCCTCATCTGTCAGCACTCAAGCTAAACGAGTATGCCAGGGCCTCACTCCCCTGTGCTAACAGAGGGGAGCCCAGCATGGCTCATAATCACAAGGGCCATGCTGGAGGCAGCGCTGCAGCCAAAACCCATGCGAGAGGGACTTCATACCCACTTGCACGCCAGAGGGCAGAGAGCCCAGTTAACCACTCACTTCCCTCCCGTCTCCTCTTCCTGCTCTCAGCCTGGGCACTGAGGGCGGCCTGTCCTGCTCTTCCACTACCCATGCTGCCACTTCTGTTGTCCAGCGCTGGAAGGGCACAGGACAAGGGCAGGGTTGGCCTCTTGCCTCTACCCAAGCAGCTGCCAGCAGCCCTCTGTGATCTCAGGTGCATCCCAGACCTTATGGCTGTAGGGGACAGGGTGCTCCACCATCGACACAGAGGGGACTGCTGTCACCCCCAAGGACCACACCCTTCCTAGCTCCAGGGGAAAATCAGAGAGACGCTTTATTGACCCTGAGCCTGCACTGAACGGAAGTTAAAGGAAAAGCTCGCTCAGTGCATGAGGTGAGCAGGACAGTTGAGACACACGATGGCAGACAATCGGCTCCACAGACACCTACCTGTTCTACCTTAACTACTTACCTGAACCTCTTCAGGGCAGAGCCCGAGCCCATCACAATTGTTAATGGATTTAGCTTCACAGCACCCATGTGAGGTTAGGGTCGGGCTGTTGTCCCTCTCCTCGTATGGTGAGCTAGAACCCGAAGGGCTCAATGACTTGCCCAAAGCCAGATAGGAAGTCACTGGTGGAGCAAGAACTTGAACCCAGGTCTCTTAATTCTTAGGCTTTGCCCTAACCACTAGACCATCCTTCCTCGCCAGGCTCCCTCACACGGTACTAGGGAAGCACCCCGCCCTGGAACTCCAGCAAGCTCTTTCTAGGCGCACAACAATCGCAGCTGCTCCTGCTCAGTGCCTGCAGCTACACATTTTTTTTTTTTAAAGGAGGCATTATTGGTTTGACAAGTCCCAGCCCCGGGCTTCCCATTCACAAAGCTCGAACTGTACATCAACAACACCTTCCCCCCAGAGCTGCAGGTGCTGCCCAGACTTGACGAGAGAACCCTTCTGTCTATACGTGTCACACGCAGGAGAGAGATTACAGCTTGCAAGTCAGCTTATGAGGGGGGGATCATATGGAAAGCTCCTGGCCTTCCCACCCCTTGTTGCTCAGAAAGCACATGTCTTTCCTTCTCGCTATCAAACTGTACATTACAGGAGCGCCCACATCCCCTTCTGCCAGTCTCCCGGACCTAGATGGTGGGCAGGAGTGAGGGGACAGTGGGTACCAGTTACCGAATCTACTTGGAGAGCCCAGAATGGATTGAAGGGAAGATGAAGGGGGGCCTTTAACCCTGGGAACTGCAGTGTTTTGCAATTGAGATTTAACTCAGTCTGATGTGAACAGGGTCTAAAACACGCAGCAGAGATGAAGGGATCAGGCCCATGCACCAGCAGACATGGCTGTGGTGTTTATACTTCTCGTTACCTGCTTCCATAAATTCTGCTCTAGCTACAGATATTTGATCTTTGGCCCAGCCAGTCTAGAGTCAGAGGGCAAAGGACACTTTAAGCCATCTTTACACCACCCCGAGCCTGGGACACACTTTGCCTGACGAGCTTGATGCTAGGTTAGGAATAGAGATGGGCCCCAAGCCAAGTTCAAAGCTGGATCAGGATTCAGATTTCCCCCAACATTCATGAACAGTTGGGTCTGGGGTTCCAGCTGGGCCCCGTTTCTAACTTGGAGTTAAGTAGTTGTGTTCACATTCTCCACTGGTGTAAACTGGTGCATCCCCATTGGCGTCAATGGACCTAGGCTGAGTTTTACCAGCTGAGGATCTGGCTCATGGTATTTGAAAGCCTCTGAGCAACTCATCCCTGACCTGTTTCCACAGCTCATCCTCTAGGTAGTTCAGTGACTCCATAAACTTTTCCATTCCCCTGCCACAATTCACGGTTTGCTTGGGGCTCCAACTCCCTTTTAAAAACCCCATGTGGCCCCTTGCTGCACGGGCCATTTGAAATCAGCACCAGCTCAGCCATACTGCAATACACTGCCGCCTTCCTGTCCCCAACAGGGCTGTGTCACACACTCAGCAAGCCAAGATCATGGCCACTAGCTGAGAAAGGAAAGCATCAAGCGCGAAGTTCAGCATTTTAATATCCCCCACATTGTTCGGAGCAAATGATCCCAAACAGCCAGTTCATGTCTGTGCCAAGTAATAAATTAGACAGAGACATTCACAGCAGTTAGGGCTTGAGACAGTATTTAGCACTTACATTCTTCCCAGCACCCCTCCCTCCACAGAATCATGCTGTTAAAAGCATGGCTCTGGGAATTGGCTAACAGGCAGTGGAGAATTTCACCTCTAGGCATCAGCTCATCTCTGGACTGGGGTTACCAGCGACTGAAACCCATTAGCATCCGATAGCCATTTGATGACTTGTGGGGCTCACCAAATTGCCTACATCGCAAAACCATCAGCTCGCAGCTGTAGCCCAGGACTGAATGGTCAACCCGAGAGGAAGTCCCTCAAGATCTAGTTTGAACCACACTGTTTCTGGATCAAGCACCTTTGGTGGAAATAGGTCAGGGATGAGGACTAGCCAGCCCAGCCTCCAGGCAGATTACTGAGCTCAGCTGGGTTGCGGAAGAACCACTTAGATTCATAGATACTAAGGTCAGAAGGGACCATTCTGATCATCTAGTCCGACCTCCTGCACAGCGCAGGCCATAGAATCTCACCCACCCACTCCTTGATGGATAAGCAGAGGACTTTAGTCTCCTGAGCTGCAAACTAGGTCCCTTTCGCTCCTGTATCAGGGCAAAGTTCCACCAGACCATGTCTGCCAATTGTCTCAATCCCTTCAGGGTACCTGGGGTGCTGTCTGGGGTTCTCTGCCCAGTGTCCCAACACTGGTTCCCTCCTCTCCAACTCTGGACCACTTTCCTCCCCTTTTCTTTGTCCCCTGGTTCCCAAAGGCCCTTCTCCTGGGCTCGAGGAGTAGGCCATTCTCTTAGGTCTGGTCGTATCCACCTCCCCAACCAAAGACTCTGGCCTATTTTCACTCCCTTATCCAAGCAGAGTTCTACTAGGCAGCATCCACTGATTCCCTAGACTTCTTAGGGCAGTGGGCATCACCTGGGGTTTGCTAATCAGTGTCCCCCGCTGGCAATTTGGTTGCTTGTTTGATCCTGACTCAGCCCTTTTGACTCGTCCTTCTCTTCTGATCCCTCCCTGCTACCTGAGGGGTGGGGCCCTTTGGCTTTCTTGAGCAGGGCTTCAAGGGTCTGGCCCATTCCCTTCCCCTTCAGTTAAACAAACTAGCCCCTTTCACCAAAGCTAAAGCCACTTGGAACATTTTTCTTTTAAATGCAACAATGTGGAAGGCCCATGGACCCATGCAGGAGAGAGAAAATGCTTTGAGATAATAAAAAGACCTCAACAAAGAGCAAGGCCACTAAATAAATGAGATTAAACCAGATCAGAAAGAACGCAGACCTCCCCCACACCAACCCATTTCAAACCCCTCAGGAAAATGTAGAACACATTTCATTTAGGCTGGCTGACCGGCTTCAAGGAGCTATAGGGAAATCTCTCTGCTGTGATCTATCACAAGGCTAGCAGGACACGACAGCATGACAGGACTGAGAAGTTGGGCTGGAATTGCATCGTGCCCCCATCACACATCAATTACAGGCGCCGTTTGACAACTACAGCAGCGGCATTCGAGGAGAGGCCACGTGGCAGATGTTAGATGATTTGAAATGGAGCAATGAAATGTAACAAGGCCAATGATCACCACAAGACCAAATGGTAACAATTAGAGAGGATGCGTTAAATGAGCGGATGGAAATAATTATCTGCTTAGTCTAAGAGAAAATGGGTCCCACAGTAACCAAACTAGATACAAACTGTGTACCCAATCCTGCAAGACGCTTAGCACCACCAGCCAGGTACTTAGCATCCCTCAACTCCCACTGGCATTCATTCAGCCACAAAGCACCTTGGGTCTTGAAAATAACAAGGGCAGAAGTCACAGATCAGAAGAGAGGGAGGATATGAAGCTATTTAGACCGACTAATCAACAGTTCATGACCTGTGCAGGAGGAAATTGCTTCAATTGCAAGGGTATACAAGAAGTTAATTTAATACTCTCTCTCTCTCTCTCTCTCTCTCTCTCTCTCTCACTCTCACACACACCCCTTTGGAAATGGCAGCAGAACACCTCTTGATTCAAGCAATCTGGTAAACCAGCTTAATCAGGGTTGGAACAGTGCCAGGACCCACCGGGGCTGGATCCCAGAAAATTCAAGGAGTACTTGTGGCACCTTAGAGACTAACAAATTTATTTGAGCATAAGTTACAGCTCACGATAGCTTATACTCAAATAAATAAATTTGTTAGTCTCTAAGGTGCCACAAGTCCTCCTTTTCTTTTTGCGAATACAGACTAACACGGCTGCTACTCTGAAACCAGAAAATTCAAGCAAGAGCCCCACTGGCCCAGCCTCCCACAGCAGGCGCTCAGACCAGAAGACAGCCGTGGTACATCAGGGAGTCCTGGTATCTGTTATGAGCAGAAATCAGACCGAATGAAAGATATCTGGTCAGGTGATCTTTAGCGGGATCCTTCCTGTTCCTAGAGAAGGGCAACAAAGGTGTGACAAGATTATGACTGTCAACAGATGGCTTAGGCAGTGGTGCTATAAAGAGGGCTTTGGGATGTATGGCCACTGGGAGGCATTCCCGGACAGAGGTCAGTTCTCTCGGGATGGACTTCATCTGAGTAGGGAAGGAAATAGACTTCTAGGATCGAGGCTGGCACAACTGATAAAGAGAGCTTTAAACTAGGAATTAGGGGGAGATGGATGGGAGATGTCCAGGAAATCTCCACGCCAGATTTTAGTATTGAGAGGGAAGAAGACAAAGTAAGAAAGGATGCAGCCGTGGGTAGGAAAATGTATATAAGGAGCGAGGGCGGTGTGGATACTAGTCTAATAGGTTATACTGGCTGTAGAATGACTGTGCCTAATAGGATACAAAATGTGAGCGAGGCCAAACAGCAAAAATTAAGATGTTTATACACCAATGCGAGGAGCCTAGGTAACAAAATGGAGGAACTAGAACTACTGGTGCAGGAAGTGAAACCAGATATTATAGGGATAACAGAAACATGGTGGAATAGTAGTCATGACTGGACTACAGGTATTGAAGGGTATGTGTTGTTTAGGAAAGACAGAAACAAAGGTAAAGGGGGTGGAGTAGCATTGTATATCAATGATGAGGTAGAATGTAAAGAAATAAGATGCGATGCAATGGATAAGACAGAGTCTGTCTGGGCAAAACTTACATTGGGGAAGAAAACTAGTACAGCCTCTCCTACAATAGTGCTTGCGGTGTGCTATAGCCTCCAGGATCTAATTTGGATATGGATAGAGCCCTTTATAATGTCTTTAATAAAGTAAATACTAATGGAAACTGTGTGATCATGGGAGACTTTAACTTCCCAGATATAGACTGGAGGACCAGTGCTAGTAATAATAATAGGGCTCAGATTTTCCTAGATGCGATAGCTGATGGATTCCTTCATCAAGTAGTTGCTGAACCGACTAGAGGGGATGCCATTTTAGATTTAATTTTGGTGAGTAGCGAGGACCTCATAGAAGAAATGGTTGTAGGGGACAATCTTGGCTCAAGTGATCATGAGCTAATTCAGTTCAAACTAAATGGAAGGATTAACAAAAATAAATCTGCAACTAGGGTTTTTGATTTCAAAAGGGCTGACTTTCAAAAATTAAGGAAATTAGTTAGGGAAGTGGATTGGACTGAAGAACTTATGGATCTAAAGGTAGAGGAGGCCTGGGATTACTTTAAATCAAAGCTGCAGAAGCTATCGGAAGCCTGTATCCCAAGAAAGGGGAAAAAATTCATAGGAAGGAGTTGTAGACCAAGCTGGATAAGCAAGCATCTTAGAGAGGTGATTAAGAAGAAGCAGAAAGCATACAGGGAGTGGAAGATGGGAGGGATCAGCAAGGAAAGCTACCTTATTGAGGTCAGAACATGTAGGGATAAAGTGAGAGAGGCTAAAAGTCAAGTAGAGTTGGACCTTGCCAAAGGAATTAAAACCAATAGTAAAAGGTTCTATAGCCATATAAATAAGAAGAAAACAAAGAAAGAAGAAGTGGGACTGCTAAACACTGAGGATGGAGTGGAGGTCAAGGATAATCTAGGCATGGCCCAATATCTAAACAAATACTTTGCCTCAGTCTTTAATAAGGCTAATGAGGATCTTAGGGATAATGGTAGCATGACAAATGGGAATGAGGATATGGAGGTAGATATTACCATATCTGAGGTAGAAGCGAAACTCGAACATCTTAATGGGACTAAATTGGGGGACCCAGATAATCTTCATCCAAGAATATTAAAGGAATTAGCACATGAAATTGCAAGCCCATTAGCAAGAATTTTTAATGAATTTGTAAACCTAGGGGTTGTACTATATGATTGGAGAATTGCTAACATAGTTCCTATTTTTAAGAAAGGAAAAAAAAGTGATCCGGGTAACTACAGGCCTGTTAGTTTGACATCTGTAGTATGCAAGGTCTGGGAAAAAATTTTGAAGGAAAAAGTAGTTAAGGACATTGAGGTCAATGGTAAATGGGACAAAATACAACATGGTTTTACAAAAGGTAGATTGTTCCAAACCAACCTGATCTCCTTCTTTGAGAAAGTAACAGATTTTTTAGACAAAGGAAACGCAGTGGATCTAATTTACCTAGATTTCAGTAAGGCGTTTGATACGGTGCCACATAGAGAATTATTAGTTACATTGGAAAAGATGGGGATCAATATGAAAATTGAAAGGTAGATAAGGAATTGGTTAACAGGGAGACTACAGCGGGTCCTACTGAACGGTGAACTGTCAGGCTGGAGGGAGGTTACCAGTGGAGTTCCTCAGGGATCAGTTTTGGAACCAATCTTATTTAATCTTTTTATTACTGACCTTGGCACAAAAAGAGGGAGTGTGCTAATAAAGTTTGCAGATGATACAAAGCTGGGAGGTATTGCCAATTCGGAGAAGGATCGGGATATTATACAGGAGGATCTGGATGACCTTGTAAACTGGAGTAATAGTAATAGGATGAAATTTAATAGTGAGAAGTGTAAGGTTATGCATTTAGGGATTAATAACAAGAATTTTAGTTATAAGTTGGGGACGAATCAATTAGAAGTAACAGAAGAGGAGAAGGACCTTGGAGTATTGGTTGATCATAGGATGACTATGAGCTGCCAATGTGATATGGCTGTGAAAAAAGCTAATGCGGTTTTGGGATGCATCAGGAGAGGCATTTCCAGTAGGGATAAGGAGGTTTTAGTACCATTATACAAGGCACTGGTGAGACCTCACCTAGAATACTGTGTGCAGTTCTGGTCTCCCATGTTTAAAAAGGATGAATTCAAACTGGAACAGGTACAGAGAAGGGCTACTAGGATGATCCGAGGAATGGAAAACTTGTCTTATGAAAGGAGACTTAAGGAGCTTGGCTTGTTTAGCCTAACTAAAAGAAGGTTGAGGGGAGATATGATTGCTCTCTATAAATATATCAGAGGGATAAATACAGGAGAGAGAGTGGAATTATTTAAGCTCAGCACCAATGTGGACACAAGAACAAAGGGGTATAAACTGGCCACCAAGAAGTTTAGACTTGAAATCAGACGAAGGTTTTTAACCATCAGAGGAGTGAAGTTTTGGAATAGCCTTCCAAGGGAAGCAGTGGGGGCAAAAGATCTATCTGGTTTTAAGATTCTGCTTGATAAGTTTATGGAGGAGATGGTATGATGGGATAATGTGATTTTGGTAAGTAATTGATATTTAAATATTCAGGGTAAATAGGACTAATCCCCTGAGATGGGATATTAGATGGATGGGATCTGAGTTACCCAGGAAAGAATTTTCTGTAGTATCTGGCTGGTCAATCTTCCCCATATGCTCAGGGTTTAGCTGATTGCCATATTTGGGGTCGGGAAGGAATTTTCCTCCAGGGCAGATTGGAGAGGCCCTGCAGGTTTTTCGCCTTCCTCTGTAGCATGGGGCATGGTTGACTTGAGGGAGGCTTCTCTGCTCCTTGAAGTCTTTAAACCATGATTTAAGGACTTCAATAGCTCAGACATAGGTGAGGTTTTTCATAGGAGTGGGTGGGTGAGATTCTGTGGCCTGCGCTATGCAGGAGGTCGGACTAGATGATCAGAATGGTCCCTTCTGACCTTAGTATCTATGAATCTATGAATCTATTTAAAGGGACACTATTAGGTTGTAATTAGTTACACACATATAGGCAGCGCTGCCAGCAATCCCTATAGTTATAGTTGTCCAACACTCTAGGCTATAAGCTCCTGGTTAGGTCTCCTAGAACTTTGCTAAGCATTAACGGTTAGGGCAGAAATTTTCTATGCTGGGTTTTTGCCACCAGCTGAAATTCAGCACAAGTGGTTCAGCCATTTCTGAGAACAAGGTTAGGGAAAAAAAAAACAACCCACAATAGATTTTCTCCTCAATGAGGCTGAGCCCCTTCCCCCCGCCCTCTGCGGCAGGAGCCCTGAGCCCCCTCGCCTCCCCCTCCCATGGCCAGAGAAGGCCCAGGCTGACCAGAACTCTGAGCCACGCCCACTCACCCACTGCCAGAGGAGCCCCGGGCTGGCCAGCCTGAGCAACCGCAGCCCAGTGTCCTGTGGCAGTGGCTCCAGCCAGGGAAGGTAGAGCCTTCCCTGGCCTATTATATCCACCAGGGCCATGAGGCTGAGGCACCAAAAAGTCCTTCACTCACTCAGTGCATATCTTAGAAGATGCAACTGAGGGATTCAGTTACGCTGAATACAGCCCCCCAAACTGGCCAGGGCGCTGGAATTAACATCCTGCTCTTATTTAAAAAAAAAATGCCATGGGATCTGTAATGACCATAGACTTATGTCTCAGTCAGAGGACAGCAAGCCCAGCTCACTACCACCTGGCAGGGATGGACGCTGGTTGAACCCTGACTGAGAGAAAGAGCTCCTACTAGTGAATCGTCACTTCCTGCAGCCCGCAGGGGCTCCCTGGAGCTTCCCCACCAAGCACTGACCAGGCCCAGCCCAGTCTGGGAGCTGTGATAGGGAACCCGTACAAAGCTGCATGGCTTCAGGCTACCTGAGTCTCAGCTGACTAGGCTCTTCAGTGATGTGACCCTTATGCCCGAGAGGTTAACGAGGGATTTCCTTTTAATAGTTTTGCAAAAGGGAGGGGGTTACCTGTGTGCCATGGGAAGTTTCTCCTGTCTTAGCCAAGGCTGCTTGCGTAAGGGCTACTTGCAGAAGTAAGGGACCTTACCGGATTGGGCCCTGACATTTTGCACCCGTTTTTGTTCAACTGACCAAAAGATAGTGAGGTTAAATAGCTACATGAAGTGTATTTGCATTGCACTCGTGGATTAGGGCTCTGCTGTGTTGGGTGTTGCACTAACACAGAATCAAAGAGAGCTTGCAACCCGTGTAAAACTTGAACAGCAAAAAGGCTTTGTCGCGCAATAAATCCCAACAGTGGGCCCCATTCCCCCACCACCTTGCACAGCCATTTCCACATGGGCTGAGTGAGTGCAAAGGGGGTGCGAGATGGTACCCAAGCAGAATCATGACTCCACAGAGGAAGCGGTGCAAAGCCTGTGGAGAATCAGACCAGAATTGTCTTAACTTATCAGAATTCATTCTTCCTACAGCTGAAGGGAGCCGTGGAGCTGAGCAGATTCCTGGCATAGCTGCATACACGCAACATATCCCGGAGATGGAGCAGCTCCTCGCCTTTCACCTGGGCTGGCATTTTTATTCCCTGAACACCTGAATGCCTGAAGGCAACATTTAAAGGCAACAGCAAAACAGATGATTAATATACAGATGCTGTCCTTGGCAGCGGTGGCTGGAAGTACATTGCCCAGCGGACTGAGAACAGTGTCCTGAAGGAGGAGGTGGAAACCCTGAGGCTGTGACCTTTAAAATGACAAGGTGCTGGGAATCTACCACAGGGGGTGGTCAGAATACAGCCTTTCCATCACCCTAGATGCAACTGCTTTGAGTCACATGGTCAGAACTGACAAAGGGCATTGATATAAAGACGAGGAAAATCAACAGAAAATAGGGCCACTGAAGGCACCTGCCTCAGCTGTCTAAGCTTCTTGACTGGAGTAAGAGTTTCTTCTCTATTAATCCCCTTACTGCTGCCACTTGGGTGGCTCAGTTCACTGTGCGAAGAACTGATCAGTCCCCCTCAAAAAGGATATTGCTGAATGAGAGGGGGTTCAGAGAAGGGCAACAAGAATGAACAAGAGCACGAAAACAAATTCCTTTCCTTTCAAGAGAGATTGAAAAGACTGGGGTTTTAACCTTAGAAAGGAGATGAATAAAAGGGGACATGATAAAAGTCCATAAAATAACAATTGGGATAGAAGGTAGATTGAGAACTTCTGTCCCCCTGTATTGTACACATGAACAAGAGGACATTCAGTGAAATTAAAAGCTGGTAAATGCTAAAATGACCAGAGGACATACTTTTTCACAAAATGTGTAATTAACCTGTGGAACTCATTGTTACTGGAAGGCACGGAGGCCAAGAACTTAGCAAGCTTCAAAAAGGGACATGGCTGTGGATATCAAGAACATCCACAGTTATCATAATTAATGATTACAGACATTTTGAAGATGGGATGTTAAATCTCATACTTCAGGGTTTAAGCCCATTTCTAACTATTAGAGAGAAGGGTGAGACTTAGTGCAGCGGTTGGGAGGCATATTATCCCATATTTGTGTACTGAAGGGTTCTTGTACCTTCCTTTGAATGTACTGGCCACTGTGCCAAATAGGACACTGGGGACCTCAGGTCTGATCCAGTCCAGCAATTCCTCTACCATTTCAAGAATATGGAATGGAGTGCCTGGCTTCCTACAGAGAGCTCTTATGAAGACCAAAACAATCCCAAGTGAAACTGGACTCAGGAATCTAAGCAAAAACCTTTCAAAAAACCTGGGGTCAGTTTTGAATTTGTTCTAAATGCCAGCAAATTTCACATGATTTCATATTTCACAATGAACATTTTGCACAGCTCATGGTTGTTATCCTTCCTGAAAATATGTAATAAATCAAATGAATCGGAAAGAAGAAAAGAACGCAAATGGGCCTGAACTACAAAATCTGGATCCAGGTCTGAGCTTGTCCAAAGTTTGGGGCATTTTGATCCAGATATTTGAGTCAGGCCCTTCTCAAAATCATCATCATAGTCTCCTCACTCTTGCCTTTTCCAAAATACTTGACTAAAAGAATTGAGATTTATCAAACACAACATCATCTCCAAAAGTTCACAGCATAAATCCACATGACGCAGAGATAAGACACAAAACAATCCTATGCTTTCTCTCGCCATATCTTTTTTTGTTTTGCTCTGAATCAAAATTAGAACCAGACTCTCCTGGTTCTGCAATCTATCATCCAAGGGACTGTCCTCAGAGCACCTTGTCTTTGGCATCTCAAACATTTCTAACACACATCTACTTCCCTTCCCACTGACCTTGACAATAGAAAGAAGCAAAACGACAGACAAGGATCTATACATTTGTCAGCCCGCGCAACTGTAATGTGTTTCAGAATTATTCTTCTACTGAAGCCCCTCCAAACACTGGGACATAGCTTAAAAGGAGAAGAAGATAAAAATACCAAACCCTTCTGGATGACATATTGAAAATCCTGCAGATTCCATGAAGACTAAGATATCAGAGAAGCAAGCCCACTGAGTTTCCTTCTGCAAGAGAGGCAGTTGTTGACAGTGAGTTATTGAGTGCAGAGAAGGCAGATGTTGCCAGTAAAGTATCAAGAACGAGGCCATCACTAGATCTGGGAGAACTACTTGCATGAGTTGCTTATAATTCTATATGCCCCTTCATGCCGTGATATGTCCGTTGCCCTCTCCAACATTTCGAGGCAGCTGGTCACTGGGGGCTCGATTCTTGGAGGCAGCCAGTGCAGACTGGGTTCAGGAGAGGTGAAGGAGCCAGAAATGAGCTGACAGTGACTCCATTACCCTCAGGCTGCTCTCAGCAACACCCCAGCTACGAGTGCCCGTGTGTCTGTTTCTGCCAGCAGGGATTGCTAGGGCACACAGCTCTCAGCCCACTCCTCCCGCCCTCAGCCCACCCCCACATGTCTCCTACCAAGGGGCTGAGAGGAGGGCTGGCTAGGCCAATTATGTCACCCAGGGATTCCCCTGACAATGGGAGAATTCCCAGCTGGCTGCTTAAACCAGCTATACCGCAGCAGTGCAAAGAGACCCATAGCAGATTTCGAATCACACACACACAAGCCAGCATCAAATGCAGGCCTCCATTTGATTCTCAGGTCTGCTTGGGTGACAGGTTTGTAGACTTTGCTCACAGTTCCCTTCTCCATCAATTCTCCCAACACAAGCATGCCTTGCACACAAAAAAATCCCAGTGCATCTCCAAACCCTGGAGACACAAAGCTCCTTCTCTCCCTTACTCAGCCCTGGCTGAATATAGCCAATAAAGATGGTTGTGACATGAGGAGGACTCTCTCACACCCTTGTCTCTATTAAAGGCACATACTCTACAATGGTTGAGTCAACAAAATTGCCGGAAGCTGGGACTAGACAACAGGGGATGGATCATTCATATAATTGCCCTGTTCTGTTCATTCAGGAGCATCTGGCATAGGCCACTGTCAGAAGACAGGATACTGGGCTAGGTCAGGTGGACCATTGGTCTGACCCAGTATGGCCATTGTTGTGTTCAATATTGGTGTACAATTACATACTGAGATGTTGCTAAGAGAAAGAGAAACAATTATTTCCCCTCATGAATGAGCAAAAGAAGTAGCAATAGACTCATTCAGCATCAGGTTTTGGATAAAACAGCATAATAATCCTAATATTTGGAAAAACTGCAGAGGGAGTTTTGGAAGCACCATCATGGAAGATGTTCAAAAAAAGACAAAGACCTCCATCTACCAGGAGGCCTTAGGGATTCTAAGTCTTTCCAAAACTTCCTTTCCATATCACCATTGACAACTCCACTGTCCTGCCTCCCAGGGCTGGTGTCATCTCAAACTCTTCTCTCTCTTTACAGCTAATCTAGTCATCTCTGCATTTATACCTTGCTCATGCTACAGAGTCTGAGCAGCTAGTAGTACCTTAAGGAGGAGTTCTGGAAATCAAGAGGTGGTCTAGGATAGCCTTTTATCCCCCTCCCTTCTTATGAAGATGGCCTTTTATTTTTTACATTGCTGGGACTTTGTTTGAGGAACGACAGAGGCCTAACTTTTGCCCCCAGTAAAAACTGAATGACAACATGATTTGATGCATTATTATTATGATGCAGTTAAGAACCAGAAGTGTCAAAGTACCAGATGTAAGGCTGGTCTTGTGGAATTTCCAGCTGCAGAAAATTAAGACACCTCATGAAACAGAGTGATCTTGTGAGGTTTCCAGGTCACCTTTGTAGTCTCAAGAAATCTAAAAAGAAAAGGAGTACTTGTGGCACCTTAGAGACTAACAAATTTATTAGTCTCTAAGGTGCCACAAGTACTCCTTTTCTTTTTGCGAATACAGACTAACACGGCTGCTACTCTGAAACCTGTCAAGAAATCTAGTGTGAAAAAGCCACCCAAACTTTTGGGTGCTGATATCTAAGCCAAAAGCAAACTGTGAACATTTGGGGTTCACCCAAATGGACTAATGCATGGATATTTCCAACCAATGGATTCTGTTCTCTTTAGTGATTGAACTAAGAACATTATGCCCCTGCAGAAGAACCTGTGTCTGGGGAAAGGACACAACTGAGGGCAAGTCTACACTACAGTCCTACTGCGGCATGTCAGGTGAAGACGCAGTATGAGACACATGAGACAGCATTCTCCTATTGGCATAATTACTCCACCTCGACAAGAAGCTATGTCAGTGGAAGAGTGTCTCCTGCCGACATAGTGCCGGTGTGGACAGTGCAAAGCTTGCGTTGCTGTGAGTGGGGGGGGCTTTTTCACACCCCAGAGCAACGTAAGTTATATCGATTTAGGCTATAGTGTAGACCTGCCCAGAGAGGTTAAAAAGGTTTTTTTTGAAGAAAGAAAGAAAGAAAGAAAGAAAGAAAGAAAGAAAGAAAGAAAGAAAGAAAGAAAGAAAGAAAGAAACTGAAATCCTGTGGCTGGAGAGTGTTTGTTTGGCACACAGGCTGGTGAGATAGACCACCAACTTACAATGTGGTAAAATCATGCACTAACATAGTCCATGCTGCAGCTGTTTGGTGTGAAAACAAAGGATTTCAGTCTCCAGGGATGTTAAACCAGCATATTTCACCAGCAGCCATTCACATCCTACACAATGAGTTCCCTGCCCACAAAAGGCAAAAGTAACTGTTCGTTTATTGAAAAGAGAGTTGTAGAAACGGTGCTGCAAGCTGAAAGAGTTAAAGATGGTGCTGCCCTGAGATGGCTCTGTCATTAGCTCATATCCAGCCTCTTCATGCAGACCAGGACTCTGGCCCGTTTAATAAAGATTGAGTCTCTTAGGGAGGCCACATCCGTCTAGACTTTTTATGACCCACCTTCCATCTCACCCACCCCCACAGATGAACTCAGGAGCCAGTCACCATTCTGCAAGGGAAAACTCCAAGCCGTGTAGGAGCAAAAAAGTTACAGTGTACTGATGTGGTTCAGTATTATTTCACAAATGCATTGGGGTCCATATGGCCTGTGTGTTATACCCAACATAACTGATAGACAAGTTTCCGAAAGCGTGGGGAAAGGGGCAGGGGTTTGGAAGACGACAGGCCGTCATTTTTTTAAGGGACTAGTGAGTTTGGTTGCCTGGTTTTATAAGCTGATGGCTTTTTGAAAAAGTCAGCAGATGAGGCCCATGATTGGCCTCCTGTGGCCACATGACAAGACAAGCAGCCATTGATCAGCCATTGCCTGAGGCGAGGCGAGGGTGGGTGCTGTGAAGTGCCTGCAAGCTTACGCCGGCAGGGGCAGGGCTTTCTTTTCCATTGGTCGTTTGCTTCTCAGTATGAAGCACAAAAACAAGCAGCCATCTTGGAGAGAGCCCAAACAACTGCGACCCACTGCTTCAGAGAAACAAACCAAGCTACTCGGGAAGAGAAGAAGCCCAGATCTGCTTATAACAACAAGTTGAAGCACCTGGGAGGGGACTGATTTTTGGAAGATGGGTGCTCAACACCCCCTGAAAGTCAAGCCCCTATAGGGCACCCCAAACGGGGCATTCGGAAGGCCCCCCAAATCCCTAGTTACTTTTGAAAATCTTGGCCTGAATACTTTGCCCAAGTGGGTGCTTAACCCCTTACCCACAAGTAGGGGCACTTAAGAGGCTGCCCATTGCTCAAGCTAACTAAATTAGGGGCCTGATTCTCCATTGTCAAGCACCCAATGTAATCATGCACCCTTGTGCCAAGGCAGTGGAGAATGGACCATTGGTGCAGGGTACGGCAGCACTGAGGGCTGTCCTAACTTGTGCCCCAGACCACTAGCCATTATGGGCCATTCCACCCCTGCAGAAAAGCCATATCACAAGAATGCCCCAGCCATGTCCCCGTGCATGGGGTACTGGCAGTGGAAAGGCAAAGAGCTGGGTATTCATAGAATATCAGGGTTGGAAGGGACCTCAGGAGATCATCTAGTCCAACCCCCTGCTCAAAGCAGGACCAATCCCCAATTTTTGCCCCAAATCCCTAAATGGCCCCCTCAAGGATTGAACTCACAACCCTGGGTTTAGCAAGCTAATGCTCAAACCACTGAGCTATCCCTCCCCCCTTGAGATTCTAGCTGTCCCTTTAAGGGAATGGAGCTCATCCACACCTGTGCCTAGTTAACCACCTCCCAGGTGATGCATTTGAGCTGGTGGTTGACCGGCATCATGTGATGATAGCTCAGCTTGGGACTTCCTATAGAAAAAGCCTGGCCACCCTAAGGGAGGGGGAGATCAGGAAGTAAGGAAGATCTATGGGGAAAGGCTCTCTGGAGAGGCCTAAAGAGAAAGAGGGCATGTGCTAGGGCCTGATACAAGAGTAGAGAGGAGTGAGACCAAAGAGGAGTGGGGAAGAAGCTTGTTCTCCTGGATAGAGGGTAAAGACTGTTGAAGATATCTGCAATGAGGGGCAGAAGCAAAACCCTTAAGAGAGAATTATGAGCTTGTGAGGGGCAGAGGGGACTACTCGGCCTGGTAGAGAAGGCTGGGAGAGTCTAGTTTTGATTTCAAGTATCAGTTGGGGATTGGTCCTGCTTCAAGCAGGGGGTTGGACTAGATGACCTCCTGAGGTCCCTTCCAACCCTGATATTCTATGATTCTACGAAGGATAGCTGTGTTAGTCTGGATCTGTAAAAGTGGCAAAGAGTCCTGTAGCACGTTATAGACGAAGTGGGTATACACCCACGAAAGCTTATGCTCCAATACGTCTGTTAGTCTATTAGGTGCCACAGGACTCTTTGCTAGTTTTGATTTAAACCCTCATTTTATGTTATCAACTCAGCCCCCAGCAGGGGAGAATAACACAAAGGCAACAACTGTGGTGGTTTTCCTCTCTGGAACTAGGGAATCTGGGGCAGGGTCTGACACTGAAATGAGGCCGTTAGCCCTTTTTCATGGTCATGAAATGAAGAGAAGCTGGCTAGAAAGAAAAGTGGCAGGTTCTGTTTACAGCCAGCCGAGTGAAATGCACAAGAGCCAACAAAGAGCGATCATGAAGGGAATGTGAGTTTTAAAACTTGAGTTAACTCAGGTAGCTGTTGTGGGAACAATAGGAAGGACATTGGCTCTTTACAGACATCATGTCTAACCTGGTTTTGTTCCGCTAGTGAATCAAGGGTTTGCTTCTTCCACTAGAACTGTTTAACTTCATTACTGCCCCTTTGACCTTCAGCACTCACACGAGAAAGGAAAAAACTCCCTTCACCCTGGCACTGTAACTTGTCATAAGCGCCTTCTGCGTCGCAGAGCATACTACCCTCCTCC
Organism: Dermochelys coriacea; assembly: GCF_009764565.3. Classification (NCBI taxonomy): domain Eukaryota; kingdom Metazoa; phylum Chordata; order Testudines; family Dermochelyidae; genus Dermochelys; species Dermochelys coriacea. The sequence goes on along the minus strand of NC_050068.2, from coordinate 347,385,555 downwards.
TGCCTTTTAGCACCACGGGAACTGCTGACTCCACACCACGCCATTCATTTACCTTCCCTCCATGGACACCTTCACAGTCCCATAAAGCAGTGCTGTGTCCCCAGGACCAGAGAGGAGCAGATGTGTCCCATCTCTGTGAGGGTAGGATTCAGCTAACCCAGCCCTGTGCCTCTCTCCTCTCACGTCCTTCCTGTGCTATTCTTAGCCTATCAGCTCAAGACTGATAATTGGCTCTTTAGCTCCCCTAGCCCCTCCCCCACACCTGATTAGATAATTAACCTCAATTACCCGCATCAGCTTTCTCCAACTCCCCTGACAATTGCCCACACTTTGTCACACCCTGCCTCTTCTTCGGCTATCCTTCAATGCCAAAGGGATGTCTGCCAAAGGGGTTCATTGGTGGGTTTTTAGGTGGCTGAGGAGCCCAATTCATGCCCGTCAGAGTTTCCCACAGAAGTGACAGGTGTGATCTTGGAGGAGGCAGTTGTTGGCTAGCCTGTTGTGCTCTTTCTTTCCTCCTTTGTCACTTCTCTGTCTCATGAGCACATCTGTTCTCCTCAAAGTGAGCTGTGGCTTGGTGTATTGTGTGGTGCCACTGTGTTCTGTTCCGTGCTGAGTCCTCCCCGTTTGTTGGGTTGATACCGCCTTTTTTGAGGTGTCTTTGAAGTGCTTCTGCTGCTCTCCGCAAGCCCTTCTTCCCTGACTTAACTGAGAGAAGAGTACTTGCTTCGGGAGGCAAGTGTCAGGCATATATACACAGTGGCTGGCCCAGCAGAGCTGGTGTTTCATGACCTGCAGGTCTATACTGCTGATGTTGGCGCGTAGGTCTTCCCAGCTGATCCTGAGAATCCTCCTGAGGCAGCGCTGCTGGAACCACTCCAGCCGCTTGAGATGTCGCCTGTAGGTTACCCAGGTCTACCACCCATAGAGAAGGGTGGGGATGACAATTGCCTTGTAAACCAAGATCTTGGTGCCTGTTTGTAAATCCCTATCATTGAAGACTCGTTTGAGTGTTTTCCAAAGGATGTGCTGGCACAGCGGATCCTGTATTTCATTTCTGTGTCAATGCTGTTTGGGAGAGGTGGCTGCCAAGGTATGGAAAATGATCCGCATTTTCCAGGCGTTCTCCGTTGTTGGTGATTTGTGGAGTACGAAGAGTAGTTTGTGCAGGTGAGGGCTGGTAAAGTACCTTGGTTTTCCTGATGTTGAGAGAGAGACCCAGGCTATGCTAGGCATCTGCAAAAAGATTTAGAGCACTTTGCAGGTCGTGCTCTGTGTGTGCAAGGATGATGCAATCATCTGTATATTGAAGGTCAGTGATGCAGATTCTCGTGATCTTAGATGTTGTTTGGAGATGTCGGCGATTGGGGAGTTCACCATCCATACGATACTCAAACCCGATTCCGTCAGAATGAAGTCGCAGATGAGAATCAGGATCACGGCAAGGTAAATGGAGAAGAGTGTCGGAGCAATGACACAGCCCTGCTTGTCACCAGTGCCAATGATGAATGGTTCAGTCTCTGAGCTGTTGCACAGAATGGTGGCCGTCATCACATCATAGAGTAGTCTGATGATGGAAATGAATTTCTGTGGACAGTCAAACCTACACAGCACCTTCCATAGGGCATCACGATTGATAGAGTCAAAGGCCTTGGTTAGGTCAATGAATACCAGGAGCAGTTCCTTGTATTGCTCTCTGCACTTCTCCTTAATCTGTTGGCACCACTCATCGGCACCAAGACTGGTTTGACAAAAACAACGAGGAAATCCTAGCATTTTGTAACACCCTGCCAAAGTACAGACTAACACACACCAATTGCCCGATATGCAGTGGCATAAGTGCTGGAACTAGGGGTGCTGGAGGTGCTGCCACATCCCCTGGCTTGAAATGGTTTCCATCATATACAGGGTTTATAGTTTGGTTCAATGGCTCTCAGCACCCCCACTATACAAATTGTTCCAGCACCCCTGTGCAGTGGAGACTTGTACAGTGCCCGTGATAAAGTGCAGACCCCAGGCAGCAGGTTTAAAACAAACAAAAGGAAATATTTCTTCACACAACACACAGTCAACCTGTGGAACTCTTTGCCAGCAGATGTTGTGAAGGCCACGACTATAACAGGGTTCAAAAAAGAACTAGATAAGTTCATGGAGGATAGGTCCACCAACGCCTATTAGCCAGGATGGGCACGGATGGTGTCCCTAGCCTCTGTTTGCTAGAAGCTGGGAACGGGCGACAGATCATTTGATGATTCCCTGTTCTGTTCATTCCCTCTCGGGCACCTGGCATTGGCCACTGTCGGAAGACAGGATACTGGGCTAGATGGACCCAGGAGGGCCATTCTTATGTTCTTATCTCACATAACTGGAAAAGAAAGGGTTAAAAATCTCCTTTCCCACAAAGTAGAGAATTTTCCTCAATTGCCTGAGTTCACTGCAGCGATTGCCAGCGAACGCAGCCACAAGAGGAACGCATCTGAGCTCAGTTTAGGCCAACTGGGACATTAGGGAAGGGGAAGTGGGTATCCCAGAAGTGGGTGAGCATTTAGAAGTCACTGGGTGAAATCCTGGATCCTTTTATGTCAATGGCAAAACTCCCATTGACTTCAGTGGGGCCCGGATTTCACGCACTGCCTCTGCAGTGGACTGAGATGAGACCTAGACCCCACTGCTGGACTCCAGCTGGGAGAATCCTTTTGCCCTTGTTTTAATGAGGAGCAGCTCTCTGCACTTGATGTATTCTCTCACTCTCCTGCCCTTGGCCCATGCCAGCACCTGGTTATATATTAGACACACAGCAGAAGGAACAATCAGAAGGAAACTTCCCTGATGGGCCCACGAGCTGAGTCTGCAGCGTTTGACAGGCGCAATGATTACGAACAATTACACTTCTTACTTCCTCAGGTTTGGTCAGCTCCTTGTAGGGTATATTGGCCGGCTTCCTTCTGCCATGCTGCCACCTCTCCCAGAACTTGGTGAACAGGTACTTCTCCATGGCATTCGGGATCTCCTGAGGATTAACCAAGCCCTGGATATCGTCAGATGGGAGAGCGTTGATGTACCTAGAGAGGGAGAAGGTTTGACATTGCGTTAAAAGACTTTGTTTCCTCCTGCATCAGCTGAACACACTAGCACCAATCCTGCATTACTAATGCCCTAGCACAACCCAGGGAGTGCTGCTCCTTCATGCCACAGTTTGCATTTTGGACACAATCTGTATGGCAGACAAGATTCTAGATTAAGTTGTTTTATAGCGATGGAGTAATAATGACATTGGTCTCATGGTGCATCTGGGCCATAAGTGCCTTGATCAAACACCTCTTTATGTAATATCAGTTTCATATCAAGTGGGCCCTCTATAGTTTGATATCTAGTGGGTCCTCTACACTTGGTGGGAAGGGATGGCTGATCTATCGTAGATGTTAGGGATGGAAGAAACATATTCGGTGATCCAGTCCACCACCCTGCCCGTGCAGGATTATACATCCTTCCCATCTCTTCTGATTTCATCCAGTCCAGTGTATATCCTGATATATCAATGCTATATAATAATATTACCTAGTTCTTATATCGCACTTTACAAAAGAGGTCAGATGGGGAAATTGAGGCATGGTGAGGCAAAATGACTTGCTCAAGATCACCCAGCTGCAGACCCGAGAACAGAACCCATGTCTCCTGAGTCCCAGGCCAGGCCGCTATCCACTAGGCCGTGCTGTCTCTTATACATGCTGCATACTCCTACATGCAGCATGGAATAACATTTAAATACCAGAGGAGGATGTTGGTTCACTTCCAGTGTGTGCAAAGAGCCCTGTGCGGCTTCCTGGCACCAGAGACTACCGAGATGCAGTCAGACCCTCCGTAGTATGACATGGCTCACGTTACCTTATGCAGCCATCCACTTCTGCTCTGAAGGTTTCTTCGTATTCTCTCAGCTCTTCCCGCAGGTCCCTGTCAGGGAGAGAGAGGAAAATCTCACCCTACCGTGAACCAGGGGGAGGATTTCTCAATAGGTTCAGACTGGCTGGCAGTTGCATGGCGAAGTGCCATGCTCGCATCTGACCAGCATATTCAGCTGGCACCACCCTGGGTGCTGTCCTGTGACTCACCCAGGAGTTTGCATATCCAAGGCAGTATGTGAGGATTTAACATGTAGCGAGTCACATGGGGGAGTCCCCACTGACGACACAAGACAAAAAGTGCCCATGCACTTACCGTACAATAAAAACAGGCACATGCCCCTGTTCCTCCAGGGGTCTAGCCATGCAGAATTGTCCTACCGCTTCGTGTCAATTAACAATGTCAGCAAACATCCCCATTACTGCATAGCGTCAACAGTGGCAAATTCCCCACATCTCCAGGAGCCTGGCCATGGAGCTGAGCGTTATAGATGACCCCTTGCCAAGTATAATCATGATCAGATGATCATGATCAGAGGGGCTGAAATTGACCTATGGCCCCTCCAAGATGCAGGGAAGAGAGAGAGAGCGTGTAGGATGGGATATGTCCACCTAATCCCAGTGGACAATCCTTCTCAGCAGTCCACTGTTATGCCAATAAATTCACAAGGTCTGTGCCAAAATCTCAGTGGAAGAAAACTCCTCCTTTCCAGCCCCAAACTTGGTGATCAGTTTAAATCTGCATGCATAAGAAATAGCTGCTGCTGCCACATAAGCCCTTACCAGGGGCGACAGATTCTTCCTGAAAGTTGGGGGCCATGAGGCCTTGTCCCCTCCATGGCCCCATCCCTGCCCCTCCTCTTCCCCCCGAGGCCCTGCCCCCCAGCCAAGCCAGAAACTGGATCTGGGCCAGGGAGCCCAGGCCCTTCCACCTGTCGGCGGGGGGGAGGGGAAAAGGGGCAAGAGAAGCCCCGGCCCTTGTCCCCGCACCTATGACCCTTGCCCAGGTCCACAGCTGCCCATACGGCTGTTACCCCAACATGGCTCTGGCTTCCAGCCTGGGGGCAGGGCCTTGGGGGCCAAAGAGCTGCAGCCAGGCCATGGTATCAGCTGCCCAGGTAGCTGTGAGGAGCCACAGACCGTCCATGTGCCCTGGGAGGAGGGCCCAGGGGGGAGGGACACAGGCCAGGGACTGCTCTCGGGCTCCCCCCGCCCCAGGCAGGTGGAGGGTCCACGACTCCCCATAGCTGCCCATGCTGGGCTCCAGCTTCCGGTTTGGCCGGGGGGCGGGGCCTTGGGGGGGGAAAGAGGAGGGGCAGAGGGCCAGGCAAAAAGTGGAAGGGCCATGGCTCCTTGGCCCCCCGTTCCAGCACCCCTGGCCCTTACACTACCTAAACAAGCAGAAATCCTTACAGTATTCTGCTATGCAAGTGATGTACGACGCCCTCAGTGCTCTCTGTCTTATGCTGCAGTCTCTCCAGGAAGATCCTCCTAGCTGATTTTTTCAGATCCTCCTTGGTCTGACCTGAGTCCATCAAACCAGCCACTAGAGACCAGCTGAACAAAGGCAAGGTTGAGCAGCGAGGTGGGTCCCTAAGAAGCACGTCGTCCAGGATCTCCACGGAAGTGGCCTGTTTGATTGCAGAGACGTGGCGGCTATCCCGGGCCAGCGGGTTGCCCTTGTAAAGTCATGGTGGGGGAATAAAGCACAAGTAATTACTCATCCAGTGGTTCTCTGGAGCAACAACCCTGACAGCAGTTACAGCAGCACAGATATGGCGAGGCAGCTGTGCCACTGTAGCATGGGAGCGTAGACACTTCGTACATGGATGGAAGGGGTTTTTCTTCCTAATAGGCCCCAGGCTGCAGCGCTAGAACCCGCAAACCAGCACAAGGGTGGGTGAATGGACTGGTTTAGTACCCAGCACACCCTGGGGTGGCCCTCTACCAAGTTTGCAAATTTGGTAGCCCAGTGTGAACTAGTGACTCCCAGATTTATATATAGATCTGTAACCAGAACGAGAATTGGCCAGGTTTCGTTCCACGGCCCCTTTATTCCAACCTCCTCATCCTGCGGACATTAGTATGTAAACGTATCTGGGAATTAGAGCCAGCCCTTGGCCAGCTGGTAAAGCAACCCCTGATCTGAATGCCCTGCCTTGTTAGTACTTTCTAGTAGGCCCCAAACTCAGCTGGAGTTTGAGATGTCTCAGCCAGTGGAGTCCTCCAAGCACATGCAGGGCCTGCTGCAGGCAGCCGATCTCATTGCTGTCAGCATCCAGTATGTTGAGAGCCAGCGAGGAAGAGAGAGGCAGCAAGCTGGAAATCCGGTTCTTCTGGACATAGAGTTCACAGAGCTGGGGCAAATTCTGAATGCCTTCCAGAGACCTCAGCTACGGTGGGACTGGGAAGCAGGAGGAAGAGGAAACAATGAGAAAGCAGGAAATGAGACCGGCTGGGGATCCTAGCTGAGACTTAGTGGCCTGACGGCTGCACAGGGGGGAGCCAAAGACACGGGAGGGATGCGCTCACTGAGGGGTCAAGGCGTGAAGTGGTTTGTGAAGGTGACGGTTTCGGGAGGAGGCTGCATGCTGAGATTTCAGGACGGGAAGATGCGGGACGGTATCGGCTGTTGACTCTGTTGCTGTTACCACAGAGTCTTGTATCGGCTACCGGAAACCAGCACCAGAGCCTATCGACCTAAGCAGAGCTGGACCTGGAGCAGGCCAAGGAGAACTCCGGTCTGACAGGCACTGACAACAGTGATTCTTCCCTGGGAGTCACTACTGAGTGAAAAGAAAAGGAGGACTTGTGGCACCTTAGAGACTAACAAATTTATTAGAGCATAAGCTTTCGTGAGCTCACTTCATCGGATGCATTCACGAAAGCTTATGCTCAAATAAATTTGTTAGTCTCTAAGGTGCCACAAGTACTCCTTTTCTTTTTGCGAATACAGACTAACACGGCTGCTACTCTGACTACTGAGTGAATTACACAGCACGATGCCAGAGTGGGTGGTGGAGGCCTATACTTCCTATGGGGAGGGCTGACCTCATTACTCATCTGCCCCCAATGGTGCCACAAACTGTACCTCTAGACCAGGGGTCTCCAATCTTTTTATGCCCAAGATCACTTTTTGAATTTAAGGGCAACCCAGGATCTACCCCACCCCTTCCCCAAAGTCCCACCCCACTCACTCCATTCCCCCTCCCCCCGTCACTCACTCTCCCTCACCCTCACTCACTTTCACAGGGCTGGGGTAGGGGTTGGGGTTCGGGAGGGGGTGCAGGGTCTGGACTGGGGCCAAGGGGTTCACAGTGTGAGAGGAGGCTCTGGGCTGAGCCTGGAGCAGGGGTTGGGGTGCAGGAGAGGATATGGGGTGCTGGCTCTGGGAGGGGAGTCAGGGCTGGGGCTTGGGGTGCAGGAGGGGGTTCAGGGTGCAGGAGAGGGTATAGGGTACTTGCTCCTGAAGGGGGCTCAGGGCTTGCTTGGGGTGCTCACCCTGGGAGGGGGCTCAGGGCTGGGGGTTGAAGTGAGGCCTCCCACTGGATAGCATTTACCTCCAGCAGCTCCCAGTCGGTGGCTGCCACTAAGGCAGGCTCCCTGCCTATCTTGGCCCCACTCCGCTCCTGGAAAGGGCCAACATGCCCCTGCAGCCCTGGGTGGGGGGGCAGCATGTGGCTCTGCACACTGCCTCTCTCTGCAAGCACCGCCCCCACAGCTCCCACTGGCCACAGCTCCCCATTGCCGGCCAATGGGAGCTGCGGGAACGGTGCTTACAGGCAAAAGCAGCGTGCAGAGGGAGACCCCTGCCTGCCCCCGGGGGCTGTGGGGCCATGCTGGCCGCTTCCGGAAGCAGCATGGGGCCGGGGCAGGCAGGGAGCCTGTCTTCGCAGCAGCCCTACTGAGCAGTCAGAGATCGCGATCGACTGGAGATCCTCCGGGATCGACCAGTCGATCATAATCGACAGTTGGAGACACTGCCCCGGTCTTTTCTCCATCGCTTGGTCAGCGGTGGAACCAGAGGTGGAATTCCTACCTGAGCTCTCCTCTTGGTTGGACAGAGGTTGTGGGAAGGAAGAGCCCAGTCACAGGCAGGGGAGTAAACGGAGTGGCCTACACGCATCTTACCTCATACCAAGTCCCACAGAACATAGTGGCTGCCCTGCTGCTGTCTTTTAGAGACTTAAAATCTATTCCTGACAACTTGTGGTTATTGAAGCTCTCAAGTCATTCTTTTCAAGAAAAGAGGTGTTAAACCCAGTGTCTTGACTAAAATTCTAGCTCAGGTAGAGGATCCCTAGGATTACCTTGAGTACGTAACCCATATCTTCTGCCCATGAGCACATCACGGTGCCCTGCCACAGGTGCAGCGTGGAAAATACCTTGTTGGAAGTGAAGTGAAGCCGCGTCAGGTGGCTCAGGAGTGGCATGTCCCCCAGGGCTCTCACTTGATTGTGAGACACATTCAGCACAGACGGTGGATGCAGTTTTCTAAACTTCTCAGGTGACTGAGTGCATTTTGACTGAGGTTTAAGATGACGAGGTTGGGAAGAACTTCAATCCCTCTGATACTGGAGCCAAAGACAAAACAGTTGGGAAGGGTATTAGTAATAGGTAGAGCTCCTGAATAATACAGGTCAGTGATGGAGGTAACTAACCAAACTCTGGAAACCAATGTTACTGGAACTTTTAGGGTTGAGGGACATCTGAACTCAGGATGTCCTCAGAATTGCAGGATTTGCAAATGGCCTTTATAAAAGGTTCAACCAAAACCCCAGATCCGAGTATCTGAGAGACAATCAGAATATTGCAGCTTAAGTTCATCTCTAGTACATAAAGGTTTTGTGGCTTCCCTTCCAGTCACTATCGTACGGAATACTCAAAAGACAACAAGCAATATTTGGGGAGGATACATGAAGTTTAATGAAGAATCCTCTCTATCTGATGCCGTGGTGCTGCAGTGAGTTAGTGTACTAGTCTTTCACCTGAGAGCAGTTCAAATCCAGCCTCAGATAATAAGCAAAGACGAATTTGATAGTTACCACTCATGGTCATTTGTCCACATTGCAGAGCCCTCATGTCTAATGTTTTAGGAATGAGCAGCTCTCTCTGCTCAGAAATGGCTGCGCTCATCCTGTTTGGAGTGAGATACTCGGACATGCCTTTGTGGCGAAGACTAGCACTGGAATACCAGAGTGGTAAATTTTGAGAGCGAGTTATTTTGACAGAGTTATGTGGTGCCGATCACAACTGAAATTTCAGAAGGATGCAGGCTACATATGAAGGTGCACCGGCTGAGCCAGGAGAGAAGAAACCTGCCAACATTTTGCCAGAACTAACAATCCCTTGCTTTCAGGGCTCAAATAAAAAAAAAATAAAAAAGCCTCCCCTCCTTTTTATGAAAAGAACATTTTCATGAGAGCCCATCAATCACTTACACTATGTCATACTCACATGCCTAACGCATTGAGGGATGCATCCAATTCAGAGAGATTCTCAAAAGGAAAAAGCGCTTCAGGCTGCAGTTCTTCCAGCTCATTTAGATCTCATTTAGAGATGTCAAGTTTAATGATCCTAAGGAATGAGAGAGGGAGTAAAAAAATCAAACTATTTCCAATCCCCCCCCACCACCACCACCACCAAAAAAAAAAAAATGTCTGGAGTTTTTAGCTTCTGATGTAATCACCATGTTTGACAAGCAGCAACACACAAAGGGAGTTTCAACACTAGCACTGCCTGGTTAGAGGAGCTGTATATTGGAAACCACCCAAAATAATACTCTTTAGAAAAATGAGAGCTTAAAAAGTGACATGAATGAGAGAGCCAGATCCTCAGCCGATATAAATCGAGGTAGCACCATGTATCCCATATTCGTTAATGGAGTTAAACAGCAGCTTACACCAGCTGGGGATCTGGCACAGTGTGTCTAGAAAACATCTGCGTGTGACAAAGCAGCTTGTGCACCTTTGGGGGAAAAAAATCAAATGTTTGAGGCAGTTGGTATCTCTGCCGGTTGTTCAAACTTGGGATTGTGAAATGCATGGGATTAAGGGACGACATGCAAGGACTGGAATCTGTGGAGGGAGAAGTTGCAAGACGTTTAGCAAATAATAATAGAAACCATTGAAAAATACACAGAAGAGGTGGGAGAAGGAATACTTTATGGAGCTGGAATGTGACGATACTTGCAGAGCCAGAGAACACAAAACGGAAAGAAAAGGGAGAATATCATCTCTGGCTAGCTCATCTAAAAATATATCACTGGTTTTAAAAAAAATAACTAATGGGGGTGTTATTAAGAAAAATCTCCCAGCAGATGTCCTTCCAGTCACAGAAGCCTCAATGTCTGGGATATTTCCAGCTAGGCTGGAGAAAGCAGAGTGATTCTCCAGGCATGGAGCTCCTGTGGTCTGGAGAACTCTTCTTGGTGATAATCCCCAGAATGAAAGACATGGAGATGCAAGGGATTGGGGATTATGGCGTTGGGAGCAGGATAGTTCCACAAAGGGACTTCTCTTTCAGCACACAGACTGAAAACATTTGAGAACAGACTAGATCATGTATTGCAGGCAGGACTTCTGGCTGGATGCACCAACAAGTCTTTGCTATTGATAATATCTCTTTGGAAAGTACATGGCTAAAAATTTGCACCCCTTTGCTTATAATTGTGTTCCCCTACTTCCTGTGCAAATACTGTGGGTTGGTCTTGTGCATTGAGATTCTAGAAAGATCCAGCATAGGCCAGCAAATAGGACACTGAATTGGGATGCAGGAGACCTAGATCTTTTTCCCAGCTCCGCCACTGACCCGCTGGGTGACCTTGGGCGAATCTTTCCCCCTTGCTGCTTCTTAGTTTTCCTCTCTGTAAAATGGGGTTAACAATATTTACTAGCCTTTGTAAAGGAGTTTTAAAATCTATGGATGAAAAATGCTATATGGGGCCCAGGCCTCATTAGAATTTAGTGTTGTCCTGGTTTTTCTAGAGTGCCCCACAGTGTAGCATCTAAGCACTATTTCTGAGCAAAGAACTATTGATGCTTTTGCCATGAAAGAACCCAGCGATAAACCCAGAAGATAACGCACATCCCTTCCCAACGCATCAATGCTGATGATTATGCAAGGTCTTAAATCTCTTCTTTACCTTTCAGGAAACTCAGTCACTGGGAACGATTGTCTGGAAAAGAAAAAGAAGCCAGATCTGATCATCAGGGTGGCCTGATATTGGAAGGGCTCTTTATTTTATCTACTGATATGCTAATTTTAATGTACTAAGCCTGCCTTTAGTGGGATCAACCAGCAGCCTTGGAATAGACAGGACTAGACCAGAGGGGAGGCAGGCAAAGGAGCCAGGTGAGCAACCTGGACAGTCGCACCAAGTAAGAGAAGGTCCTGGGACTGATATCGGATAGTGAACAGAGGTCTTGGGGGTTCTTTAAAGGATTAATCTTGGGTACCTCCACCCTCTGTCACTGGCATGAGGACCTCATCGACCTCACTCCTTAATCGTTATGCCTAAGACTCCCCCTCCTATACTGAGCACCCCAGACCCTCTTAGTCAGTGGCGAGAGGGACTGAGGCTAGGAATGGTGCCCAGCGCTCCTGCCTGCCAGCATGGTATATGCCCTCATAAGCTAAGAGGGGCATACACCACAAATACAGTGGATGGTATCATAGATGCTCATAATAAACCTGACGTAGCCTATCTCACCTAGAGGGAATGAGGGGTGCTCTGAAATGTAGAGGGAGAAAACCCTGGGAGGGTACAAAAGCTGGGGGTGGGGAGAGGTGACAAAGCCCCTCTCACGACCCTCTTGGCCCCATGCCCAATAGCCAGCAATAGCGTGGCTGGGAAGCTGCAGGCCCTTCTCCCTCCTAGCAACCCCACGGTTTCCTCCTGCCTGAAAGTGGGCAGGGTGAAAGCTGGACAAGGTCCCACCTCCCTTCTATCAGGGCTGGCCAGGAGCAACGGGAGGAGCAAGCTGTGCCCTCTCCAAGGAGGGAGTAACTGTCACACTGGTGAATGCCACCCAAGAGCCCCTGGGGGAATTGAATCAGCAGCAGTTTAGTGGCCTACTATCCAGCCTGTGTGCACCTCCACACCCACGCCCGAGTTCACCAAGAACTGACTCCCTCCTTAGAGCTTCCACAATCGGATTTAAATCGGTTTTTCTCGTGGTCAGTTATTTCTCCTTTTCAGACTGGGCTGGATGGGTTTCTCTTTTCTTTTATTGTTAGAGTCGCCCTCTTACCTGGGGTTCACTGATCCAAATTCAAAGGCAAAGGCCAGTCGTTTGAGCCGGGACATCTTCATATCAAGACAGTAGTGAGGCCCAGGTCCTTTCACATTCCAGATGAAAGGGAGCGGGTCGATCGCCACGGCCTGATCCTCAACAAACTGCCGATTCATCTTCTCACCCATCTTTGAGAACTCCTTGAACACAGAGCCACAGGCAGACATAGGTTAGAGAGAAGGGTGGCTCTCTGGTTTTGGATCTCCTTACTGGAACAGCTACTATGAAAAGACTCCACAGCACTGCAGTGGTGGCCCTGTAGTCATCAATAGTATGTCAGACTATTTTGCTTGCAGGGACGCTGCCACCTGAAGAGGAACAGAGAGGGGCAGACCTGGTTGGGAGAGGCAATGATACTGTAGTATGTTTCTCAGCCACTAGATGTCTCTCTCTGATGTATATAGGTCCAGATAGGTTGCAGATCCTGGTAAACAAAGGCAAGACAAGCCGGAGCACAAGCTCTGTGGAAGCCCATTTGTTAGTGTCTGCAGTTATGGTGATTTGTGTAACAACTGCCACCTGTTTACAAATGACTGTGATTTAATATACACTGATTCAAGGGGGAAGGAAAACAGGAAGGAGGGGGCTGCTAACATGTGGGAACCAGGATTCTGGGAAACTAGGTTGGTGAATTGATTGTGAGCTGCCATTTATGTAGCTGTGATGCTGTAAAGCTTTTAGCTTGCTGCATACTGCACCATTATATGTCTACGGTATCTTCATGACAGCAGAGTTCACCACCTCAGAGCTGATTACATTGAGTGTGGTCTATTGGCAGAGCTGCATTTGGGATATCTGCACAGTATCTGTGTGATGACTGCCAACTTGACTGATGCACCAGGGACTGAATCGGGAACTTCCAGAGCTAAAACTACAAGCTGCTACACTCAGATCCCTTGTGGATCAGGCACAAAGGGGGAACCTACTACACATCAATGGGTTACAGCTGTGATGCCATGTCTGGCACTATCAGCCTTTCACTAGCATGTGCCAGCTGCATATCAACAATGAGAGGTGAAAGTATCTGAAATTGAATTTTTTTCCATGTAAATTAAGAACTCAGAAAATGGTCCCATTCCCAGAGAAAATAGCCACCTTTTAAAAAAAGGTTTTCCTAAAAAATGCATTCCTTTCCCAATGAAAAGCAGCCTGTTCCCAAATACAAATGGGCACGCTCCCATCAAAAGGGGGCTTTGGGCATTCAGATTTGAAATGGGTACATGTTCGGAATTCAAAATTTTGCAACTCTTTGGGATGCTAAAATAACTACTATTTTGTCACTTTTTGCAAAACCCAAAGGGCTCAAAACTGTCTCCTGAAATGAAACCTCAAGATTTTTTCATGCAAAAATTTGTAGACAACGTCACACCAGTTTCGCATGTCTTCCCCAGACTTATCACGTCTTCACCAGACCCGCTGAAAATCGATCCAAGCTACGACGACTAAAATCCCTGGCTACACTTGCGAGTTACAGCGCAATAAAGGAGCCCCGGGCGCACTAGCTCACTACCCATTCACACTGGCAAGGCACATAGAGTGCTCTGACTCCGCAGCTACAGCGCTGCTGGTACTCCTCCTCAGCGAGTGGAATAACACCTCAGCATCAGTGTGGAGGTGTTGTATTACTGCGCTCTGATCAACCTCCAGAAACATCCCATAATCCCCTTAAGTCAAGTGGCCACTCTTGTCATTGTTTTGAACTCGCTGTAGGAATGCAGATATGCCCGTTAAAAGCTCCGTTTCTGACAGCCGGCATGTTTATCTGCTCCGAGACAAAGCAACCATTACTGTGGAATGCTGGGTGTGAGAGAGAGAGGCGGGGCGGGGTGGGGGTGTCTGCTGCTGTCTGAACTTACAAGACAGCATGCTGACATGCTCTCAGCCCCCCCCAAAACTCACTCTCTCTCCCCCCACATACACACAACACACTCCCTGTCACACCCCACCACCCCCCCATTTGAAAAGCACATTGCAGCCACTTGCATGATGGGATAGCTGTCCATAATGTACCGCTCCCAGTGCTGCTGCAAGTGCCACAAATGTGGCCACGCCAGTGTACTTGCAGCTGTCAGTGTGGACAGACTGCAGCGATTTCCCTACTGTGCTCTCCAAAGGCTGGTTTCACTCAAAGCGCTCTACATCTGCAAGTGTAGCCATGCCCTAAGTTACGTAACTTACAAAACTTAGATTGACTTACCTCGTTAGCGTAGACCAGGCCTGTGTGTTGGAAATAATGTTAAAGCCCGTAATTAAAAGGAGAGAAGCAAAATTCATTTTGCTACGTAAGCCCATTGTTCTTAAGCACTAACACATGGGAGACCTCACCAATGTGGTTCTTAGGCACAGCTAAAGAAAGGATTTTTGAAGTATGCAGTAAGTCAACACAAAACCCCTGGCACCAGCAGAGCAATTTTGCAACCTTGCTCAGAAGTGTATTTCAGAAGGAGAGTTCTAATTGCCCCAGGACTCTAGTCAACCCGTGAAGGGCTGTACATTCATGTTAGAAGGGAGCTATAGGCCTGTTAAGGCAGGAAAAGGCCTCCTACTGTTTTAATGAGCTGAAAGCAAGCAACTACAGACAGCTGCAGCGGCCCAGGAGCCAGCAAACAGAGCTGTAAACAGGGGAGTTTCAGTGAGAGTTCTGTTGGAGGAGAAGGGGTCCTACAAAGGTAGCCAGCCAGTCAGGCAGCGGCACAAACAACTGCATCAAGTAATTGCTGAACCGACTAGAGGGGATGCCATTTCAGATTTGGTTGTGATGAGTAGTGAGGATCTCATAGAAGAAATGGTTGTAGGGGACAATCTTGGTTCAAGTGATCATGAGCTAATTCAGTTCAAACTGAATGGAAGGACAAACAAAAATAAATCTGCGACTAGGATTTTTGATTTCAAAAGGGCTGACTTTCAAAAATTAAGGAAATTAGTTAGGGAAGTGGATTGGACTGAAGAATTTATGGATCTAAAGGCAGAGGAGGCCTGGGATTACTTTAAATCAAAGCTGCAGAAGTTATCGGAAGCCTGCATCTCAAGAAAGGGGAAAAAATTCATCGGCAGGAGTTGTGGACCCAGCTGGATGAGCAAGCATCTCAGAGAGCTGATTAAGAAAAAGTAGAAAGCAACAGGGAGTGGAAGATGGAGGGTGTGGGGGGATCAGCAAGGAAAGCTACCTTATTGAGGTCAGAACATGTAGGGATAAAGTGAGAGAGGCTAAAAGTCAAGTAGAGTTGGACCTTGCCAAAGGAATTAAAACCAATAGTAAAAGGTTCTATAGCCATATAAATAAGAAGAAAACAAAGAAAGAAGAAGTGGGACCGCTAAACACTGAGGATGGAGTGGAGGTCAAGGATAATCTAGGCATGGCCCAATATCTAAACAAATACTTTGCCTCAGTCTTTAATAAGGCTAATGAGGATCTTAGGGATAATGGTAGCATGACAAATGGGAATGAGGATATGGAGGTAGATACTACCATATCTGAGGTAGAAGCGAAACTCGAACATCTCAACATTTCAAGGAATCCCTGTTGAGGTTACAGGGACAAACCATCCCGATGAGTCGAAAGAATAGTAAATATGGCAGGCGACCAGCTTGGCTTAATGGTGAAATCCTAGCGGATCTTAAACATAAAAAAGAAGCTTACAAGAAGTGGAAGGTTGGACATATGACCAGGGAAGAGTATAAAAATATTGCTCGGGCATGTAGGAAAGATATCAGGAGGGCCAAATCGCACCTGGAGCTGCAGCTAGCAAGAGATGTCAAGAGTAACAAGAAGGGTTTCTTCAGGTATGTTGGCAACAAGAAGAAAGCCAAGGAAAGTGTGGGCCCCTTACTGAATGAGGGAGGCAAGCTAGTGACAGAGGATGTGGAAAAAGCTAATGTACTCAATGCTTTTTTTGCCTCTGTTTTCACTAACAAGGTCAGCTCCCAGACTGCTGTGCTGGGCAACACAAAATGGGGAAGAGATGGCCAGCCCTCTGTAGAGATAGAGGTGGTTAGGGACTATTTAGAAAAGCTGGACGTGCACAAGTCCATGGGGCCGGACGAATTGCATCCGAGAGTGCTGAAGGAATTGGCGGCTGTGATTGCAGAGCCCTTGGCCATTATCTTTGAAAACTCGTGGCGAACGGGGGAAGTCCCGGATGACTGGAAAAAGGCTAATGTAGTGCCCATCTTTAAAAAAGGGAAGAAGGAGGATCCTGGGAACTACAGGCCGGTCAGCCTCACCTCAGTCCCTGGAAAAATCATGGAGCAGGTCCTCAAAGAATCAATCCTGAAGCACTTAGAGGAGAGGAAAGTGATCAGGAACAGTCAGCATGGATTCACCAAGGGAAGGTCATGCCTGACTAATCTAATCGCCTTTTATGATGAGATTACTGGTTCTGTGGATGAAGGGAAAGCAGTGGATGTATTGTTTCTTGACTTTAGCAAAGCTTTTGACACGGTCTCCCACAGCATTCTTGTCAGCAAGTTAAGGAAGTATGGGCTGGATGAATGCACTATAAGGTGGGTAGAAAGCTGGCTAGATTGTCGGGCTCAACGGGTAGTGATCAATGGCTCCATGTCTAGTTGGCAGCCGGTGTCAAGTGGAGTGCCCCAGGGGTCGGTCCTGGGGCCCGTTTTGTTCAATATCTTCATAAATGATCTGGAGGATGGTGTGGATTGCACTCTCAGCAAATTTGCGGATGATACTAAACTGGGAGGAGTGGTAGATACGCTGGAGGGGAGGGATAGGATACAGAAGGACCTAGACAAATTGGAGGATTGGGCCAAAAGAAATCTAATGAGGTTCAATAAGGATAAGTGCAGGGTCCTGCACTTAGGATGGAAGAATCCAATGCACCGCTACAGACTAGGGACCGAATGGCTCGGCAGCAGTTCTGCGGAAAAGGACCTAGGGGTGACAGTGGACGAGAAGCTGGATATGAGTCAGCAGTGTGCCCTTGTTGCCAAGAAGGCCAATGGCATTTTGGGATGTATAAGTAGGGGCATAGCGAGCAGATCGAGGGACGTGATCGTTCCCCTCTATTCGACACTGGTGAGGCCTCATCTGGAGTACTGTGTCCAGTTTTGGGCCCCACACTACAGGAAGGATGTGGATAAATTGGAAAGAGTACAACGAAGGGCAACGAAAATGATTAGGGGTCTAGAGCACATGACTTATGAGGAGAGGCTGAGGGAGCTGGGATTGTTTAGTCTGCAGAAGAGAAGAATGAGGGGGGATTTGATAGCTGCTTTCAACTACCTGAAAGGGGGTTTCAAAGAGGATGGCTCTAGACTGTTCTCAATGGTAGCAGATGACAGAACGAGGAGTAATGGTCTCAAGTTGCAATGGGGGAGGTTTAGATTGGATATTAGGAAAAACTTTTTCACTAAGAGGGTGGTGAAACACTGGAATGCGTTACCTAGGGAGGTGGTAGAATCTCCTTCCTTAGAGGTTTTTAAGGTCAGGCTTGACAAAGCCCTGGCTGGGATGATTTAACTGGGACTTGGTCCTGCTTTGAGCAGGGGGTTGGACTAGATGACCTTCTGGGGTCCCTTCCAACCCTGATATTCTATGATTCTATGATTCTATGATCTTAATGGGACTAAATTGGGGGACCCAGATAATCTTCATCCAAGAATATTAAAGGAATTAGCACATGAAATTGCAAGCCCATTAGCAAGAATTTTTAATGAATTTGTAAACCTAGGGGTTGTACCATATGATTGGAGAATTGCTAACATAGTTCCTATTTTTAAGAAAGGAAAAAAAAGTGATCCGGTTAACTACAGGCCTGTTAGTTTGATATCTGTAGTATGCAAGGTCTGGGAAAAAATTTTGAAGGAAAAAGTAGTTAAGGACATTGAGGTCAATGGTAAATGGGACAAAATACAACATGGTTTTACAAAAGGTAGATTGTTCCAAACCAACCTGATCTCCTTCTTTGAGAAAGTAACAGATTTTTTAGACAAAGGAAACGCAGTGGATCTAATTTACCTAGATTTCAGTAAGGCGTTTGATACGGTGCCACATAGAGAATTATTAGTTACATTGGAAAAGATGGGGATCAATATGAAAATTGAAAGGTAGATAAGGAATTGGTTAACAGGGAGACTACAGCGGGTCCTACTGAACGGTGAACTGTCAGGCTGGAGGGAGGTTACCAGTGGAGTTCCTCAGGGATCGGTTTTGGGACCAATCTTATTTAATCTTTTTATTACAGATCTCAGCACAAAAAGTGGGAGCGTGCTAATAAAGTTTGCGGATGATAGAAACCTGGGAGGTATTGCCAATTTAGAGAGAGACCGGGATATCATAAAGGAAGATCTGGATGACCTTGTAAACTAGAGTAATAGTAATAGGATGAAATTTAATAGTGAGAAGTGTAAGGTCATGCATTTAGGAATTAATAACAAGAATTTTAGTTATAAGCTGGGGATGCATCAATTAGAAGTAATGGAAGAGGAGAAGGACCTTGGAGTATTGGTTGATCATAGGATGACTATGAGCGGCCAATGTGATATGGCCATGAAAAAAGCTAATGCGGTCTTGGGATGCATTAGACGAGGTATTTCCAGTAGAGATAAGGAAGTGTTAGTACCGTTATACAAGGCATTGGTGAGACCTCACCTAGAACTGTGTGCAGTTCTGGTCTCCTATTTTTAAGAAGGATAAATTCAAACTGGAACAGGTACAGAGAAGGGCTACTAGGATGATCCAAGGAATGGAAAACCTGTCTTATGAAAGGAAACTCAAGGAGCTTGGCTTGTTTAGCCTAACTAAAAGAAGGTTGAGGGGAGATATGATTGCTCTCTATAAATATATCAGAGGGATAAATACCGGAGAGGGAGAGGAATTATTTAAACTCAGTACCAATGTGGACACAAGAACAAATGGATATAAACTGGTCATGGGGAAGTTTAGATTTGAAATTAGACGAAGGTTTCTAACCATCAGAGGAGCGAAGTTTTGGAATAGCCTTCCAAGGGAAGCAGTGGGGGCAAAAGACCTATCTGGCTTTAAGATTAAACTCGATACGTTTCTGGAGGAGATGGTATGATGGGATAATATGATTTTGGCAATTAATGGATCTTTAAATATTCATGGTAAATAGGCCCAGTGGTCTGTGATGGGATGTTAGATGGGGTGGGATCTGAGTTACTACAGAGAATTCTTTCCTGGGTATCTGGCTGGTGAATCTTGCCCACATGCTCAGGTTTCAGCTGATCACCATATGTGGGGGCAGGAAGGAATTTTCCTCCAGGGCAGATTGGAAGAGGCCCTGAAGGGTTTTCGCCTTCCTCTATAGCATGGGGCACGGGTCACTTGCTGGAGGATTCTCTGCTCCTTGAAGTCTTTAAACCATGATTTGAGGACTTCAATAGCTCAGACATAGGTGAGAGATTTATCGCAGGAGTGGGTGGGTGAGATTCTGTGGCCTGCATTGTGCAGGAGGTCAGACTAGATGATCATAATGGTCCCTTCTGACCTTAATATCTATGAACTTTGAAAAACTGCCTTTTATCTCAAAGATCTCTGCAAAAAGTTAGAATAATGCAGTTCCTTCAACTTAGCACTCTCTGCACTTTCAAACCCCGAGTGACTTCATTAAGCCAACCTCATTTTCTAGTGTACACCCAACCTCAGATTCAATACTTCGATTGTAACCTCATTGCGGTGGGGACCATAGTTTTGTTCTATGTTTGTACAACATCTAGCACAATGGGGTTGTGGCCCATGACTGGGGTCCCCGAGCACTATCATAAGACAAATAATAACTCATAGATTTTAAATCCATTTAGTTCTACAGGCAAGGCCTCAGATCAGAATCGAAGATCTCTCATTGTCAAATACTTCATAACAGTTTTGTGAGTCTGAGAACGGCCTCAGAATACTATCTATTTAAAAAACAGAGAATAAAACCACCATTCTGAGTTCTAGGTCTCAGTGAATCTTATACACACTTGTAATGGGCTTAGAAGGAGTCAATTATTTTTTTAAATCGGTAAATGTAAATAAACATCAATTTCATTGCAAACACACACACCCACAAAAAATATTTCCATAGACAATAATCAAAGGGGCAAAGTAAGAAAAATGCTGTGTGAGAAATCATTAGAGTTTGATTTAAGGATATTTATTTTGTATATTTGACAGGGGACCTCGACAATTTGCATTTTAGCAGTTATACAGCTTTAACTTTTTGAATCTCAGCATCTACTGTCATTAAATAATTGTCTAATCCCCTATAATTTTCCATAACTGTGAAAATTTAAATTGATAAAAAATAGGGGAGGAGGGGAATGCTTAAGACCCATAATTTTGCACAATTGAAAATTTAAATGGATAAAAATCTTTTAAAATGCTTAAAATAAACATTGATGTTATCTATTAAAATCCTCAAAAAAAAAATCGAATTCTGCCAAGTCTAGCTATTAAAATTGCACCAAATCATCCATGAAGGCAGAGCACACATGTTTGTGACCACAACAAAGTAACACCAGTCCTGCTGCAGTGAAGGTCACGGGAGGTTTGCCTCTGACTTCAGTGGGTGCAGGATCCGACCAAAAGGGAAAGAAGGATTAAAATAAAATCATGGGAGGCAAAAAGAGGTTTAAACAAATCTTAGGGTGATGATCTTTTTAAATGAAATGTCAGTATTGGTGAAAAGTGCCAGACTAACTGTCCGGGAACAGAAACCTTCATAGGTAGAAGATAACGCAAGCTTCATTCACAGTGTCCAGAGATTGACCCTTTCGATCCTTACTGCAAACAGAGGAGTGACTCTAGCATGTAGATGTAGCCGAGCTAGCTTTGATCTAGCTAGCTTGAGTAACGATATCAAGGAAGTCACAGCAGCTTGGGCAGCAGTAGAGGTGAGCTGCCTTGGCACAACCCAAGTACATCTACATTGCTTTTTAAAATGCGTGGTAGCAAGGCTCAGAGCTCAGGCTCACAATAGCTACACAGATATTGTGGCTCGGGCTGGAGCTCGGACTCTGGAGCCTGAGAAGTGCGAGTAGGCTTCACTACTGTTGTTACTTGAGCTAGCTAGATCAAAGCTAGCTCAGGTACATCTACACATGCTGCAGCCATACCCCAACTGCAGCGTAGACACGCCTCTAGTCTCTTTCTTCAGACTGCTCAGAAAGATAGAGGCCATTTGCTAGGGTAGATTTTGTGATGACGTGAACACCTGTTTGCTGGGGACTGGACTAAGGACTATAACTCTGTTTATATAGGCCACTGCTCTGAGCTGTCAGATGATAATGATTTTTGGCTGCAGCTGATCAACGAAGAGGTAAAGGGCTCCATTTCTCTTCATTATTCTCCTGAGCCAGGCAGTTCCCCAACCCCTCCCTGCCCGCAAAAGAACTTCTCCTTGTAACTGAAATGTTGGAAGGGGCTTTGAAAGTGCTTGCCAGCCAGATGAGGATAACCTTCCACGGGTGCCAAGCAATAAGAAAATGGTCAGATGTTTTATGAGCCGAGACTTTATTTTTATTGTTAAGCTGGAGTGGTTCAAAAGAAGCAATTTGTTCTGCAGCAACGCACTCAGGAAGTGAGGGGCAGCAGATTTATTGCGGGGGAGAAAACTTTGAAGCGAGGAGGAAGATACTAGAAAGAGAAAAAGAATAACTGAACACAAGTCTGCAAGACGTTATTAATGACGGGAAGAGAGATCAATCATTCTGACCTGTACAGCAGTTGAGGAATCGCA
The DNA here is from genome assembly GCF_009764565.3 of Dermochelys coriacea. NCBI lineage: Eukaryota > Metazoa > Chordata > Testudines > Dermochelyidae > Dermochelys > Dermochelys coriacea. The sequence continues at coordinate 347,363,661 of NC_050068.2, read as the reverse complement.
GGTACAAAGTCCTGGACACACTAAAACGCTCCAGTGAGCAAGACTATTTTTCTTTGTTCGCTGCTATTGAACTGTGTTGCTTTTTAATAATATATAAATGCATAGTAGAGGGCCTGACCCAAAGCTAAATGAAATCAATGGGATCCTTTCTATCAACTTCAATAGGTTCTTGGATCAGGCTCTGTGATCCTACAAATGCCTTTATGCCAACCTCACACACTGTTGTCAGAATCTTTAGCCAAACAGTATCTTGTAAGGTACCACTTAAAAACTGGTGAACCACTGGTCACAAGTATCATTGCATGATGTATGCACGACTTGCGTGTAAAGAGTTAGGTATGTGTGCTGGAAATATGTTCTTAAAAGATGAGTTGTGGAGGCAGTTGATAAACAAGACGGCCCTAGACAAAGGAATGTGGATTTACCCGTCTGCCTGGATCAAGCTAACAAGCAAATGACAACAGAAGTACATTTGCATCTCAAGTCACCAAAGTGATCAAGCCAATTGAAAAAGCAAATTGAGCAGTGGATAAAGGAGGAGCTTGGCGCTTTGCAACCCAAAGAACCAGCAGCCAGGGAGAGGAACTCTGTCTGGGTTTACTTTTCAAAGAATACATTTCCAAGATTTTCTGGACTATAAAAGGAAAGCAAGGAGGGATTCCTTTGTTATCCATCACTTAGGGGACAAAGGGAACAGAACCCTCTGATTCTGTGAATGGTGAGTCCCCCTGCCCAAGGGACTGGAGTTGCTGGTAGCTTGATGTAAGTGAGAAAGCTGCTTAGGCAAAGCTTATAGCTTCCTAAAGTTACATTCTAGTCACTAAGAAGTGTGCTCTTTTTGTTTTGCTTGTAATGAGACATCTCTTTTTCTCTTGCTGAGTACCACTTAAATCTCTGTTCTTGATTAATAAACTGTATGCTAAGTTTTACAATAAACCCTCTCGGTGCTGTGTCTTAAAGTGAAGTGAGGGTCCTCAGCTGAGCCAACAAGCTGGTGTGTGCACGGTCTCTTTGGAGGTAGCGGACCTGGTAATTTCTGAGAGTGTCCAGTGAAAGGGATGTCTCTGGGGAACTCGGGAATGGGGGTTCACTGAATGTTATAGGCAAGGCAAGGTTTAGACTGGCAGACACTCAAGGAGTTTGCTGGTGAGGCAGGAGCCGACACACAGTTTGAGCTCCAGCGAAACTCTCTTTTGCTGAGGCAGAGTGGTAACAGTGGCTTACGGTTCTGGGCTCCCTGAGGAAAGTGTCACAGGCTTGCACTCTTTAAACAAAAAGAAAAGGAGTACTTGTGGCACCTTAGAGACTAACAAATTTATTAGAGCATAAGCTTTCGTGAGCTACAGCTCACTTCATCGGTTGCATTTGGTGGTTTTTTTTCCACCAAATGCATCCGATGAAGTGAGCTGTAGCTCACGAAAGCTTATGCTCTAATAAATTTGTTAGTCTCTAAGGTGCCACAAGTACTCCTTTTCTTTTTGCGAATACAGACTAACACAGCTGCTACTCTGAACTCTTTAAACAGTGTTTTTCAGCCTGAGGGTCCTGTGACAAGATGGCCGATGTTCATATGGTGGGTCCTGCGCTTTTCTGGGGGGGAGGAGGAGGGCGGCTAAGATGCCACCCTTTGCCCCTGCTCTTGGGTGCCGAAGGCCCTGCTAGTGGCCCGGGAATGTGGTAGATGAGGGAAGCAGGGGAGGGGTCTGCGTTTGCTCCTCGCTCTGAGTCGCAGCCCCTCTCAACCTCTGCAGGTTTCTTAGAATCATAGAATCATAGAATAGAATCATAAAATATCAGGGTTGGAAGGGACCCCAGAAGGTCATCTAGTCCAACCCCCTGCTCAAAGCAGGACCAAGTCCCAGTTAAATCATCCTAGCCAGGGCTTTGTCAAGCCTGACCTTAAAAACCTCTAAGGAAGGAGATTCTACCACCTCCCTAGGTAACGCATTCCAGTGTTTCACCACCCTCTTAGTGAAAAAGTTTTTCCTAATATCCAATCTAAACCTCCCCCATTGCAACTTGAGACCATTACTCCTCGTTCTGTCATCTGCTACCATTGAGAACAGTCTAGAGCCATCCTCTTTGAAACCCCCTTTCAGGTAGTTGAAAGCAGCTATCAAATCCCCCCTCATTCTTCTCTTCTGCAGACTAAACAATCCCAGCTCCCTCAGCCTCTCCTCATAAGTCATGTGCTCTAGACCCCTAATCATTTTTGTTGCCCTTCGCTGTACTCTTTCCAATTTATCCACATCCTTCTTGTAGTGTGGGGCCCAAAACTGGACACAGTACTCCAGATGAGGCCTCACCAGTGTCGAATAGAGGGGAACGATCACGTCCCTCGATCTGCTCGCTATGCCCCTACTTATACATCCCAAAATACCATTGGCCTTCTTGGCAACAAGGGCACACTGCTGACTCATATCCAGCTTCTCGTCCACTGTCACCCCTAGGTCCTTTTCCGCAGAACTGCTGCCGAGCCATTCGGTCCCTAGTCTGTAGCGGTGCATTGGATTCTTCCATCCTAAGTGCAGGACCCTGCACTTATCCTTATTGAACCTCATTAGATTTCTTTTGGCCCAATCTTCCAATTTGTCTAGGTCCTTCTGTATCCTATCCCTCCCCTCCAGCGTATCTACCACTCCTCCCAGTTTAGTATCATCCGCAAATTTGCTGAGAGTGCAATCCACACCATCCTCCAGATCATTTATGAAGATATTGAACAAAACAGGCCCCAGGACTGACCCCTGGGGCACTCCACTTGACACCGGCTGCCAACTAGACATGGAGCCATTGATCACTACCCGTTGAGCCCGACAATCTAGCCAGCTTTCTACCCACCTTATAGTGCATTCATCCGGCCCATACTTCCTTAACTTGCTGACAAGAATGCTGTGGGAGACAGTGTCAAAAGCTTTGCTAAAGTCAAGAAACAATACATCCACTGCTTTCCCTTCATCCACAGAACCAGTAATCTCATCATAAAAGGCGATTAGATTAGTCAGGCATGACCTTCCCTTGGTGAATCCATGCTGACTGTTCCTGATCACTTTCCTCTCCTCTAAGTGCTTCAGGATTGATTCTTTGAGGACCTGCTCCATGATTTTTCCAGGGACTGAGGTGAGGCTGACCGGCCTGTAGTTCCCAGGATCCTCCTTCTTCCCTTTTTTAAAGATGGGCACTACATTAGCCTTTTTCCAGTCATCCGGGACTTCCCCCGTTCGCCACGAGTTTTCAAAGATAATGGCCAAGGGCTCTGCAATCACAGCCGCCAATTCCCTCAGCACTCTCGGATGCAATTCGTCCGGCCCCATGGACTTGTGCACGTCCAGCTTTTCTAAATAGTCCCTAACCACCTCTATCTCTACAGAGGGCTGGCCATCTCTTCCCCATTTTGTGATGCCCAGCACAGCAGTCTGGGAGCTGACCTTGTTAGTGAAAACAGAGGCAAAAAAAGCATTGAGTACATTAGCTTTTTCCACATCCTCTGTCACTAGCTTGCCTCCCTCATTCAGTAAGGGGCCCACACTTTCCTTGGCTTTCTTCTTGTTGCCAACATACCTGAAGAAACCCTTCTTGTTACTCTTGACATCTCTTGCTAGCTGCAGCTCCAGGTGCGATTTGGCCCTCCTGATATCTTTCCTACATGCCCGAGCAATATTTTTATACTCTTCCCTGGTCATATGTCCAACCTTCCACTTCCTGTAAGCTTCTTTTTTATGTTTAAGATCCGCTAGGATTTCACCATTAAGCCAAGCTGGTCGCCTGCCATATTTACTATTCTTTCGACTCATCGGGATGGTTTGTCCCTGTAACCTCAACAGGGATTCCTTGAAATACAGCCAGCTCTCCTGGACTCCCTTCCCTTTCATGTTAGTCCCCCAGGGGATCCTGGCCATCTGTTCCCTGAGGGAGTCAAAGTCTGCTTTCCTGAAGTCCAGGGTCCGTATCCTGCTGCTTACCTTTCTTCCCTGCGTCAGGATCCTGAACTCAACCAACTCATGGTCACTGCCTCCCAGATTCCCATCCACTTTTGCTTCCCCCACTAATTCTACCCGGTTTGTGAGCAGCAGGTCAAGAAAAGCGCTCCCCCTAGTTGGCTCCCCTAGCACTTGCACCAGGAAATTGTCCCCTACGCTTTCCAAAAACTTCCTGGATTGTCTATGCACCGCTGTATTGCTCTCCCAGCAGATATCAGGAAAATTAAAGTCACCCATGAGAATCAGGGCATGCGATCTAGTAGCTTCCGTGAGTTGCCGGAAGAAAGCCTCATCCACCTCATCCCCCTGGTCCGGTGGTCTATAGCTGACTCCCACCATGACATCACTCTTGTTGCACACACTTCTAAACTTAATCCAGAGACACTCAGGTTTTTCCACAGTTTCGTACCGGAGCTCTGAGCAGTCATACTGCTCCCTTACATACAGTGCTACTCCCCCACCTTTTCTGCCCTGCCTGTCCTTCCTGAACAGTTTATAACCATCCATGACTGTACTCCAGTCATGTGAGTTATCCCACCAAGTCTCTGTTATTCCAATCACGTCATAATTCCTTGACATCACCAGGACCTCCAGTTCTCCCTGCTTGTTTCCAAGGCTTTGTGCATTTGTATATAAGCACTTGAGATAACCTGTTGATCGCCCCTCATTCCCAGTATGAGGCAGGAGCCCTCCCCTCACAGACATTCCTGCCTGTGCTTCCTCCCGGTATCCCGCTTTCCCACTTACCTCAGGGCTTTGGTCTCCTTCCCCCGGTGAACCTAGTTTAAAGCCCTCCTCACTAGGTTAGCCAGCCTGCTGGCAAAGATGTTCTTCCCTCTCTTCGTAAGATGGAGTCCGTCTCTGCCCAGCACTCCTCCTTCATGGAACACCATCCCATGGTCAAAGAATCCAAAGCCTTCTCTCCGACACCACCTGCGTAGCCATTCGTTGACCTCCACGATTCGACGGTCCCTACCCAGGCCTTTTCCTTCCACGGGGAGGATGGACGAGAACACCACTTGCGCCTCCAACTCCTTTATCCTTCTTCCCAGAGCCACGTAGTCCGCAGTGATCCGCTCAAGGTCATTCTTGGCAGTATCATTGGTGCCCACGTGGAGAAGCAGGAAGGGGTAGCGATCCGAGGGCTTGATGAGTCTCGGCAGTCTCTCCGTCACATCACGAATCTTAGCCCCTGGCAAGCAGCAGACTTCTCGGTTTTCCCGGTCAGGGCGGCAGATAGATGACTCAGTCCCCCGGAGGAGAGAGTCCCCGACCACCACCACCCGCCTTCTCCTCTTGGGAGTGGTGGTCGTGGAACCCCCAACCTCAGGACATCGCATCTCATGCCTCCCAACCAGCGGAGTCTCCTTCTGCTTTCTCCCCCCAGACATATCATCTGGTCCACTCTCCGCAATGGTACCTGTGGAGAGAACATGAAAGCGGTTAGTTACCTGTGTCTGTGTTACTGGAACCCGGACATTCCGCTTACCTCTTCTGGAGGTCACATGTTGCCAAGCTTCTTCACTGGCCTCTTGGCTCCTCTGTGCAACCTGCTCTATATCTTTAGAGCTTTGTGCCCCTAGAAGCCTATCCTGAGTTTGGTCCAGAAAATCCTCAGTCTCTTGTATACAACGCAGGGTCGTTACCTGTTGCTCCAGACCTTCAATCTTCTCTTCCAATATGGAGACCAGCTTGCACTTTGTACAGACAAAGTCGCTTCTGTCCTGTGGAAGAAAGACAAACATGGCACATCCAGTGCAGGTCACAACAGCTGAACCCCCCCCTTCCATATCACCTACCTACTATGAGCTTCCTCAGAGACGTTGGCAAGATGTAAGCCTCACTGGGCTCACTCCAGGCGAACTCCCAGGCAAACTCCTGCTGTGAGCTGCTCTGCTGTCCCCGCTGCTCAGCTGGTTCGCGGGGCTCTGGCTATTTTTAAACAGCCAGGCTTCCCTGACGCAAACACACAGACACCCTAATGCCCGCCCCCTGCAGGCTAGCAGCCAATCAGACACTCACTCAGGCTCTCTCCCTGCCCTCCCAGCAAACACACGCTCGGATACTTCCTCAGCAAGCAAACACACACACTCGGATACTTACCAGTCCCAGGCAAACTCCTGCTGTGAGCTGCTCTGCTGTCCCCGCTGCTCCGCTGGTTCGCTCTTACCCTCTTCCCCCTTAGGTGGGGTTACCCTCGGTCCTTAGACACTAGGGGAGGGAGTCTCCCTGCCCTGCCAGGGCAGGATCTCCCTTACTTCAGTTCTCTGGTCTTTAAGTTCTCACAACACACCTCCAAGCTCCAGTCCTAGTACTTGTCCTCGTCCAGCGGGGCATTTTATTAGCTTCCTGACAGGGCCTTAATTGACTACAGGTGCTCCAATTAACCTGTAGCAACCCTCCCTAGTCTACAGGGAACCACATCTTAATTAGCCTTGGGCTTATATATTTCCCCTCGACCAGTCTACCACTGCTCCCTGGCCCTCCTGTATCACAGTCCCCAAAGTGCTTTACAAAACTGATAACAAAAACTACACATGAAGGGGTAACTTTACCCACCACTGAAATGCAGCCACCTCTGGGGTGTACACAGCAGATATTTAAAAGCACACAGGCAGCAACATACATAGCATCTTAAGGGGCAGGAAGTGAGGAATCCTCGACCCAGGTCAGAGTCACCCCTCTCTTTACACCCCTCCACCAACTCCCTCTTCTCTATTGCATCAAACAGAAGCTACTTGTCTTCATTTTCAAGGCCTGCACCTTGTCTTCAGCCAGTATCACAAATGTCAGTTCCCACTCATGTGAAGCAGAACCCGCTGCACCAGATCCTGAATTGCAATGCAGACAGGGGGCATGTACCCAGTGGCAAGCCATGACAGAATCCTGGGTGAAAAATCACTTTAGTGGGAGAGCTTCATGACCTGCTAGTGAAGGGAGATAACACAACAGATAAGCCTATGGGCCTGGCTATATACAGAGTTACAAATGCGGAAGCAGAAACTGCAGTTTCCTTAAAGGTATCTGCTTTTAATTCCCAGCCTCAGATGACTCCTTTTACCAGATACAGCGCTTAGAGAAACAATTGCCAAGGACGTAGCTTTAAAAAAAAAATCAAAAAAATCAAAAAAAAAAATCAGAGGAGGCCCAAGTAAAAGCTATTTGCAAGTAACCTGTGGCTCAGATGAGACCACTTCCTGAGTGGGTCCCACGCCAGATGAAATTTGCAGGCAATGAAGAGGAATTGCCCAAGCAGTGGGAAGCCACAGCAAGGAAAACTAGAAATTGCTGATGCAGTAGGGCCACCATCAGCAAGTATTAGAATGGTCCATGCAAAGAGCTGCCCAGAAGCTCATCACTCCATGTCTGGAGACGGCTGGAAAACCACAGTGGTGCTGGACTCAGGGTCTGAAAAAAGTCTGATCCCTGCAAATCACCCAGCGCCAAAGGGGGGGGGGAATTGTATTGCAGGAATTAAATTGGCAACTATTAGTCATCAAACACAGCTGATAACAGGAGAAATTCAGCTGGTATATTGGGAGTAGATTTCATCTGTAGATTTTCACGATTTCAGGGTAACTGCATATGTATTCATCCCTCCATGGTCCACTCCAGGAGTTCCCAATCATGTCTCAGGTATCCAGCCAGCCCCTGTCTCTGGGTAGGGACCTTTGTCCCACACTTTTCTGACCAGGAGTTTTAAGGTTGCACATCTCTCTGCCTTACACTCCCTGCTTATCTCGCACGCCAGTCAGCCTAACGACCAGTGCCTGTACTTTGCTCTCTCTCTGAGTGCAATGAACAGCGTCATCACAGCAGTCCACATGGCTCTTTCTAAGCAAGCACATTTATTCTTAAGGCAAAAGCATTAAAGAGAAAACATAAAAAGCAATAAACACATTTAAACACATACAAAACATACAAGGAGTCGCCCATCAGTCTTATGGGGCCCTCGCAAGGGTTGGGGCTCACTTTGGACAGAAGGTCCTGTCCATTTGCTGGATCAGAAAGAAGGCACTGAGACAGTTCAAGCTCATCCTTTTATAGCAAAACCCTTCCTTTGTATCCTAGTCTCTGGAAAACCCGCCTGATCCAGTCGATGCCAACGACTGCAGGGGCTGGAACTTCTTTGGAGTCCTTTAGTCTTGGGGTAGCCACCCCCTACTGTCTGTAGTTCCTGTAGGAGCTGTGGTAAGCCACTCCCATGGAGTAGAACTCAATCATACATAAACTATTCCAAAATGTAATGTTAGGGTCCCCAAAGATACTGCATGGGATTGCCATATCTGTCACAGGCATCACAAGAACATCTGGGGGGCTAACAGAGCTACCGTGTCCCTGGACAGTAGTCAGACAAGGAGAAAATCCGTGTTAGCTGCATTTCAGTAGCAATAGACATAATACGAGATTGTCCCTGCCCCCCAGAGAATTTACAGTCTACATAGACAAGAGAGAGAAAGGGAAAGGCAGCGGGAAACTGCAGCACAGAGAGGTGAGGTGACTGGCTCAGTGTCACACAGCAGGTGAGTGCCAGTGCCAGGAATAGAGTACAGGCTTCTCATGTCCCAGTCAAGTGCCCTACTGTCATGGGGTGGTCCACTGAGGGTCCTTTCAGGCCGCAATCCAGGTCACAGTCATTTCAGGTCTTCTTCACTACCACCACCACCACCACACTTTATTATATATTATATTTACAGCCAGTAGCCAGCTTCCCCACTTGCTTCTGGGGACAGGTACAATAGCAGCAGCCTGTTCTGCCTTCCTTCAGGCTCCCAGCTCTCCTCCCAGCACTTCCTTCCCGTTTGCTTATCTAGTCCCAGTTGCTGGGGATACTTCCACCAATTAGCCCCTCAGCTGAATCTTCACGCAGTTAGTTGGGCTCCTCTGCCCGCTTCCTGAGCACCCAATTGATCCGAAATGGTGGGGATTTGAGTGACAGGGTGTTAGTTAGTTCCTGAGTCCACAGGTTAGTCCCTGTTACCTCTACTCACTGGGCCACACTGCCACTCAATCGCTTTTCACTTGAGGTGTTTGGAAAACAGGTTATTTTTCTGCACAGAAAATTGTGACAAAAACAAAAAAGGTTTAAAACTCAACATTCTGATTCGGACATATCACTGCAGAGCTTCTTGGGAGCTTGGTAATTCGGCTACCTCGTTCCCCCATTCTCTTCTACGGACTGGACTACATCTTCATGATTAAAGCTGGGCAAAGAATGGAGTTTTCGGCTTACAGCAATTCTGGGAGGGAAAAATATTTCGTTTTGGTCTGAACCAAAAATGAGATTTTTCAAAAATTTCGTTCAATGAAAAAGTAAAAAAACTTCGAGTCAGGTCAAAACGAAACTTGACGTTTTTCATTTTCATTTTGGGCATTTTGAAAAATGCAAAGGAGGACTAGATTCACAAAGCAGGCACGGGAGAGGATGGTGATAGAAGCCTTGCTTACAAACTTTAGACCCCTGGTTAGGGAACTCAGCTGGGATATGGCAGACCCAGGTTCAGTTCAGCCTTTGTATGTCCATGGTACATAATGGGAAGTATGGTCTGGCTGGGGAACCAGGTTTCTCAGGGAGAGTTAGAGCATGAAAGTTTGAACGTCAATGATTGGCACTTAAATCAAGCTACAAACCCATGTTACTAAAATTCCTGTTGGTGCCCACCTCGTAAAAAATTCTGGAAACCTTCTAGATAGGGATAATTATCCCAATATATATCAGTTGTTTTGTGTTGGGGATTTTAATGACTAGGATGAAAACAAGATCTTTTGTTGCTTATGATTAGATAGACTCATAGGAATGGACAAAATGATGTAAAGTCTTTTCTATCTTCTCCCAAGCAACATGCTGTACAGTTTCCCAGTGCTTTGTCCCATCTAGTTTTAAAAGTGTGTCAAGCAGTAGTACTCCCACTGCTTCTCTAGGGAGATTATTCTACAATCTAATACTTCTTGCTGGGCCAAAATTCTCCAGTCCTTTAATGTCAAATCCTGTTCCCATTAAAGTCAATGGCAAAAGCTTTCATTGAATTGCACTGGGGCCTCACTGGAAATCAGTAAGAGGTTTTTGTGACCATCAGGGTCCAGATACCCCAGGGTTAAAATATGGCTTCTGAACCTCAAAGAATAAGCAATTGAATCAACTGATTGTATACAACATCACTGTACTATAAGAGTGTATCAAGTGAGGTCTTTCATGACACACCAGTGATTAATATCATGTATGTATTAACACTATATGAGCAATTATGGACACTCACGGATATTATGATTGAAAGCCTATGCCCAAACAAAGGGAGAAACAGGCTTTCTCCCAGACAGGATGGAAGATAGCTATCTACCTGTCTCCAGTTTAAATTAAGCACTATGTAATCAAAACAATGGAAACCCTATTTACACAGGAATCAGGAGGAGGATGGGAAGTCCACAGACTGGGAAGGATGGCAGAAGGTCATCCTGGCTCTGTAGACAAAACAATGAGGGAAATATAAGCAGAAGCAAAAAAGCCACGTAGGGGACACAGGGAACAGCACCACCCTGTAAGCCTGTGAAAGCAGGATCCCCTAGTCTGGAGGGCTGGGGATGCTGGCAACTTGATGTAAGAAAGAAAACTGCTTAATCAAAGATTGTAACTTGCTAAGATTAAGTTTTAGTCACTGGAAAGCATGTTTTATTTATAACCAGACCTGTCTTTTTCTCTTGCTTAGTATCATGTAAATCTCAGTTCTTCATTAATGAATCTATTCTTGATTTTACTACAAAACCATCTCAGTGCTGTGTATTAAAGTGACGTGTAAGTCTTCAGCTAACCTAATAGCTCTGTCTCTTTGGAGACAGCGAACTTGGTGACTTCTGAGAGTGTCCCATGAGAGGGACTGGAGGCCGCAGGGAGACGTCTCTGGGTTTTCCTGATTGGTACCTGCAAGGCAAGGTTTAGATGGGCAGAGTCAGAGAGTGTGCTGATGAAGCAGATGGGCTGGTGTGGCAGGGAGCAGACACATAACTCAGCAGCAGCAAAGCTCTGACTCTTGCTAAGGAATAGTAGTAACACAGTGGCCTAAACACGACATCTTAGTTTGCTTGTTAAAGGACAAAGAGTTCGCTTCACTCTCAGGAAATGGGGCTAGAACAAGCTCACGGCTGCTCTGAAAATGTAAGAATTTTGTTCCTGTTCATTCTAAAGTAACGACAAATGTTACTCCACCCACCGCCTGATCTAAAGCCCACTGCAGTCAATGAGAGACTTTCCTAGGACTTCAGTAGCCTTGAGATCAGGCCTCTAGAGGGACCATTACCCAGACCTTAGACTAGGTAAGATTTTATATTTTGATGATCTTTGTTCAGTTTGGTTTCCTCTCCGTACTGTAGGGTCTTTGGAGTTACGGGCTGTTCCATTGGGGTCTGTCCTCTTGGGCCATTCTCGGATAAAAGGACAGTGACCTTCTGCTCGCTGGCGAGCAGAGGAAGAAGGTGCCTCTCCTGGAGCCTTCGGTGGAAGGCGTAGGGTAGGAGGGTGTTCGTTCCCAAGAAGGCCCACCAAGGTCAGGTCCAGGGAGCGGGGGTAGGAACAGGGGAAGGCTGTGCCTGTCCAGGCGGTAAGCTCTTCAGGCCAGAGCGGTGCCCCGTACAGCACCGAGCGCGCCGTCGGCATTTCACCAGCTTTCGCGTTCATTAATGCTCATCCGCTCACTGATCAGCCTAGCCTTAGCCAGCAATCGAGCAAAACGCAGGAATTCTGCCCGAGTCCCCCTCCCGCTCCAGGCCAGGGGCGGGCACGCAGCCCGCCAGCTTGCCGCCCAGAAGGGGCTTGCTCCCGGTAAGCTTTTATCTGTGGGCCTGAAACCCTTCCCGCTCCTTGTGGGGAGCTGCTCTGCCTGCCAGCGGCTGCCTCCCCCCCCCCGATCCCGCTCCAGTTGCTACAGCAGCTCGTCCCCACGGGCGAGCTCAGGGCCAGGTGAGCGCGGGCAGCCGAGGAACTACAACTCCCATCAGCCCCCGGGAGCCCGGAGCCGCGCCACACAGTGGCCGGGGCCCAGGGAGCCGGGCGGGGCCGCGCGGGGGGTGCTGGGAGCTGTAGTTGTCCGCGGGCGGGGCGGCCGTCGGGATGCACGGCAGGCGGGCGGGGGAGGAACTACCGCCGGGCGGGGCGGGATGGCGCCGGCGCCGGCCGGGTTGGTGGCGCCGGGGCCGGCAGGAGGCTCCGCGCGGCGGTGGGAGCGGGGCCCCCAGCCGCGACCATGCGCCGCGCCTTGGCCGTCGGGCTGGTCTTCAGCGGGTGCTGCAGCAACGTGGTGTTCCTGGAGCTGCTGGCCAGGTGCGGGACAGCGCCGGGCGGGGGGGCCCCGGGGCGGGGCTCCTGATGTGGCGCTGGGGGGGGCTCCTGATGTGGCTCCTGGGCTGGGCTTGGGAGGGCGGGCAGGGCTCCTGATGTGGCGCTTGGGGGGGGGCAGGGCTCCTGATGGGGTGGCTGGGCTGGGCTGGGCTGGGCTGGGGGGGGCAGGGCTCCTGATGGGGCTGCTGGGCTGGGGGGGGCAGGGCTCCTGATGGGGCTCCTGGGCTGGGCTTGGGGGGGGGAGGGCAGGGCTCCTGATGTGGCGCTTGGGGGGGGCAGGGCTCCTGATGGGGTGGCTGGGCTGGGCTGGGCTGGGCTGGGGGGGGCAGGGCTCCTGATGGGGTGGCTGGGCTGGGCTGGGCTGGGCTGGGGGGGGCAGGGCTCCTGATGGGGTGGCTGGGCTGGGCTGGGCTGGGCTGGGGGGGGCAGGGCTCCTGATGGGGCTGCTGGGCTGGGGGGGGGCAGGGCTCCTGATGGGGCTCCTGGGCTGGGCTTGGGGGGGGGAGGGCAGGGCTCCTGATGTGGCGCTTGGGGGGGGGGCAGGGCTCCTGATGGGGTGGCTGGGCTGGGCTGGGCTGGGGGGGGCAGGGCTCCTGATGGGGCTGCTGGGCTGGGCTGGGCTGGGGGGGGGCAGGGCTCCTGATGGGGCTGCTGGGCTGGGGGGGGGCAGGGCTCCTGATGGGGCTCCTGGGCTGGGCTTGGGGGGGGGAGGCAGGGCTCCTGATGGGGTGGCTGGGCTGGGCTGGGGGGGGCAGGGCTCCTGATGGGGCTCCTGGGCTGGGCTTGGGGGGGGGGAGGCAGGGCTCCTGATGGGGTGGCTGGGCTGGGCTGGGGGAGGCAGGGCTGCTGGGTTGGGTTTATGGGGGGGGGGCTGGGCTTTTGATGTGGTGGCTGGGCTGGGCTCGCGGGGGGGCAGGGCTCCTGATGTGGCTCCTGGGCTGGGGGTGGGGGGGGCTGGGTTGGGTTTGGAACGGCGGCAGGTCTCCTGGTGGGGCTGCTGGGCTGGGCTTGGGAGTGGGGGCAGGGCTGCTCAGTTGGGTTTGTGGGGGGGGTAGGGCTGCTGGGTTGGGTTTGTGGGGGGCTGGGCTTTTGATGTGGCTGCTGGGCTGGGCTTGGGGGGGGGCAGGGCTCTTGATGGGGCTCCTGGGCTGGGTTGGGGGAGGGCAGGTCTCCTGATGTGGCTCCTGGGCTGGAGGTGGGGGGGCTGGGTTAGGTTTGGAGGGGGGCATGGCTCCTCATCTGGGTGCGGGGGGGGCAGGGCTTCTGAGCTGGTGTGGCTTGGCCAGGTGTATCGTCACTGCCTAGGTGAGGGGCAGTGTCCCTGGCCTGGGGGCTCCCAACCAGGTAAGTGGTAGCATCTTCGGGGGCAGGGTCCTTGTGCTGTCCCCTAGGCTTGGGAGTATCTGGTCCAGTGAGTTGTTAGCACCCTAGGATTGCGGGGTCAGGTCTGTGCACAGCCTGCTGGGGTGGGGAGTGCCATGCTGGGGTCACTAGGTTAAGGCCCAGGCTAGGGGCACTTGTGAAGCTAGGGGGTTGGGGGGGCTAAGCAGCTTTTGATGAGTCTGCACCTTGTGGGGCTATCGTCACCTGGTGCTCTTCCCAGCCATGGGCATCTGGCAGACCAGAGCTTTGGCTGTGGGCTCTGATTCACCCCGAGCTTCTGGAGCCACCCTGCACCCCACTGTTACGACCATGTGCTTTGACCCACCTCAGATTTCAGTCCATAGCTCAGCATCGTGCTATCTATCCTGTGTATGGGGCCATTGAGTAAGGTGTTTCTGGTGTTGTTCCTTGGGGATCGGTTCTTAGCCCAATGTCATTCAGTATTGTAATCCTTTATCTGGCAGATCTAATGCTGAGTTCAGGGGGGCTGCCCTGTATCCCAGAGTCCACCCCAATGTGGAGCTAGATGGCTACCTAGTGCCCTAGTCTCGTGACTGGGCCCTCTAAACAACCAAGCTTGGAGCCCAGGATGGACCTCAATTTCTGGCCCTGCTGCAATTTAAGAGGGTGCATGACCGGTTGGAGCCTATGTTCCCCCTGGGATGCATGCCTGCGTTAAAGAGAAGGGGGCTGTCATCTGTGGCAATGCACCTGAAGTGATAGGGCATAAGATTTTAATAGGAGCAGTAGCTTAAAATGTGTTGGGGTGTCTGTTTTCTTTTCCCAACACTCCTGCAGAATGACTCATATGGAGATGAAAATAGTTTTCTAAATAATAGAGAGAGGAGGCCCTGGGCATGCATGGGATGGGGATGGAGACAGCTGTGTAATGGGACATGAGGGATCTCCCTTGTGTTAGAAGAAAGGGGAGAGCGTATGGTGGGTACCAGAGCCTGGTCTGCAAATGGGAGCATTATCGTATGATTGCAATATGCAAAGAGACTGTTCCTTGTGAGTGAAGGAAAATCCTCTGATAGCAGAGGGAGGAAGCCCCCTGTGCCGTAGGTTTGTGACATGACTCCCATATTGTGGATGAGAAAAATGAGGCTCAAAGAAATTAATGACCTGTCTCTTTTCCTCCCTGGAGGTGCTCATATAACCCACTGGTGAGTGTGTATCCGGTCTCCCTCTGTGCAGGTCTGCAGAGGATATGAGTTGTTACAGTCCCTAGCTCAGGAGCATAGGCTGTTTATCTCTAGTTGTAGCAGTCAATGCTTTTAGCTTTGAAGGTTCCCAGTTCGGTCCCCAGTAGGTCAGCCCAGAAGGCAACCGTAGCACTAACCACCCGTTGAAGTCAGTGGCACGTGTGAGTGCTTAGAACTTCAGAAAAATCAGGCCAGGCATGTGACTTGCCCAAGGCCACCAGTGTGTCCACGTAAAGAGCCAGGTTATCCTGGTTTACAGCCCTGTACATTGCAGCATGGCCAACCCCAGGTTTTCAAAAATCAAACCATCAACCATCGAACGTCATGGTTGACTTAACCGCTTGGGTGTTTGGCTTTTTTCAGAAATACTATGTTTTCATGTTTTTATTTGCCTTCTCATTTTTGAGCCTTTAGGGTGCACTTGAGTCATGTTTTCAAGTTTTTCTCTGCAAACTTAGGGTTTTTGTGGGGGGGGAGAGGGGGTTTCAAATGAAAGCAGAGATTTTAATATATTCATATGACTCAAGGAGCTCAGCCACTAAAAATATCACGGGACTCGTGATCAAATCATGAGAGCTGGCAACACTGCAATGCCTCCAGTGCAAGTCACAGCCCCTTTCTGTGACTCAGTTTCCCCATCAGTAATATGCCAGTGTTTACCTACATAATCTATATTTAATGTCCCTACAGTATTTGAGAATGCAGAGTGCTATACAGTATTAATGGCATATGGCAATGTTTTATTAAGCTAGAGTTGAGGCTGAGCTCAGATTTTCCCATTTAAAAGGATGAAAAACCTCAGAGAGGATTTTGTGGTTATCAAAAAAGCAAGCAGTGGAAATCCAGAAAATTTCAGTGTCAACGCTGCAATCTCTTTTATTGGGCCAACTGCTGTTGGTGAGAGAGACAAGCTTTCAAGCTATACAAACCTAACAGATTGGTTTTCAAGCCTCCTAGCCCCTGCTCAAGCAATTAAGGCCCCAAGTCAATGAGGTTCTATATAGAGGCATGAGTTGTGTAGATCTGGTTGCAGGATCAGAGCTTAAGATGATAACCTAAAAAGAAGAGGATACTGGTAGCAAAGCATCACGCTTGGTATCAGAAAGAGATCCATATGAATCCACTTAGCAAACGAGAGTTGTGAGTTCCATGTTTTGAAACTTCACCTGAGAACACTGCGGGTAAATCATCCTCAATAAATGTAAGATGTTGACGTGCAGCAGACTTCTTTAAAGGTGACCAGCAAAAAGGACTTTTCCCTTTTTTAATTGGGCACATGGGCTCTTCTCTTTTATGATGTATGAAGGAGGCCTCACAGGTGATGTACTCTATATACACATACATAATGCGAGAGAGAGAGAGAAAGCGCGCGACACTGTATCCAGTCCCTTCATGACGACAGATAGAAATACATTGGAATAGCCACTTGGATAAGATGAACTGAATGAGCAAGTCCATTATGCCAGGATTTCCAAACTGTGGTCCACTTTCTAATGGTCTGCTGAGAGCTGGCTGGTTGCATGGTTTTGGCTATTCTGGTTGTTTCCAGCTGCAAAATTGCATCAAGAGATTCCTGCTACCTCTTCCAGACAGCTACTGCTGTTCCCAGACGCTAACAGTTACGTGATTGGGAATGGGCACAGAGGAGGCTGAAAAGCTGTTCTCTGTAATGAGTTCTAGCCCAGTGGTTCTCAACCAGGGGTATGCAGAGGTCTTCTGGGGGGTACGTCAACTCATCTAGATATTTGCCTAGTTTTACAACAGGCTACATAAAAATCACTAGTGAAGTCAGTACAAACTAAAATTTCATACAATGACTTGTTTATACTGCTCTATATATTATACACTGAAATGTAAGTACAATATTGTATTCCAGTTGATCTCATTTTTACCATATAACTTTAAAAATAGAAAGTAAGCAGTTTTTCAGTACTGTGACGCTTTTGTATTTTTATGCCTGATTTTGTAAGCAAGTAGTTTTTAAGTGATGTGAAATTAGGTGGTACACAAGACAAATCAGACTCCTGAAAGAGGTATTGTAGACTGGAAAGGTTGAGAGCCATAGTTCTAGCCCATGCTACGGAAAAATCTTGCATTCCAGACTTTGTACCAGGCCATCCAGAAGAGAAAATTCAATCTCTTAGAAGGCAAGAAGAGAAGTGAAAAAAAGGATCATGATCTTAATGTAATAGCAAAATGAGAGACCCAGAACCACCCAGCCTTCTGGTGCCTTACAATTTGTATGTAATTTAAATTTATTGGAGGATTATTGTCCTAATGAAAGAGAATTGCCTTGTTGGGTAGAGTTAAAATAGCTGTCAAAAATTAATTGATATAACTAGGCTCTTAGCCATTTTCTGTAAACCTGCCAAGGTGTCAGGATACTGTTATATGGGTGTGTGGCTGGTTAGTCTGTTTTTCATTTGTGTTTGTCTTATAAAATTTGCAGATTTATGTCAACACAATTTAGAACCTGGCTTGTCCCTAACTTCTTACTTTTACTTGTGGAGCAATGAGGCAGAGTTCCTGTGGCTCGAGAGCATGAAGGGGAATGGACTAATGAATGACCAAATCCTAGTCTAGTCAGAGACCACTCTGGCTTTTAATTCCTCTGTCCCAGCCCCTCTCAAATCACCCCACACCAGTCATGGGATGTGAACTAAATGTAAAGGCCAGATAGAGACCTACAAATGGCTAACAACATATTTGTCTACACATTCCTGTTAATTGAGTTTGCAACTTAGACACAACTGGACAGCAAATCAGTGAAAAATGGGTCCTCTCCAGACTCTCTCAACAGAGTTTTAGCTCGTCACAGCCAGTGCTCAGATATGTTCAAGAATCCTCTGATGCAACAGAGAAACCCAATGCAAAGGAGTCGGTGGTTTTCAGAGACTGTCAGAAAAGGGGAAGTGTCAGTTCAACTTTCATTTGTCCCCTATGACTATAAACTAGCAACAATCAGCCTGATGCATGCATGCAATTGGACGGGGAGGGGCATAGCATAGTGGGCTGCAAATGCATATGAGCTCCCAGCCAGTCATGTACTCTAGCAAATGCTCTGTGATAGCTGCATGTTGTCCTGTCCCAGCATCAAAGTTCCTTGGGAGAATCTCTGAATGTTGGCCCTGGCTATTCCAGTGATGTACACACACACGGTAGATTTATGCAACAGGTAGTTGGTTCATCTCGGGATACAGTCAAACCCTTGTGAGTAATTACTTGATTCTTAGATTAATTACGGTTTCTCCATTTGCTCCCAGAGCTTTACAATTTCAAGAAGACTTTATATTTAGTGCAGGAGCATTAGACTTCCAGATCTTGTGGTGGGATGGGAGCACTGAAGGGGCAAGTATTGGAGGAATATCACCCTGGTGGTGTTCCAGACTCCTCAGTTAGTGACCACCAGGGGTAGGGAGATGGTTGTGTCCCTCAGGGGAGAAGAAGAACCGGGCAGCAGGGGCCTGAATCTCAGGGATTGGATTCTGTGTATCACTACCAATAGTTTGTGGAAGCCCGACACTGTAACAAGAAAAACTGGCTTCGTTCTAGTTGTTCCTGCATTACCTAAATACCACTTCCTGAAACAAGGTGGGTGAGAAGTAATTGTCTCGCTGATATCCTGGGACCAGCACGCTACTCCAGCACTAAATATCTCATGTGTACCAAACGCTTAATGCTGTAGTCATGTCTGATCTCCCAAGCTAAGCAGGCTTGGATTTGATCATTTCTGGAATGGGAGGTCTCAAGCAAACATCGGATGCATCCGATGAAGTGAGCTGTAGCTCACGAAAGCTTATGCTCTAATAAATTTGTTAGTCTTTAAGGTGCCACAAGTACTCCTTTTCTTTCTGTTAACCATGTGACACAGTAAAACGGAGACATCTTCCATTCCACCATCCAAACTCCAAGCTGTGGAAAAAGCACTTCTTCAAAAGATTTCCTGTTGAAATGCAAGGAAGGAAAATTGAGTCTGGCTCTGAGAGGAGTGAAAGAGGTGACAACAGTAACTGTAAGATGTGGCAACCTGCTACCAAGTAGAAACAAATATGATGGAGTGGACACCTGGTACAAAAGTTCATTACTTCTGTGAAGCCCGATCCTATGTCTATCTGACTGCACTGTATCTTGTGTGCTTGCTCATCTCAATTAGCTTTGTTTAAATGAGTGATCCAATAGTTGGCACTCTCCCCTCTGGGTCAGTACTGAGCAAATGCCCCAGCATAGTGGCAGATGGACCTATGCCACTGCACGTACTGACTTACTGTGTTCATACAGGACCTAGCACAGAGGTGCTACTATAGCCCATATCTTTCTGATGAAATGTAAAACTGAAACACTGGCCTCTTATGGTGGTTAAAGATCAAAGCCCTTCTTGCAAAAATAAAACGCAAGATAGTAACGCTGGTGTCCTAGCTGAATTCCAAATGGCTAGTCATTTCTCTTTCCTAGTTTTCACTGCAGTTTCCAATGAATAACAATCTGAAGGTCTCGGGCCTGCTTCTCAGCGTGTTCAGTGGCCAGGGGCAGGGATATCTGAAAGATCGCCTGATGCTCCAGAGTAAGGATTCTGGGCAACAGCTCTGCTCCTCCTGCACAGTGAAACATTCTCCCATGAGGGTAAAGCGCTTCAAGAGACAGAACTCTCTCAGGGGCTGGTCTGAGACTGGAACAAACTCCTCCAGGAACTAAAGACCATCCTAAACCTTATCTCCTTCCTCTCCAAGTGCAAGGTGCACCATTTTGACCAGCCTTTTCTAGCAAACACAGATAGTGTGTACATAAAAAAGAATATCTCTCTCCTTATCAAACCCAAACACTCCACCGCATGCACAATTCTCCTCTTGGGGGAAGGATAAGAGAATGAGCCACGGGTGACAGCTGCATTAAGCAATGAGAATAACATGACTGGAAGGTGCTCAGATATACAAGGAAGCTGGCAGTCAAAAAACCTGTATAGAAGAAAATGATATCCTACTTTACTTCCTGTCTTAAGCCTGCTGCGTGGTGTTGCTGTGCACTGTTAAACAGCTGCCAAGCTGCTCCCCAGAGGTTGCTACATCCCAGTGATGAGTGAAGTGATCCTTGTGAGTAGTTTGTATATGAATTTACGGTGGAGGTGCCTATACTGCCGTGATTAGGGCTATGTAAGAACCGTGCTAGGTAAACTTGTCTGGTGTGTTAGAATGGTAAACACTGGTAAGTGCTCTATGAATGTGCGTAAGCTATTGGTCTCCTCCTGCTCAGTTACAATATATTCTGTGTCGTTATGTTTCTCCTTCTCTCTCTTCCCCACAAATCCAGAGAGTTTCCAGGATGCGGGAACATAGTGACATTTGCACAGTTCTTATTTATAGCAGTAGAAGGTTTTATCTTTGAAGCCAACTTTGGAAGGAAGCAGCCAGCCATCCCAATAAGGTACAGTAGACTTAATGCTTTGGCTGGGCTTGAATTGACTAGATATCTGTTATCTCTTAGTGTTTAATAAAACAGCTTATCCTTTTCTCCTGTCTAAACCCCATTCCTTTTCCAGAGTTAGCAATGCCTCATTCAGAACTTGTCATGCCTGGTAAAATATGAACTCATTTATCCAGGACTATTAATAGGAAACTGCTTTCAGAGTCTTCTCTCCTAAGGAACATGTTAGTAGCTGTTTAGTAAGCGAGCGTTACTTTTAGGGGACTGGATCTCTCTTGGGTTTGGTAATGAGTGGAGCCCACTGGAAATCTGGGGGGAAAGAAGTCTTGCAAAAATTCTTTTTACCCCCACTTATTCTGTGGGGGACAATCCTGCATTGGCAGCAGTATGGCCTAGAAAACCTGATGGGTTTTTCCACCTCTGTTCCCTGCGACTTGATGGCCTGTGTGAAACGACTTGGTTTCAGACTGGTGCCTAGTGGATTGCTAAATACCAGCCCGTTCACAATTGGTCCTGTTGTTGGCACCAGCAGTCTACTTACAGAGACTATGGAGATTTGAATTTCCCACCCACCCTGGAGCAGAGGTGGGAGCACTGTTGCGTGTAAGGGAGGGAGACTTGCACCACCTGGTCTGTTCCTGCTCTGAGGATGAGCAGAGAATTTGAGTCTCTGGGGCTCACAGATTAGCGCTGGCCGAGCATTGCATGAGAGAACATCTAGAAGGAACTTCCCGGTTGTCAACTTGCTTTGCTGACCAGCCCCTTGTGTTTCCCTTTCAGATACTACCTGATCATGGTGGCCATGTTCTTCACAGTCAGCGTAGTGAATAACTATGCCCTGAATCTAAACATAGCCATGCCACTCCACATGATCTTCAGATCAGTGAGTACCTCTGCCAGCCTTTCTCTCAATGTGGGCCTGCGCAATGTCCCAGGGGAGCAGAACCTGTCTGTTCAGTCTCCCTCCAGGCCCGGTTGAGGAGGAGAGCTTCACATTGACATAATAAAACTACTAGCATGGGGAGATGTATTAACGCAATGAGCCATGAAATGTACAAACAGGATCATTTGGGTAAGAAGATGTCACCTGAAAGCTGAGCCCCGTCTCAAGAAAACGAAACCCTTCTCACCTCCTCCCTTCTGCAGCACCATGCCGTATTAAAGGCCCACACAGCATGCATTTGTGTGCTCACGCTGCTAGTCCTTCATGCCCCCCTAGTGGGTGCACCTCACGGTTTAGAAAATGCTGCCCTGTCCATGTTAGTTTCACAAATTTTAATGTCTGCAAAACAAGTGGCAAGGTAAACTTACATTAAAGCAAAAAGGAAATGTATCAAATGCTTGAGTATCAGGTATCGCGTACTAAGCGGTGGAGTAACCTTCCATGTGGTGGATGGCTAATGGCTTGACACATCTTAAATCTAGACTGTTTAAAAAATAAAATAAAATAAAAGAGGATACAGTCTAGGAACCAGTCCTGCGCTGAGCTAGATAACCTCGTAGTTCTCTCACCTGAACATTATCATTCTAGAGCCATCCCCAGATAGATAGAGGGTCTATGCTTGTTCCCCTCAGTGTTGATGCTAAAACTCTTTTAGCTTGTTCTCTTCCTGAACTACCCTTGTATCTGTTTTGGCATAAATACGACAAGGAGACAACCTGAATTTCCCTGCTGCGCCCGCAAGTCCTATTACTTCTCTTCTCTGGGTCCAATGAGAATCAGTCCTTCTCTGATTTTGTTCTCTCTCCGTCCTTATCTTGAAGCTGTTATTTCTATTAGTGAACTGTACTTAACTGTTCAGAGCACACAGGATTTCTTGTTGAATGTGTTCCTACTTCTGGGCGGGTGCCTGACACACTGACCTTGTTTTGCTTTTCTCTCCCCCCCCCTCCCCAGGGTTCTCTAATAGCGAGCATGGTTCTAGGTATCATCATTCTGAAAAAAAGGTAAATTATACCTCCCGGTTTCATCAGAAAAAAATGTATGTTATTGACTTAGTCAGGGCAACATCTGATAGTCAGCAGCATTTGGCACATGTGCAAAACTGTTCATCTGCAATGCACTTTAGACTTGATCTGTCATCCCCCAGTGTGTTATCCTCCTCTCACTGATGGGGAAACTGAGGCACTGAAGGTAAGTGACTTGCCAGAAGTCAGGGAGGGAGTCAATATCAAAGCTGGGATTGGTGCTCCAGCTGTACCTGAAGAGGGAGCATTTCAGTACTACAGCTTTGCATTTCTGTACCACCTTCTGTCTGAGCTGCACAGTGTTTTATGATCATTAATCGATTAAGCCCTATATCACCCCTTACTGATAGGTAAGTAGTTAAGGAGAGTTGGTCCCAGGTTGCTGCTCGTGGGCTGGCCGTGTGATATAAGTGGCTGAGGAGCGGCGGGGAAGAGAGTGCTTTGTCACTCAGTAGCCCCTGTCACTCCCTTTGCAGCCACCAGCCTTCCAACTGAGCCTGGGTAGGACTCCCTTCCATGTGGGGTATCGGTTTAAATATTTTTCAAGAGGCTTTTGCTTTTGCCGCAGTAGGAGCGTGTAGGTCTTTGTCCTCCTCCAGTGGCTGGTTTATGTAAAGGATACTGTTAGCACAGGTGAACCAGGGTTTGAGACATGTTGCTGGGCCAGGCGGGAGTGGGGCTAGGTTTTGCCATAAGAGCTCTCTTCTGCTGACCTTTCCATCTGGGTGCGGGTATCAGGGAATGAAAAGTTAAGTGGCTTAGCAAGAGAGTAATCAGAATTACATGATCTTAAGGCTCCCTATCTTGTGATCTAGTGGGGGCTAGGAACCCTTTGCTCCTGGACTAGTTCTTGGAAAGAGAGCACTTACATTTCTGAGCATGGAAAGGGCTAGAACTGAAAGAGCTTTTCCTTGGATCTTCTGTTCAACAGTTTCCAATCAGTAGTTACTCCAGATTTACACCAGGGTAACTGAGCAGAATCAGGCCTAATGCCTCTTCAGTGCAGCATTGGGTGAAAGCTCCCAGATTGGAAAGGGTAGACTAGAATGCTGAAGTCTCTCTGTTCTTCTCTTGTTGCAGATACAGTGTGTCTAAATACACATCCATAGCCCTGGTGTCCGTGGGGATCTTTATCTGCACTTTAATGTCTGCAAAACAAGTGGTAAGGAATGCTTTTCAAGTGTCTGAGTCTGTGCAGCTGTGAGCCCTATTAACAGTAAGAGCTGCCACGGATGCCTTAATCAGGCAATTCCCTTTGTATCAATGGGAAGAAAGTACACTGCATATTTTTGTCTATTTCCCTAGAGATCTTTCCCACAGTCAGACACCTGATTTTTGCTGGCCTTCACTTTTTTTTTTTTTTTAGTTCAAGGTGCCTTTTATGACATGCTGCTTAGTTTTTCCTTTTCTAAGGGGCACACTGAATATCAAGTTACTTTCACCTGCAGAGGAAACAAAATTATTGGGGTTAATATATTTGATTAGTCGCTGTTGCACTACCATAGTGGTGACTCTGCTTATACTGGCAGTGGCTATCTAAAAACCTTGCTGTCAGCTTCCAGAACTGGTCACTTTTCAAACTAGAATTTTCCAGGCCTGGCCCGAAACTAAGTGTGATTTTTATTTTTTGGGTAAGTTTGCGCATAAATAGGATGGCAATTTTTTGCGAACAAGGAGAGTGTGGTTTCGGGTGGGGAGAATGCACACAAGTGTGCAACTTTTCTTGTTTTAGGTTTTTCCTTCTTGGTTTAACAGCTTTTAAGGAGGTAAGTCCAGAAAATTGAAACTGACCATGGAGATAGGTCTTAGAGAGATGCCCCTTCCAGGGTCTTGGTGAAAACTGATTTAATTTGGCCCAGTTTTGAGGGTTTGAATAGTGTGTAAGCCCACTGCAGACTTGCAGTGATAATAACGCTTTATCATGGGGGAAAATATACTTCAGAACGTAGAATCGGAAGGGACCTCCTGGGTCAGAGACCAATCTCCTGCTGTCACAGGCACCTGTAGAGAGGAAAAACTTACAAGATTCTCATGGAGCCAGGCCTGATTCCTTGTGCAATAACTATAAGCAGCCCTGTTGCTCTTTCACAGAGACTGCTGCTTACAGTTAGTCTGCAGTGAAAGAGTCTGGGTTCTGCAGGATCCTTGCTTATTTATAATGTAGATTTCAGGAGATTAATGCATCCCCAGATGCATTGAACAGCTGTACTTTTAGACTAGACTAGAAGTAATAATCCAAGTTAACTTTAATAGGTGCACAGCAAATACTGTGAGTTAGGCATGTGCCACAGAGTGCAGGCGTGGGTATCGGCATGCGTGAGCCTGTATCCCATTTTCAATAGGTGCACGCTTGGATAAGTCTGTTTTCTACCCCGCAAAGGAGACTGTGCACCTGCAGCTCCTGTTGACTTCCTCAGGAGCTCACCATCTCTGAGCAGCGGGCCACTCTGGTTCAGGATGCTGACCAGACCTTCAGAGTCCTGGCCAGCTCTCTCGTTATCTCTCACCCATCCATTTAAAGTGACTAAATCTCCTAGTAAACACAGAAGTGTCTGCAAATGGGGATGGCTTTCAAAGGCTTTCCGGTGGCACTGATTGCTCGTTTAATGCTGTCAAAGAGCTCAGAATGCTGTGGGCCATGCCAGCATGGTACTTTTTAATTATTCTTGGTAATTGATTATTTTTTCCAAATACAACAAATATTCCAAAATACCAGTTTCATTATAACACACACAGTCAGTCAAGAGTTAGATAAAGGGAGGGGAGGGGAAGCAACATAAGTCTTCAGCCAGTGTATTTCTTTGAAAGGGATGCTTTGCTGATTGGTCTTCATCTTCTGTCCATAACCCACCAATTTCACTAAAGCAGGGGTGAAAGCCAGAACTGCCACATACTCTCTTTAACCAGTGGAGGGACTTACAGGTGCAGAGGAAGGACACTCAGGGCTGTCTTCGATACACTGGTTGTATATAGGTTTGGAACACAATCCATCAGGGGAACAGAGAGACAAACTTAATCACTTGGAAACTGCCAAACTGCATCCATTATAATGATCTGACTCTCTTCTCCCCATCTTCCGTAGGCTTCTAAATCCAGCTTAAGTGAAGAGGATGGACTCCATGTCTTCATGTGGTGGCTGTTAGGTCTGTAAGTGCAGTGATGCTAATTGGCTTTGCAATTATGTTGGTTGAAGTTGCTTTCATGGGGCTGATCGCCAGGCCTGCAGCTGTGCTTAAACTGCACGGCAGCAGAGAGCGGTGGGATGCCCGGCTCCAGGGATCAATTGCATTTCTGCTATCGATTTAAGCAGAATCACGTTGCCCTCTCTCACCCTGTTGATACAAGCCTATCACATTGCAAAAAGCTGCTTGCAACCAGCTGGTCAAAAACAGTATCCAAAGTGTTTGTGTGGGTTAGTGACGGAGCTGGGTTGCTCCTTTATCAGGTCTCTTCCCAGGTTACTTTTCAGCAGTGAATTTGAGAGATTCATATTAGGTGCTTAAATCCCGTTGGCTTTCCATGAGACGTAGCGCCTAAGTCACGGGTAAAATAGTCAAAGGCCCCAACATCTTTCGGCTGCGGCACCAGTCTCTTGTCGGCTTTCCCATTCTTTTGCGTTTCGAGTCACACCCTGGAGATCTGCCTATGCTGATGGATGTGAGGTTTATTAAGCTCTGGGGCAGGACAGTAAGGCTGCTTTTGTGTTACAGGAATCATGGCACTGACCTTCGCCCTCCTGATGTCAGCCAGAATGGGGATCTTTCAAGAGACCATCTACAAACAGTTTGGAAAGCATTCCAAGGAGGCACTGTTTTACAATGTAAGCAACAGCTGGCTTTATCTCAAATCAAACCATTTCAAATATACATTTCATGCAGTTTTCTAGTCTGCTCTATGCAGTAGAACCACTGGCCCAACTGGAACCTTTTTTTAGAAATAATCCAGACCTGAAGGCCCTGATCCTGTGGTCAGAGCCATGCGGGCAATCCCTGGCGGTGCTCGGCAGTAGGAAATGTTTTGTAGGAAATAATCCTGCATGATGATTTTATAGTAGGTCCCTTCCCATCTTTAAGTCCTATGATGCCAGGTTACTATACTGTAGAGGGGATAGGGGAAATGAGGCCTGCATTGATCAAAAACTGTCCCCAAGCCTCTCGCTCAGGTGTTTGGCCCTTTAGAACATGAGGGCTGGGTCAGTGAATGCATTTCATCCTGTTGAAATCCCAGACTGCTCTGCCAAGAGTGACTGATCATTTTGACTTGGGGTCGGAGGGATGGGTAAACTGTACATGAGCTCAGATTATACACGGGGAGCCTCGTAGTGGCAATTAGTATGTTAAATCATTTGTCCTTTAATATTAGTTGAAATGCACATACACTGGCTCCCTGTACTGATGTGGATTCTCTGCATGGTGTCAGTTTAAAGCTCTGCATTGAATTTCTGTCTCTTGCCATAGCATGCCCTGCCCCTTCCTGGCTTCCTCCTCCTCTCTCCGGACATCTACGCCCATGCTGTTCTCTTCAGCCAGTCTGGTGAGTTTTCTTTGTGCAAGTTGATGCTCTTGTTGCTTCTCTGCAGTGCAGGAATCTCTGGGTGAGACTCTCTGGCTGGTGGTTATGAAGGTCAGCCTAAGTAATTAAAATGCTTCCTTCTGAACTTAAGTCTGTGGATTGCTATAAAGAATGCTTTAACACAGCAGAGGGATTAGAAACTTGTCAAGTTCCCAACCCTGCTAATACACCCATGCTTAACTTGTAGTCCCGTCAAAATCAGTGGGTCTGTTTTGCGTGCATAAAGTTACTCACATGCAGAAGTGAAACCTGAAAACTGGTGAATGTTATTGTTAAATAAGCCCCACCTCACATACACAGATCCCCAATTTTATCTGACAGCCAAAAACTTTTCTACGTGATGTTTCGTAAACAGGTTCCCCTGAAACGCACAGCTCATCTTCCCTCATCAGTCACAGCCATTTAAAAATGAAAATCCTTCTATCTAGCGGAAAAGAAGGGCTGTTTTTCCTCCCCATTCAGAAAATCAAGTGATGATAGATTTCATTAAACCATTCACATAAGTGATGCCTTGGCATGGGGCAGGGCATGAGCACAATAATGGGAATGAACAGGTCAGATTCTTTGGTTGAAATCGGCGTAGCTCTGAAATTGGAATCAATGAAGCAGCTGCTGTAAGCCTCTGCAGAGGATCTAGCCCTGGGTGGCCCACCTGAGCCTGAGAAGGGGGCAGAATTTACCAATGTACGTTGCCAAAGAGCCACAGTAATACGTCAGCAGCCCCCCATCAGCTCCCCGCTCCCAGCACCTCCTGCCCACCGGCAGCCCCACCAATCAGCGCCTCCCCCTCCCTCCCCGCACCTCCTGATCAGCTGTTTCCTGGCATGCAGGAGGCTCTGGTTGGGAGGGGAGAGGAGCCAGGGCATGGCAGGCTCGGGGGAGGGGGCAGGAAGGAGTGGAGTGGGGGCAGGGCCTGTGGCAGAGCCAGGGGTTGAGCAATGAGCACCCCCCCAGCACATTGGTAAGTTGGTGCCTGTAGCTCCAGAGTTGGTGCCTAGACAAGGAGCCGCATATTAACTTCTGAAGAGCCGCATGTGGCTCCAAAGCTACAGGTTGGCCACCCCTGCTCTAGCCCATGATGTGTGTCCAGGTAGATGAACTGTGTGAAAATGACAAATGTTTTCATACAGCTTTTTCACACAAACTTCTCCAGTGGGGTATCGCCAGCACAGCGTTGCCTTTGTGAGATTTCCTTTCCTCCCCAAAAAACTTGCAGAAGCATGTGCAAAGTGGAATTCATGTTCTCACTGCCAATAGCTGCTTGATAGTGGACCCATCTTCGGTTGAGAATTCAGAAATGCACAGCTCTCATGGTGCTTTTCACAGCAAAAGTTTTGCCCAGCTTCTGTGTTTAATGCACATACAGCAGGAGACACCAGCGACCAGTAAGAGATGGCACCTCACCATGATGTTTTTGTCTAGCGATAAAAGTCAAGTTACCACACTAGATCAGAACCAGAACTAGGCCCCTTTCCAGGTGGCAGGGCCCAGGGCCGCTGGAGCATGTGCAACTGTTACTGCTTTCCAGTCTTCTTTAGAATGCCATTGATGCTGAATGCCCTTCCGTCTCCAGAGCTGTGGTGTGTTTATCCTTAGCATGGGTATAGCATCATCAGCCGCAATGAAAGCTCCCCATAGCTTTTCCTGCAGGCCTCATTGAGTGAGATGCAATTGAGAGTCTTCCCTGCTGAGATCACCAAGAAGGGGCTCGTTGCCATTGTGTGTGGTTTTGTGCTATTAAAAGCTGGGCCGAGATCAGACATGGACCTTTCTTTCCCCTCTCCTCGCAGAGCCATTCCAAGTCCCGGGGATCGGGCTGACCTTGCCCATCATGTGGTTCTACCTCGTCATGAACATCATCACTCAGTATCCTTCAAACACACAGGCGGCAGAGCCAGGGCAGGCAGCAGGGTTGCGAGTGCGTTGAGAAAACTGGGCCGAAAGATCAGTTGTATAAATCCTGCCTTGCGCTCTTAGACCTCCCTCAATTCAGAGCTGAGGTGCAAGAGGTGCTGTCAGCTGCTGAAACAGCATGCGTGTTGTTTCCGAGACACCTGAGGCGTTGACAGGTGCGCTTGAGCTGATGTAAGGTATGGACACAGCAGCTAAACTTTTACGAGTAATAATTATTGAAAGTGTGCGTGTGAAGTTGGAAAAGGCAGGCAGAGAGGGTCCCGTGGGGCAGGGAAGCTCTTGCTCTCTGAATTCAGGCAGAATGCAGTGAGTGAAGGCAACGGAAGAGACGGGGACCCAAGCATTTCGATAATGGCACCCTCTGGTTGCTTGTTTGTTATGAACACACCTTGGCGATTCAGGGGTGAGACAGATACTCGGGCAGCTTGTCAACGAGTTATGGCTTGCGGTTATTGTAAGCTCTTTATGTGGAAGGGGGGAGGGGTCTGTTTCTGTTCCCTCCCAATTTCTGTGCAAGCATTGGTCTGTTCTGCAATGGCAACTTGTGTGCACCTGCGTATAAAGCAACAATGGTTCATCTAGTACAATATGCCACCTCCCGTCGCACTGCAGCAAACCAATACTACACCTAGACCAGTATCCCTCTCTCTGGGGGTCCTGTGTGTGTGGAATGGCTTGACAACTAACTGGCTTTAGCGCTTAGGCAACTCTACTTACCTATCATTGAACTCTACCTACTCTACACTTACTGGGCCAGAGGAGGGTAGAAATATTCCTGTGAATACAAACACTCTTGCCTATCCTGGGGAAGGGGAAAGATGGATCAGTGAGAAGCTTCCCGATCCCCCGGGCAGGCAGCTGGCTCTGTGTCGAAATTCTACCACCCCTTTGTCTTAGAAATTTCCCCCCCAGCTATCGGTCCTTGTTTCACTGTTCCCTCTGCACCCCAGTGAGAAGCCTTTCTACTGCTTCCCAAGCCTCTGGGTAAAAAAAACAAACAAACCCAAAACCTCCTTAAACACGTCTCTCCTGTATTCTAGCAAGGGGCCATGGGGGGAAGAAACTTCTCCACTCCCACTATTTATCAGCTTATTCCCTGCAGCTGGATTGATGGCTCTTAGATTTAGCCTACCTGGTCTTGCAGCAGGTGCTGTCAGCAAATCAGTGCAACTTTGTAACCCTTCTTTAAGAGAGCGGCTGCTCTAGCTCTGTGTTTGGTTGTGAGATTATGATGGCTGGATTCTCCAAGAGCTCTGGCTGGTGTCGAGGAGTGGGGAGATTCATAGAGGCGCTGCAAATGGCTATGGAAACGTATTAAGGGCTCAGAAGAGGAGAACGAATTTTGTGCCTCTCTTTAAAGTCAATTCTTTCCGGGTGGAGGCGGGGGTGGATCTTGAGTATTTCCTTGTGGCTGGTGGCCTTAAGTCATGTAAGTCTAGCCCTGAATAATGTGGGTATGAGGCTACTAGCTCTTATACTTAAAGGCGCATGGTAGTGATCCTGAATCTCCTAGGGTTTGGCCTCCGTTGAAGGACATCGTATCATCCCTTGTATTGAGAGAGCTGTAAAGGTGCATGGACGTTGGTAGGAATTTCCAGAGAGCCTGCAAACCCAGCTTCCGGGAACAGGGCATAGAGCAAAGGGGCAGAAAGATCTCCCAGCCGTGCTCCATTTGCTAGTTTGGATTGTGCATGAATAAATGGCTGGAACCTGGGGAGGGGGTAGCTTTGAGGTGCCTTTGCAGCTATGTGGGGCAGATGAGCCTTCAGACTGTAGGTGATTGGGGCAGCAGGAGAAGCACCTGTGAATACCTGTCATGGCTATGAGCAGGGGCAGTGTGTGTACAGAAACCATGAAACGGAGGAAGAACAAGCTTGATGGGCAAATAAGAAATATTTTAGCATTAAAAGAACATGAGCAAACGCAGCTTCCTTCAGGGGTGAGAGGCCTTCGCAGAACTGGGTTGGGCGACGGGGACAGACGGCCTGGGGGGCTCTGCAGGACTGGAGTGAGTTTAGCGGAGCTGAGTGGAGGCCCATGGCTGGAAGAGCAGAGAGTGGAAGGAGGATTGCAGGTCAGGACGGAGGGGCATCAGCAGAGCTGTGTGTGCGGGGATAGCAGTACTGGAATAGGAGTGGGGGACAGGATTGAGGGGCATAGGCAGAGCTCTGTGTGTGGGGAGAGGCCAAGAGGAGGGACTGTGGGTCAGGCTGGAGGGGCACTGGCAGAGCTGGGCAGGAGGAGCTCAGGGTTGGAATGGCAGAGGTTCTGCAGCTCAGGAAATAGCACTTAGTTGCACTGTCCCTGGCTCAAGCTGGTGCTATCCGTTTCACTTTCCTGAGGGCTTAATCCGTCCACTGGACCCACCCAAGGCCCCCATGTTATCAAATGGCCAACCACCGACGTGCTTCTCTCCACTCGCTGTGCCCTTAACTCGCGCCACCCAGGTATGTGTGCATTCGGGGAGTCTTCATCCTCACCACGGAGTGCACCTCCCTGACCGTCACCCTGGTGGTGACGCTGCGCAAGTTTGTCAGCCTCATCTTCTCCATCCTGTACTTCAAGAACCCCTTCACCGCCTGGCACTGGCTGGGCACCCTCTTTGTCTTTGTGGGCACGCTGATGTACACCGAAGTGTGGAACAGCCTGGGGCCTCTGCTGGCCAGACAGAGGAAGGAGGCCAAGAAGGAGTAAAGGACTGTCTCAGCAAGGACTTTTTTTTTTATGGTTTTCCAGGGCAGAGCACCAGGGACTCCCCTGCAAGGGGGGGTTGTTTCTGTAATACAGAGGAGCTGCTGGCTGCGCCAAGGTGTGGGGAACGTGTAGCCTCCGCTGGGGAAGAGCACGAGTTTAGTGAGTTCGGCTTGCAGCCCCTTTCATTTTAAAATGGTCCTTTTAAAATTTTTAATACTGTAAAGGTAACGTGCATCTGTTAGACGCTGGCCTAGCACTGGCCCTCCTGCCTGTGGTGCTGTCGGCCCATCCTCCCTCCCCACCTGTCTGATTTTACTCTTTGGCTGCTGTCCGTTACCATTCTCATTACTTTACTCACAGCCTGGTGCGCTTGGGCCCTGATCTGCCTGGTGCTGCTAATGCCCAGCGCAGCGTTGTAAAGTTCAATCACAAAGCATGGATGCCAAGCCCCGGCTTCAGGGCTGGCTCCTTAGCTGCAGGGGGCATTCAAAACCGCTGCGGCTACCGACTCTTCCCAAGTCTCCTGATCCCTCTGTGATGTCCTCTGCCATTCTTGGCTCGGTGCACGGGGCTAGGAATGATGCATTCTGCACCGGCGCAGAGCCTGCAGCAAGAATCTCCATTTGTGATATCGCGTTGTGGGCTCTTCAGTGAGCCCAGACACGTGAGAGAGTGTCGCTGAGCTGGGAAGGGCATTTAAAAGGTCAGTCATGCTGTTGTCCTGGTCTCCTGCTTCGGACAATCGTAAGATCAGGGCTTGACTCAGTTTCACTTTGCAGATCACCTTTTAAAGCGCAGGTGACAAATGGCACCGGGGACTCCATCCTGGTCAGCTGTGTCCAGTTCCCAGGTCGCTTTTCCCCTCCTAATTGCTAGCGTAGTAAAGCCAGCCCTGATCCAAAGTACCCAGCTGGACTGGAAGGGTTCTGCTGCCCAAATTAGAGCCCCAGTGACTCCTAGCAACCCGAGTCCAGTGGGTTTGTCGAGATGAGACTGTTCAGAATTTAGACTATTCTACTGGAGCACAAGATGCAGTAGCCAAGAGTGAGTGAGTTGGAAGCTTTCGGCTCTGCGTGGCTAAGCATAGAGGCTTTGTTTGTGTTCCTGAATGCCGCCAGGGAACAGATCTCTTGAATCAGAAGGTGCCTCTTTTACATTCCATTTGCAGAGGAGAACCACCCCGTTGAGTGACATGCCCAGTGAAATTACAGATGTTTCCCCCGAAGGGCTCAGATGAAGTCAACCATGTTGAAGGCCTTTGCATGGTTGCCTGTCCTGTGAATCCCAAGGTGAAGTTACTGCTCAGGTCTAACATGGAGCTTTCCCTATGTTCACCACTCTTCACCCCGTGCTGCTGCTTAAGCCTCTGAATCAACCAGGTGTGGCGCTCTTGTGACATCAGGTCCATAAAGCTGGCTTCCACTTAGTGTCCTGCTAAATGACATGGCAAGATCAAGGAGCCAACCTTTCCGATCCTCGCTTTGATTTGGGTGTGCCAGTTCTTTGTGCCCTACCATTTCTACCCCCTGTTAGGATTTATACATCCGGGCCCCGTGTGAGGTTTTGGATGTGTGCATCCTCCTGTTTGGCTGCAAGTGCACAGACAAGATCTGTGCATTGTGGTAGACCTGGCCAGCAGTGTTCAGGAATGAGCTTGCACAGGGGTTGTAGCAATAGAGAATTAATAGTGGCACGGTTGTGTATGGTCCTTTTTAGGAGCAAGGAGGAAAGATAAATGTGCAGTAACAAACCCACAAGTGAGTACTCTGCTAATGGGTGAATGGTTTATGTCTCTTAACAATCTGAATACAAAGCTAACATGTTCCCATATTAGATTACATTTACTGCCCGCAAGCAACTAGCCGAGCATCTGGCTACAATAAGCCGAGTCAGCGGAAAAGCAAAATCCATCATAAGTAACTCTGAGGGTGGCAGCCTTTGGCTGTCTCAGCAGAGAACAAGGACTGAATTAGCCATTGTGATGACCTTTAGCAGAGGTCCCTATAGGTCACAGCTGGTGCCTTGTGGAGAAGCTTGCAATGCCACTTCCTAGAACTGTTCCATAGCCAGATTAGCTCCCCATTTTCAGCTGTCTTGACTTTGAGCAGCTGGTCAAACTAATTTACAGCTTCCTTCCTTCCTGTGCTATTTGAAGTGTCTGCTTATAACACAGACTAAATGAAAGGGGCATAATCAGCCAGCCTATCCTTTTCACGCTCCACTGTTCCTAACACTCTTTAAGTTTGACAACAAGACTTGTTCCATTGGCTGCGCCTCTAATTTGTCAGAGAACAGCACACAAGCAAACACCCCTATGTTACAATCAGTGTTCAAGTAGACGGGAATGGATTCACTGCCTTTGAAGTTCATTCTTTCCTGTAACTGTGAAACCGTCCATAGCAGGATGGAGTTGGCATCTGCTGACTCAGAGCAATATCTCTGAGGAGCAAAACTTCCTGCCTTCGGAGTGCCCCAAATGGCACATGGTTTTCAAAGTATTTTCTCAGGCAGAGGGAGAATAAACCTGCACGTTCACTGGAAGGTCTATCCCTCCTTCCCACAAATAACTTGGTTTAAACCCTGCTTCAGCTCATCAGCTGGTATATACATACCCTGGGAAAGACCAGCCCAGAAGTAAGATTTCCACCTTATCTTCATCACGGGGCGGGGGAAAGCTTTTTACACAGACTCAGAGCAGGGAATATGTTCAGCACAAGTAGAATTCAGTGTTAGAGCAGCAGTAAAGCTTGTAGATCAAAGAGTGAAAATCTGGCATGGGGCTGAGACATGGAGTCAAATTCAGCACTGGCCTCCACTCCACATGGAACCAGTTTACACTAGGCGTGAATGTGGCTCAAGCAGTTTGGGTTCACTGTTGCTAGCCAAACAATAGCTTGGCAAGTGTAAAAGTGAATGTAATGTAGTATTTGTACATAGGCTGCTCTCATTTATCAGCTATACTGTATGTGGTCTCCTGTTTCATGTGATGCAGTTTTTTTTGCCATGTTCTGTATCTGGATTTTATTGGAATGAAATCACCATGATGTTTTTACATATATCTCTGTTTACAGGTGTTGCAGAGTAGTTATCACCAGACACCAGGTAGTGATGGCTTCCCTCCTGTATTCTAGTATCTCTAAGTGATAGTCTTTATAAACTCATGAGAGGCAGAGGGGAAGGAAAATGGTGAGACAACCTGGACTATCCAGAGACACTCTGTCAGTGTCCTCACGGTAGGGATAGGGGACTTGGTTTTTAAATT
Organism: Dermochelys coriacea; assembly: GCF_009764565.3. Classification (NCBI taxonomy): domain Eukaryota; kingdom Metazoa; phylum Chordata; order Testudines; family Dermochelyidae; genus Dermochelys; species Dermochelys coriacea. Next base: position 347,328,939 of record NC_050068.2, on the reverse strand, counting down.
GTACACTCGAATGACCGACAGTGATTTAGCGCATATGCAAATAGACACTTGAAAAAGCCCAACCCCAAAGATCTGAAATGCTTTCTTAATGGAAGTAGAGATTTAGGTTTGAGGTTTTTCTTTTGTTAAATAAATCTGCTCCTGACCCTTAGCTTTTGTTGTGACTGCTGACTGACTTTTGTTGTATGTTCCTTCTGCTGAACACTTTTTGCTAAGGGCAGTAGCCCAGGTACTGCTGCCATGAAGTCATACTGCCTTCAACAGGTGGGCTTCAGAGCAGGCTCTCTGATTTCAGGGTTAATCTTCCCTCCCGGGAGCAGCCAGCCAGCCCCAGTGTTTGCGGATGACAGCGTGCCGCAGCTCAGTTCAGAAGGTCAGTAACTGGTCTCAGTGCTGGCTTGCAAACAAAAATGAACGTTGAGCAATCAAGGAGCCCTGACCTTCCTACTGCTACCAGATCCCATTCTGGAGGATCTTGACTGCCCATCAGTAAAGAACACGCACTGAGGGGGAACAGAGGATGGCAGCTGAATCAGAGTCAGAACTGGGTGGTGGAGACTAGGTTTTTTTTCAGTGGGGCAGAACCCCCCCATCTCTACTTGAAGTCAGTGGGAGCTGAAAACCAAACTCTTTAGTTTTCTAGCTGGGAGGTTAAGGCTGATTTGAAAGCTAATTGCTCTAAAGTTAGACTAAGAGCAGTGGCTACTTTAACTTATTTTAAACTCAGATTTAACACAATCCTTATCAGCCTACCCATTGCAGATATCTCTATCGCCTCTTATTACAATGGAGCCTGGGTGTCTCATGCTCTAAACAGAACAGCCCTGTAACATCGGGCAGTGCTCGTCATCCCAGTTTACAGATGATGAACGGGGCCACAGAGAATTGAACCCAGGTGTCCTGAGTTGCACCCTAACCATATGATCAAAGTTTTGGAAAGGAACCTCAGCCAGGTAGCAAACTGGCAGGGTGCAACAGGTTTCTTTGAAGGGCTAGGATCAAGCATATGGATGGAAAGTCATTGTCATCCTAATGTTGTCTTAGAATCATGTATTGTTACAACCCCTACACCTGTCCCATAGCCTTCTCCCACCCCTGGCCTATCCCTTAGAAGCAAAACTCCACCTCACACAATACACAGTTAACCTGTGGAACTCATTGCCATGGGATGTTGAGCTGGCAAAAGTATAACAGGGTTCAAAAAAGAATTGGATAAGTTCATGGAGGATAGGTCCAGCAAAGGCTATTAGCCAAGATGATCAGGGATGCAACCTGTCCATATACCTCACGCATGAGCCCAGATTCTCAGAAGTTGGGTGCATAAATTTAGATGCCTAAGTCCCTATTTAGCCAACTCACTAAGTGGGCCAGTGTTTAAGGTGGGGACTGCTGAGTGCTCAGCACTTCTGAAAATCAGGCCTCTTACTGAGTTGCCTAAATATCAACTTCACTGCCGAAAGTCAGGCTGCTAACTTCTGAAAAGCTTGGTGTACAGCCATGCCTCAAACGTGTTTTGTTCAGTACTGCTGTTTGGCTCTCGCTATCCAATGATGATGTAAGACAGACCCTCAGACAGGCTTTCCACTATTAAAGCTGAGTAGTGGGGAATGTGAGTTGATTTAAAAAAAAAAAAAAAAAAGCAGATGACGGAGGTCCCTCTATACACTAGTGAAGGCTCAATCACTTTATAAAGGGGTAATGTGCTAATGAAGATACCTCTTCAAAGCCTGCCTGTAATTTCATGTTTAACATACACACCTATAAAACCCACATATTAGACATTTAATAGCTGCACTTAATTCCACAGCAGTTACGTAGTCTATATCTCTAATCTAACACATCATCTTTCTCCCCTAACATTGCAGAGATCTGATTAATAAGTCTCCATCTGCTGGGCTCTTCGTTCATAAAAGCTAGAGGTTTTAATGTGAAATCTTTGCCTTTTAGTGAGTGTGCTAGTGTTTATTAATGACTTCAGTCTGTCTTCAGCCCTTCCCACTGTGGGGGTCGAAGGAACAAGGGACTTGTAAAGCAAAAAGAAAATCTTAAGGTTCCTCTGGAGATCTGATTAAATCCTGGTTGCTTTTGAGGTATAAAACCAGCTCCTGTCACTAAATTAAACAAGAGGGGAAGAAGATGATTCTGCGAACAGTAAAGTTATCTTCATAAATCACACCTGACAGCACAGTTCATTTTTGTGGAGCCTCGTTCATTACAGTGAACATAAATCAGCAGCTGCAGAGGCCAGGATGATTAAAAAGAAAAAAAAAAAGGTGAGATTTACTGACAAGGGAAATGGAGGAGGGGAAGTAATTTGCATTGTCACAGTTCAGGGCAACTGCACCTCCCCCTGCCCCCTCCTTCCCCCCCCCAATGGTCCAGCATGGGCACCTACTCTTAGGCCTGCAGCACCCTAGCTGTCACCTCCCTTGGGTGGAGTCCGCATCTCTCTCCCTCCAGTGTGTTTCCAGGTTGCACAGGATCTTGCCTATACTCTGAATGCATCCGATGAAGTGAGCTGTAGCTCACGAAAGCTTATGCTCAAATAAATTTGTTAGTCTCTAAGGTGCCACAAGTCCTCAGTTTCTTTTTGCGAATACAGACTAACACGGCTGCTGCTCTTAAACCTGCCTATACTCTGAGTTCCCTAGAAAGTCAGATTGCCTCAGCAGCCCTGCTTTGGCTGCCTTTGCCTCAGAAGTGATAACAGTGCAATTACCATAGGTAAAAGCATTGCAGAGAAAACATTAAAAACAATCAAAGAACCTACATGTCTGCTAATGAGCTTACCAGAGATCACTCCACTTCCAGCAAGGGTTCTGGCCCGTGATCAGTCCTTCAGAATCCTCCGCCAAGGGATTTGTCAGTGGTCACAAGTTGATAACAGCATCCCCAGGAATCTCTGTATCATGCCTTCATCCATTCTTGGCCTCTGATCTTGTCCTTCAGTGACAGGGTTACAGGAGGACAAGGTCTGAGGGATACCATCTGTGGTGACAGGCATGTGTAGGCCCCATGGATCTTCAAAGGGGGGGAGTGTTGATCATTGTAGCAGTGAAAATATGTCTGCAGGTTTTGCAGACAATGAGCTTCTCAGGGCACAGATTCAAAAGGTGGAGTCTGGAGGTGAGAATTCGCCTTCCCCTCCTTCCAAGTATTTCCTAGGAATCCCACTTAACTTGGTCTAGCATAGTGGGTTTCAACCTTTCTGGGCTCAGGACCCACTTGTAAATGTTCTTCACCAGCTGTGACCTAGTAAATAGTTTGGGGGTGGAGGCCTTGGGGTGATTTCAGTCGGATCCTGACCCCCAGGGGTGTTGGGTCCTGCCTGGCGCTCACCCCACAGTGGTGGCTCCTGTACTGTGGGGCTGACTGGGCTTTTCTCTCTGCTCTGGGTATTGCAACCCCTGGGGTTGCAGTGCTGCTCAGGTTTGGGGTCACCAAATTAAATTAATAGACTGGGTTTAATACAAATGAAGTACTTCTTCACACAACACACGGTCAACCTGTGGAACTCCTTGCCAGAGGATGTTGTGAAGGCCAGGACTAAAACAGGGTTCAAAAAGAACTAGATATGTTCCTGGAGAATAGATTCATCAATGGCTATTAGCCAGGATGGGCAGGGATGCAAAACCATGCTCTGAAGTGTCCCTAGCCTCTGTTTGCCGGAAGCTGGGAATGGGCGACAGAGGATGGATCGCTCGATGATGACCTGTTCTGTTCATTCCCTCTGGGGCACCTGGCACTGGCCACTGTCAGAAGACAGGATACTGAGCTAGATGGACCATTGATCTGACCCCATATGGACGTTCTTACGTTTGGCCCTGCTCCCCGACTGACCCAAATGTGTGTGAGTGAAGTTGTGACCTCAGTCATGAGGTTGCAGTGCCACTCACTCAAATTTGGCCTACCTGGACTCTCATCATCATGTTGGCTGAGCCAAACCTGAGTGGCACTGGGACCCCTGAGGTTGTGGGGCCGGGAGCAGGGAGGCAAGCTCACAGGTGTTGTCACGGGACCCAATTTTGGTTCCTGACCCCAGGGCTTGAGAAACCCAGGTCTAGAACATTGTTTCAAAGAGTCCCTTGAAGTTCATAATAGTGCCCAGGCTTTACACTGGCCAGGTCTCCTCCCTACAGACATTATGTATCACTGTGGGATTGTACGTAGGCACTTGCATTTTTAATACAATGAACTCTTAAGTTACTGAACCTTAACTCAATAACGTTTAAGGTAATTCAATCAGATTTGCCCAGGATATTGCAGGAAATGGCCGTATCTACCATACGCAGGTCAAGAACGGCTCTGCCCACGGGACATATCCAAAGCCCACTGAAGTCAATGGGGAGGAAAAATCCCATTGACTTGGAGGGGATTTGATCAGGCTCTTTGAGAGCAAAGTCTTGGGGAGCGAGAGAGGTGGGGCCAGAAAAGACCTTTTACCTCGCTGGGGCTTGGGTCTTTAAAACATTCAGACTTTGATGCACTGTGTCTCCTCGTGTGCCTCGGAAATAGCAAATCCCCCAACTGTGCAATCTTTGCAGGAAGACTCCATAGGGGAAAGATTTTATTAATTTGTGGAACAAAACATAAATGAAAACGGTCCTTTGCCTATTTCATCTCAGACTCCGTAGCCAGCTGGAGGCAGGCTCAGCTTGCCTGGAATCATTGAGAGTGAGAGGCGGATGGCAGGTGCCGGCGTGCGCTGTTGCCATTGGAGTTGGGTGTTTTCCTCCTTCGACAGCTCTCCAGATTCTTTGCTTCAAACAATTGCCAGCGACCTGCTTTTCTAACCCCTACCAGCTGGATCAATCAAAAGCCACTTTCCACCCCTGGAGAGTTACACCTGCTTCCGAATTGCTGGAGAGGCATAACCGGCTTTTTGAAGGCTACATGTCTGCACACATGTTTTTGTCTGACAGCACTGTCCATAGGTGCCGACTCAGTGGGTGCTCTGGGGCTGGAGCACCCCCAGGGAAAAAATGGTGGGTACTGAGCACCCACCGGCAGCCCCCCGATCAGCTCCCTCCCACCCCCAGTGCCTACCGGCAGGCCCCGAGGTTCAGCACCTCCTACTTCCTCCCTGTGTCTCCCGCTCATCACAAAGAGCTGTTCGCGGCATACAGGAGGCTGGCAGGGAGCGGGCAGGAGCGAGGACACAGCGTGCTCAGGGGAGAGGGTGGAAGAGGGCGGAAAGAGGCAGGGCAGGGGTGGGGAGCAGTGGGGGCAGGGCCTGAGGCAGAGCTGGGGGTTGAGCCCCCCGGCACTTTTGTAAGTCGGCGCCTCTGACGCTGTCCCAGCAATACTCTGGCAACTGCTGCTTCTCCTTGTATCCATTCCAAGCCTCCAGGAGACTGTTTAATGCTGAGACATTTAATGCTGAGACATAGATTTTATAATTCTAGTACTTAGCACCTTTCAGCTACCGATCTCAAACACTTTGCAGAAGTGGCTGAAGTCATGCTCCCTGGAAAAGCTCCAACTGGTACAAAACACAGCAGCCCGTCTGCTTCGTAACAACATACTAGGGATCTGTAGGGTTCCCTTGTTGAAGCTGATCCTGGTGTCCAGGAAGTTGATGCTAGGGTGGAAGTTTTGCAGAGAGGGTTTAATGGACGGAGAGTGGTTGTTGAAGTTGTGATGGAAATCCATGAAGACAATGGACAACCCTCAGATACCCCAAATGCAGTGCCAAACTCATCCATTTCATCCTCTCCCATAACAATTTTACATTCAATAAGAAACACTTTGTCCAAACCCGGGAACAGCCACGGATACTAGAATGGCTCCCCAATATGCCAACCTCGTCATAGGCCCCCTTGACAAAGACTTTCTGGACAAATGCACCACAAAACCAATGATCCACCTGAAATACAGCGAGGGTATTTTCAACCTCTGGACAGACTTAAACTCCCTCATAGATTTCCACCACAACTTCGACAACTACCACCCAGCCACTAAACTCTCTCTGGAGCACTCCCACGCTAGCATCAGCTTCCTGGACAGCATGATCACTTGGCATTTGGTGGCAGAAATAAAAGCAGTTTCGTACAGGGACACCATCCACATTTGTGGGATACGTGCAGCGATAATTAGGCACAACAGGGAGATGTACAGTAGTAGCTGGACCTCTGGAGAGCCTGGAGTTTGATTATTTTAGCTTAACCCTGCAAGCAATTGTCAGTGCAGAGCTGGACGCCCATTGAGGAGCTCATGGAGCTGGACTTGCCTCTCAAGAGCAGTAGACAGAGAGAGGGACTTTAGCCTTCTTTAACTGCAAATCTCAAGCCAACCGTTAGTGTGGAGCCACCCATAGTGCCTCCTAATGACCCCTCTGGCTCAATTGTGGCTTTGCCCTGCATGATACGCTGCCGCAGGAGCATCCCTGGAACCTCATGGTGACTCATGGTCTACACCGGAGCTGGCAGGTAGGATTTCCAGCTCATGGAGACAGACCCCCGCTAGTTCTGAGCAAGCCGGGGCACTAAAAGTAGCAGTGTAGCCGCAGCAGTTGGGACTACGAGTACCAACCCGTCCAAGACCTTAGCACCGTAGTCACGAGACTGGTCCTGGCTGGTGTCACCAATGTCAGAGACCTCCTGGACTCCGATCAGAGGAACTAGGTGAACCCCGCGGCGCTCAGCCAGCGCATGAAGCTGTCCACCCTGCGTGTGCCCCGTCAAGTGCTCCAGGAGGTGAGGGCAGCCTTGCCTTCCTTGAGTGAGGCCTACAGGAGGGAGCTACCCTCTCGCCCCTGGCCCTTCAGACCTCGTCCTCGGGCGCCTGCCCCGTGAGCCTCCCTGGCTGAAAACGATGTGCAACCTGAGCTGGCTGAACACCAGCCAGCCTGCCTCTGTGCATGCTCGTGCTTTGCACCGTCCACTTCCCCTGCCGCATGTCCCGTCCTGCCACCTGAGGAGGGCGAGGACCCTTGGGGGCCAGTCCGTATGTCACTCTGGTCCCACAGCCTGCCGGGGATGTTAGTGGGTGTCTCCTTCATGGAGCCATGAGCATGGGTGTGTACTTGGCAGGGTTCATGATCTCCCTCAACACTTGCCCCTTCTGCGGCGAGAGACAGACCCCATAGAGTACCCTGGTTGTAGCCCCTCTTCCGGCTCTTCCAGAATCTCATCCTGAGGTTCTGGCTGCACTTTTCCCCCACCCTTCCTGCTCTACCCACACCCCGTCTATGGCCCCACGCAGTCATGGGACCTCCTCGTCAACCTCCTCGTGGCGCTGGCCATGGCAGCCATCCATCGCTCCAAGGAGGAAGCTGGATGGGGGTGTGCTCTGTGACTATGTGGCCTACATCCATTCCCTTCTCAGATCATATCTCCGGGCACGGACCCCCCTGGGTGGCATCCACTGGCTCCTAAGATGCCTTTGAGGAGCAGGGGGCTCCGCCTGAGGTTCTCTGCTCCATGTCCCGCTCTGGATCCCTCATTATCAACCTTTGCCCCCACTCCCCATCCAGTTTTCTCTGTTGCTGTCCCCCTGGACTCAGTGGTTCCGCCCCCTTAGCTGAGGGGGCAGGCGGTTAGTACCCCAGTCCTACTAATAGCGCACTGCGAGCTTTAGCGAGACAACTGCATCAGCGCTGGTGTTTAGCTGCCTCCTTGTGCTGGAAATTAGCCCGCCCAGCTCCAGGGCAGACAGTCCCTCAGTCACCAGCTAGTCTCTGGTGCCATAAGCGCCCACTTCCCCGCTTTCCTGGGGGTGCTTGATTTCCCCCCCTGGCCCTGGCCCTGCCCCTACTCCACCCCTTCCATGTGGCCCCACCCAGCTCCCATTGGCCAGGGACAGGGAACCACAGCCAATGGGAGCTTCGGGGGAGGTACCTGCAGGCAAGGGCAGCGTGTGGAGCCCTCTGCTTCCCCCCCCCCCACCACACCCTGACCCCAGGGGCCACAGGACGTGGTGCTGGCTGCTTCCGGGAGTGGCGCAGGGCCAGGGCAGGCAGGGAGCCTGCCTTAGCCTCACTGCATGCCGCTGCCACCCCAGAGCCGTTCAAGGTAAGAGGCACCAGGCTGGAGTCCACATCCCAAACCCCTCCTGCACCCCAACCCCTTGCCCTGAGCCCCCTCCAGCACCCCAACTCCTTGCCTGGAGCCCCCCTCCTGCACAGCACACCCTGTACCCCAACCCCCCTTCCGCACCTCACATGCCCCCTGCACCCCAACACCCCTGCCAGACTCCCCCTCCTGCTTCCCAATCCCCTGCCCTGTGCCCCCTTCTGCACCCCACACCCCAACCCCCTTCCCTGAGCCCCTTCCTGCAACCCCCCCATGGCCCACACCCCAACCCCCTGCCCTATATTCATGGCCCTGCGTGCAATTTCCTCACCCAGATGTGGCCCTCGGGCCCAAAAGTTTGCCCGCCCCTGGACCAGAGGCAATGTGGAAATTCCAGCGGGCAGGTGCAGCTGTGGTGCAAAGGGCAGGCTTCAGGCTGACGTGAGCAAAGGTGTGGACTGGCAAGCAGCGGTTTTCTGTTGCTGACTAAAGTGGGCAGGATTTTACTCCTGCAGTAGCATTGTGGCAAATCCCCAGATGGCACACAAATGCTCCGCTGCAAGAGCGGAGCAGCCTGGCGGCCCTCTGCCAGTAAGTACCCCAGGCCAAGGAGAGCGGCGGCTGACTGAGGGACAGAGTGGGAGGTATGTTTAAGGGCTTTGTCCACAGCAGCCGAAATAGCTAGGCTTCCTCTCAGAAAGGCAAAAATACTCCCCAAGCAAGATATACCAGTAAATGGAGTAGCAGCCCCGGTCCTGGAGATTAGTCCTGGTCTTGGTGTAGTGAATCCATAGGGAGGTCTTTATTCAGGATGGTGGGGGGGAAGGGGAGACACACACAAGCAACCCCATCCCAGCACCCTGAGCCTTTTGTCTTTAAAGTCGGTGAAAGTTTTGTTATCGGGGCTAGGCTCATGCCCAAAACACTGTAGAGTAGCACCACCACTTTGCGTTGGGTCTCTCGGGTGGCGTGGGGTCCATGCAAACATCAGTGCCAGTTGTGTACCTGATCAGTGTTGGAGGAGCCAAGCACCCACATGGCGCCCCACTGAGTCAATGGAGCATCGCATGGGTCTGCCCGTGCAAATGCAATAGCCGAGTTGGGGGGGGGGGTCTTGTTCTTTTGCAAGGGGGGGAAAGACTCTCTCAGAGGAAGAAATGGTGGGGCTTGAAAATTGCTATCTGAGAGTTGGCTTCTGTGTTTGCAGGTGGGAGAATCCACCATTTACATTTGTTGCCTTTTTCCCCAAGTTTCAGAGTAGCAGCCATGTTAGTCTGTGTTCGCAAAAAGAAAAGGAGTACTTGTGGCACCAAATGCATCCGATGAAGTGAGCTGTAGCTCACGAAAGCTTATGCTCTATTAAATTTGTTAGTCTCTAAGGTGCCACAAGTACTCCTTTTCTTTTTCCCCAAGCTAATTTTTAAGACCTGTCACTCAAGCTGCATCAATGGCCAATTATAGCCTATCGGCCCCACACGCGGATCAACAGAGCCATCGTCAGGTACGCGCGCAGTTGGCAGGCCAAAGCTTAGCATTTCATTCTCCCTGGTCTTTAATCTGGTAATCGCATGGTCCGGAGCAGCTTAAACTGCGATCCCCTCCGTCAGTGGCCTGGTAAATGGCTCTGTAAAATGCCACTGTGTAATTTAGTTGTCACTGTTTTGTCTGAGCTAAGAGGCCTATTGCTTTTCAAAGCAGGAGGGACAGTAGATTCAGTAGAAGGAGGCAGAAATTCCCTGGCGGGGTTTAGTTTCTCATTCCATTAACCAATGCAAACCTGATTCATTATTTAGGAAACAATGGCCAGGGCCGGGTATCTGAGGTGAGGGATGGCTTTTGGAGATGATAGGACATGTATAGGAAGTTGAGCCCACTTATCCTGAGGCTGCTCCTAATGTCACGACTGCTGACACAAGGCAAGTACAGGATTTAATAAGCCACAGCATGAGAAAAATAGTCAAGTAAACTGACTGATAAATCATGTCTCTGCTTCTCCTTTCTCAGACTCTGTCCTGATGCCATTTTGGAGAAGTGGCTTAAAGGAGTCACAGAGCTTGGGTGGGGCTTAAAACCTGAACAACTGGGGGGGGGGAGTGGCCTCAGTGGAAAAGGAGTGAGATGGTTGGGCACACTGGCCAAACTTATCAGTGGTATAATAAACTCCTACAACTCCGTTGCCCCCAAAGAGGGGCCCATGCGATAGGAAGGCTACATTGATAGTAGCTCACGACCGGTTAGTAACTGATTAATAGATGTCTCAATAAATAGTTCATAGTTTGTTACAGATTCCAGAGGTTCAAGAGATTGACACCCATGTCGAACTCCTCTACAGAGAGCTATCTGCAACACACTCCGTAATCCAATGGCTGGCAGTTGAATCTAGGCAATTACAGACTGGAACTAAGACACCTTTTTAACTGCAGAGTAATTCATCATTGGAACAATGTACCAAGGGTCACAGTGGATTCTCCATCGCTGACAGTTTTTAAATCAAGATTGGGTGTTTTCCTAAAAGCGCTGCTCTAGGAATTATTTTGGGAAAGTTCTCTGGCCTATGTTAGACTAGATCAGAGTGGCCCACCTGAGCCTGAGAAGGGGCCAGAATTTACCAATGTACATTGCCAAAGAACCACAGCAATTTGTGAGCAGCCCCCGATCAACTCCCCTCCCCCTGCTTCCAGCGCCACCCACCAGCAGCGCCGCCGATCAGCGCCTCCCCTTCCCTCCCCATCAGCTGTTTTGTGGCGTGCAGGAGGCTCTGGGAGGATCGAGGGCACGGCAGGCTCAGGGGAGGAGGTGGGAAAGGCTGGAGTGGGGCAGAGTCAGGGGTTGAGCAGTGAGTACCCCCCGGCACATTGGAAAGTTGGTGCCTGTAGCTCCAGCCCCAGAGTCGGGGCCTATACAAGGAGCTGCATATTAACTTCTGAAGAGCCACATGTGGCTCCGGGGCCACAGGTTGGCCACCTCTGGACTAGACGGTCACAAGGGTCTTTTCTGGCCTTGGAATCTAGGAATCTGATACTAGGCCATAGCACAGAAAGATCCCAGACAAGACAGATCAGTAGGCTCCTATGAGTTGCACCCACTGATGTCTGCAGTGAATTTGGCCCAGTGGCAATTAAGGTCCAATGGTCAGACCCTCACCTAATGTAACTGGAGCTCCATTGACTGCTGTGGAATTGGAGGGCTCCCTCTAAATTCACACCAGCCGAGAAATGGCCCTCGTGTCTTTTTGTGAGTGAACATTGGATTAAGCTAATCTATGCAGTGGCAGAAATCCTTTGCTTGTAGCATGGGAACACTGATGCCCAGAGACTGTTTGGAAATACAAACTAGACTGGTCCCCCCTAACTTTTTAGCTGCTCTTGATCTCCTGTAATTAGAGCCTCCCCTAGCTGATGGCTATTGATTAGTATCCCAGTTATGCAGTCTGAGCTTCACATTTGCTTGCCTTAAGCATTGCAGGTGCTCTGATCCCTGCTAGGGACTGTGTGTCTTCCCATGCACCTGGCAACCTGCATGCAGGGCAGAAGAGAGCATGTCAAGTTTACCAGGCTGTAATAAACTCCTCTCTCATCAGGTCAAAAGGAACAATCCTTGCTAGCGTCGAGTCCAATTTTACAAGGCACGAAGCCTCGCAGGCATTAACGCTTTAACTAGGGCTGAAGGCACTGCTGCTGTTAGAATTAATAAGGCACTAAAGCTTTTCTCCTCTCTAGCCGGACACCCTGCAGGCACCTAAGAGATTGGCACTCAGAGGTCAGGAGCTCGCCCCACTTTACGGCTGGGAAAGGTGAAGCAAAGGAAACCCAGCCCCACACAGGAAGGGGTTGGCGGAGAACGGAATACAAACCAAGGCCCAGAGCCTGAGCTGTGGTTGTGGAGCCCTCAGGAAGGGTTTGATGGAAATCCCTCTTTAGCCCTTGAACCTATGCTATCCTGACATTGGCCTGAGGACAGCTCTCAGTTGCGGTGACTGCTCTGATCCCAAAGGGCCAAGCCAAGCAGCTGGCATTGGCTGCAGGAGAAGGGTTAGCGTAACGGTTACTAAGCCAGCTCTATACCACCCAAGATTCCCCAAGGTCTAATGGCCAGACCTACCAGCTTCGGGGCAATTTTGTATTGTGGAAGCAACTTAAAGGGACCCCAATGCAATGAGGACTCAGGGCCTAGATCTTCTGATTCCAACACCTGGACCTTAGCCTCTAAACTGTGTTTCCTCTCGCAGGCTCCCGTCCTGCAATGGAATCTGCTAGCACCATTCTCCAAGCCCGATGGGGTCCCATTGACACATTTTAATGCTCATACTTGCTCACAGGTATGAACACTTAATACACATACAGTAAAAATGTATGTAACCTGGGGCATGAAAATGAAAGTCATCATTAGGGTTTTTTGTTTTTGTTTTTTTGTGAGGAGGAAAAATAGCTCAAAAGCTTGAAATATTTGGTGGGATCTGGCCAAACAGTAAGATTTGCTGGTGATCCTGCTCATGCCTTAATTAGCTGTTGTTTGTCAAGCACCAAGTATTATTGATTAGGGCCCTGATCCTGTGTCAGGATCCACCAGCTCAGACCTCTGCACCCCGTGGGAGTCAAGGTGACTACTTGTGTGAGTAAAATTAGCCATGTGCAGGACTAAATGATCACATCTGGGAATGAGAGTATAGGCATTAAAATACAAGTGTCCTTCAGCAGCCCAATTCCAGCACCTTTACTCCCACTAAGTACTATCCTACTCCTTGAGCAGGCCCCTTGAGCTCAGTAGGACTACTTGCGGATTAAGGTCCTGATCCTGCAACCTGATCTGTGTGGGCGGACGCTGGAGCAACACAAAGCCCCAAAGTCAGCATGTGTGGATCAGGTTGTAGGGTCGGGGTCTAAGGTAACACTTCACAGAAAGAGCAAGGGGGGCAGAATCATCCCCACCCTATGTTTGCAGCCATTTATCATCTGTCCCGAGAATAAAGTGAATCAAAGGTAACCAAGGAAATACACTCTTTGCGGCAAAAAAGCACCCTACATTTGCTGTTAAAAAAATTATAATTCACTTTGACAGCTGCCAAATTAATTTGACAGCTGCCAGCATATTCAATTAGACAAGCTCCTGAGGGAACAGAAGTTAGCTAGCCACCGCTGGAATGCAACCATATTCTTTAAACAGGTATTTTTGGAAACAGATTTGTGCTTTCTTTTTCCGTATTGTAGAAATGAACAACAGTCCTGCAGTTAATATCTGATACGACTGCAGCTGTGTTAAGAATACATTTTTGGTAACTAGCTGAGATTTTTTGGGCCTTTTTAAGCGAGATGAAAATACCTGGACTTTTATACCCAGCCAAGAGCCCACAGGGTGGGTTTTCATAGTTCACACTGTTGTTCCCCTATGAGTCTAGCATGTTCTGGAATGAGTAAGGCCTGCTTCTCCGCTGCGTTGCATCTTGCAGTCATTTACCCCTATGTAGAAGCAGTTTACACCCACTTTGCACAGATGTAAAAGACTCTGCAAGGTGTAAAGTGCTGGAGAATCAGGCCAGTTAAAATCCTACCTTTTGGCCACCACAAAGTGAGCAGCAGGTTGGACTAGATGGCTATCGGTGCTGGAACTAGGGGTACTAGGGGGTGCTGCTACACCCCCTAGTTTGAAGTAGTAATAACAACCCAAATACAGGCTTTATGTTTTCAGCACCTCCCACTATAAGAATGGTTCCACTACCACTGATGACTATAGTGCTATCCACTTTTATGCTCATTTGTAAATTGCTTTTCCTTTATCCCTCAAAAATTTCCAGTAGCTTTGCAAGAGGGAATAACATCTAGATTTTATTTTATTGTTTATGGACCTAATCCAAAACTCATTACAATCAATGGAAAGATTTCCACTGACTTCCATGGGCTCTGGGTCAGGCTCTTCACTCGTGGATGTTTTCCATTACTTACATTAGATGATGTCTCAGAGACTACCCTCCACAATTACGCTGATTTTCAGCTCAGCTCTAAGCTCAGAGGGCCAATAAAGGCCATTGTGATGGATCCTTTCTGATGTCTCAGCCTTTGTGGGATTAAGTCTTACATCATGCTTGCTAATCAATACCCACCTAACTGGGGCTAGTCTATTCAAATGGAGACAAGAACCTTGTCTTAATAGCTAACAAACTTTCCACACCTTAGCTTCTGGCCATTTTTCCTTGCCCACCATCATCCAAAATCATGAAGAATTTCCTTCCTTGGTATTTATGGAAGTATTTACAACCTGAGAGCCTACCTGCTGTGTGTGCTCTTCATGACAGTGTTCTCTTTGCATAACTCATAATAAAGGCAGTTTTTCCCATCTCTCCCCATGCATTAGAACTGACTGGTGGTTAGAATAGGGGACCGGGAGCCAGGACTTCTGGGTTCTATTCTCAACTCTATACTCTATGAGACGGGCAACTCACTCCAGCTTTCATTTTACCCATCTGTAAAATGGAACTAATACTTAATCTCACAGGTTGGGTGAAAAACCACATAAATTATCTGTGAAGTGCTGAATCTTGAGTTCACAAAGCAAGAAGCCATAGTGTTGAGCATTTCTTCTTGGTCACTGGCTTTCTTGTGACTGCTGAATGTTTACTTGGGGGGAAAAAAGGAAATTATACAGCTTGTAAAATTATACAGCTTTGTAAAACTCAGAGACTTCAGTCATGTCTACACTACAAAGTTAAGTCGACTTTATGTAAGTTGACATCAAATCTCCGACTTAAGCAAGTAGATCTTGTATGTCCATACCACGTTCACTGTGTCGGCGGCATGCATCCTCACTAGTAATGCTTGTATTGATGCACGGTGCACTGCACTGTGGGTAGCTAGCCCACAGTGCAAGTAGCCGAAAGAAAATTTTGGGTAAGGCTGCAATGCTTCATGGGACCAAACATTGTTACGGGTGGTAATGGGAACATGGTTCCATAATGCACTTTCCTCCCTCCCTGAGATCAACAGCAAACAAACCAAGGCTTTTTCACGTCTTTTAGCCATGAGGATGTCATAGCCAGATAAGCACGGACCCCGCTCAGCTGTGCACTCTTCTTGTGAGCATTACTAACATCTTGCACCTTATCCTGCAGTATTTCTACAGCCGAGACAGGAGCTGCCATGTGGAACGTTGCGATGTCACACAAGCAGCCCTGCTGCAAGCCATAGAGCAAAACAATAATCAGTTGCTGGTGGCAGTCGCACATCAGTTGAGCACAGTTTCTGGTCCTGGAAAAGCAGCACTGACTGGTGGGACCGGATCGTTATGCAGCTATCGGATGATGAGCAGTGGCTGGAGAACTTTCCAATGCGGAAGGCCACATTCCAGGAACTTTGTGCAGAACTTTCCCCAGCCCCAAAGCACAGCAATACTAAAATGAGGGCTACTTTGACAGTGGAGAAACAAGTGGTGATCGCTCTATGGCAGCTTGCAATGCCAGACTGTTACTGGTCAGTGGGGAATCAGTTCAGAGTTGGTAAATCCATAGAAGTTGTTGTGATCCAAGTCTGCAGGGTCATTAATCAACTTCTGCTAAGAAGGGTAGTGACTCTGGGCTACATGCAGGACATAGTGGATGGTGTTGCCATGTTGGAGTTCCCTAACTGTAGTGGAGCAATAGATGGCACACACATCCCAATCGTGGCACCAGAACACCTTGCCAAAGCGTACATAAACCAAAAAGGATTCTTCTCAATAGCGTGGCAAGTGCTGGTGGATCACAAGGGCCATTTCACCAACGTCAGTGTGGGATGGTTGGGAAAGGTGCATGACGTGCGCATCTTTAGGAACACAGGTCTGTTCAGAAAGTTGCAAGCAGGGACTTTCTGTCCAGACTGCAAAATACCCACTGATTATGTTGCCATGCCAATTGTGATCCTGGGAGACCCAGCCTACCCCTTGCTCCCATGGCTCATGAAACCGTACACTGGCCACCTGCATAGCAGTAAGGATGTTTAAAAGGTCGCTGGTGCTGTTTGCTTACTAGGTTAGATCTCCGGGAAAGCAATATCCCCATTGCTATTGCTCCATAATATCTGTGAAACAAAGGGAGAAAAGTTTCTGCTGGGGGGGGGGGGGGAGTTTGAGGCTGATCGACTGGCATCCAACTTTGAACAGCCAATACCAGGGCAATAAGAAGAGCCTATTGAGGGGCTCTGCATCTCTGTGAGGTTTTGAAAACCAGTTTCAGCAACGAATTACAGTAATGTAACACTTACCTGTGTTGTTCCATACCAAACTATCCCTTCCATTGCCTTTTCTCCTCTGTAAACTCCACCCCCACCAATCACCATGTGTGGAATGAACAAAGAGCCTTTTTTTCTCAGTCCGTTTTGTTTTATTATGCACTCAAACACAGACAGCAAAAAAAAAAAAAAAAAAAAAAGATAACCTTGGATTCAAGGGCTGATAAGATTGTGAGGGGGAGAAACAAGGAAAGCCTGTTTGCAGGTGCACTGCAGTAACCATAAAAGGTCTGGGAATCCACAGCTTCTCAGCCTGTGAGGGAGAAGGCCGGGGAGAGTGTGTATGTGTGTGCATGAAGGAGGTTGGTGAGGGGAGAGTGCAACTGAATATATTGTGGAACTAACACCATCACATTTCTGAGCTAATCTGAATGAAGATGCAGAAACCAATATCTCTCTTTATGATTTTTAAAATCAAGAGTTCGCATACTATCCGAGGCCCTGAGCCTGCAAACACTTGAGCAGTGTCATTGCACTCAATAGTGCTATTCATATTCCTAAGTGTTTGCAGGCTCCAAACCCAAGAGAATTAATGCCAAACTGGAAATTCTCCTTCCACACAAATGCAGTCAGCTGATATAAATGTAAGTGAGCAAACTTTTGCCTTCACCCAGCAAAGATTTGCCCATGAAGAGCTGATGGCAGGACCAGGGTCCTCTCTCTGCTGCCAACTGGGAAACAAGAGTAATGTTATAAGTCAGGTATGACCAGTGTGGTCAGAACTGGATACCACACAAAAATAACGACAATTCCTGCGCTGGAGAGATTAAAATCAAGAGCACTGATCCTACAAAGACTTAAGGGGGTGCATAACTCATTTACAAGCGAGTAGACCCATTGAGTCAGTAGGTGCTCATGTGCTTAAAGACAGGTTTCAGAGTATCAGCCGTGTTAGTCTGTATTCGCAAAAAGAAAAGGAGTACTTGTGGCACCTTAGAGACTAACATATTTATTTGAGCATAAGCTTTCGTGACCTACAGCTCACTTCATCGGATGCATTCCAATGAAGTGAGCTGTAGCTCACGAAAGCTTATGCTCAAATAAATTTGTTAGTCTCTAAGGTGCCACAAGTACTCCTTTTCTTTTTGCGAATACACAGACTAACACGGCTGATACTCTGAAACATGTGCTTAAAGTTACACACGTGCATACGTGTTTCCAGGACTGGGTCCTCTAAGAGTATGCCTACACAGCAACTAGACACCCGTGGCTGGCCTGTACCAGCTGACTTGGGTTTGCGGGACTTGGGCTGTGGGGCTGTTTCTTTGCCGTAGACTTCTGGGCTCAGGCTGGAGCCTGGGCTCGAGGGCCCTACGAGGTGGAATGGGTCCCAGAGCTCGGGCTGCAGCCTGAGCCCAGAAGTCTACCCAACAATTAAACAATCCTGCAGCCCAAGCCCAAGCCAGCCAGCCTGGGCCAGCTGCGGGTGTGTATTTGCTGCGTAGACAGACCCTAAGACACAGGGAAGATCAGGTCACCCTGGCTAGCACAGAGGAAGGAATAACATGGAGGTGGTGGTGGTGATGGTTTTTAAATGGCAGTGAACAATCTGGTGGGTGTTGGAGTGTTTAGGACAGATCCCAATGTGGGGAAAGGTTGTGACGTGACAGACTGGGCTAGGGACAGAAGTCTCTGCCTAGGGAATCTGGTGGGAAAATGCATAGACATGGGGTGCAGGAGAAGGAGATTTCTTTCAGCACCTACAGTCCATGTTTCCAGAATATGCTGCATACAGCTACTTAAACAAGGTGCTACAGAACTCTGTGTTCTCAGGGTATGTTTCTCTTTTGTTAATTATAACATTATATAATAGTAACTATCACACAAGGATCAATCTCCCTGGTCACTCAATTTCAGACCTAAAAGTTGCAATTCTCCAACAAAAAAAAGAGACTCCAACGAGAAACTGCAGAATTGGAATTAATTTGCAAACTGGACACCATTCAATTAGGCTTGAAGAAAGACTGGGAGTGGATGAGTCAGTACGCAAAGTAACAACTATTTTCCCATGCTAATTTCCCCCCCCCCTGTTACTCACACCTTCTTGTCAACTGTTTGAAATGGGCCATCCTGATTCTCACTACAAAAGGGGTTTTTTCTCCTGCTGATAATAGCCCATCTTAATTAATTGGTCTCGTTACAGTTGGTATGGCAACACCCATTGTTTCATGTTCTCTGTGCATATATATCTTCCTACTGTATTTTCCACTGCATGCATCCAATGAAGTAGGTTTTAGCCCACGAAAGCTTATGCCGAAATAAATTTGTTAGTCTCTAAGGTGCCACAAGTACTCCTTGTTTTTTTGCTGATACAGACTAACACGGCTACCACTCTGAAACAAGGATCTCAAAGCACTTTATAGACATTAATTGATTAAGCCTAACAGCAATAGTGAGAGGTAGAGTGATATAATTATCCTCATTGGTAAAACAGTGAAAATGACACACTTAGAAGCTAAGTGACATGCCCCAGGTTACCATGTAAGTCAGTAGTGGAGAAGGAATAGGAGTAGGGGCCAGATTTTCAAAGGTATTTAGGCACCTACAGATGCAGACTGACACCTAATGGGATTTTCAAATGCTACTAAACGGGTTATGTACCTAACAACTACTGAAACTGCCTAATTTGTGTAGAGATTTTTGAAAAATCTCTTTAGGCACCCATCTGCATCTTTAGGTGTCTAAACACCTTGGCAACTGCACAATTACCAAGGAAAGCTGCAACCTGGTCAGCGATCACTTGGTTGCCAAAAGCGATAAGATCACCAATGACTGACATAGGCTGCACATCCAGCCAGCCCATCTTAAGGACCTAGCTGAAGATAGGATCTTGGTGGGCTCAATCTGTAAGGATGCTGCTTCCTTTGGTAACTTGCCTTGATGATGATACCTTTGCATATCTGGTTTGATGAGTTTTGGCTCTGTTCATGCAAAACCTGCTGTAAAAACTGGTTCCTTAGAAGAGATGCATCTTCTAAAGGAGATGGCACAGAGCTAGATGCCATCTGGGGATACTTTAGGCTGCTTGCGAGATAGTAAGCTTCCTAAAGTTGGGTTCTTCTACAGCCTTCGCTGTTTTTTTATAATATTTATTAAGTTCAGGATATTGGGTTTATCCCTTACATGCCATGATCTGTTGTTCTTCTTTGGTCTGTTTAATTTAGATTTTATGGACCATGGCCAAATTCTGATCAGTTACATTGAGGGTGAATCCAGAGCAGTTCCACAAGCAAAGTTTAATCCACTCTGGTATAATAGATCATAGATCATGTCTTCTCACATTTGCAAAGTGCCATGCAGATGACTGGTGTTATATAAACAGCAATAGGGCTCCACAGTGCAAGCTTATCAGAGCAGGTTATTTGTTCAGTAAATATAACAAAGTAAATATATATAGTAATATAAATTAATAATGAAAAAGGCTAAGGTATGAGTTTTATTTAATATTGAGATGCCATTTCTATCATATATGGCAAAAACAGATCTCAGCATAATCAGAAAATAAAACTAGCAAAATCAAATTAATTAAGGATTTTTTCTGATGATTACTTTGTGGGTTGTTTGTTTAAATATACATGTATATTAAAAATAACTTGTCATTTCTAAAGATATAGCTTCTATAAAAGGTTGTCTTGGAATTAAGTAGTTTCCCTTCCTCACTTAAATCTAAGTATCATATTAAATCCCTCTTAGCAAAAACTAATTCAGCAGCCTTGTACTACAAGCAACATCATCATCAGAGGCCTTCAAGGTTCCACACCTCAATTAAGTCAGTGAAATAGAAAAAATATCTCTGGAAGATCTGATCACATGGATCTCGGGGGAAATTCAATGACACTTCCAACTAGGGGAGCATCTGGGGAAATCATTCCTAGCTCTGGGATAAATAAAGAAATAAATAAATAACTTTTTTTAAAGAGAAGAGTGATTCAGAATTAATCAGAGATGGATTCAGAAAGATAATATTCTTGGATAGACTTTTCTTTGTGTGTGTGGGGGAAATTATATCAAAACCGGTATTCAAGTTAGACAGAGGAAATGGGCATGATCAAGGCAATGCCTCAGCTGATGTCGACCATCAAGGGTTTGTCTTTTTCCGCCCTGATGGGATTGGAGGTAGGACGGGTTTGGAGTTTGAGCCTGGTCGGTTTGCAAGCTGGGGCACACGAGGAGAGCTGGACTTGGATTTGCTGGGTTTTTTTTCAAGCATGTCACTAGAAAGTTTAGCGTCTGAAAGGATTAGCAAAAACAAATTAGTAAGCAATTTCAAGGAAATAAAGATTGTTCTCACTGAACAACACTATATAATCCCATGTTGGTCTTCCTCTGTGGTACCCCACTCCCTCGCAAGCCCCAAAGCAAGCAGACGTTACTTCAAAACTTGCACCAGCTGAGAAATCTGGATGTGATTCAACTGGAACTTTCCCAGTGGAGAATGGATCTATACGAAGTCTGTGACCCTTAGTTCAAATGATCTTATAGGGGTCAAAGGAAAAGAAAGATGTAGTCCAGCTGGGGAACTCAGCCCAGAGAGGAGGATGGGGGCCATGAGGCACCCGAACTACAACTCCCATGAAGCATCACAGCAAAATTTCTGCATTGAAATTTTTTGCATTTTGTTTTTCAATAATAAGTTGAAATTTTCCACAAAATTTATTTCGCTGAAAACTCAATTTTCTGTTGAAAAACAGTTAACAGGAAATTTTCAACCAGCCCTAGTGACTACCCCTAATTCATAGAAGTGGAAGGTTAACTACATGCCTACATTTATTACCACCCTTTGGTGTTTTTAAGACAGGTACTATTAGAAGCTGAGACAATGTAATTGCACTGTAATCTGGATATACTTATACCCTGATACTCAGATATCAGTGGTTCAGGAACCAAATTAGCAATCGTTAGTCAAAAAAGAGACACAGTCATGTGTGTTCACTGTTTCATTTACTACAGTACTTTAGATTCCTATTTAACACTATAAGAGGGGAAATATTTAGTTTATATATTATTGTCAATGCAAAATGGCTGATCAAGTATTATTATTTTATAAACTACAATTGGTTAATAACATAGTCAAAGCATCCTGATTGGTTAATAGCTTAGACTGCTTAATAATTAAATCACAGTGTTTTAATATCATGTGCTATAAAGAGCCGCAGATATCACATTGAAGAGCCACTTGCAAGCCTCAGTCCGAGTACCCTAGGCCTACACTATAATTACCATGCCCTTATTACAAAGGCTGAGCAAAAAAGTAGATTTTGGAAAACAATTCATACCTTTCAAACTTTCCATTCCATTGCTGACTCCTCCAGCGTCCTCACATTCTGCATTGGCCTCTTTGGAGTATGGAGCATTGGGAACTGGGCTCCGAGCAGACAAGCTTTCTGTAGAAAATGCACCAGCCGAGGACATTATAGATAACCCAGTAGTGGCATGTGATTCTCTGGAGCTGAGAGTGAGAATGGATTTATTCTTTTGTGGTAACAGAAACCAGACCCTGTGAGTTTGTTTAACATGACTTCAATGACACCAGTAATATTGTCAACCAGGAGACTGAAATAAATCATCAGACTCAGCAGTTACACAGCACTTGTTCCACACATGACAACACTCCTTTGGAGGTAGTAAACAAAACTGCCACCACCCACTTTAATTTTTAATGTATTTAATCAATCACAGACAGGGGAAGAAAAGCAGAGCTTCATGCTACAGAGTGAATCAGCTGGAGAGATGGGATTAGACCTCAAAGAAATCCTGTTTGCCAATTCTATGTTCAGCATAATAAAAGTGTCTCTTAGTGAGTGATTTTGGGATAAAATGAAGAATTTACAAAAGTTACGAAGACCTATTTATTGAATAGAGGATATGCGAGGCTCATAAGGAAAGTTTAGCATTGTCTAGACGACACATCCTGGCAGAATCAAAGGATGGTTTTGTGGTAAAGGCCCGGAACTGGGATTTAGAAGATCTAGTTTCAGTTCCCAGCTCTGACTCAGACTGCCAAGGTGATTTTTGGCCAGTCACTTAGTCTCTTTCTGCCTCAATTCCCCTTCTGTAAAATGAAATGAATAATACCTCCTTTCTTCCACACCTTCTCTGTCTTGTCTATTTCGAGTGTACACTCCTCAGGAAAAGGACCATCTCTGACCATGCACATGTGCATTGCCTAGCACAATGGGCGTTGGAGAAAGCAAGCACCTCTGCAATACTACTAATAAATAACCTGGCTGTTGGGTAGCCTATACAAAATCAGTTGGTGGTCTCACTTCACTCCTCAGTGGGTAGGTCTCTGTGGCACAAAGCCACCTCTGCATTTGGCTCTACTGTGGGAAATCAACAGAGGCCAAGGCCTGAATGGGCAGCTTGCCTGCAGGTCAACGTTGACACAGATTAGCATGACAATGGTAGTGCCCGGGTTGTAATTTATCCTGGGACTACCCAGATTTCAGTCTCCAAAGGTGTGAATCCAGCATCTATAACAAACACTGAATTTGTTTAAGGAAAAAAATGCCTTGATGCACATGTACTCCAAAGAAGATGTTTCATACCAGTAAATACCCATTTTAAACAAGAAATCAAGAAATGTTAAGAGGCTGTAGTAGACATTGTAGACATTTAATAAAGTGCATCTTTACACAACAGCTGTTCTGTCCTATTGTGTGAAAGAAAACATTGATTCGTAGATTCTAAAGCCAGAAGGGACCGTTCTGATGATCTAATGCACAAGCCAGGCCAGAGCATTTAGCCCAATGATTCCTGCGTGGAGTGCAATTACTTGTGATAACATTATGATTAGAATGTCTTTGGGGGGAGAAGGGAGAATGGTTAAAGGAGCAGACAGCGTTATGCACTGGCAGAGCCTTTGAAATAAAAAAAATAAGGAAATTCAAAATATGAGGGGGGGAAGAATCAAAATAATGAGATACAACAGTGGCATAAAGCCCAGGAAAAACCACCAGGAAATGATCTTCACTACAGGCCTGATCCTGGCCCATGGACATCAATGGGGATTCTGCCATTGACCTCAATCCCAGCAGAATTAGATCCTGAGAAGTCCTGAACACTCACATCTCTCGCTGAAGTCAATGTGACCCGGGAGGGCTCAGCACCACGTACTGCCTTGCTGAAGCACTGTGATTAACCCTAACAGTGATCTCATTTTAGCTCCCCATAACACACACCAGGCATCATTACAGGGTGGCAGAGCAATTACTGGGAGTTGTAAATCCAGGCTAAGAAGAACCAGCAGCTTTGGATTTTTCAAAAATATCAGTGCCAGTGCAAATACTAGTTTCTAAAGGGTCAGTTCCCTGCTCTGCTATTCTAGAACCCAGCCCTACATCTGTCTCCTAACAGAAACTACACATAAATAGCATTCAGGTTGGAATTTAACCCCGCATCCATCTCCATATAGTATACATGAACACGTCACGTCTGAACGCAATGTGATACAATTCAGTGCAACAACAGGCAATTCTGAGTTGTCTTACCCTGTGTCCCTGAAGAGCGACGAATGATAATGTGGCATTTGGGACACCAGGTATATAACTAACTATGAGAAAAAACCATTGATGTCTTTCTGTTAACTCATCCCTTACGCCCGGTGAGTTGTAATAAGTCTGTATCAGGGGCTCTATTGATAAGTCTGATACGGGCTATGTACAAAGGATCCTGATCCTTGATTGGGCTTCTTGGCATAAACGTCATAAACGATCATATACTACAGGACTCCCGAAAAGTTCCTTGGCATGAAAAACAAATTCCAGTGAATTAGGTGGGGCAAGCAGGATTATATGGCCCCTGCCATCACAGAATCTGAGTGCTTGTCAACTCATGGACTTTCAACTGCCATTTGTGCCTTTGAAATATCTCCCCTAGGTACTACCTCTGGCCAAGCATTCTGTAAATCAGTTCTGATCATCTAGCACATCTTCAACCCCTCACCATAGGGGCACTGGGAAAATAATTAGTGCATATAATTAGGTAGGGATGGCCAGGTTTTTCTTCAGAATTACTTTTCTCCTCTTTTCCTTCCACCAAGACAAATTCCCCACCCCATGACTCTGTTAAAGTGAAAAGCACAGAAAACAACATACTCAAAATAGGACAATAAAGTGGAATAATGAGATCATAGTGCATATAACCAATATATCGAAAATAAATAAATTGAGGATTAAAGCACTGGACTGTAATGGGGTCTCATAGGTATGCTCACTGTACTGTATGTATCTGTACTGGACTGCAAAACAAATTCTCAATTTGAATATACATAATTCCATGTCAACACATGGCATTGCCGCAGATCAGTTTGTTTTCCACTGCATGTTGTATGGTGGTGATGGGACTTTCATTAACATTAATTAATTAATATTCTGGGTCAGACCCTCAACTGGTGTAAATCAACATAGCTCCATTGAAGTCAATGGAGCTGCATTGATCTACACCAGCTGAGCATCTGGCTCCACATCTTCACTGGCTAAGAGACCAGTAACAACCAAACTTGATTAGGCCCCTGGGTGAACGTAAGTGGAGAATCTGTCAGAAACCCACACAGCACATTTATGAGGGGAGAGATTAGTAACCGGCAAAGGATATCAGAAGTCCTAGGAAGTGTGGCTCATGGGGCTTTCTTCTGTGGGACCATGGAGGGTTGGGCCCTGAAGTTCACTTTACAAGGTAAAGAAGGAAAGAAGAATAGGTGTGCTGAAAGAATGCAGGTCCCCTGTGCAGCCACCCACTAGACATGTGTTTTGGGCTGACCCTTGGAGCAGAACCATGGAATTCTTGTTTTCTATTCACAGACCAGCTACAGAACTGACCATCACCACACCAAGTGTCAGTGGCCTGCAGGCCTCCTGCTTTTAGAGATAACAGTTGTTTCAGTTTCCATAACAGCTCAAACTAGGGCAGTAACTGATGTATGTGATGAATTATGCGTCTGATTTGGGACATTGCCCAATGAGTTCTCCAACTCATTAGCTGGCCCAAATCCCAGAGGTCAGGAGACAGTGCTTTGTTTGCTACACCCACAGGCCAGTAATTCACATTTGCACCATACTCTTACCCCATGCGGTTTTTCATTTTACTGCTTCTGCCATCCCAAATGTTGGAAGCATGGAATTGAAAATAAAAGAATATTAATTCACCTCAATATGCGAACCCAAAAAACCCACCACAGGTTTTAGCATTAAGTCTCTGAAGTG
Organism: Dermochelys coriacea; assembly: GCF_009764565.3. Classification (NCBI taxonomy): domain Eukaryota; kingdom Metazoa; phylum Chordata; order Testudines; family Dermochelyidae; genus Dermochelys; species Dermochelys coriacea. Next base: position 347,303,469 of record NC_050068.2, on the reverse strand, counting down.
ATGTTTTACAAAAGCGCTAGAGGGAGTCTATACAAGAGCATTGCCATCATGCCTATGAGCAACTTTCAGTCAAGCCTTCATTATTTTTCCTTGCAAAAGGATTTGACAGCATGACTGTCTATTTTACGGTAGGCCTGATGCATGCACAGAAAATGAATTAGATTAGCAGTTTGTTTTCTCTCTCCTCAGAGTTGTTTTCCCACTGTGTTATTAAGAGCGTTAAATGAAAACATTGCTGCAGTCAAAACTCCAAACTGTGCTAGAGTGGAAAGACACATTTATTCCCTTATGTGAAGGGCTTTAACGCTTTTACAACTCATCACAGCTTCACTCTCACTTGGGTTATAGGTTTTGCCTCTTTACTGGTGTGGACAGATGATGCATAATCCCTTGGCAACCTATTATGCACGGAGTCTCTCTCATGCACTCACTCTGTTCCCTTCAGCACACTCCAATATGGTACAAGTACACAGTACAATCTAATCCACAGAGACCTACCATTTCAACGTTTTTGCAGCGTGTTAATTAACTTCTGTAATTACAGTGGCGGGCTGGACAGCATATAGTGGAAATGTATGAGCTCTTTAAGATTTGAACAGACAGTACAGTGTATTTCACCAGCAAGTTTATCCACAAAAGAGCAAGAATTCTGCAGCCTAAAGGACAAGGGTTAAAGTGAATAACTTCATAGCCTTTAAAGGGGATTGTGGATGTTTTGTATCTCTCAAGATCAGACCAAGTCACTGTCTGCGTACACAAGTGTCAAGGTTCCTTCCCCACTCTGAATTTTAGGGTACAGATGTGGGGACCTGCATGAAAAACCCCCTAAATTTATTTTTACCAGCTTAGATTAAAACTTCCCCAAGGTACGAACTATTTTACCTTTTGTCCCTGGACCTTATTGCTGACACCACCAAGTGTCTAACAAAAATAACAGGGAAAGAGCCCACTTGGAAACGTCTTCCCCCCCAAAATTCCCCCAAGCCCGACACCGCCTTTCCTGGAGAAGGCATGATAAAAATCCTCATCAATTTGCATAGGTGAACACAGATCCAAACACTTGGATCTTAAGACCAATGAAAAAGCAATCAGGTTCTAAAAAGAAGAATTTTAATTAAAGAAAAAGTAAAAGAATCGCCTCTGTAAAATCAGGATGGTAAATACCTTACAGGGTAATCAGATTCAAAACATTGAGAATCTCTCTAGGCTAAACATTAAGTTACAAAAAGACACAAAAACAGGAATATACATTCCATTCAGCATAATTTATTTTATCAGCCATTTAAACAAAACAGAATCTAACGCATATCTAACTAGATTGCTTATTAACTCTTTACAGGAGTTCTGACCTGCATTCCTGCTCTGGTCCCGGCAAAAGCAACACACAGACAGAGAGAACCCTTTGTCCCCCCCCCTCCAGCTTTGAAAGTATCTTGTCTCCTCATTGGACATTTTGGTCAGGTGCCAGCAACATAATCTTAGCTTCTTAACCCTTTACAGGTGAAAGGGTTTTTCTTCTGGCCAGGAGGGATTTAAAGGTGTTTACCCTTCCCTCTATATTTATGACAACAAGTTTTCAAGAACTAATTAACACTACTTTTTTAGAAAGGTAAAAAAGACATACAGAAAAAAATGATCTCTTTCAAATACCCTTGGAAAGGCACTATGATCTGTCTGGAATGAGAATGGGACTGGCAGTCAGGAACCAATATATTCTAATCCTGGCTTTACCACTGACTCACTGGACAAACAAAGGCAAATTAATTCACCATGCTGTGCCTCAGTTTCCCCTTCTCTAAAAATGAAGATTAGACTTCCCTGTCTCTGTCTCCTACTTGGAGCAGAAGACCAAGGCCTATCTCTCCTCCCTCACAGCAGCAAAGGATCATTCAGAGGTTTCCCAGGCAGTTGCAGGAGGAGCTGGGAGCTCAATGCACAATGATCAAGCTTCCCCCCGCCAGCTCTTTGCCATCTTTGACTGAGAGGGTCCAGGCATAAGAAGGGGTTATAACAAAGGCACAGGGACACAATGAGAGAGGAGACAAATGGAGCACAGGGTGGGAGGGTTGGGTAGAGTGATCTGGAGGGACTGCTGATGCTGAAACAATTCACAAGATCAGAATTTGAGTAAACAGGGATATCACCACCATCACCATCCCGCCTGGCCCAATGGTATTCCAGTCACCACCAGTGTCTCCTTAAAAACACTGTGGTCTCCTGGATACCACTGTGAAGTAACTGTTGGTAAATTATGAGTTTAAATAGTGATCACACTAGTTTTGTTTCTCTAAATGGAGTCCCAGGCTCTTTCATTCTTCTCCCCATCCTTTTTCATTTTTTTCATTCCCTTCTCCAATAAGCCCCTTTAAAAACAAAGTTCATGAAATCTTCAGTCTGCAGCTACATCATCCACATGAGTTACAGCACTTATGCAATATCATCCCTGGGTTCTGTTTTACATTGTCACAACATGTGTTTAACAAGGCTGTTGATGTAATACAGAAAACAACTGCATTAGTTGGGGAAATGGTTTCAAGTCTTGTGCGCTACGGCATTATCTTTCAACCTGTCCAGCAATAATCTGTTCATCCAACAGCTAAACTCACCTGGTGTCTGGGCTAGCAGGGGGCAGACTCCGGTCTTGGGTGACATTACTTCCACTTGGGAGCATAGAGATATATGATGTTGGCTCCAGTAATCCATGTGGGCTGATCGCTGCTGGGGTACTTGCAAGATGTCTGAAATGACATAAAAAGAAAGTTAAGCATGCAGAGCATACATTCATGTATTCTAATACGCTACGTTCGGCACACTGATCTAGTGTCCCTCATCAGAGTATCTCAGAGTGCTTTATAAAGATGGATTAGTATTATGCCAATTTTACAGATGGGGAAAGTGAGCCATAGAAGTTAAAGCCAAAACTTCCCATAGCTCCTAGATTTTAATGAAAAAAGAAAAGGAGTACCGGTGGCACCTTAGAGACTAACAAATTTATTAGAGCATAAGCTTTCGTGAGCTAAGCTTTCGTGAGCTACAGCTCAGCTGTAGCTCACGAAAGCTTATGCTCTAATAAATTTGTTAGTCTCTAAGGTGCCACCGGTACTCCTTTTCTTTTTGCGAATACAGACTAACACGGCTGCTACTCTGAAACCTTAGATTTTAATGGGAATTCTGACAGCATCTTTAAAATCCAGGCCACCAATGTAGATCTCTAAATGGATATAGGTGCCTAACCTTAGGTGCCCATGTTTGAAAATTTTGGCTTAAGTGACTTGCCCAAGGTTACGTATCAAGGCACCAACTGAAGCAGTAAGAGAAAGCAGGAGTCCAGACTCCCAGTCCCCATCTCTGCTTAGTAGACCACGTTGTAATAAAAATTGTGTGGTACAACAATAAATACAGACTCCTGGAACTACAATCAGTATTGCATTTATGCTCTCCTGATTCCAAAGTGTTAAGCTAAGCAAATTTATTTTTAATGAAAAAAAAAAATAGCTTTGATCTATTAAAAGATGTTATACCTGTTAAGGGTGAGCTTTTCAAAAGTATTCAAGTGATTTAGGAGCACAGGTCTCATTTGAAAGTCTTGCCTACAGCATTATTTTTCTCATCATCGTGTGTCTGTTATTAACAAGGCCTGGAGTTCCTTCTTCATATCTTCTACAACAGTCACTCATGCAACATCTAACAAAATGTAACCCATGCTAACTGCAGTTATATTACATTTTATATATAAACATTAGTCACGTGCCAAAGAGCACTGCTGAATTTCCAACATAAGAGAAGTCCCTCTTAAAATATTTTATTTAAAATTAAGTTACAGCTCTTAAAAGATGCCCTTTATCTATCCTATGTACAGGTGCAGCAGCCATCTTGCTGATACACCCCAACTCAGCCTGTCCCCTCATTCTTCAGCTCTTCTGCTAAGATGGCCAATAATGTTGTCAACTGCAGAAGTGTTTGTAGATCCTTGTCCCATAGAAATCACAGATACTAGAATCACAAAAGATCTTTTAGGTTGTCTAAACCAACCTTTGTCAATGCAGGACTGTTCCCTATTGTACGTTTTCTAGAGCTTTGTCCTGTTTATTTTTTAAAATGTCTCAGTGATGGGATTGTCACCAGTTTCCTTGGGGAATCATTCCATAGCCTAACACGTTTCACTGCAAACGGGATTTTTCTGCCATTGGTCTTTCATTTGCCCTTTCTTAGTTTCATCTTATTAATCCTACTTATAAATAAATCTCCCTTGAAGTGAGAGCAAAAATTTCTATTGCATAGGCCACCAAATGATTGCCAGCAGGTAACGGCTTTTGGTCATTATTGGCCTGAACCAATTACATAGAGGAAAAAGGGTTCTTTATCCCATTGCTGGCTCTCAGAGCCATTGATAAATTTATTAGAGCATAAGCTTTCGTGAGCTACAGCTCAATGTCATGACATTTCAAAGAAACAAAAAACAACCCTCCACCCACAAACATTTCCTAACAAATATCTCCACTCAATATGCAATGCTGAAACACACAGCTTGACAGCAGAGGTTAGGAGAGCTCAAACAGAAATCTGAGAAGAGGATACATCATGCCCCACTTCAGATGGAAGGTCACAGTCTAAGGACTCATCCGCCACAGGAAAATGGACTCTGCTCCCTGAAGTGAAGGCTTTGATTTAGAATCAGTGACCCATTCTCAAAGGCTAAAATCCCTACTGATAGATACACTTAAAACAACTAGCCAAACAATTGAAAGAAACGTGTTTTAAAAGGCTTCCCAGGGATTTCCCCCTCCCTGCCAAATCCCTTATTTTTCACACTGTCAACTGAGGGTGTGACTGTCATTAAGGTTCTATCATATGTTTCATTAGAAACATTCATATTCCAGGAGTTTATAATTTCTGTTGCTCTAGGCTGCCGCAGCTTGAATAAGAAAGAAAAAACATGTCAGCTAAGTTAAATTACACACTCTGAAGCATATGCAGTGTTGATGTAGCCATGTTGGTACCAGGATATTAGAGAGACTAGGTGGGGGAGGTCATATCTTTTATTGGACCAACTTCTGTTAGGGACAGAGAGGAGCTTTCGAGCTTCCGAGTACATTTCCCAGACCTGAAGAAGGGCTCTGTGTAAGCTCAAAAGCTTGTCTCTCCCTGGACAGCAGAAGCTGGTCCAATAAAAGAAATTACCTCATCCACTTTTTTCCACTGAATGCATCCAATGAAGTGAGCTGTAGCTCACAAAAGCTTATGCTCAAATAAATTTGTTAGTCTCTAAGGTGCCACAAGTCCTCTTTTTCTTTTTGCGAATACAGACTAACACGGCTGCTACTCTGAAACTCATCCACTTTGACACTCTGAAGAGGACACCCATGTACCTGGGGCCACAGTTACTGCTTCTTCCTTTCTGCCCCCAAATGGGCACAGAATAATGTGGCAAAGCAACATTATGTTGTACCTGTATCCTGTACCCATCAATCCTTAACCAAAGGGCAGGGCTACTCAGGAAGACCAGGGCTTTCAAAAGCCCGCTCCTAAGTGACTAGGGGAGCGAGCAACGGGAATTTTGCGAGGGAGTTCTCCAGGGAGAGTGTGAGGGGAGGGGGGCACATTCATTTAACATTTCCTGAACTTCTTGAAACTTAAAGCCAAAAACACCCTCTGATAAAAACAAAACAACAACAAAGGAACAAGCTTCAGGAGTAAAAAGAGAATGCAGGAAAAAATCCAGCAACAAAGTCGGGGTTACCCAGTTTATTGCACCCAATGCAGCATATATGAGTACCTGCCCTATGGGCAGGTGGCATTTGTGTGCATTCGGTGCAAGGAGTTCCCGGCCCGCAGAGACTGTGTATGGTCTTCGGAGACCAGGATGGCTGAGCTGGAAGAGCTAAGGGTGATACTGTTTAGTTTATCAATTTGTTCCAAAACCTCCTCTAATGACACCTCAATCTGGGACAGTTCCTCAGATTTGTCACCTAAAAAGAATGGCTCATGTTTGGAAATCTCCCTCACCTCCTCAACCATGAAAACCGATGCAAAGAATTCATTTAGTTTCTCTGCAATGGCCTTATTGTCCTTGAGTGCTTCTTTAGCATCTCGATCGTCCAGTGGAAATGTGGGGCACCTGGCCACTGTTGGAAGACAGGATACTGGGCTAGATGGACCTTTGGTCTGATCCAGTATGACCATTCTTATGTTCTTATGATCAGACAGGAAAGCTAGCAATTCTCTCACACAGCCACTTGCGTGGAATACTCATGCCCTGACCATGAGCTATCCAGGCAGAAGAGAGTGTATCAAGTGTGTTATGTTAAAATGCATGGAACATACCTCCTTAGCACTAAGCCCCATCCTGGAAAGCAGTGCAGAGACTGCAAAGTGTGTGAATCCCTGAGTTGGGGTGGAGCCAGGACCGCAGCACTGTCAATTACACTTTGCAGTTCTGTTCTTGGCCATGCCTTTTCTTCTTTACTCGTATGTGTATGTGACGGAATCCAGGCCCTTGAGGGGCATTCAGGGGAAATCTACAAGTTATTCAATGGCTAAGGGCCTGATTCCAGTTAGACCTCACCCCAGCCTCTTATTTTGTACCTTTAATAGCACAGGCACAATTGACATGAACTAGATGTTATTATTAGATGTCAAACTACCCAATTGTGCCCACATACTGTTTCAGGTAGTTAAACATCAAAATAACCTCAACTGCAACTGCAAACAGCTACAGGAACAAAATAAGGAAGTCAGATTTTAAATTATCTCAATTTAAAAATATAAATTGATGTAGTTATTCCTTTGGCTGTTGCAATAAATAAAAACAGAACTGATTCTTCCTTTAAACCGCTTTTAAAACCAATATAATTTCTTTGATTTAAACTGAGCTACTTTTGATTTACGTTGGTCAAGGACATGTCCCAAAATCTTAAAACATCCATTTCAGTAGTTTATAGCATTGTATAAAAACACTGGTATTTCTATATGGCAAATACTCCGTATATTTACCAATTAGACAGTTGTGCTTTTTTTAAAAACAGTCAAGTATTTTATTATAGCTATAAATGTATTTTGTTCCAAATGATTTACAATGCCCTCAATGGAACAAAGTTTCTTTCCCTACTAACAGGTTTCAGAGTAGCAGCCGTGTTAGTCTGTATTTGCAAAAAGAAAAGGAGTACTTGTGGCACCTTAGAGACTAACAAATGTATTAGAGCATAAGCTTTCGTGAGCTACAGCTCACTTCATCGGATGCATTTGGTGGAAAATACAGTGGGGAGATTGATATACACACACAGAGAACATGAAACAATGGGTTTTATCATACACACTGTAAGGAGAGTGATCACTTAAGATGAGCCATCACCAGCAGCGGGGGGGGGGGGTGGACCTTTCATGGTGACAAGCAAGGTAGGCTATTTCCAGCAGTTAACAAGAACATCTGAGGAACAGTGGGGGGTGGGGGGAGAAATAACATGGGGAAATAGTTTTACTTTGTGTAATGACTCATCCATTCCCAGTCTCTATTCAAGCCTAAATTAATTGTATCCAGTTTGCAAATTAATTCCAATTCAGCAGTCTCCTTTCCTTTTCTTTCCCTACTAAGTTCATCCATTGTGGCAAACAGTGGTTTTCCACTTTCCATTTCAATGGAGCTTGGAGTTAATATAGCTTTTTTGAGTATCTTTTTTTCTTTGTCTATTAGCATCTTCAGTTATGTCGGCACATCTCTAGGACCAGCATTCTCTTAGTCAGTTCAACTGCATTGCCAGTAAAAAGGATAGCTTTCGATGTAAACAGTAATTCTCTTTTTCTTGACAGAGTACAGTAAGAAGCTCACTCCCACAGTCACTGAACTTTGAGATTAAGAAACATTTTTCCTGAATGGGTATACTGTATTTTAAATGAAAGTAGACAATGTACAAGAACAAAGCTGACAAGAGAAAAATGATGGATGTCAAGAGAAATTTTTATAATCAAAATTCAGAGAGATGTGATTTGTGCTTTACTTGTGTAGCCAAGTAGAAACAAAAAAAAGTCCAAATAAAATACACATTGGGGAAAAATAATCTAAGTCATAGATACAGATAAGTGGACAGATACTCCATGGAAAAGAGAAACCTAGGAAGCAGCACGCTGAAAAAACCTAGAGATGACAATGAACAGGAAGTCAGCCCCCAACTAAAACCTCTCCAACGCACCATCAAGGATCTACAATCTAACCTGAAGGACGATCCATCAATCTCACAGATCTTGGGAGTCAGGCCAGTCCTTGCTTACAGACAGCCCCCCAATCTGAAGCAAATACTCACCAGCAACCACACACCACACAACAGAACCACTAATCCAGGAACCTATCCTTGCAACAAAGCCTGTTGCCAACTCTGTCCACATATGTATTCAGGGGATACCATCATAGGGCCTAATCACATCAGCCACACTATCAGAGGCTCATTCACCTGCGCATCTACCAATGTGATATATGCCATCATGTGCCAGCAATGCCCCTGTGTCATGTACATTGGCCAATCCGGACAGTCTCTACGTAAAAGAATAAATGGACACAAATCAGATGTCAAGAATTATAACATTCAAAAACCAGTGGGAGAACACTTCAGTCTCTTTGGTCACTCGATTACAGACCTAAAAGTGGCAATTCTTCTACAAAAAAATTTTCAAAAACAGACTCCAATGAGAGACTGCTAAATTGGAATTAATTTGCAAACTGGATACAATTAACTTAGGCTTGAATAAAGACTGGGAGTGGATGGGTCATTACACAAAGTAAAACTATTTCCTCATGTTTATTCCCCCCCCACTGTTCCTGGAAATGGCCCACTTTGATTATCACTACAAAAGGACCCCCCCCCCCCCCCGCTCTCCTGCTGGTAATAGCTCACCTTACCTGATCACTCTAGTTACAGTGTGTATGGTAACACCCATTGTTTCATGTTCTCTGTGTATATAAATCTCCCCACTGCATTTTCCACTGAATGCATCCAATGAAGTGAGCTGTAGCTCATGAAAGCTTATGCTCAAATAAATTTGATAGTCTCTAAGGTGCTTTTCTTTTTGCGGATACAGACTAACACGGCTGCTACTCTGAGACTTGGGTTTGTCACACAAAATGATCACAAAAGGCCAATGCAATTTTGAGCTGCATATGTAGTGGCAATGAGGTATCATGTCCCAGAGACAGGAGGTAACTGTGCCTTCTTTGCTACTCGTTGTTGCAGCTGCTCCTGGAATATTGTGATAAATTCTGGCACCTAATTACCAGATGCTAACAGATTGCAGGGAATTTAGAGCACACCACCAAAATTTACCAGGGGGCTAGAGGAACAGACTTATGAGGAAAGTTGTAACTATATGTAGTTCGGCTAATTGGTGACTAATAGAGAATGGAGACACGGTAACAGTCTAATTTTCTGAACTGCATAAGAAATGAAGAGGGGTTATATTGAGTGGTACAAGGCGTATAACTAGGAGTAATGGGATGAAACTGGATAGTGATAATTTAGGGTAGATATCACGATAATCTTTCTGATAGGGAGATGTATTAAACTGTGGAAGAGCCTTCTAAGGTGAAAAGCCAATCTCAAGGTACATTTAAAACTAGACTGAATATTGCACTAGTAAACATACTACGTATAGGGAACAATCATGCACCAGCGATTGGTATGGACTAAATGACCCTGTAGGTCTCTTTTCTATCTAATATCTAAGATTTCATTGTCCAACTCTCAGAGTCTCAACTGTTCATATTTATGTCATTTCCTGACTTCACTTCTTGCATCACCATATGGAATGGAGTGTTGTCTACTCCTGCATCCAATTTGTTTTCACTGAGCACAGATGTCCCTTCAGGGCTGGTAATTGCAAATACCAAATGAGGGTGATAGGAGTTTCTTTCACCTATCTGACAGCTCTGCCAAAACAAAGTCTTATTTTCATTCCAAACAAAGAATCCAAAATATGAGCAAGGCACTGTGAAATAAAGGCAGCAAATAGCAATGGACTAAGGGTATGTCTATGCTAGAAATGTAAGTCGACCTAATATACACAGGTGGTGGGCATCCACTGACCTAAGAGGGACAGTGTGGGGGGCTGAGAGCCCAGTCTCTCAACTCCGTTGGCAGCTCCCTACTGGGAACCCTCCCCAATAGGCTCTTGGAGGGCTGCCCCTTGCTCCTTGCCGGGAGCCAGGGGAAGTAGCCCGGGGCTTCTCACCCACCAGAAGTGGGATCCAGATGCCCCAGCTTCTCGCACCCCCCCTCCCCAACCGCTCCCTGCTGCGAGCTAGACAGCCTTGTCATTGTGTGTGTTATAAATTCACAGTCCCAGATATACTGCAGGTTGGTCTCACACTGTTAGTTTAAGACCATTTCGGCTCTCAAGTCAGAGGGTGGACTATCTCCATGTATAGGGCTTAACTGTAGGTTTCGACTTAAATGCTTTAAGAAGAAGACAGGTTTCAGAGTAGCAGCTGTGTTAGTCTGTATTCGCAAAAAGTAAAGGAGTACTTGTGGCACCTTAGAGACTAACAAATTTATTTGAGCATAAGCTTTCGTAAGCTAGAGATGAAGTGAGCTGTAGCTCACGAAAGCTTATGCTCAAATAAATTTGTTAGTCTCTAAGGTGCCACAAGTACTCCTTTTCTTTTTAAGAAGAGTCAGCCATGGGACTTGTGATCTTTAAGAGCTTCTGATCATTCATCTTGCAGACACAATGGGGAAGGAGTTAAAGATGGACATTTTCCATTCAGCTGAAAAGGGCATGACTAATCCAAATGCCTGCATTACCTTTGAAAAAGTTGGGCATACGCACTAGGAGCCTTCCCCAACAGCGCCTGACGGGCTGCATGTTGCCGCCTCTGCAGAGATGCTTTTTCCTGAGCAAGAAATATGATCAACTTATTACAATAATTTACAAGTACATACAGGCCTTCAAAAAGGTAACAAATGGCCACGACATTCCTGTCTCTGGCTAAGGCTATGTTTACACTAGAGACCTTACAGTGGCCCAGCTGAACCACTATAAGATCTCTCGTGTAGCCGTTCTATGCCAATGGGAGAGAGCTCTCCCATCAACATAGTTAAACCACTTCCAATGAGCAGCGGTAATTATGTCAGCAGGAGCAGCTCTCCCACCGGTATAGTGCTGTGCACACTACCACTTATGCCAGTGAAACTCATGTTACTTAGGAGGGTGGGGGGGCTGTTTTTTCACACCCCTGAGCAACACCAGTTTTGCTGACAAAAGTGGTAGTGTAGACATAGCCTAAGGCTCTTGAGTGTATAGATTTAGCTATACAGGGAAATTACATTGAGTTATAACTCGTTAACTAACAGGGTGTTAAATATAACTCAGCACTCAGTGTAGACAGGACTTTTGTCTTTAAAGTCACACCTGATTTTAAACATGGCAGTCCTGGTTTACACTGAAGCCCTGATTCTTCACTACATCTGAGCTGTGCTAGGATATAGCAGAAAGGAGTGACTGCAGGGTGCTGGTTGATTCACAGCCCCAGTATAAATTAAAGCAAGAATAATCCTACTTTAATTTACGCTGCTCGCATAAGGTTCCTTTCACCAGCAAAGGATGGAGCAGGGATTTCCCTACACCACCTGTGAATTTCCCCAACATCCCCCCTAGTTTTGTGGACTAGTTACATGCAGTGTTGCCAATTTACTGATTGTTTGGACATTTGAATTGAAACTGAAACATTAATACACACTTTAAAAGCATATAATGTGTATGATAAAATACGTGTATCTGAAAATGTAGAATAGATTTGAAAAGTATGAACATAGACTAGCTTCCTTATACAGCTGTTGTTTTTTATGACAGTGTCAGTGCATTCATTTCAGTGATGTTGGCCAACCTAATAATTTCAAATTATGATTTGTAAGCAAAGTCTAAATGAGCTCTCCCTGACAGCTAGTGATGAGCTGGGGGCTGGGGAGAAAGGCTGCAGGACCAGATTGTTTTTACATTCAAACCTAAACTACCTAGGTATCCAGCAAACAGAGTTGTGTTGCCCCAGTGATAGATTTTGGCTGGGGTTGGGTTACAAATCACTTGAATGGGGGAGAGGGCAGGAATGAAATGTTGTTATTCTTATTGTATGAGTAAAGGGCAGTAGAACTGTACTTAGCCTATGCTGATTGAGGGCATGGAGAGAGAGTGGGGACAGGTGTTTTGCTTGATGGTCTGCCTGAGTCACAAGTACTATTTGACCTGCCCCTCTCCACTGTTTAAAGACAGAGCTGATTAGGCTCCATAGATAAGTCTTTTGTTTTGTTAAGTGACCACTACAGCTGAAAGAAAAGGAGAACTTGTGGCACCTTAGAGACTAACAAATTTATTAGAGCATAAGCTTTCGTGAGCTACAGCTCACTTCATCGGATGCATTCGATGAAGTGAGCTGTAGCTCACGAAAGCTTATGCTCTAATAAATTTGTTAGTCTCTAAGGTGCCACAAGTTCTCCTTTTCTTTTTGCGAATACAGACTAACACGGCTGCTACTCTGAAACCTGTGATTATGCAAGGCACTACAGCTGAAATCACTGATAATCAGGTCTAAGGGCTTAGACCTGCTGTGGGACAGTGTTTCTGTGGAAGAGACCTGGCCCAGCCTGCACTAGCAGTGAGGTTCCTCCACTGAGAGCTCAGCTGAAATCACTGAGAGCTGGGTGGAACCTCAAGTGACCAACTTGTAGAGGTCACAGTAGCAGGTGGCAGCAGAAGTGATGGCACAGGGCTATTGGCAACAGAGCGATAGAGTGAACGGTGGCACAACGAACAACAGTGGCCAGAGCAAACAGTGAGCAGCTGGAGGAACGAGCAAGGTACCTTCTTGCCCCCCACCTGGGAGGTGAACTCATGTGAAAGCACCTCTGAACTCTGAGTCTCCACTGACCAAGGACAACACCGATGAGTGTTAATGAGGCTGTTAAAAATGCTGGAGACACAATACAGTTCATGCGAACAAACATGGCTGTGGCATCATACTTTCTATTTAAGCAAGAGATACCACACACTACAAACTGGAGGCCAATGTTAAGTGCTTTGTCACTTGTTCATCCTGAAGTTGAAAACTGGTTCTGAATAAGACCAGCAAATGCTCACTATCTTTCTGCAAGAAACTCAGCTGACTGGCTAGAAGCACGTGGTGCAACAGCGAAAGACTAAACAGTTGGAAAAATGAAGAACTCTCTCACCATATTCAAAAAATTTGCATACATGACTGATGAATGCACCGATGCAAATGGGCATCAAGTATTAAGTCATTGTGTATGTTATCTGGATGTCAGTGGTAGGCCAGTAGATGCATTTCTAGATGTTCAAGTTATAGAAGACACATCGCTGAATCTGTGACAACTCACATATTAGAAGAGTTAAATGCTTGTCAATTGGACCCCAAACAGATGGCTGCTTGTGCATTTGATGGAGCTGCAAATTTCTCTGGAAGACATGGTGAAGTACAAGCTTTGTTCAGAGAAAAGTGTAACCCTGATCTCTCCTATACACACTGCAGAGGCCATCTACTCCAACTAGCATTAGTATGAGCTGCAGACTCTTCAAAAGACATTAAAAAAAGTTATAAATTTAATGTCTTCATTATATTCTTTTTTCAGCAAGCATCCAAAAAGACTGAATATCTTGGAAAATATAGAAGATACACTAGGACTGAAGTTCAAGTTAGTCCAACCTGGGAACACCCTCTGGCTTTCTCATGAGTGATCATTGGCTGTTGTCTTAAAATTACTCCAGCCGTTATTACTGGCTTTGGAAAGTCTCTTCCAAGATGGGATGGATCCAAGTAGTGAGGCTGGTGGATTATTTTTGCTACTACATTCAGAGAAGACTATTGCCATTCTCTCTCTTGTAAGTCCACCGTTGAAACCACTTGGGTCATTAAACAATGCCATCCAGGCATCTGCTACAACAGTGGTAGATCTTTGTCCAGCAATAGAAGCTACATTTGGATCAGAGACCTAACCATTGAAAAAGTACTGGAAGAAGCAAAGACTTCAGTCCAGAAGTTGACTAATGAAGGCATTTATACTGAATCCTTAAGTAAAGAGGACAAGAAGTGTTTGTTAAGACAACTGAATAGGTACACAGACTTGATTCTTAAAAATTTACAACAGCGACTTCTAGATTCTACTCAACCTCTACGTAGCTTTTGCAGATCCCTGTCCTATAAAACACTAACAGTTGAGTGGAGTGAGGCACTACCAGCAATGGGGCTGCCATGTGCTCAGGACAGAATAGAGAATTTGAACACACAATGGTATATCATATGAGGAATGAATGAAGATTTGACTTCAACTTCTTTTTTATCATCACTAGTGGCTCAACCCGATATTTGTGCTATGTTTCCTGAGATGAAAGAAGTAGGAATTCATCTCGTTACTCCCAGTCACAACAGTTACAGCTGAGCGATTTTTTTCATCATTGAATAGAATTTTGTGTTCTGAAAGAAGTCACCTTCTGCCTGATCATGTGAATGAACTAATGAGCATATCAATTGAAGGAATGGAAGTACTAGACACACAAGAAGCCACCAAAGATGAACGCATTGGATTCAAGAAGTTCATTAACTGAGTTGTGCAAAATTATAACAAGAAACCAAGAAGGATGTAGATGTAGTGCTTCATAGAGGCTTGAGTAGCCAACTTCCATTTGTGTGATGATTTTAAAACACGAGTTAAATCTAATAAAATGGTCATGAAACATTTTTCAATTTTTACTATGGTGCCATACAGCTCACCTTCATCCTCAGTCTCACCCCTCATCGGCCCTGACCTTCCCCCGCTCCCCCTATAAATTCAAACCCACCCACCCACCCCATTTCAATTCCTGGGGAAAACACTGGGATGGAGTATAGTAGAATTTGGCTCCAACACACTCCTGACATGCTACTTTCCTTGCCCTCTCACTCTAAGGGTAGGGGAGTAGTTGGTGGCTACCCCACCTGTGCCAACTCTACACCAGCTGAGATTTCCCCTACACAGAGGGAATTCTCTGCTGGAAATCTATGGCCACTTTCAGGTTACTGTGTATACCTAGCACAAGGTAGCCTTAGCAGACTGGAGAATCCAGTCCTGCAGTTCTAACCAGTGTATTAGTTAACATGTTTATGTCCATCAGCATAATATAATTTCCCAGTGCAGACAAATCCAGTGTGGGTAAGGCAAGAGAAAGCTCAAAAACACAACAGTCATTTTATAGTGACATTATCACATATTGATTTGGCATCACAATGGTACAGTAAGACCCCACACCACAATTTATCTGGTGACTCTCTGTGACTCCCATCCCGGGAATGGCTCTCCAGATGGCAAAGGATTAACAAGAAAGAGAGTCAGATTGCCTTGTTGAACCTATTCACCCACAGATTGTTGTGAGTTCCTTCCCTTTTGCTACTCCAGCTAGGTCCAGACCTACACAGATTTCAGACAGATGTTTCACAAATCATGTACTTTGTAAAGAACCAGTTCTTTCTGATTTTTGTATGGATTGCAGGGCCTGGTTCTGTACTGCCTTGCAACTTGTGTAATTATTTCTACTTGTGTAACATTGGCATAATGTGTTTTGCACCCACAAGTTGCAAGGGCCATGGAGAATGATGGTTCTTTTCCTGGTCAGCAAGCCTTTCCTTTTACCCTGCTCCTGGATTACCAGTGCTAGTCTTTTAATGCTCTTTCTCACTTTGCTATTCTACATATAGGAAGCATGGAATGCAGTTGTAGCAGTCATGTCATATGCTTTTGTTGCCAAAAGTAAAGGAATCATTTCTCCTTCCAAATGGAACAATTTAGACAGAATTTTACTTTAAATTCGTAACAGGCATATTTACAATCTTTAATATTGAAAATTATTGGAGCTGCACTCATGTTTCTCCTTGGAGCACTTACTGATTGACACTTCAGTTGATCCTACAGAACCTCATCATACACATGAACAAACATATTGGGCACTTAGAAGGCCTAGTAAATAGCTTGGCAGATATTCCCAACAACGAACATGGAAACTAATAAAGGAAGCCTTCTAGCCACTGAAGAGCTTAAACCCGGGCTAAATTATAGCCACCTTCATCATAAAATACTTATTTCCCTGGCTTGACAAAATGTAAAGTGTCAATATAAGATGCAATAAAGAGAGAGAGACATAAATAGCTGTGATATAGATGACGGCAGAAAGCTGCTGAAGTGAGAGAAACACAGCCTTCTCCTTCAGTTTAAGCTAATATATATTCTGATGAAATAAACATAAAATGAAATGACACTTATTTAACTCTACATGGCATGAGACATGGGATTTTGCTTAAGATGTCTGAAAGATGGGAGGGTTCCCTGTCTGGGTAGCCCATTTTACAGTCATACCTTTCTCTTCACTAAAGAAAGCCTTTTTTCAGTCTTGGATAGCAGTGATTTTTTTTTGATTCTCTGCTCCAACCAGAATCAAAACTCTAGACATCAGAATCAGGTATAGCTTGCTATAAATACAGAGATAGTGGCAATAACTATCCAGCAAGCCATACCTTCCCAAACCATCATTATGGCTTCATAGCCCTGGAATGGAACATATTTTGAAGCTTCCATTGTTTTTTCCTTTCCCCTGCTGTTGTCATTGAAAAGGAGCATTAGAAATATCTGCTTGACAGCACCAACTCCACCACTGGCTGCAAGGCGAGTGAATTGAAGTCTGCCTTTAGGGAACAACCTATAAAAAAAATGAAGCTTAGATTGCACAAGATTGTTTGAAATTTAAGCACACTGTTGAGTCTCTGGGCCAAAAAAGAAGAAAAAGTAGCAGTGAAACATGTCTGAATTCAATCTCTGGAGACAACCATGCCAAACAAGCAGCCACTCAGGTGAATGAGAGTTTTGTCATTGATTTCAGTGGGAGCAGAATCGGGTTCAAAGCTCTTGATGTCCTGTTCGACAATTTCCTTGCATCTCATGGCAGCATATCCATTATTTATCCTGAATTTGGATTGTTTCCATGCATTCTTGGAGAAGTGATAGCAGACGACAGAACGAGGAGTAATGGTCTCAAGTTGCAATGGGGGAGGTTTAGATTGGATATTAGGAAAAACTTTTTCACTAAGAGGGTGGTGAAACACTGGAATGCGTTACCTAGGGAGGTGGTAGAATCTCCTTCCTTAGAGGTTTTTAAGGTCAGGCTTGACAAAGCCCTGGCTAGGATGATTTAACTGGGACTTGGTCCTGCTTTGAGCAGGGGGTTGGACTAGATGACCTTCTGGGGTCCCTTCCAACCCTGATATTCTATGATTCTATGATTCTAAGTATATAGGAGCTGATCCTCATCCAACTTAAACCACATAAATCAGAAGCAACTCCAACAGAATCAATGAAGTTACTCTGGTGTAAAACTGGTCGGAAAAGATTAAGCCCACAGTTCCCTACCCCATCTCCTCCTCAGATGATGATGCTCATGACATTTTCTTTCAGCTACCTTTGGTACATTTAATTCTGGGCATTCCATTCTGGGAAAATATTGACAAACTGGAAGGAGTTCAGAGAACAGCAGTAAAAATGATATGGGAGCTGGAGGGACTGACAAAAGCATAAACATCCTACTCATAGGTTAGCATTCTATATGTTTAAAGTTAGAGCATTTTCCCCTTACCACTGGCGTTTTTTGTGTGGCAAGTTTGGCTGAGATTCTAACAGAGTAGTTTCTGGCTGAAGAGTCCGAAAATTCATTGATGTCAGAAGACTGGGCAATTCTAACGGTCCCTCCACTGGTTAAAGCTTTGTGATCTCCAAAAGACAGTGAGTTGGAATCTAGTAGGGAACAGGTATTGTTATTATTGCAACAAAACCCTTAATGTAAACTCTGTTTACAAGAAGTTGAAATCCTGTTGAAGAAACTCCATGTCTGCAGTTGCAGAATAACCAGGTATCTTTTCACACTGTTCTGGGTTTGCAAGTGGTAAGAATGAAAGTTAAAAAGATAATAAGATACTCAGTTCTAAGAAATAGATGCTAGGGAATGGAATAAAAATACTTAGCACTTTTTGTAATTTGTAAAAC
The DNA here is from genome assembly GCF_009764565.3 of Dermochelys coriacea. NCBI lineage: Eukaryota > Metazoa > Chordata > Testudines > Dermochelyidae > Dermochelys > Dermochelys coriacea. Next base: position 347,285,413 of record NC_050068.2, on the reverse strand, counting down.
ACTTTACAAATATTAACCAATTCATCCTCAAAATACCTAGGGAAGTGTAGGCTCCCAAAAATACTCAAAACAGAAACCACTGAGGGACACTGATAGCGTATGGCATGTTGCTTTGCTTAATTTTATTTGCCTGAGGTGCTAGCTATTAAACATTGTTACCACTGTTAAGCTGTTTAAAGGCTATGTTTGACCTACCTCACAGCCAGGGAATTTGAATCGCTTGCCCTTCCTTCTGTCAGAATCACTTGCACCTGAATTTTTGTGCACACAATTCACCTCTGGGTGCAAACATAAGTACTTGCACCTCTACCTGATTTACAGGTAGTCAGAAATGCAACTAAACCAGATTGCTGGACATATAACTAACTCACTTTTTTCAAGCAAAATTTGAGGGTGCAAAACTACAGCCACAAATAAGGAGGCTGGGCTTCAGTTTAGCTAACAAATTACCCCTAAATATCAATTTAAAATATAAAGAAAACCCTAACGAATATTTATATTATGGCAGTGTTTGGAAAACCCAATCAGGAGAAAGGCTCCATTGTAGTAGGTGCTGTACAAAAGTAGTTCTCTCAAAGTACCTACAATCTAAAGAGAAGAGTAATAAATGAAGGGTGGAGGAGAAGGAGGCAATCAAATACATACAATCTTACACACACATATTCTTATTTTGTGTATGTTTGGTTTTGTAATTATGTAATAAATGCCAACTTTCCCCAAATGTCCCTCAGCCTAGCCAGCTCAAGTTGCTGATATGCATATGCTGGAATTTCTAGTGATTAGAACAAGGGAGTTATGGCTCCTGAGTTCTATTCCAGGTGCTTCAAATGATTAACTGAGCCTGATTTACAGACATGCTGAGCACCCACCACTCCCACCAACTTCAATGGGAATTCTGAGTGCTCAGCACCACTGATAATCAGCTACAGCCCCAATGTCCCATCTGTGAAATGTTGTGAAGTATGTATTACTATCCAGAGTGTTGTGAGGCTTACTTAATAGTTATAAAGCACCAACATCTTGAATGAAAGCTGCTATGTATGCGCAAAGCATTATCATCATATGAGTATGGTAATTTCTTCTATAAAAAGGTTTCAGAGTAGGAGCCGTATTAGTCTGTATTCATGAAATACAGGCTCATGAAAGCTTATGCTCAAATAAATTTGTTAGTCTCTAAGGTGCCACAAGTACTCCTTTTCTTCTATAAAAAGTGTTTCAAAAGAAGAGCGTATTGATTTCTCCCAGTGTCTTTATTCTGTACATGAACAAAAGATCTCAAATGGCAGCTCATTAAAAAAAGAATTAACAACCTATCATAATATCAGAGAACCAATCTTCTCCATTCTACTCTCTTACTAAAAATGTCCAAAATAAAGTCAACCTTGAGGCAAATTCTTTAAAATGAATAATTTCACATAGTCCATAAGAAGAGACACTCTCTCCAGAACTAAGATAGTTAAATTTATTTAAACTCCTATAAATGAAGCTCTAAGTGAATTTAACGATGCATAGTCAATTTGAAAGTTATTTTATGGACAGCAAAATTACCAAAATCCAGTACTATTAATGGAATTTCTGTGGTTAGCAACAAAGTACAAATTGACAATTCCAAAACGTGAAAGAACATTAAGATTTTGTTAAAGCAATGTCAAGTGCTTTATATTATAATTAGATAAGATTCTCTTCTGTCTGTAATCCTTCCACTTTGCGCTCCCTCCTGTGCCAGAAAGTTCTAGTTCCTAGTGAAGCGGTTCTCAAACTGTGGGTTGGGACCCCATTTTAATAGGGTCACCAGGGCTGGCTTAGACTTGCTGGGGCCCAGGGCTGAAGCCTAAACCTGAGCGCTTGAGCCCTTGGCAGTGGGGCTCAGGTTACAGGCCCCCTGCCTGAAGCTGAAGCCATTAGGCTTCAGCTTTGCCCTCCCACCCCCAACCTCCACCACCTGGGGCAGTGGGGCTCGGACAGGCCCAGGCTTCTGTTCCCCTTCCTGGGGTCGTGTAGTAATTTTTGTTGTCAGAAGGGGGTCATGGTGCAATGAAGTTTGAGAACACCTGCCCTAGTGTTTTAGCAGAAAATAACTAAGAGCAAGATTGCAAGAACAAGATATAGCATACATGGTAACCTGCTTCTCCAAAATCCAGTCAGCCCCACAAGCCTTCTCTAGCCTCAAACAAACACTGGCACTTCTAGAAGTGAAAATTAAGACAGTCCAGATTTAGATTAAATTTACTGGTTTCTTTAGAAAACTACCTGTCATGGTAGTATCTGTTACAACCCATGTTGAGGCTTTTCATTCCCCACAGAGTAATCAACATTTATTAATTCTTTCAGGATATGAAACCACTTGACCTGAAAAAGTGATGAATTTTACACTATCTGTCATGAACATTTTTGTGCCAGTCTTACGCTCTCTTCAGATTCTCTTATCTGCAACCTTGCGAGCCATGCAGAAAGTCACGACTATTGGCTCTTCCCCTGTTTAGGAAAACAGTCACCCTCCTTCAGCACTGGATCTAAAGTAACCTATGAACTGTGGAAGCTCTTGGAGAAAAGAGCTATCATAAACAAGTTTCTTGTCTCCCTTATTACACAACTCTCTGTCAAGAAACTCTCTCTGTCTCCCCTTCCTCGTTCCCACTGGGGGCTCTATTAACTACAGGAGTGTATAGTCCAAATAGAGGCAACAGAATGGAATCTAGGGCCAGAATAAGGATGGATTTCTTAAATAATTTACTTGGCATTAGGGAGAAGCATGGCTCACCATTAAGCATGTCTTCACCACAGAGTTAGCCCAGGAGTCTCCCCTAAGGCTCCTGCTGTCCACACATCTGAATTTAGTGGTGCTTTACACCTGAGCTAGCTGGCCCAGCTGGGGGTATGGGTGAGAGCCTGGGTTCCACTTTCACTGAGGCTGGTACAACACCCACTTTGCAGTGAGAATGCGGGCTATATCACTCGAGTGCTGATAGTCCTGCGGTGCTTTCCCACCATTCCCCCGTGAGTCCAAAACGATAGACAAGTTCTCCCACAATGTACTGCGAAAGACTCCTAAAGAGGCTTAGTTTATTGCAGCACAAAGAATGATGGGATATGCCCCCAAAGCCCTAGCGACACACATAAAAGCGTGCAGCACCACTGAGGACAAAGTAACTCAGATGTGGCTGTGCCGTGTGGCTGTACCCTGGCTAGGTTAACCCAGGTGTCAATCACCCAGGCTAACTCAGCACTAAGGAATTATTATTAAAAGGAGATGGGGATTATTGGCCAATGGCAAGAGGGATCCTGATTTGGAGAGACCCCATTCATATCCCCGGTCACCCTGAGGCCAGGGGGAATGAAAGAGCTCGGCCTCAGAGCTCCATTTCTTTTTTCTCATTAGTCTGATAGTCACAAAGATGGCAGCCAAGGAGACATGTTTTGTGTTGTGAATCTCCCTTAAAAACCTTCCCTGATGAGTGGATATCTATCCGCTAGGGAGTAACCTGCCTCCATATAACATTAGGGTAACACAATGCGCTCTTCCCAAGTCAGTTGCCATATAAAGTAACTGTAAGTAACTGGAAGGAGCAGCATCACAGACTCGGTTCCTTGGAGAGGGGCAGTCAGGGAGGCACATTACTCAGTGGGAGGCCTGCAGAGTTTTCACAGGCCAGTAATCATGGAGGCCACCTCTTTCACAGATAGGGCACAAAAGTTTCTAATTAACAAGTAATTAGTAACAGTTTCCTAATAAAGTTGGTGTTAGTTCCTGACTGGCACAGTTGGAAAGTCGTGTACAGTACCTGTGACTGCTTTGTTGTCCAAGATGCGACTGCTGTCCAAATCTGAAGGCTGTACTATACCTAGGTATTCCTTTATGAGGAGACTCAGCTGGGTGTATGCCTCATCGTAATCATCTACAGGAAACAGTTGCACATTTTCAAGGAGGGAGGGAAAGGATGTATGATAAAAGAACAGCCATGCACCAGCATGAAATTATAACATAACAGAAGTCAGAGATGAAAATGTCCTGTTAGCTCACCCAACCTATCTCTTTACCAGTTTGGTCTTCTTCTCCACAATACATTCTCTGGTAAATGTATTCCCAATCTAGCTGTAAATGTTCCTCAAGTGATGAGGTGAAACCTCATCACTTGAGGAACTTCCCTTGGGAGAATAATCCACAGCCTACTACTGTGAAGAAGCATTTCCTAAATTCAGCTACATTCTAAATTCCTATAAGTCAGCCTAAATGGTCTCCTCCTCAATTTCATTTTATTTATTGCCTTTTATTTCTTCTGTTTTAGACTAAAAATATAAGGCTGCCTATCCCTGGCTTCAGGTGCCCTCAACAATAGTTAAAAATATAATTGTAATAATTCACAAGGCTAGCTATTTCATCTAAACCCTAGACCCAAATCCACCGCAGCAATGGCCAGTCAAAAAAAAATAATAAACTAGGAAAAATCTCCTGTCCCACTACTTGCTACCCTCCCTCATGATTTTCTCTCACTCCCTAAACAACAGGGAGAAAACATTTGAGAAAGATCAACAGAGTCAATTATTTTACCCAAAGAGGTGATCAAGTTTCTAAGTAGAAGGGTCCTCACAGAGAAGGCCCTTGCAGCAGCTCCTCTCTTTATGCCCCTGCGGACCTCAACGGTGGCAGTGTGGCACAGGATAAAAGGCAGCCAGACCTCAGGCCATTTAGGGCCTAACAGGACAAAAACAACACACTGAACTCCATTCAGAAACCAACAGACAATTAGGCCCAGATCCTCAAAGGATCTGAATACCTTTGAGGATCTGGGTCTTAGGGCAGATCAAGGAACTTCACTGTAACAGCCTCATGAAAGACACTGCATAACAAATGTGCAGCTGAATTCTACACCAGGTTCAGTTTCTTGATGGATTTAAGATGTAGCTAGCACATAATGCAGTAATTCAATCTTGAGGTGATAAAGATACAAATCTGCAGTTCTTTATGTCCTCTGGATAAGAACTAGCTGGGTTCCATTTCTGGCAGACTCAAACCAGCTACTCTGAGCATCAATTTGCCTTCCCTAGTTTTTATTTCAGAGATGACTTTATCTGCATGGCAGTTTGGGGGCATCCGTTGCCATCACCCTGAGTAATCAGATTCTTGGTACAAAAGAGATTAACTCACCCGTGTTAATTACCGCATCAAAGTATCCTGGAAAATCCTGATTTATTTTGATATACATGTCCACTCTGGAGACTGCAGTTTCAATCTCTGGCCTGCTAAACAGCCCCTTTCTCCGCAGATGTCTCTCATATTTTTCTTTGTTCATTGGTACTAACAGGATATATCGAGGTTCAAAGTAGGTATTTTTCAAACTTTGCACACCCTTTAAGATGAGACAGAAAGCACCCAATAATGTTTTATTCCTGAAACTCAGTGACTACTTACTGACATGCTGTGCTCATGATGACCCCTTACTTATTACAAACCATCATATTTAGCAATGTCGGTAAGTTATTTAAGTCTATGGTCTTCAAAATCTGGCACCGAATTCATCTTGAAGTGAGTGAATACAGCTCCCAGGAACCCTACAGTTCACTGGTGATTTAAAGCACCTTGCTTTCATATACCTGCCTAGTAAATGTTTTTCCTGTTAGGCCCTATCCTTTCTCCCCCCTTATTTTGCATGTCAGAAGTCCTACTACTGTATTTCTTACAACCATTTTCTGACCAATTTACACCCCACGTCACTTTCACCACCACTGAATTTGGCCCTTTCATTTTTACAATGAACAACATCAGAATCTTCTTCTCAATCAGAATGTCTTTCTAACTGATGCTGAGCAGCCTGATAACTTTTGGAAAATGAGGGTTTATTAAACCACAGTAGTTTATGATGGTAAGCGAACTGATTTTGAATTTTTGACATCATCCCTTGTACCAAACCATGATATTCTGAGAAAAGGGGAAGTCTACATCTGCACTAAACATACCTGAATAGCATAAAGAAATAAAAAATACAGTATGTAACATTTATACAGGAACCTAAAGCACTTGGCACAGATCAACTTGCTTCTCTATTTAAGTCCAAATTCTGCATATGTGGCTGTATAATGGTGAGGGGAGAAAGGCTAATATGTAAGGGCCAGACAAAACTGCAGCTGTCTGCTCTGGGTAGCATATGGGCTGCTCCATCCTGACTTCCCCCACAACCATCTGGGATATACAAATGCCCAAAGGCAAAGGAGAGAAGACAGAGCTATATAGTTCCATCCCATCCAATCTAGGGCTAGGCCTAATCAGCAAAAATGAGTCCTGAGTGAGTACCTTAGGCCTCCAATCCTATAAAACATGAACATGCTTAACTTCAAGCATGAAAACAGTCCTACTGACTTCAATGATGCTGTTCAAGTACAAAAGCATTTGCGGGATGAGGGTCTTACCTACACTTAGGGCAGGTCTACATTACAAGCTTGGTTTGGTGCAGCTGCACTGATGCAGCTGCACAGTTGTAGTGTTTCTGCTGAAGACGCTCTCTCCTGACAGCATCATAATTTTCAGCACCCAGCCAACATACCGCTGGGTTGAGGTGGGTATAAGTGTGTCGCTCAGGAGTGTGGATTTTTCACACCCCTGAGTAACCTAGTTATACCAAAGTAGGCATATAACGTAGACCTGGCCTTACTTACATGTGCCCCTGAAGAATAGGATTGAAACTTAAATTGTATGCTTAATGTGCACATGCAGCCACTGCAACTTTATGTTCAAACGGGGTAACTGTAAGTGAATGCACCATCGGCCACGTAAACAAGAGATGGGACCTGAAAGTGCCCTGGAACATCTCCCCTCACTGTGTTACAGAATGCAACAGGAACTTCACTGATTAGAAATATAGTTACTACAAAGGGGACAAATCCCACCTCCTAACAGTGCAGAGGTAGTAGATTAAAGGGTATTAAATGGCTCAAATTTTTAGCCTCAGCTCATGAACCATAATTAAAATGTTCTTTTAATAGGCATGAATCACTTTTGTTAGGGGCTTAGGAGATGATAATGAACTTGAAGCCTTTCTGTTTCAGATGCATAATTCCCCATTATGGTTTGTCATCAACAGGTAGAAGCCACAGCAATGCAGACTGCTGCATAATTATTACACGCTTTAGAACTCTGGCACCAGAGGCATTTCTTAACTAACTGTTCATGATATTGCTGTTGATAATATCCAATAAAGACACAGTAACGTCCCTATTCATATACAGGCCCTAACTTCTTCATCATTTAGTACTGCACCTATTTTGAGAAGCATTCAAGCTTTATGAGGCACATCCCACTGTATCACGTCCAGTTTGTCTTCACTTGTGAATTTAGGGTCCTAGCCTGTGAGAAGTTGAGCATCCTCAATGTCTGTTAAAGTCAACGGGAGTTGAATATGCTAATACCTCAAAATAGGCACTCAGATTGCAAGATCAGACCATTTAATTGTTGGCCCTTTGATACAGAGCTATCGCCATACAGTGTCTTGTACATTTCTGGCAATATATAAATGATTAATAATAATGCACATAAACTACTCCCACTGAATCTTGTAGGCACCTAAACTTACTCGGCACCTACGTTTTTGCAATAAAAAGTTCCCTAGGCACCAATGTTTCTGTCTCTGTGCACGTGCACTGCTGCCTCCCCCAATCCCAGAGCAATCTACAAACCAGGAAAAGAAAGATGTTTGGCTGCCTAACCACAGGCGGGGCCTGATCCGGTAGGTGTGCTCAGAGGCAGCTTACCAAATTGGGCCCCTCAGGCAAATTGACACAAAACCACCAGAGAGGGCATAACTTTTATCCCAGTGCTTAGAGTACTCATCTGGGAGATGCCTGGTTCAAGTCCTTCCTCCACCAGAAGGGATTTGAACTGAGATCTACCACCTCTCAGGTGAGAGTTCTAACCACTGAGTTATGGGGTATTCTGTTGTGGGGCTCCCTCAATCTCTCCTGTTGAAGCTGTTTTACTGTGGATCAATAATTAAAGAGTCATGTGGGCCAGAGAGAGAGAGCGTGAGCGAGCACAAGCATGAGACTGACTCTATAGCCCAGTGGTTAGAGCACTCACCCAGGCTCCACTCAACCTACTCCAATGACTCTTAGTTATTTATTCACAGTGGAAAAACTTCAACAAGAGAGAATGAGGGAGCCCCATAACAGAATATCCCATAGCCCAGTGGTTACAGCCGTTACCTGAGAAGTGATGGATCTCAGTTCAAACCCACCTGGGAGGGACAACTTGAACCAGGCATCTCCCACATCCCAGATGAGTACCCTAACCACTGGGCTACAAGTTATAAGGGAGGGGTATCCCATCTGTGATTTACTAGCAGAGATGGTACCTCCCTGCAGCCTGAACTTAGACACCTATCTCCTTGGGGGACTTAGCATACATCCCTCTGGTCATCTTCCTCTGGCTAGCTTAGGTGTCTCCCTGCCTGGCATGCTAGCTTTTGTGAATAGCATTCTAAGGCCCCTATCTCTCCCCATTCATTGTATGGGGAGCCTAGGCACCTAACTCAGGGTTCATGAATTGCAGTATGTTTCTATGATTTTCTAGACTCCCAAAAGTTGGGGGTTTTGATGCTCAGCTTAGCAACATCTAACTCCTTTTGTGCATCCAGGCCCAGTAACCTGGTCACTCAGAAAGTCTGGAGCAGAGCAGGGAATTGAACCTGGGTCTCCCAAATCCTAACTTAGTGCCCTGACCACTACATCATCCTTTCTCTCACATGAGAGGAATTCTCATAATGAGAATTATTTAATTAGAGCAGAAACTGCAAAGGTAAATGATATTCTTTTGGATTGATAATGGACACATTTCCATGTTTTGTTTTTCGACGATGTTATAATGGTTAAGTAATAGTAACGCTTACCTCTATTTCCAGATGAACACAGCTTGCCAGTCCCTCTCTGGCAATGGATTCTACAGTATCTCTTCCTAATCCATAGTAGTGGCTGCTATATTTATAGGTTGCAATAAATTTCCCCTGAAATTAAAATGATGATGTGTTATGACAATGGAAAGACTGTAATGAAAACAACTTTCCTACAGAAGCACAGTAAAAATGATTGTTCTAGACTTGGTTACCATTAGTATACAGCTCCACAAAGCTTAAATCATCATAACAAGGCCACCTGGGGTGCAAAACTTGCAGAGAGCAGCAAAGAACAGGCCTCAAGGGTGGAGGCTGTACATTGTTTGGGAATAATAAAACATCAGCTCATTGAAAACAAGCAGCTGATGGGTTACAACTTTACATTGGTTATTCATTCACCCTGCAAAGAAGCACAAGATCTAAAGCAAGGGGCATCTTCCTTTGACAGTGCATCAAAATGAATGGCAGCACCGGATAAAAGAGAAGATACCAAAGAGGAAAGTGGGTACACAAAGCAAACCTGCAAGGAGAACATATACTTGGGAAGCAAATTTCAACAGTGAAACTTGGCAAAAAAAAAACTTTGGTGCTCAGTAGTTTGTGTCCAAAGATAGTCTTTGGAAATTAAACCACACTGTCATTGAGAAGTAAACACTAAACATCAGCTAAATGGCATATAAATGTGTAGGCCTTGTGTATCTACCAATAAAGTACTATAATTGGGCTTTTTGCGCCCAAACTGCATTGGGAGTACAGATATGAACCAGAAGCAGTAGCTGGAGACATTCTGTCTATAGAGAGAAGAGAAGCAGGTACAATGTCTCCAGGGACAATCTGCTACCTTTTAAATCCTGTGCTCCCCATAGGGCTCCTAGAACATTGAGAAACATGGCAGGATCATATCCACAAGCCTCCTTTTGGCTTTCTAGCACCCCTATCCTCCCCACCCCCCTAACACACACACACACACACACACTATTCACATATGCAAATTACCTTTTATTAATACAATTAATTACAATAGTACCTAAAGACTCCAACTGATCTATGTGCCCCATTGTAAAAGGTACTGTAGCTAAACACAGTAAGAGACAGTCTAGCTGACCATTTGCACAAATAAATACCCGATTTGCACATGAAACTGTGCTTACTGGACATGCATATTAGTCATGTAATTGTGCACACATCTTATTTTTTCAGAAATCAGGCCTTTAGAGACTTTTTTGTTTCAGTGAGATCTAGTGAACTCACTGATACTACAGGATTAGGCCTACCAAGACACAAGTCCAATTCTTACCATGTTCAACATATTGTCAAACACCTCCTGAGAAATGAAGTAGTAATCAAGTCTGTTGTCTTCTCCGAAGTAAGATGCCCTCGTGGTGTGACAGGGGCTGGAAGAGATATGGTATGTTAAAGGAACCACCAGTTTTCAATCATTTAAGAAGCTGGTAGTGGAGGAGAAGGAGGGAAGAGCACTAGAAATCATTTTATTTTAAACAGAGAAGAAATATGAGGACTATAAAGAGGTGCAAAATCATACCACTAATGCTGCATATTTGAAAGACTAACCTATAAATACAAAAAAACTGTATTAATATAACATTACATTTGGGCTATAAATCCAAACACACAGGACTGTCTGAGTGGAAGCTGTCACAGCACTGTTAAGTAGGGAAGTGATAAATTTATCCCCCCTGCCCCCCCCACTTTGACGACTCCCGGCTGATAGATACGAATCTTAGATACAGGAGGGGTGGTGGGAGGCAGGTTGAGCAATTAATAGAAGTAGACGGAGGGACCAGTGGTGAGCTCCAGACCCAGCAGTAAGAGGGTATCAGTGCTGGAATCAATGAGGTTGGCTGGAAGTAGCGGGAGGTAAGGGAACTATTTCAAATGCACACCTCTATTTAAGGGCAACCATTTGAAGTATCTGACACATGAACTTTCTTTTGAGATGAAGGTCATACAAATATGAATCTGGCCAAATAGCTAAGTCTACATATGAAGAAATTTTAGTTTAAAGGCTCCAGTCCCTTCCTACACATTCTGTTTCACATAAGCACTAGCATATGGTCTTCAGTCATTCCTAACAGTGGGTCACATTCCTGAGAGGTGGTACTTTGCTAATAGTGTTTTTGTACCACAGGGCAAGCAGAACAAAAATGTTATGCATAGACTTACACTGACAATATTTTGTCTCCTTGACTTTTTGACTGCTCCATCGCAGACAAAACATAGGAAAAATTTTCACATCTAAATATACGGAGCCTGGCTGTGTTATTAAAACACTGATAATGGATTTTAACCAGTTTTGCAAAATAAAACTGGACAGACAGCTTGTTTGCTGAGCTTTGGGTCTTGAAGCCTCAAGCTGGAGATCACAGAATGAAAAAAAGCCATGTCACACTTAGGGGCAGCACTGTCTAGGTCTGGGAACTGTGAGTCTGGGCACCCAGATTTCATTCCCAAGTGTGACACAAACATGCTTTATTTGGTATGGGTATTGGGTAACTGATGAAAAATAGAATACTTGTGAGCCTGGTTCTCATTTATACTTAGGCCCTTTTACATTGCCAGAGTAGTGTAAAAGGACCCTACTGTGAGTGAGAATCAGACCCTTGTATGTCTATTACTTTCTATGCCAAAACCTATGTGAGTAGATGTACCATTTGCATTTAACTTTGAACTGCTTAGGTTTCTTTCCGTTCTCTTTTTTTGTCCCATAGGTGTGTCAGTGGACTCCTAATACCATAAACTAGTCAGCACCAAGCACAACAGGTTCCTGGTCCATGACTAAAGCTCCTAGGTGCTACAGTAATACAAATAAAAAACCCCTCCCAAAAACAAGGCCCTTCTTGTTTTTATTTCTTTTGAGTTTTGGTAATTAAGATGTTGTAAAACCTCTCGTTTCCCTGTAATTTTATTAATTTGATCATAGAAATCTAGGGCTGGAAGAGACCTTGAGAGGTCATCTAGTCCAATGGCTTTCAACCTTTTTTGGACAAGGACCCATTTGTAAACACTGGTAGCCAATCCCGACCCAATAAATAGCTTAAGTAGAAAACACACAAGTATTTTGGCCCCAAAATATTTTTTACCCACTACATGTAACAACAACAATAGTAATAAGTTAAAGAAGATCAACAGTCAAAGTTAAAGGCAGAAATCAACATCAACAGGAACAGTATAATAAATAGAACAGAACAGTATAATAAATCCTAGGTTCCATTTAATGAGAAACCCGAGTTTGCTGCCCTAGACAAATTAGAGGATTGGGCCAAAAGAAATCTGATGAGGTTCAACAAGGACAAGTGCAGAGTCCTGCACTTAGGATGGAAGAATCCCTTGCACCGCTACAGACTAGGGGCTGAATGGATAGGCAGCAGTTCTGCAGAAAAGGACCTAGGGGTTACAGTGGACAAGAAGCTGGATATGAGTCATCACTGTGCCCTTGTTGCCAAGAAGGCCAATGGCATTTTGAGATGTATAAGTAGGGGCACTGCCAGCAGATTGAGGGAGGTCATCGTTCCCCTCTATTCGATATTGGTGAGGCCTCATCTGGAGTACTGTGTCCAGTTTTGGGCCCCACACTACAAGAAGGATGTGGAAAAATTGGAAAACGTCCAGCGGAGGGCAACAAAAATGATTAGGGGACTGGAACACAGGACTTATGAGGAGAGGCTGAGGGAACTGGGATTGTTTAGTCTGCAGAAGAGAAGAATGAGGGGGGTTTTGATAGCTGCTTTCAGCTACCTGAAAGGGGGTTCAAAAGAGGATGGAACCAGACTGTTCTCAGTGGTAGCAGATGACAGAACGAGAAGTAATGGTCTCAAGTTGCAGTGGGGGAGGTTTAGGTTGGATATTAGGAAAAACTTTTTCACGAGGAGGGTGGTGAAACACTGGAATGCGTTACCTAGGGAAGTGCTGGAATCTCCTTCCTTAGAAGTTTTTAAGGTCAGGCTTGACAAAGCCCTGGCTGGGATGATTTAGTTGGGGATTGGTCCTGCTTTGAGCAGGGGGTTGGACTAGTTGACCTCCTGAGGTCCCTTCCAACCCTGATATTCTATGATTCTATGCTCTTTGATGCTCTTTATCAAAGTTTGGTGTAATTTTAGTCAGCACAATCCAAAGGTCATGTTCAACATCCAGTCTGCAAAAGGAAAAGGAGTACTTGTGGCACCTTAGAGACTAACAAATTTATTTGAGCATAAGCTTTTGTGAGCTACAGCTCACTTCATTGGATGCATCCGATGTAGTGAGCTGTAGCTCACGAAAGCTTATGATCTAATAAATTTGTTAGTCTCTAAGGTGCCACAAGTACTCCTTTTCTTTTTGTGAATACAGACTAACACGGCTGCTACTCTGAAACATCCAGTCTGTTTTTGCTTTTGTTCTTCAGTTGAGTCGGGGCAGAGAATTCAGTTTCTCACAAGTATGTTATACTGACAAGCAAAATGACTATAATAGCCTGGCAAGCAAGAGCAGGATATTCCAACAGCAGCACTGCACCAAAACTGGGGAAGGCTCATTTCAGTATATTTTCTCTGTAGAGTGCGATAACAAGATAACTCAACCAGCTGAGAGTCTTCCTCCATGGTAGACTAACATTTTCCAACACAACTCCAAATGGATCCTATACCCATTCTTTTCCCTTGAGTTCTTTGGTCTGGAAAGTAATTGCAGAATCTTTTGTGTAATTTAGTTAAATGATTACTGATTGTTTTCTTCAGTGCTTTCTGGGTAGCAGAATCTTTCCAATTTTTTGTTTCTAGACACTCATTTAGAAACCATGTCCATTCTTTCATTTGAAACAAGTTTGTTCACCAGAGAAAGATTTTTTTTGAATGCAAAAATTTTGTCAGTTTGCTCAAAGCGATTGTGCCCTCTTCCCTGTGAAGACGGAGTCAAATAATTTGGATAATCAAATATATCTGCCATATATGCAACATGAGGAAGCCATGTGTCGTTACTGAAGTGCTTTGCCGGTGAGATTTTTTTTTTCTCCAAAAAAAAGCTGCCAACTCACTTTTAAGTTCATGTACACGAGACAACACTTTGCTATGAGACAGCCAGCAAACCTCAGCATTGTAAAGCAGATGTATATGTGCACTGCCCATTTCCTGACAGAAAACTTGAAAGCATCGTGAATTCTTGGCATTTTGTTTGATGCAATTCACAATTCACAATTTTGACAGCATCTTTAAGAGAAGCTCAGGTACCATGTCTTTAGCTGATAATGCCTCCTGTGCAGGAAACAGTGGTTCCACATTGCATTGGGTTCTTTCAAAAAGATTATCTGAACAACTTCTGAATGTTTCCCTATCATTGAAGCAGCTCCAACGGTTGTAACACCAATACACTTCGACCAGCTCTATCCCACCGATTCCAAGTAATCATCCAATGCAACAAATATATCAGCAAGCAGTAGCAGAAGTAGGCAAATCCACACTAAACAAGTACTGGATAAGGTAACAAGCCTTGTGGATGGGGGGGAAGCAGTAGAAGTGGTATATCTTGACTTTAGTAAGGCTTGTGATACTGTCTCACATCACCTTCTCATAAACAAACTAGGGAAATACAACCTAGATGGAGCTACTATAAAGGTGGGTGCAGAACTGGTTGGAAAACCATTCCCAGAGAGTAGTTATGAACGGTTCAAAGTCAAGCTGGAAGGGCATATCAAGTGGGGTCCTATAGGATCAGTTCTGGGTCTGTTCAATATCTTCATCCATGATTTAGATAATGTCATTGAGAGTACACTTATAAAGTTTGCAGACAATACCAAGCTGGGAGGGGTTGCAAGTGCTTTAGAGGATAGGTGTAAAACTCAAAATGATCTGGACAAACTGGAGAAATGGTCTGAAGTAAATAGGATGAAATTCAATAAGGACAAAGGCAAAATATTCCACTTAGGAAGGAACAATCAGTTCCACACATACAAAATGGAAAATGACTGCCTAGGAAAGGGTACTGCAGAAATGGATCTGGGGGTCATAGTGGATGACAAGTTAAATACGAGACAACAGTGTAGCACTGTTGCAAAAAAGCAAACATTGTTCTGGGATGTATTAGCAGGAGTGTTGTAAGCAAGACATGAGAAGTAATTCTTCCGCTCTACTCTGCACAGATAAGGCCTCAACTGGAATATTATGTCTAGTTCTGGGTGCCACATTTCAGGAAAGATGTGGACAAATTAGAGGAAGTCCAGAGAATAGCAACAAAAATGATTGAAGGTCTAGAAAAAAATACCTATGAGGGATGACTGAAAAAATTGGGTTTGTTTAGTCTAGAGAAGAGTAAACTGAGAAGGGACATGATAACAGTTTTCAAGTACATAAAAGGTTGTTACAAGGAAGAGGGAGAAAAATTGTTCTCCTTAGTCTCTGAGGATAGGACAAGAAGCAATGGGCTTAAATTGCAGCAAGATGGCTTAGGTTCGAGATTAGGAAAAACCTCCTAGCTGTCAGGGTGGTTAGGCACTGGAGCAAATAGCCTTGGGAGCTTGTGGAATCTCCATTATTGGGGATTTTTAAGAGCAGGATAGACAAACACCTGTCAGGGATGGTCTAGATAATACTTAGTCCTGCCTTGTGTGTAGGGGACTGGACTCTTGAGGTCCTTTCCCATCCTACGATTCTATGATTTTTGAAAATCACTTTCCCACATGTGCCTCACAAAAACCAGCAAGATATGTATCAAATCGCACTCTGTATCAGCCTGTAAACAGTCACATACTCAAAGACTATCAGTTGTTTGCAGTTTGAGGTCTTCTAAGATATCGCAGATTCTTCTCTGTATTGTATCACTGGAGAGAGGGATTGTTTTTAATTTTTTTTGCAGCCGACTCACCCAATAATTCATTGCACATGTCAATAGCAGAAGGTAAAATTAAACTTCTCAGCGACCGTGTGAGCTTTTTTACATATCACAATGCAGTGCGCAACAAGGTAAGAAGCATATGATGCTTGCTCCCAGATAGTAGATATACATTCAAATGTTTTTTGTGACATTTCCAAATCTTTCCTTTTTCGTTTAAAAAAATCAAGAGGTTTGTCTTTATAGCTAGAGTGCTTTGTCTAGAAATGCCTATGTAACTTTGATGGTTTTAGGCTTTCATTTGCTAACAGTTCAAGCAGATGACACACTGTGGCCTGTGTTCACCTTTCGGTCCTCAATAAATGAAAACCCCAATTTTAAGTAAACAGGGTCGTACCTATGATTATTTTTCTTCTCAGGCTGTGATGAATTCTTGCTATCACTTGTACTTGCAGTTGCAACAGAACAGGTTTACTGTTCTGTTTACCATTTCACTGACTAAAGACTCACATTGTGATTAAAATGCACACTCGTTACTGGAAGTTCTACATGGAACGCTCATTTCCCATAACTTCCCGCCTTGAATTCGATTGTCTAATTGATAAGGCTACAAATGGGTCACAGAGGTAATGGATTCCATGATTTTATGTGACCTCTGCGACTTCAGCCCTGGGTGGCAAGGCTCTGGGCTCTTGGCCCCCCATAGGATGGCTCCGGACAGCCACGACCCTTTCCTACATTATTGCGACCCACTTTTGGGTCACGACCCCGGGTTGAGAAACAGTGAACTAGTCCATCCCCCCATGCTGACGCAGGACCTTGACCATCCTTGAGAGGTTTGTCTAACCTGTACTTAAAAACCTCCAATGATGGGGATTCTACAACCTCCCTAGGTAACCTATTCCTTACTTAACTTATATTTGGAAAGTTTTTCCTAATATCTAACCTAAATCTCCCTTTCTGAAAACTAAGCCCAATACTTCTTGTCCTATGTTCAGTGGACACGGAGAACAATTGATCTCTGTCCTCTTTATAACAGCACTTAAAATATTTGAAAATGGTTATCAGGTCCCTCCTCAGTCTTCTTTTCTCAAGACTAAACATGCCTAGGTTGTTTTTAAACTTTTCCTCGTGAGTCAGACTTTCTAAACTTTTAATCATTTTTGTTGATTTTCTCTGGACTTTCTCCAATTTGTTCACATCTTTCTTAAAGTGTGGTGCCTAAAACTGAACACAGTACTCTAGCTGAGTCCTCACCAATGCTGAGCAGAGTAGGACAATTACTTCCTGGGTCTTACATACAACCCTCCTATTAATACACCCCTGAATAAATAAATAAATATCTAAGTCAAAGGGGAGAGATTTTTTTTTTCCCTGTACTGAGATCTTAGATTTAATGTGGAATAAATTCTTTTCTTTAATACAACTGAGTTATAAACCACTAAGAAATTAAGTTTATAATGCAGAGGCTGACAGATCCTTAACTGTAGCAGCACTAGCGTGTGCCACTATTTTATCAGTGAACTATGGCAAATGAGAACAGTGTGGTGCACATGGATCCTATAAAACTAACTTCAAAGGCTTGATTTTCTCAAAGATATTAGAAACGTATCCATCTTTAAAGGTCATTCCTGAGCACAAACCAGATGGTCTCAGTGTCCAATTTCATTTTATTTATTTTTTTGAAAGACTTTTATCCATTACAACTTTTTTAATTGCAAGGCCATGTTCACATTTGAACTGCCAGGATATCTTACATGAAATACATTTTTAATGAGTGGACTGTTTTAAATTTAAAACAGTAAGCCATAAAATTGCTGAAATCTCCACTGAATAATTAAAATACAACTTTGCTTTGTAGTTGAAATGTTCTGCTCTGTTAAAATTCTCTCTCTCCTTTTTTCTCATACATAAAACTTTTGAGGAATAATACATATAAAAAACAATGCTTTTGGAAATCAGACAGTGCTTGAAAATTCGGGCCAGTTTTCAATTAATTAGTTATAATTTCCAAGCTGGTCTCTCAAAGCACTCATTGTGCATGATTTTTCCAATCTTGTAACCATCACAGCTTTTCTGTCAAAAAGTTCTTTGGACTTGCTAGTCATGTGACTTAATCTAGCATTATAAAATATTACAAACACACAGCAGATCTTCACATTATAGGACTTGAGTTGAAGGCAGTGTCTATTATATAACATCACTGATACTCAGTCTAGGGTTCTGTGGTGCTGGGCATCCAAAGAACTAATTCCGCTTCTACATTGTCAGCTATTATATATGCACTTAAGGCTCTATTCTTATAACATATTATATTAGTACCCAGAGGCCCCATTGTGTTAGGTGCTGTACATATACATAGTAATGTATATAGATACATACATAGTCCCTGCCCTGAGGAACTTGTAGTTTAAAATAAGGCAAAATGGAACAAGTGCGTACCAGTAACACGTGGCTACGCAGATTACTGCAATGTGTACTATATAGCACTATCTTTGAAAGATAAAAGTTAGAGCTGGTGAAGAATGAAGGATGCCCATTTGCTTTGTCAGAATTAGCTACAAAAAGATCATTACACTGGTCCAGCTACCTTGAAATTTAGACTCTACAGCTGGTGAAGAATGGAGGATTCCCACTTTGTCAGCATTAGTCACAGAAAGCATATTGTAATAGTTCAGTAATTACAATGGCATCCTATTCGCTTCTGGATGCAATATGTAGGTGCCCTGTATAGATGCACCCTAACACTTTTGTAGTGGGGTGTGGCAGGCTGGCAGTTTCTTGTAATATCCTGAATGAACTTTACTGAATTAAGTTAAACCTTACAGAGTTAGTTTTAACATCTTTGGAGCTCATTGTATTAAAAATGCAATTGTGTATGTCTTATTGTTGAACTGTATGTATTTCCATGGGAAAGGTAAATAGGAGAAGAGCAGGGGGTGATTAGGCAAATTCACTCAGGTTGTAACATCTCCAGAAAAACTACCCCCGTGGCAAAGTATACATACATTATTTCCAACTGGATTCTCCAGAGACTGACAGATAAGGAAAGAATTTTTGGACAAATAGGCTGGTCTTAAACTGGCTCATGGCCTTCTTCCTGATTCAGAAAATGGACAGGACCCCTGGTCCATGGAGGGTCCCAATCCTCAGGGTAGGGATTGAAGGACTGGATCCTCCAGAATCCATGATAGGGTTGGGGTTATTTTGGCAAGCTTTTGGGATGCATGTAAGTTTTTTTATTGTTTTAGTATGTTTTCTCTGTAATGTTTTGTACCTTAAGACTAAAGTAGGCTTGACTAGGAAGTGCTGTGTGATAACATATCTGTTGACAATCACTCTGTTGTCTCTGAAGAGAAAGTAAGGAGGTGTCCTTGAGCAACCTGTCTGTGCTGGGAAATACACAGTGAAGGCAGGGAACTATGTAACCTGGGAATACCCTGGTCCAAAGGGAGAGGGACGCGGGCCTCCATCCAGAAAGAAAATAGCTGGGGAGCTGGAAGCCAAGAGTAGGTGCCCTTGCTGAACCTGAGGGGAAATACAAGTGCAGTTGCCCTGAACTGTGACACTGGGCACAGTAACATGAACTAAAGAAAAAGTTCAGATGAATGGATGGATGGACAGACAGATAAAAGGAGCAGTAAAAAGCTGCTGATTTTGCTTTGCAGTTCACTTTTAAAGGAATCTTGATAATTTATACAGCATATTAAAAAATAAGGAGATATTATATAAAGACTTCAAACAGCCTAGATCTAGTAGGAGACAGAACGCCTTGCAATGACCATTTAACAGTCTTCTGTAATATTTAACTTAAAAAAAAATAAAAAAGCAACAATTTGAGCCATGACTGCGCTCAATGGTCTCTTAAACTGATAGAGTAAATTTACCTGTATCTGAAGAAATTGTTGAACTGTCTGCAGATTCTGTGAGAAAGTTCCCGTTTTCCACAGGCCATGGGTCCAACTAATATTAACATGGGGTAGGGAGCATCAAGACTAGGCAAAGTGCTGCAAGGAGGAAAAACAAATAAGGCACTATTACACTTTCTACAATGGACACTTGTACTGGCATCATATAGGTCTTTGGGAACAGCATATCATCAAGGGAACTGATCTAATTTAATGTATGGGGGAGGGGGAGTGGGAAACCTATCTGGCTTCAAGACTGAGCTTGATAAATTTATGGAGGGGATGGCATGATGAGACTACCTTCAATGGCATGTAGTCGATCTGCGACGGCTAGCAACAACTGTCTCCAATGACCAGTGATGGGACACTAAATGGGGAGGGCTCTGAGTTACGACAGAGAATTCTTTCTCAGGTGTCTGGTTGATGGGTCTTGCCCACATGCTCAGGGTCTGACTGCCATATTTGGAGTCGGGAAGGAATTTTTCTCTGGATCAGATTGACAGAAACCCTTGGAGTTTTTCACCTTCCTCTTCAGCATGGAGCATGGCTCACTTGCAGGTTTAAACTAGTGTAAATGGTGTATTCTCTGTTACTTGAAGTCTTTAAACCATGATTTGAGGACTTCAGTAAATCAGCCAGAGGTTAGGGGTCTATTACAGGAGTAGGTGAGTGAGGTTCTGTGGTCTGCAACATTCAGGAGGTCAGACTAGATGATCATGATGTTACCTTCTGACCTTAAAATCTATGAGTCTATATTATTCATGTCATTCACCGCATAGACTAAGAAAGCAATGGAAAATCAAGTGTGTGCATTTATGCACAATTTAAACATGAAAAGAGCACAAAATATTTCATTAAAAAAATCCCATAGCATTTTTTGCAAAAAGAAGGATGTTAAATCTGGTGTATCCTGCTCAGATTGTAACTTGGATTTACCATCTTTTCTGAAATTCCCTCTGCAGTTACAGTTGCTGTTGACTGCTAAAGAGTTGCCCAGCTCCACCTCAGACATGGCAACATTTCAATGGTGGGATAATTGAGTCTTGACCATATTTAGGATCGATCCTGCAAACCTTTATAACTCTTGTGAAAGTAATCTCATTGACTTGAAGGGTTTGCAGGATCAAGGTGATAGTTTGTAAAGTGCTCTACAAATGGGATGAAAGACACTAAGGATTATGGGCCCAATCCTACGTAGCATGAAGCACCCTTAATTCCCACTGACCGAAGCACCCTGCAGGATAGGATGCAAAGTGTTTGTAAAAACACAGAGGCCTAACTTTAGGTGCCCATTTTTACAAAATCTTAGCCTAAATCCATATCAAGTGGCTTGATTTTCAGAATTGCTGAGCATTCAGCAGCTCCCTTTAAAGTCAATGGGCATTTGTGGGTGCTCTGCACTTTTGAAAGTGAGGCCTCTTATTAGGTGCCTATATATGGAGTGTAAATTTAGACATTTTGTTTTTGAAAATTTTACCGAGACGTTAAGATTATGTCATTTGATGTGACAAACACCAGCTGAAATAATTTTTTAAAACCCCACCTTTTTTTGAAACTAATAAACGGCTTGACCCATTTACATTTTCTTTTAAAGAAAACAGATCACATCTAGGTTCCAAACTTCAGACTAATATAATTTAAAATAGCTAAGTATAAATGCCCAAAACAGAGTGTAAAATGAAAACAGCAACGGAAGTAGATGATTCATCTATCTGAAGTAATGTTAGCTGCTGAGCATAAGTGAAGGGAAAAAATTAGATAATTCAGAGTAATGGCTTCTCTCCTGCATCAGCTCACACCAGCAAAACAGTTCCCTCTGTCTAGGTACTGATATAGTACCATACTCTCTTTGTGCCTCTAAAGCATTAATAAATTTAATCATCACAACACTCCTGTGAGGTAGAGATGTATTATCCTCACTTTACAGATGAGGAACAGAGACACAGATTAGATTTAAGTGACTTGCCCAAGGTCACAGAGGGATTCTGTGGCTAAACTGAGAACTGAACTGAGGTCACCTGCATCCCAGTCTAGTGCCCTGTTCTCTAGATCAGAGTTTCTCAATGACCGGTCTGTGGACTGGCACCAGTTCCTGAGATCTCCCTGACACAGTTTAGGAAGGCAGCAAGCCAATCCCTTGTATCAAAAAAGGTTGAGACACACTGCTCTAGACTACCCTTACACCCTTGGGTTAGGATGTCAGTAGAATCCCTCAGTAGAAGAAGAGGTTACTCACCTTGTGCAGTAACTGGAGTTCTTCAAGATGCCTTTCCCTATGGGTGCTCCACTTCAGGTACACATGGCCCTGCATCTTTAATCAGATTTTTTGGTAGCAGTGCCAATTTGGCCCACACACATGCCCTATACATCCTCATGCCCTGCACTGAGGCTACATAAGATTGCACAGTGAACGGCCCTCAGTTCCTTCCTCATTGCAAAGTCTCACAAGGGAGATTCCGAAGCTGAGGGGAAGGAGGGCAGGTAGTAGAGTATCCACACACATCTCAGAGAACTCCAGTTACTGCACAAGGTGAGTAACCTTCTTCTTCTTTAAGCAGTGTCCCTATGGGTGCTCCACTTCAGGTGACTCCTGAGCAGTATCCCCTTACAGAGGAGGGAGCTTTAGAGCAGAGTCCAGTACTGAAAAGAGAACTCCGTTGTGAACTGCAGCACCTATCTAACAGCATGAACCAGAAAATAAAGGTTAGAGAAAGTATGTACAGAGATTCATGTTGCAGCTCTGCAGATTTCATCATCTTTGGGACATTTGGAATGGCTTTGAGTAAAGCCAATGTGTAGACTCTGACCCTGTAGAATGTGCTATCACGCTAGGGGAAGGCTGAATGTCAGCCAAGTCATAACGAGCAATAATACACCCACAAATCCATCTTGAAAATCATTGCAATGGAGATTGTGGATCCCCTGGATCTGTTGAAATTCAGAAGGTATTTTAGGTTAAAAAAAAAAACACAACAAAACTTAGGAAGTGGTTGTAATGAGACCTTTTCATTGGAGAACATTGTACCTGGAAAGTCTGTCATTAAGGCCCCAGTTCCCTAACCCTCCAGGCAGAAGTGATAGCCACCACTCATGGTGCATAGTAGTCTAATTAGGCAATTAAGGGCAAGGTTCAAGTCCTAGATTGGAGTAGGGTCTCTAATTTTGGGGAAAAGATTCATTAGAGCTCTTAGAAATCTTGAGATAGGATAAGTGAAAACTGAAAAACCTTCTACTGATGAATGAAAGGCAGTTATAGCTTGCAAGTTAATTTTGATAGAGGTCATAGAAAGCCCTGATCTTTTCAATTCCAACAGGTAGTCTAGGACAATGGAAAGCGAAGAGCAGCAGGAGAAACTTATAGACAGGTACATTAAAGATTCATTTACTTTCAAAAATGAAAGAGATAATCTCATAGACTCCTTCCTGCTGTTTACCAATACCAGTTGTACATCTGATGAAGAAGACACTTACCCACAAAACCATTAAGGAGCCATGCTTGGAGCTGCAGAACATCCAGGTTGGGGTGAATTGTCTGACCGACATCCTGAGACATCTCACGGGGACTGGTCAGAAGCCACCAAGGTGGGTGAGAGGCAAGTTGGAGGAGGTAAGGATACCAGACTTGTCTAGGCCAGTTGGTACAATCAGAATGATTTTGGCCTTGTCCTCCTTGATCTTGTTGAAGACTTTCAAGAGCAACGGCATTGGTAGGTATTCATAAAGGAGACACTTCACCCATGAGATGAGGAAGACTTCTCTTGGTGATTGGGGATCAAGTCCCCCTCTCGAACAGAAACTGTTTCATTTTGCATTGGCTGCAGTGGCACAAAGATGGACTTCTAAACACCCTCAGGTTAGAAATATGTTGTGAAGAATCCAACTCCCATTTGTAACTCTGGAAGAAGCATCTTCTGAGGTTGTTGGTGGTGGTGTTCTGAATGCTCAGAAGATAAGTTGCTGTGATGAATATCCAGCTGGCTATGTGCCAATTCAAGAATTTCATCAATTCAGCACAGAGTGATGGGGAACATGCCCCATCCTGATGATTGATGTAGAACAGGAAGGCCACGTTGTCTGTCATAATCTTGATGGATTCGGCTCTGATTAATGGGAGGAAGTGGGAGCAAGTCCTCCTGACTGCTCTCAGTTCCAGAATGTTTATGTGCAGAAGACACTCTTAGGTGGACCATTTGCCCTGGATGGAGGTCCAAAAGGAGCTCCCCAGCCCAAGAGGCATATGTCTGATGTTATAACAACAGTTGGAGGAGCTTGAAAGAAAGGAACTCTCAAATATATCTTGGAAGAGTATTCCACCAATTGATCTTGCCAAGGAACAAAGACCTATCTGTTGAGACTGTGTTTGTTCGGTATGTAAATTGTCCTGAGCCATCCCTGAAAACTTCAGAGATGTAATCTGGCATGTTGGGTTACAAAGATACATCCTGCCATATTACCAACAGCTGAAGACAATTTCTTGCTGCAGCTTGAGGACTTATCTGAATTCTTGCAGCAACTTTTTTTTAGGTTCATAAAACTGTCCCCAGGAAGATAAACTTTGCCTGTTCTGGCATCTAGAAAGGCTTCTATAAAATCTATCTGTTGAACTGCAGTCAAAACACACTTTTCAGGAGTGAACTGGAGGCCTAAGCTGCGGACCTTGTGGTCTGCAATTCTGACAGGACCTCATGATAAGAATGACTTCTGACTACCCAATCATTGAGATAAGGGAAGATGATTATCCCTATTTGACAAAGATGGGCAGATATGACCGACATAACCCTTTGGGAATATCTTTGGGGCAAAGAAGAGGCCGACAGGCAGCACACAGTAGTGGTTGTCCTTGACAAGGGGGAGGGATAGCTCAGTGGTTTGAGCATTGGCCTGCTAAACCCAAGGTTGTGAGTTCAATCCTTGAGGGGGCCATTTAGGGATCTAGGGAAAAATTGGGGATTGGTCCTACTTTGAGCAGGGGGATGGCCTCCTGAGGTCCCTTCCAACCCTGATATTCTATGACTATGAAACAAAGAAATCTCTTGTGAGAAGGATGAATTACAATCTGAAAGTTGGTGCCTTGAAGGTCAAGAGTCATAAACAAATCTCTGGAATCTGGGGAGGGAATTATAGCTGCTAGAGTCACCATGCTGGATTTTCTTACATTTCACATAGCTGTTCAGATGTCTGAGATCTAATATTGGTTTCCATCCCCCATTCTTTTTGTGGACCAGAAAGTACTTGGAGTAGAACTGCTCTCACTTGTGCTGTACTGGAACCAGTTCTACAGCCCCTAGACATAGAAGAGAGGCAACCTCCTGCCTGAGAAAATGATCATGAGATGGGTCCCTGAAAAGGGATGGGGAAAGGGGTTGGGAAGGAGGAACAGACATAAACTGGGATTGGGAAGAAGGGACAGATGGTATAACCAGATGTTATGGCCTCCAAAACCCATTTGTTGGATGTTATGCTCTCCCAAGCAGGCTGAAATTGGGCTAGACAGTGTCTAAAGAGGGGAAGGAGGTTGGGAAGGTGGAGCAATAAATCCTTGTTAAGAGGGTGGTTCAGACTGTGGACCAAGCCATCAAAACTGGTGCCTGGATGACACAGCTGTGTTGGATGAGACAGCTGTGGTAGTAGCTGGCATATCTAAGCGTCTTGGCCAGTGGCTTGGGTGGTCTATGGAAGGTAGAATAATAAGCTGGGTGAGATCTCTGTGCCATCTGAGACCTGCTAAACTTTCTTTTATATGCAGGCATATATATCCCGAGAGATCTAAGCGTAGTGCTTCAAGGTATGAAGTGTATCATCTATAGACTCCCAAAACCACTTATGGCCATAAAAAGGAAGATTCTAACCAATAGTCTGCATTTTTGTATGGAAGCCCAACAGCTGAAGCCAAGACACTCATCTCATCATGATGGTGGTGGAAATGGACCGGGCTGTGGTATCAGCTGCATTCAAGCAGGTCCGCATGGATGTTCTTGCTAAAAGCTGACCTTCCTGTGCGATGGCTTTGAATTGTTCATGTGCTTTTTTGGTTAATGTTCAATAAAGATGTTAAATTTGTTATAATTCAGGAAGTCCCATTTGGACAGGAGTGCTTGGTGATTCATTATCCTAAACTGTAATGTCACAGAGGAGTAGCTCTTGTGACCAGAAAGATCAAGATGCCTCTGGTCCTCATTATACGGAGCAGCATTGGTGTTGTGCTGCCTTTCATGTTCATTCACTGCATCCATAACTAAGGAATTTGGTGTGGGACGTATAAATAAAAATTCCAAATCCTTGGAAGGAAGGTAATACTTTTTGCTGGCATGTAGGAGGTGCCATGGTGGGAGGTTAGCAGATCAGTGTGGCTGGCTCAAAGAGAGCCTTATTAATTGGAAAAGCCACTTGCAACAAGGTTGAGGTTTGCAAAATATCTAGGAGTTTATGATGGGAGTCCTGAACTTCCTCAAAAGGAATTTGAAACACGCCCACAACTTGCTTCATCAGGTCCTGCAACTGACAAAACTCATCTGCCATAAAGGTGGAGGGGGCATCATAGCCTCATCAGGGGATGAAGAGGAGATATTTGGATGAGGTTTCACCTCCTCATCAGCCCTTGCCTCATGCTTCTCAAAGGTCTCTTGTACCAACTCTGTCTGATGAGGAGGGAGCAAAGGCACAGGGAAATGGAATTTCCTGTGTTCCCTGCAGTTTGTACTCTGAGCCCTTAGAAACTGTTGGCAGTATAGGACCTAGGGGTCCCCGTAAGATTGCTGGAGAGAGTCCTAGGGCATAGACAGAGATAGCTACCATTGGTCATCCCAACTGGTTGAAAGTGGTGGATGTTTATCCTCGCTTCTTTCAGTATGCAGAGGTGAATAAACACTCTTCAAATAGAGACCTTTGAACTGAAAACTGAGTATCCTAGTCAGAGTCCTCATGCATATTCTCTAAAGGAGGTGATAATTGATCTCCATGAATTATCGAAGTTGGAGAACCAGAAGGACTCAATGAGCTGTGGGTAGCAGGTGACCCAGATGATCTCTGTATCAAAAGGTGTATGATAGCAGTAAGCAGTAAGTGGATATTTCAGTTCATTAGAAACAGAGATCTCTTAAGTATCCGAACTCCTGCGATACCAAAGAACGTAAGAGGTTGGTGTCAGTATGAGATAGGTATCTGTCTTAAGGAATCAGCAGACCCCACTAACATATTCACATGTTGCAGTCCAGGGCATAAGTACCAAGGGTACTGAAGGGTCAAGTAACGCTGAGTTCTTGCTAGTGTGGTTGTGACTACTGGAAGCAAGGGAGATTTTTGGAACCTGTGTTTTTTTAAGTAGCGGTATGAGCCTTAGAAGCAGCCTCAGACATCTTCATGGTATCAGAAGCACTCGGAGCCTCAACAGTGCTCCTTTTGGGGATGATGGTCTTCAGTGACCGAGGCCTCTTTCACAGAGATTTAGCACTTCTGCTTTTCTTATCAGTTTCCATCAACGTGGAGTGCTAGAATCTTGGTACTATAAGCACAGATGCAGACACCCCCATGGAGGTTTTTGGTGACAGGGATCCTGAAATGGCTGAGGTAGTCACCTTCTCCTTTATGTCCCTCGGTGACCAAGATCCTGAGGAAAGTGGGATAGCAGGAACCTTACCCCTAAAAGCTCTTGGTAACCTGAATCTGTAGGTAGATGACGTATTAGCAGTCTCACTCCTTGAAACTCCAGGAGACTGAAATCCAGAGATATACAGCGCAGTACATACAGGAGGGTTCTCAAAGCCCTGATCCAAAGGTGGTTTTAAGGCTTGCTCCATCATGAGAAGCCTGAATTTGATCTCTCTCTTCTGATGAGATCTTCTTTGAAATAAAGTACAGATCTTACATTTCAAAGGAATATGAGTATCTCCCAAACACTTGACACACACAGAGTGTCCATCACTAATCAGGATGGACTCCTGACAGGAAAGACTATATTTAAAGACTGGGGATCCAGGCATACCCCAGAAATAGAGTCCAAAGTGACCCTACTAAACGGGGAAAACAAAGCAAAGGGAAACCATCTACAAATATAAACTATTTACAACTATAACTAACTATGCTAAAGTATTAGTAGAAGGAGACATGCTAGAGACTTAGTCTCAGGCTGACGGTGGTTGAGAAGGAACTGAGGATGGTTTGCCCACACAGCTCTATATAGCCTCAGTGCAGGGCATGAAGATGTGTAGGGCACATGTGCGGGCTGAATGGACACTGCCACCAAAAATCTCTGATCAAAGGCACAGGGCGCAAGAGCACCCGAAGTGCTGCACCCTTAAGGACATAGCTTTTATCCTGATTTTAGACATATTTACAAAACTGCCACAAAAATAATCTTTACAAAATACACCAAGACATTAAAAATGTCAATGTGATAACAATATGCAAAATATTCTCCCTGTATTTTTTACATCAAAAAGTTGCTACTGTGATACATTCAGTTCAAGTCAAGAAACTCTCCCTTCCTTCGCTGTTACTCCATGTTTTCATGTTGCCTTCGCCGTTTCTGCCATTTGCTGTCAGGAAGGGACCAGTTCAACACATGCCAGTGAGAGCAATAACTATTACAGTCAGTGAGTGAATTATTAAAAAGGGACCATTTTAAATATGGGAATTCCATGAAACACATTTAATAACTGGTGATTTCAGAATTTATCTACACACAGTACAGGTGTTCTCATTACCCTCTCAAGGCCATGTCACATGTGACTAATGATGCCAACCCAGCATGTAAAGATAAAATCAGTTTCTTCAATATATTTATAATATATCCCTTATAAATACATATAACACACAAGTTCCTGATACAACCTGGTAAAATGAGGATTTCTCTCTATTGTCATCTCTTGGATAAAGTAGTGTCATATCGTGTAATTATACAATATATAATTACTTGATATGACTACACTTAGAACTCTAATTTCTTTAAATACACTCCTGTTGCTAGACCACAGGAACATGTCCTCAAAGTCCCCATATGTACTGTTTTATCAGAAGAACCCCCACATTACAATAAAGTCTTTAATTACACCATCATACAATTCCGCCCCTCCCCCCGCACAACCTTGCAAGGAGCATCTTGTAAGGTGCGGTGCCCTCAGCTCATTCACTGTGTATTTTGCAACTTGTGGGGCTTTGGCATTCAAAATAATACACAGTTCTCAAAGATTCATAGATTTTTAAGGTCCAAAGTGACCACTGTGATCATTTAGTCTGATCTCCTGTATAATACAGGCCATGGGACTTCAAGTCCAATAGCTGTGGTTGAGCGAGAACATATCTTTGGAAAAACATCCAATCTTAATTTTAAAATTTGCAGTAATGGAAAATCCACCACAATGCTTGTTAAATTGTTCTTATGGTTAATTACCCTCGCTGTTTAAAAAAAAAAATTGTGCCTTATTTCTAATCTCAATTTCTCTAGCTTCAACTTCCAGCCTTTATACCTAACTCATACCTTTGTTTGCTAGACTGAAAAGCTCTCTGTGACAAAATTTCTTTTCCCCATATACTTATATACTGTGACTTAGCCTTCATGTGTATCTAAAAGTTGTAGAAAAAAAATCACATATTATATTGTATTATTTAAATAGTAGAATGTTCTATAATTAAAGACAGTATTGTATTGCCTATGCAGAAAGGGCATTGCACTATGTTAATGATGACATTTCCTAATTGTTGAGTGTACAACTATTTAACTTACAGTTCTTTACATAGTTTTTTAATGGAATTATTAATAATACAGATAAAAAATAAAAATGTCCTGCATGTGATCTAAGGAGATTAATGCAAATGAACTATAAAAATGTGGCTACAAGGAGCATTTTCTAATTTAGAAATTAGAAAAATCATCATTAGGAAGATTTCACTAATGAATGCAGTGCATGCTTTTCCAGATGAGCACTGGCAGGCACTCAAAGCTTAATTAACATTATCAGTTGCTACCTTAAGTGCCTGACTATATGTTTACCTGTTTGTTTATACAGTACTTCTGACTCAATACAGAGATTTACAGACATCTATTCTCCAGCACTGAACTCACATACATACCCATAAAGAAATACCTGAACTGGGCCTATGTCTGTGTTGGAAGGGATGCCAAACATGGATGCCTTCTGGAAAAGCAATTGTGCTAGTCAAGAAATACTCAATTACAGCCCAATCTTGCAAGATGCTAACTGCCTTCTGCAGGCTGCTGGGCCTCTTGAGAACAATCAGAGCCATGGAGACAACGCTCAGCAACTTTCAGGATCAGGTCCATAGAGAGGAAGCCATTCTAACTGTAGGAATCACAATGAGCGTCTTCTAAAAGCCAAAGTGCCCAGTTATGTGTTTAGGTACCCAAATTGGTGCTTAGGTGCTAAAGTAGGCTTTTGGGAACTTAAGTAGCAATGAGTGCCTAAATCTTGACCTTAATAATAATAATGTGCATATCTACAGCACCTTTCATCTGAGTATTTCAAAGCACTTTACAAACATTCAAAAATTAAGAGATGGTGAGCCCAACATTCCTGGGAAATAGATAGTCCCATTTTAGAGATGGAAAATGAAGCAGAGAGAGGTCACACAGCAAGACAACAGCAATGCGGGTAACAGGACCAAGATCTGACTCCCAGTTCTGTGCTTTAACCAGTAGTCAACACCTTTTCCTTCCAAATGCAGAACTGGCCAGAATTCCGTAAATGCAAGCTTGAAAATTTGGCTCTGGGCGTGTAAATTGTGTTCTGAGTTACAAAGTAAAGCTATTTTGCTCACAATGGGATGCCAACAGTTTGAAGGGAAGAAATAAATAGAGTAGAAAGAAGATAAATTTTAGAGCTCTCTTCTCCCTCTGGAGATTTTTAAATCGCCACTGGATATTGATAGAGTGTTTGCATCTTTCATTTATGGTGCAAATGGCCATCTGCTTCAACAGATTGTTTAAAAGAAACAGAGCTGTGGGCAATCTGTCTCAGAGCTTCAAGGTGAGCAACTAACCATTTCATAATCAATTCAACTAAGCAGGATATGCCTAACTTCCAGGCTGACAACAGCAGAGTGCAGAATGCCTACTTTTTGTTAGACTGATTTAATGGTGGAAGAGGGACAGAGAAATGTCCCACTAAATATAACCACATATAAATTTGTTAGTCTCTAAGGTGCCACAAGTACTGCTTTTCTTTTTGCGAATACAGACTAACACGGCTGCTGCTCTGAAACCTGTTTTATCTGAGTGCCACCTACAGGACCAGATGTGAACTGAAGATAAGATTACCTGTCAAAGATCCTCTGTGGCTGAATCATGCTGTACATAATATGGGTCATGTGATCTTTAGCAGCAACTACTTCTGGAGGAGGATCATACTTGTTCACAGCAGCAACCTGTTTCCAGAGTTAGAGGCATAGGAAGGGAAAAGTGATGTCCTTGTTCTTACCTGCAATACCCTGAATAAAGTAGTCTGAATAATGATGACTTCATATTTACAAGAGGCAATCATTATATCTTGCTTGTCTATGATTGCTCGACTATAAAAGGCTTTTTGTGAAATTTAAACTCCGCTCAATAAATAGGTGGAAAGCACCCAAAACTAACTCACCATCTCTCTTAATTTATTCTATCTTTTCTTGGCTGGAGGGATAAGGCTAAGGGATGGGGGTCAGCTCATAAAGTACACACTCATTTTGTCTATATTTCATTATTCATTACTTTTTCTGTTCTTAGTGCTGGTGAAAAATGCCAGATTGAAAGTCATAGAGACAGAAATCCTTCATTTATTCCCAAAAAAAGTGAAAGCTGTGGCACCACCTATGCAAGCTTCTTCCAAAATGGTCCTGAAAATGTACTTCAGCTTTGATCTAGGAGGGAGAGGTGAGGTCAGTCTCTGAGTCCATTCTATTCTTGGTCCATTCTGCTGAAACTTCTAATCATGTTACTGATCAGTGGATTTTTTTTTATGGAGACAGCAGCCCATTAGGAAATAGATTTTGAGCCACTAATTTATTTCATACAGGCCACCAAAACACAGCTATCAGATGGTAGCCCTTTTGGCTACTCCATCCCAGGCAGATTTAAATCAGTGATCTAGCCCCTGTCTACACTTGCTGGGGAATCATATTTGAAAAGAATTCTAATATGGGTGACAAGGCTGGAGTGAACGAGCTAAGGACCATTTTTAAAGAAAGTGTTCTGGCCAAGACTCCAACCTAGGCTAGCAAATTGTTAATCCTGATGATTCTAATATGGGTTTGGCCCATGCGTTCTAGTCCCTTATACACAGGAATCGTGTATTTTGAAATACAGCTCCCCTCTAAGTACAAAAGGAGCCCTAGAAGTGAAACATTCTACAAAGTACCAGGTTATCAACTGGTCCCTCCAGTTATTTCTTGCAGAAGGCTCTTCTAAAATCACATCCTAACTAATAAAAACAGCTAAAAGAATTACCAGTATTTTATAGCTTTCAGACAATTCACTTTGCAGTATAAGATATCTTAAGAAAATAACAGCAGTAACATGGTGATTACATCAAAGCACTTTACAAATATTAACTAATGAATCTAAACTAACGAGGGACTTCTCTAACTGTTAGAATCTAGTTTTTCATTAAGAAATATAGTCTTTATGTAATATTTGTATATTGATAAACTAGAGTTGCTTCTGACAATACAACAGATATATCGTCAGATGTCAGAGTCTTAAAAGCAAAACGGAACTGAACTGATATCTACTGGCTGGAGTGTGGGGAAATTTTTTCCCCTCACATAACGCAATTTTTTTTCTGCACATAAATATTTATGAAAACTAGTTGGATTTACTACCTTTGCCCAGAAGGAAACAGGATTATTTAGTACCATTCCAGAACAGTTGCCATATACCTTTTCTTCCACTTTAATCTTCCTGTGATCCAGCTCTGTTAGTTGGAGCAACATGAAAATCACTAAGAGCCAATATTCTGTTTGTTCCTGGTAGAAATAAGAGAAGCATTCAGTTGTTTTCACTTTTACATATATAAATATTTAAATTCAGATAGCAAATAATATCCCAAAGGCCATTTAAACATAATATAGTATAATGTCTTTCACCACAAAACATCTCAATGTGTTGCATAAACCGATCACTTCCCCCACCACTGAAATGCAGCCACCTCTAGAAAGAAATCAGAGAGCTGTTTACCAGCTTGAAGCAACATTGTATAACAGTTTGGAACAGTAACTGAAGAATAATACCATATCCAACTGAAAATGGACAGGGAACATGGATGGACAGAAAGTAATTACTCATATGGGAATTAGATAACCACCCATGGCTAATACCACTAATCTTGCAAGAAGTGTTACGGGAACTTTTCTTTAGTTAGAATATAAAATATCATCACTATGTATGCTTGTAAATCACTAAAAAAAATAAGTCTGATACATAATAAAAAAGAATCATTAACAATTAAATAGGAAGCTGATATCTTGACAACCTGCTGAAGCATATTAATTCTGAGAAAAGCCAGGTCCTGTTAAACCACTGAAATTCAAAGACAGTCTCAAAGCTGTTTTAAGATAATTGTTGTTTATTTTTCACAAGTAACTGAAAACTCTGTAAATTAACTGGAAAAAATATGCACGTACGCGCGCGCGCGCACACACACATGCATTTTAATGGGGCAAAATTCTGCTCTCAGGAGCTTTGTCTATTGTGATATCAAAGGGGTAGGGACATCATTTGCTATGGGGCAAGGGATGCAACAGACCCCCTTGACCTTGGTTCCCCACCTCCCCAACTTTTCATAGGTCCCTATGCTCCACTTCTCCCCACCCAACTCTGCAACTTTACAGGACATAATATAAAAAAAAGGAGTACTTGT
Source organism: Dermochelys coriacea (assembly GCF_009764565.3). NCBI lineage: Eukaryota > Metazoa > Chordata > Testudines > Dermochelyidae > Dermochelys > Dermochelys coriacea. Next base: position 347,251,957 of record NC_050068.2, on the reverse strand, counting down.
GGCACCTTAGAGACTAACAAATTTATTAGAGCATAAGCTTTCATGAGCTACAGCTCACTTCATCGGGAAGTGAGCTGAGGCTCACGAAAGCTTATGCTCTAATAAATTTGTTAGTCTCTAAGGTGCCACAAGTACTCCTTTTCTTTTTGCGAATACAGACTAACACGGCTGCTACTCTGAAACAGGACATAATATAATCACAGATAATGTTCTAAATGTGTTGCCCCTCCCTCACCCGTCCAGATTTTTTCTGAAACGATGCAGAATGTTGCAAGGTCAGGAAGAGGTGGTGTATTTATGTTCATTCCACTGCATGCAACAACAGACTATTCTCAAGGAAGCCACTACAGAAATCGACAGAGTTATTTTAAAATAGGAGGGAGAAGTTAAGCCCTTAATATTTCTTCCCCAGACATTGGAAATCACTGCGAAGTTCAAAGAGGATCTAAAATCATCAAAGCAGGGTGCTAGGACCTTTAATCTTCAGCACCATCCAGGACACGTTATAAATACATGATGTACAAAGTCAGTACATAAGATTTGACTCCACATGAAAGGTTTCTGTCACTGATAAATGGGCTGTTTTAGCTCATCAATCAGGGAAGATTGTAGGCCCTTGAATGAGAAACAAGTCTATCATAAAGAAAGAAAGAAGATGCCCATTCCAAGGACAGACAAGGTGGATGAGGCTTCTGTTGGTGAGAGAGAAGCTTTCGAGCTTACACGAGAAGAGCTCTGTGTACTCTGTGTACAGCTCAAAAGCCTGTCTCTCTCACCAACAGAGTTTGGTCCAATAAAAGATATTACCTCAAACACCTTCTCTCTCTCTCTCTCTCTCTCTCTCTCTCTCTCATATCCTGGGACTAACAAGCTACAGCGATTCCAAGGAGAGGCAGTTTTAAAAGGTGACTGCTCACTCAGGGTTCGATCCAGCTGCCATTGAAATTAATGGGATACTTTCCATGAACTTCATTGGGAATTGAATCAGGGCCCTAACTCTTTTACATATTTTTAAGAGGGGCATGCCCAGCATCTATTCTGTCCATACATCTCTCTAACTCTTTGACATAGGATGAACTATTCACTGCAAGTATATTTTCAGTTACGTGTTCACCTCTTTCTTACCTGTACTGGGTTCCTTAAGAGATTGAACACTCTGAGGAGAGGCAGGTCTTCAAGATATTCCAGCTCACCCAGTTCAGAAATCTAGTTATTCACAGAAAAAAAACAGTATCAGTAAAAAGCCACATAGCATAAGATAACTATGGGGAGAAAGCATCTTAGTGCCAAACTAAAATGTGGACACGAAAACCCCACTACACCTACCAAAGATGTAACATATCCACGGCATGCAGTAACACACTTCTTGTCACACAACTCAGGTAGCTTCCATAATGCTTGGGTAACTTGCTTAGGCAAGACTGGAAGGTTATTTTAAAAGACAGCTCTCTCCAACCCTTGTACAGTATCTTGCCAAACTCTGAAGTGCCCAATTTTTTTTTTTTTATGTAGTACCTGGACCCTTAGGAAATACACTAAGAATCACCAACACATTTCATATGGGCCATTAAACAAACCGCTATCAGATAGTAGTACTTTCGGCTGAACTGAACTAGCCAGGCAATAGAGTGCCCAGAAAGATTGTGGCTTGCAGTCAGTTCCTGCAGGTTTAGAGTCACAGGCAGGAAAAAAACTCCCTTTCTGTAAAGGACTTTTTTTTTTTTTCGTTTGGTGTCCAAAGCAAAGTCAGAGTGAAGGCCCTCTCTCTAAAACCTGCCTGATTGGTCTTAGCATTCAAAAGCAGCCAATCACAGGACTTGACAATTAAAACAAGATGCGTCATCACCTACCTATACATTACCTGTGTTGAAAAACAACACAAGATACTGAATGATTCTGAATAAATACACAGACAGTGGATTTGTGTGTAGAATGATGCCTAATCAGGAAGTCACCCCATCCCTATTATCTGCACATGCAAGTACTCATTTGTGCACACAATTATCCCTTTGCCTATGCAATCATACATGTTGCATTCACAAATATGGATTTTTTTTTTGCAGTTAAGACCATTATGCCCACTTTTGAAAAACTGGATTGCAAATTGTCGTTGTGGGAGCCAGTTAATGTAAATCTTTTAAATCATTCTGTACTGTTTCAAAAATAGTATCTTTGCTCACTTATTTCACTTTATTTTGTAGGAGTGCTTTATATTTTTAGAGAGTCCTGAACTGATGCTGTGATGAATTGCAGGTTTGGTCTGTACTGCTTCTGAATTGTGAATTTTATTAATTTGTATCATGAATCTACTGTGTCATGGAAAGCTTATAGGCATGTAGATCCACTATGCGTTAGCAGGGCTTGTCATGTCTCTTCTAGGTCAGAGACAATGGTGAGTGCATTGAATGATGGTCTATTCAAATATCTTGGGCTAATAGGTTTGCTCTAGCTGGGAGAAGACATTGCCCCCAGTTGTCTGAAGATGGGGGAGGTTGAGAGCAGTGAGAAATTACCAAAAGGCAGAACAAAAGAAGCAAGTGACCCTAGCAGGAGTCTATAGAGGGAATCACAGAGGAGAATGAACAAACTGGGACTGAACGCCATTTTGTACCAGATTCAGATGAGGGAGGTTGCTGCAGGGGCAGGATAGGCAAGGGGGCAGAAGAGCCCTCCCTGCCTGAGAGAACACAGATGATCCTCCAAGGATTCCCTAGAGAAGAATGAGCTAGCGAGGGACATTGTGTCTAGAGAATTTTATTGTTTGTGTGATCTGTATTTAAGGTGGCCACTCGCACATTCCTGGAATACTGGACGTTCTGGTGCTTCTGGGAATGGTGCGAGCCTACCTCCACCAGCATGATCCCACCTCTGCCAGCGTAACTTTACACGCACAGTTCATGCGAGGTCAAGCCGCAAGGGGATGCCATTCTGAACACACTGCCTTGTCCCCGCCAGCATGGCCTCGCACACATGTTGTGTGTGAGGTCACGCCAGCATGGGCGGAGCACCACACTCTCCATTATGTCATCCCACTTCTGATACTGGACAAAACTTTGTCCGGTTTCATTTCAGCACTGGACAAGGGACAAAGATTACAAAAGCAGGGCAGTCCAGTTTAAAAGTGGACAAGTAGCCTGCTGGTCTATACTCACCTGTGTTTTACATGATTAAATATAAAATGAATAAAGTTGATAGACTTAACAAATGCGTGTGTGTAGATTGCTTCACAACTACTGCATGCCCCTGAGAGAGCCAAACTGTAAACCAGAAGCATCAAACCTTATGGGTGGAGTTCTGGGAGAGGTCTGTGTTTAAACACTGGAGAGTCTGAAGGGTCAGCACTGTGCCTAAAAGGGTAGACAGCGGATTTCAGCATTCAGAGGAGGGTGCCAGATAGAAGGTCTGCACCCTGAAAGTGGTGGAAAGTCTAGGAAACCAGAGATTGGGGTGAAGGCTTGACTCTGTTTGGTCTCCAGGAGTTTAACACACTCCAAAGTATCCAGAACTCAGGGGTTTGGATTCCCCTCCCAGGAGGCCTAGTGGGTGGCTAGAGGGTTGCACGCTAGGATCTCAAACAGATGCATTTAGCTTCTCTGGTATTGCAACCCTCATTTTTTCATGTTCTCATATTATATATATATAAACACACATACATATATCTTCCTACTGTATTTTCCACTGCATGCATCTGATAAAGTGGGTTTTAGACCACAAAAGCTTATGCCCAAATACATTTGTTAGTCTCTAAGTTGCCACAAGTACTCCTTGTTCTTTTTGCTGATACAGACTAACACGGCTACCACTCTGAATATAATATAGGATTCAGAGAACAAAGACCAGCTGTTTCAGACATTTTAAGCTTTCATTCAGTTCAAGCTTTTCTGAAATTGAATAATGGAGAACAAAGACTCTCAAAAATAACCAATTAAAAACAAAAAGAAAAGGAGTACTTGTGGCACCTTAGAGACTAACAAATTTATTAGAGCATAAGCTTTCGTGAGCTTTTTTTCGTGAGAAAAATTTTTCCACCAAATGCATCCGATGAAGTGAGCTGTAGCTCACGAAAGCTTATGCTCTAATAAATTTGTTAGTCTCTAAGGTGCCACAAGTACTCCTTTTCTTTTTGCGAATACAGACTAACACGGCTGCTACTCTGAAACCAATTAAAAACAAGTTGCATGACACAGCTTTACTCAGTGTTCATCCAACTGTCACAACTCCTGATATTAGGACCTCCTGCCTGACCTGAACTCTTCTTAGTTTCTACAACCCCTTAATGATTCCTTCTTGAGATGCTAAAAGCTTCTTGATCTTCCAGAAGAAAAATAAGTAGGTGAGTCAGTTCACCTGGAAATGCATCATCTCTGGAGCAAACAACGCTGCTTGTGCTAGAGGCACACTTACTCCAGTATCCATGTTGCTTCAGTAACAATGTCACTATGTTTTGATTGTGACTACATTAAAAAAACCCTCCTATTTATATCATAGGATGCTGATTTCTCTTTTTATGCAGGAATATTAATCACCAGCTGAAAGGTAGTAATTGGTGTACCTTTTGCATTATATTTTCCAGACCTATTCTTTTGATACTATGAATGAAGAATTCCAACAGAATAGTACTTAAAGGAAAAATGTCCCATTATGGTGAGATAACACAGGTGCCATATTATGATTACAGAGCAGTTAATGAGACACTTGTCTTTAAAACAGACATATTGTACATCTAACCAAGCTAGTGTTATACTAATACTCCAAGTTTTGTTGAATCATGAATTCAGGACAGCTGAAAGGGCCCAGAACAATATCATCTCTGGATAGTTATTTTAACCTCTAGATGTACACAGTTCATGAAGTGGTAGTTGAAGATTTCCCTACACTGTCCCATCAATGTGTCCTACCTACCTCTGGGATAAGAGGAATGCTCAGTCTCTGTGGCCTCATGGAAAAGGGAAACTCAAAAGACTCCACTTATCAGAAAACCTGCCTAGAGTACTGTCGCTCTCTCCCAGGAATGACTGTTACACTAGACACATCTGAAGGATCCTGGAATGCATCTGGGCCTGAAAAAGTTCCATGTGAAGCTACATGATGGGACATGGCCTCCTATAAACCAACAATTCCTTCCTAATGCCAAAGCAGAAAGTCTGAATTCCCTCTGTTTCTTATCTTGTTGGACACCGTTTATTCCACTAGATAGGGGTTTTCCCTCTGGAAGTAGATAATTTATTGTTTCTTGGTTCTGCACCCTAATGTTGTTTTCAGAGGGAAATTTTCCCATAAAATCTTTCTTATTTGCTATATATGTCAAAACCTGCAAAAGATCATAGGGATCAAGGAACAGCCCTTACAGCTCTAAATTCTCTATTTTGACCCTCATAACCACTGTCTAAGATATCTAAATGAGGGCCATAGATCACAATGCTACTCCATTTGCTTAGGGATTAAAATTCAGGGACATAAGAACCATAAGTCCTGCCTCCGATGCATTCAGATGGAAGAAGCTGTGAACACTTTGAAGACTGTTCCAGAGTCAGAACTGGTTCCAGAACTTTCTTCCAACCCTTGAAAGTGAGAGAAGATGAAATCCAGTGTGATCATTTGCGATAACAGAGAAACTCTGCAGTAGTAGGTAACATGGTTTGGAATTTTTAATCAAATACATTGACTCTAATGCCATTGTCAAAAAAAGAACACCAGCCACCTAAGATATTGACTGAACACTGAATAGTTTAATGCAACATTTTCAGGTAAATGAAATTTGAGATTTTACTAATGTTAGCAATATCCCCATAAAGTCATAGAATCATAGAATCATAGAATATCAGGGTTGGAAGGGACCCCAGAAGGTCATCTAGTCCAACCCCCTGCTCAAAGCAGGACCAAGTCCCAGTTAAATCATCCCAGCCAGGGCTTTGTCAAGCCTGACCTTAAAAACCTCTAAGGAAGGAGATTCTACCACCTCCCTAGGTAACGCATTCCAGTGTTTCACCACCCTCTTAGTGAAAAAGTTTTTCCTAATATCCAATCTAAACCTCCCCCATTGCAACTTGAGACCATTACTCCTCGTTCTGTCATCTGCTACCATTGAGAACAGTCTAGAGCCATCCTCTTTGAAACCCCCTTTCAGGTAGTTGAAAGCAGCTATCAAATCCCCCCTCATTCTTCTCTTCTGCAGACTAAACAATCCCAGCTCCCTCAGCCTCTCCTCATAAGTCATGTGCTCTAGACCCCTAATCATTTTCGTTGCCCTTCGTTGTACTCTTTCCAATTTATCCACATCCTTCCTGTAGTGTGGGGCCCAAAACTGGACACAGTACTCCAGATGAGGCCTCACCAGTGTCGAATAGAGGGGAACGATCACGTCCCTCGATCTGCTCGCTATGCCCCTACTTATACATCCCAAAATGCCATTGGCCTTCTTGGCAACAAGGGCACACTGCTGACTCATATCCAGCTTCTCGTCCACTGTCACCCCTAGGTCCTTTTCCGCAGAACTGCTGCCGAGCCATTCGGTCCCTAGTCTGTAGCGGTGCATTGGATTCTTCCATCCTAAGTGCAGGACCCTGCACTTATCCTTATTGAACCTCATTAGATTTCTTTTGGCCCAATCCTCCAATTTGTCTAGGTCCTTCTGTATCCTATCCCTCCCCTCCAGCGTATCTACCACTCCTCCCAGTTTAGTATCATCCGCAAATTTGCTGAGAGTGCAATCCACACCATCCTCCAGATCATTTATGAAGATATTGAACAAAACGGGCCCCAGGACCGACCCCTGGGGCACTCCACTTGACACCGGCTGCCAACTAGACATGGAGCCATTGATCACTACCCGTTGAGCCCGACAATCTAGCCAGCTTTCTACCCACCTTATAGTGCATTCATCCAGCCCATACTTCCTTAACTTGCTGACAAGAATGCTGTGGGAGACCGTGTCAAAAGCTTTGCTAAAGTCAAGAAACAATACATCCACTGCTTTCCCTTCATCCACAGAACCAGTAATCTCATCATAAAAGGCGATTAGATTAGTCAGGCATGACCTTCCCTTGGTGAATCCATGCTGACTGTTCCTGATCACTTTCCTCTCCTCTAAGTGCTTCAGGATTGATTCTTTGAGGACCTGCTCCATGATTTTTCCAGGGACTGAGGTGAGGCTGACCGGCCTGTAGTTCCCAGGATCCTCCTTCTTCCCTTTTTTAAAGATGGGCACTACATTAGCCTTTTTCCAGTCATCCGGGACTTCCCCCGTTCGCCACGAGTTTTCAAAGATAATGGCCAAGGGCTCTGCAATCACAGCCGCCAATTCCTTCAGCACTCTCGGATGCAATTCGTCCGGCCCCATGGACTTGTGCACGTCCAGCTTTTCTAAATAGTCCCTAACCACCTCTATCTCTACAGAGGGCTGGCCATCTCTTCCCCATTTTGTGTTGCCCAGCACAGCAGTCTGGGAGCTGACCTTGTTAGTGAAAACAGAGGCAAAAAAAGCATTGAGTACATTAGCTTTTTCCACATCCTCTGTCACTAGCTTGCCTCCCTCATTCAGTAAGGGGCCCACACTTTCCTTGGCTTTCTTCTTGTTGCCAACATACCTGAAGAAACCCTTCTTGTTACTCTTGACATCTCTTGCTAGCTGCAGCTCCAGGTGCGATTTGGCCCTCCTGATATCTTTCCTACATGCCCGAGCAATATTTTTATACTCTTCCCTGGTCATATGTCCAACCTTCCACTTCCTGTAAGCTTCTTTTTTATGTTTAAGATCCGCTAGGATTTCACCATTAAGCCAAGCTGGTCGCCTGCCATATTTACTATTCTTTCGACTCATCGGGATGGTTTGTCCCTGTAACCTCAACAGGGATTCCTTGAAATACAGCCAGCTCTCCTGGACTCCCTTCCCTTTCATGTTAGTCCCCCAGGGGATCCTGGCCATCTGTTCCCTGAGGGAGTCAAAGTCTGCTTTCCTGAAGTCCAGGGTCCGTATCCTGCTGCTTACCTTTCTTCCCTGCGTCAGGATCCTGAACTCAACCAACTCATGGTCACTGCCTCCCAGATTCCCATCCACTTTTGCTTCCCCCACTAATTCTACCCGGTTTGTGAGCAGCAGGTCGAGAAAAGCGCTCCCCCTAGTTGGCTCCCCTAGCACTTGCACCAGGAAATTGTCCCCTACGCTTTCCAAAAACTTCCTGGATTGTCTATGCACCGCTGTATTGCTCTCCCAGCAGATATCAGGAAAATTAAAGTCACCCATGAGAATCAGGGCATGCGATCTAGTAGCTTCCGTGAGTTGCCGGAAGAAAGCCTCATCCACCTCATCCCCCTGGTCCGGTGGTCTATAGCAGACTCCCACCATGACATCACTCTTGTTGCACACACTTCTAAACTTAATCCAGAGACACTCAGGTTTTTCCACAGTTTCGTACCGGAGCTCTGAGCAGTCATACTGCTCCCTTACATACAGTGCTACTCCCCCACCTTTTCTGCCCTGCCTGTCCTTCCTGAACAGTTTATAACCATCCATGACTGTACTCCAGTCATGTGAGTTATCCCACCAAGTCTCTGTTATTCCAATCACGTCATAATTCCTTGACATCACCAGGACCTCCAGTTCTCCCTGCTTGTTTCCAAGGCTTTGTGCATTTGTATATAAGCACTTGAGATAACCTGTTGATCGCCCCTCATTCTAGAGAAGGAGATATTGGAAAGGTGGCAATTCATTGATCAGTTTCAGTAACATTTCATTAAAAGAGAACATAAACCAAATGTTGAGGAGGAAGAATTAATAGCTTCTGCCTGCTATAGAGAACAAAAAACTACATGAGGCAATGGAGGCTGCATTATTAATGCTAATGATGGACCATGCTATAGTTAGCATCCTGCCTTGGGTGATTTTAAACACTGATGTGTTTTTAAATGTTGACCTGAGTATGATGCTATAAAGAGAATTCACAATGGTTATGTTAACGCTTGTAGGTGTATCCTGAAAATTGGGAGAATAATCTGAATATTTCAAATTTCCAGTTTTTATTGTTGCTTTTTATTTGCATTTTAAAATACATAATTTCAGGTGTTCAGGGTTAAGATCACAACCACGAAGTCTTGGCTTTGAAAAGAGAATGACTCATCCATTGAGGTAGATAGTGTTGTAGCCATGTTGGTCACAGGATTAGAGAGACAAAGTGGGTTAGAGGTAGTATCTTTTATTGAATTCACCAACAGAAGATTGTCCAATAAAATATATTACTTCATCCACTGAGGGTCGTTTCTGAAATTAAAGACCTTGGTGTCTCAGTGATCTGCTGGGTTAATGGATTAATCATTGCCCATAGGGCCCAGGGTTCAAATCCTTGTTAAGATTACAGATATAAAAGAGCTGGATGGTCTGACCCTAGTCTCCACTGAACATTTATCTGTATAACAAAAGCCATTTTACAGTATGCATGTCTGGCATTCTATGAAAGAGGCCCAGGGAAAGCTCACATATTTTAAGGTGAGAAGGAATCATCATGATCATCCAGTCTGACCTCCTGCATGTTACAGGATTGAGGGACATTGGCAAGATCTGTTGGGATTGGATGCTGGAGTAGCTAAGGTATAAGTAGAGGCTCTCTGGCACAGCTGGATGGAAGAAGGCAGCACAGCCATTCAGAGGCACTGACTTTGTGATTTCCCTGATGGTGCTGGACCCCCACTCCACCCCTTCCCCCATGCTCTACCCCTGCCCTGCCTCTTCCCATCCCCCACTCCTCCTCCTCCCCCACAATGCCTCCTGCACCCCGCTGAACAGCTGATCATGGTGGGCGGGAGGCGCTGCGGGGGGGAGGGCGGAGCTGATCAGGGTGACTGGTGGGTGCTGAGCTCCCACTATTTTTTTCCCATGGGTGCTCCAGTCCCGTAGCGCCCAGAGTCAGTGCCTATGCAGCCTTTCCCTGCAATGTGGTATCCATTCTAGGGAACGCTGTCCATCCTTCAAAATCATGAGCACTAAATGCTCCCTCAGAGAGTTACTCACATAAACAGAAATTAGTCCAAGCAATTAAACAAGAGCAGGGAGTAAGGTGCTACTCAACATAAGCAAGGGTGGCAGAATGGGTTGTAAAGTGAAAGTCATTTCTTTCTTGTAGCGTTATGCGATTTTTGGCTGAACCTTCGAAGAGCTGAATTTCAGAAAGAGACGGTAAAGCTAAAAACAATTCAGATTAGTATGCAGGATGTTACCTGATTATTTTCTAGGTTGATCACTTCTAGTAGATCATGCTCCTCCAAACCTTCTAAGCTGCTGATTTTATTACTGGACAAGTCCAAGTTCTGGAGGACTTTCAGGTCCTCCAAACCGGTTATCTTCTCAATCTGGTTAGAGCACTGAAAAATCAATCCAAAGTATATAATAAGTCCTCACAAGCTTTCATGAAAAAAATGTTTCTGACGAGGAACAACATCCTACTGTCTAAATGGGTAATTTCTGCGTTCACTTTAAATACCATTTACAGTCTTAGTAGAACAGGACAGGCCATTTCTCTTCTCCTGGGTCTTGTATACGTTAGCATTGCATGAAAGTAACATTGTCCCTCATATTAACCCCATCCTCACCTTGAGATGCCAGTTTATAATTTCTCATTCTGCTCAAGAAGTAACAAATGGGGCAACCTCCTGACTGGTTTATCTTCAGTGGACTACCTTAAGTAGCAGGTTGGTGATGCGTGTCAGTAAAATAAACTGGGCCCTGATTTTCTCGGCAATTTCATAGCCATGGAAGTGGCTACAGAATCCCCTCACCACTGTAGAATTGTGCCCAGAAGCCAAGCTTTCATCTATTAAAAATTACGTTTGTTACCTATATGCCTGCAAAAAGATCAAAATGTAAACTGTACATAAACCAATATACTGTTATTTTCCTGACTCTGCAGACAGCCCGAAACAATAGCTCTCTGATGTGCCAACTTATCTTATTCACCTCAGTGGGTTGTTAACCTAAGGAAACCTCTAGTTTGGGTAGTATCTTACTCCATTAATACCACCACTGAAATTATTGTAAGGAAGCATATCAGAATCTGATAGTTGGGATTGCTCAGTGCTTTTGGGGCCCCCTGAAGTAGCTTTTCATTGTACACCACACAAGGCCTGATTCCCCTTTCTTCACAAGAGAAAACAGATGAGACGGTCACATGTTTCTGAGTAGGTTCCAGGTAGTTTCATTTCTTGAAGCCCCATCAATCATACAGCCATCCCTATTATCAACTCCTAGCATGGTATAGCATGCTAGCTTGTGCATTAATCTTGGGCCCCAATTACTGATGCAATCTGTAACCATAACCTTGAAATCTACATATCTCATTCCACCAGTGTCACTGTATGCTGAAAGCTATTTGGGAACTTCAAATGCTATTAATAAATATTTAGGAACTAGAGAAATAAATAAATAAATAAATGCATTGAAATGTTGATCCGGTTGTCTACCATTGACATTTTCCCTGACTTTTAAATCTTTGATCGGGCTATTAATAGCAAGGACACTCTCTCTTCCCTCCCTCTTCCTCATGAGACTTCTGCTCAATAAGGTACAGCTAAAAGTTGTAGTTGCAAAGTGCTGTGCAAATGGTGCAAACAAATTTCTGTGCACCAAGGGATTTGTGTGAGGAATCCTCTTTTGGAAAATATAAACTTCCTGAGCATCCAGTTCATTACAGCACTATTCATGATTTTTTTGCAAACAAGGGCAGAATATGGCCTCTTTGGCGTATCTAAGTAGTATTTTCAATTACTGATGTTCCCTCTTCTGAACTTGAGACTGTTCTATTTTCTTTCCTAAAGAGCTCAAGAGGGAATGGGAAAGAAAGCTGAATCAACGGGAAAAAATAACCCTTTTCTGACATGTACAGTCTGTTTACATCTTAACTGAATTTTTAAAAGAAAACACTACATTGAAATTTCACTATTTACATCATTTTTATGTGATTACCTACTTTGCTGATTAAAGAAAAAAGAGAAGTCTTTATGTGAGCAGTCACAGTAGCATGGAAATACAATACAGAACTTGGTCATATTAATAATGCTTTGCAGTTTCATAACAGTTTTCACCTTCAAAACATTTTCAAATACAACTAATTAGGTATAAGTATTATTAGCCCCTTTTACAGATGGGGAAACAGAAACAGAGAAGTTAGATGACTTGTTCTGTTGCTACTTAAAGTAAAGGATGAATAAGTATTTTTTACACTGTATAAAGAGAGAAGAGATCTTTCTGAAAATTTAGTTTTCAACAAGTTTATAATTCATTTAATTTTTTTTAAATATAGGATTTTTCTCAATCTGAATCAATCTTTTCTACTTCCACTGAGAGCCAGAGCTCCAGATTCACTGGCACTGAGGGATTTGCAAAGAATGGTATGCCTGAAATACAAGCGTGCTCATTACTTTGTCCATTATTAAAAATGAACACATTCTAGTGCATATTAAAATAAGCTAATCAGTTAACGAAGTGCAAGGAACAACTGCATTTGACTTATGTAGGATTTAACTATTCTTTTCTATACTACGGTGCCATTTTGTACGTTAGCACAGAAAAACAAATTAAAAATTTTATTGACTTAAAAATAAAGAACTTGCTTTACATGACACACTAATGTATTTATTTGCTATTAATGTGTATAAACTTAAGCATGTACATATGTATTTTCAGATTCAAGTTCTTGAAGATATCAATTACATTATTTTAAAGATCATAATTACAAAGAAAATTAAATGAAGAGGTGGAAAAATGTACTTTGTGCTTTTACAACGATTTAAAAGCACACTTTCAACTCATTTAAAAATATTCTTATCTACGTTTCTACCAACACTTACAGCTATTACTACTTAGCATTTACATAGTACTTTTCACTAAAGAATCGCAAAGGGCTTTACAAATAAGGCTAGTTATTATCCCCATTTTACAGAAGGGGAAACTGAGACACAAAGGCACACTGAGGTAAGTGAACCACACAGTGAGAGAGTCAGGAACAGAATCAACATATCCTGAAATAAGGCCCATGACTTTTTCATTGGACCATGCTGCCACTTTGACTTCAAGAGCCTCAAAATAAGTTTTCTTCTATAATTGGATGTTATTAACTTATTGAATTTTACTCATCTTGGAAAATAAATGTAGGTTGGTCAGTTTCCCTTTCACCCCTCATTCCCTTGCAAAGTTGTTTTGGTTTACAGTAGCACTGTGCTAGGGTATGTCTATTTCAAAACATCACTGTTTTCAATTTTTTAATTAATTAATTTTTTCTATACACATCTGATTCTTTCAAAATAAAGTTTTGATTCTTTCAAACATTATATTTAGGGCTCACATACTGTTGATATTTTTATCTTCTAAAAGGGTTAACAAAGAGAAAATTAAATATGACATTACTAAAACAGTATATAGTACAAAAGCAAACTTTTAATCAAAGTTTACTTGTATCCACTATAAACAGACCTATGGAAACCAGCCTACTTATCACAAATACATTTCTTAAGGAGGTGAACTAGCCCATTTAAAAAAGAAAGCCTTTATTAAAAAAAATTAACTCATCACTTACCAGACAGAGTATTTTGATAGGTAAGTTTTTCAGACCACTGATTGTAGTGATCCTGTTGTGTGCCAAGCTAAGATAAGTCAGACTATGGCACTTCTCTAGCCCTTTGATCTCCTCTATATTATTATCTATGCATCAATGTTGCACTTAAGGAAAATAATCACATACAAAAAATCATAGCAATATTTAGAACTAAGTTAGCAGGTCAGTTTCTCTCTCTCATACAGACATTCATTTTATTAATACCCTGTCTTCCTCCTTCCACTGTAATTTATTTGTTTCAACCACCAGTTACATCTTTTCTCTCAAGCCCGAGCCCCAATCCTGCAACTGCATGCATGTAGGCAGTTATTTACACCTGTTGGGAGGTCCACTAAAGTCAACGGTGCTCCACCCATGTCAAGTTTTGCCTCTGTCTTCACGAACAAGGTCAGCTCAGCTCCCAGATTACTGCATTGGGCAGCACAGGATGGGGAGGAGGTGACCAGCCCTCTGTGGAGACAGAAGTGGTTCAGGACTATTTAGAAAAGCTGGACGAGCACAAGTCCATGTGGCCGGATGAACTGCATCCGAGGGTGCTAAAGGTGTTGGCGAATGTGATTGCAGAGCCATCGGCCGTTACATTAAAGGCTAATGTAGTGCCCATCTTTAAAAAAGGGAAGGAGGAAGATCTGGGGAACTACAGGCCAGTCAGCCTCACCTCAGTCCCTGGAAAAATCATGGAGCAGGTCCTCAAGAAATCAATTTTTAAGCACTTCGAGCAGAGGAAAGTGATCAGGAACAGTCAGCATGGATTCACCAAGGGCAAGTCATGGACAAATCAGCATGGATTCATCAAGGGCAAGTCCTCTTTGAGCAGGGGGTTGGACTAGATAACCTCCTGAGGTCCCTTCCAACCCTGATTCTATGATTCAAGTCAGTTGCAGGATCCAAGACTCAAGATTATAAATTCTTTGAGGCAGCGACCATACTTTACTATACATTTGTGGAGCATCTAGCACAATAAGACCTCAAAGCATTACTGCATAGACCATAAAACATAACAATAAATAAGTATAATATACATTATCCATGATATTATTTAGGCATTCAAATTTTTACTTGAATTTGAAGTAAGTTATAACAGTCTCAATATTGATTCTGTGTCCAAGTGGTGGTGACTGTGTCATTTTAATTTAAAGTAAAGCAAAGGCAAAACTAAACATATCACATAACACCAAAATGGAATCAGACACTTTAAAAACAAGAGAATATAAATAAGAAACCCTGCTATAATACTCCAAAGTAGAATAAGCAGGATTCAGAGTGATGCCTTTATGCAATCACAGGGGCAACAATATTTCATTTTAATGTACATGAGAGAATGATACCACAGTCCGAAAACTGGGACAGTGACTTTTTTTTGTAACACAACCAACCACATTTCAATTCTTAGATGCCTGTAGACAAACAATCAGGTTTTTTTTCCTTGCCAGAACCATACCAATAATTCTAATCAAATTCAATTAGGAGCTGCATTTATCCTACAAGGATAATGAAAGAAAATACAATCTAGTTGTAAGAACACAAGAACAGCCATACTGGGTCAGACCAGTGGCACATCTAGCCCAGTATCTTGTCTTCCAACAGTGGCTGGTGCCAGATGATTCAGAGGGAATGGACAGAACAGGGCAATTTATCAAGTGATCGATCACCTGTGATCCAGTCTCAGCTTCTGGCAATTAGAGGTTTAGGGACACCCAGAGCATGGAGTTGCATCCCTGACAATCTTGGCTACTAGCCACTGATGGACCTATCCTCCATGAACTTCTCCAGTTCTTTTTTGAACCAAGTTATACTTTAGGCCTTCACAACATTCCCAGGCAACGAGTTCCATGGGTTGACTGGGTGTTGTGCTGAATGACCAGTGTTTGGCCAGCTTTTGCCACACACCCCCTAACACTTGTTGGCCCAATCTGCACTAACAGTGTCAAACTATAACTAAACCCCAACAGGTTTCAGAGTAGCAGCCGTGTTAGTCTGTATTCGCAAAAAGAAAAAGAAAAGATAAAAAAGAAAAGGAGTACTTGTGGCACCTTAGAGACTAACAAATTTATTAGAGCATAAGCTTTCGTGAGCTACAGCTCACTTCATCGGATGCATTTGGTGGAAAAACTTTTTTTTTTTTTGTTTGTGTGCGCAATTGTCAGGAAAACTTGTAATGACCTTACCATCTGCATCACAACTCACTGAAATATGTCAAGAGATGCTTAGTTACTGTCTGCTAAGAAATGCATCCCAAACACTTTCACCACTGTAAGATATCTAAGAAATGTTGTTTCATTTGTAGATTATAAGAACAGCTTGTTTTGGCTGCCATGTCTTCTGAGAGTTTTGCTTGACACAAGTTAGGAATGGTGCCATGTTGCATTTTAAACTCTGCATTCATGTTCTGAATTTCAAATGGTCCTGATGTACTCATACACACAGTTCTTCCCATACTGATTCATTTGATTTGTTGCCAGCAAATAAAGATATTGAACTGCTGCATTCAAAGCAAATGAAAAATCCTAATTCCTATCCAGATCAGTGATAACAACCCTTGACCCTTTTTTATTGGTCACATTATTTTTGTTTTGCAATAGGAAATCTCAGTGCCATTCTCCAACAAGAATCACGTCACCTGTACAGCTTATGAAACTTGTCAATAATGTAACCTGAAAACCCTGTGAATGAGCTAACCACCCCTGTGAGAAATAAGAATGCTGAAATAACATCCTTCAGCAATAGGGTTACTTGAGTATGGAAGACAAGGAACCAAAATGATACAACCTGCAATCCTCTCCTCCTGGAACAAAGACTCAGGATGCAATTTGCAAGGCAGGAGAAAAGAGGTTCCTAAGCCTTAGTAAGCATTTATAAGCTTACATGGGAATACAAAAGAGCAACACAAAGCATTAGCTTAGACTGTGTCTAGACTACAGACCCTTTACTGGCATGGCTATGGTTGTATAGCCCCCTAGTGTAAATGTGGTGTGCACCAACAGAAGGAGGTTTTCTGTCCATGTAGGAACACCTCCGCTCCGAATCCCATTAGCTAAGCGGACAGAAGCACTCTTCTGTCAGCACAGCTGTGTCTATACTGGAGTTTTTGTCACACCCTTGACGAAGCCTTAGAAAAGCGTAGGAGAAGGAGAGCCTTCAGGAGGAATAAGGGCAGTTCTGCACAGCAGGTGCCTTGGAAAAGCAGATAGTGGAAAAACTTAAATATCTAACACATCCTTATCAGATCTCCACCAGAATGAGGTTTACTACCCCATAACCTGCGCAGCGTACTCACAGACTGAAAGGTGTTTTTGAGAACAATCGGCACCGCATGTAGTCTTACCTCATATACAAGCACGATCTTGTACACTGACATTTAATAGCCTTAACTTTCCCGGACTCTGTGGGAACCTGAAAATCAGTCCATTTTAGCTACTTTTGAGGTTACACAGCAGAAAGTTTTTTCAGTTAAAGCAGCTCACCTATCACCAAGTTGATTTTCAATCAATCAAATTAAATCAACATAAATGCTGAACCCCCTTTAATGCTAAAAGCGGAAACTTCCTGCCCATTAACTCTCTTTTGCTGTGACACCAACAAAATCCCGACAACTGTTAAGCCATTGGTGTGCTGAGACCATTTCGAATCATGGTGATTAACACTGTCTGTTTCCTTGTACTCCCCCATCTGTCAATATCCATCCATTGTCTTATACTGTACTTGGATTGTAAGCTCTTTGGGGCATGCACTATCTTTTCGTTTGGTTTTTGTCCAGCACCTAGCACGATGGGGGTCCTGGTCCATGACCGAGGCTTATTGTAATAATTGGGCCTACAAATTTACCCTAATTATGAGCTCTATTGTAACAAGTACATGACAGCTTATCAAATGTCACAATAACCCAGAATAACAAATGCTGATGGGAAAAGGACCGAAAGAGAGACAAAGATTGAATTAGTCAAAATAAAAAGTCTTCTTATATAACTTAAGGACTGTGTTAAGATCACGCTTGGTAAACCAGAGAAGTGTGCAACCAAAAATCAGTGAACCAAAATTGGTGAGTTGGAAACAAGACCTAATTGGTGGACAAAATAAAGAGGGGGTGGGCTATTCCACCTATCACTCCTTTTTGGGGTCCTTAAAGGAAGAGATTTTGGGAGAAAAATTGGCTATAGGTCCAAGCTTCACCATCATGGGTGCCACCCCCACCATCTCCTGGGACCCCAGAACTTCTTCATCCTAATCCTGAGAGATGTCCTGACCAGGCTGAGCCAGAGAGAGGGACCCAGATGACATCACCACCTTTGCTAGCTACAGCTGGATCCCAACCGCCACCTGGCATGAAACAGGATCAGACTTTAACAGCAGCAGCAGCAGCTCCAGTCTGTCTCAACTAACTTCTCTCTTCCTCAAATGGGCAGTTATTATCATCTACCTAAGAGACTGTCAAACAAGGTGGTTGTTTTTTTCTTTTAAAATCTCTCCAGTGAAAAGGAATAAGGGATATTATTAAAAATGAAAGCCTTATGTAATATTTAACATTTCAAATATGTTAACTCTTTTTCCTTCTAAAGTTCAAGGGATTGTTAATGGTGTGTTTGCCATGGTACTAAGCAGGCTGAGGTCTCTGTATACAAAACCACGGACCTTATTTAACACTGTTTAATGTTGGACAGTGACTTGATTATGTTAACACGTTTAGCCCATATATGACATTTAAATTAATACCACAGGCTCAAGTAATTATTGTTTATTATTCATATTAACATTAAATTCTTTCTTTAACAGGTGTATATCATAAGAACAATCAGACTGGGTCACACCAATGGTCCATCTAGCCCAGTATCCTGCCCTGACAGTGGCCAGTATTTGAGCTTTAAGAGGAAATGTACAGAACAGGCAGGGAGGGGAAGACAGGGTAAATCTCTCCAGTTTCTCACTTATAGCTTAGGGAAATCCTGCATCTGAGCACAAAGGAGTTTAAATAAACTCCAAAGATCACACTTCATATCCCAGTGCTGCAGCGAGCATTTGTTTATCTTCTTTGTCATGTCTAGGGAGTATGACTCACGGCTTTCTTAGCTTTTCAGGGCATGAAGGTTTTTTGTTTTCCCTTGACAAGCATAGAGAATTTGATCCTTACAAACACTCCCACTCACCCTGCCTTTATAAATATGAATGTTTTACTAAGTTAAAAGCAATTTCATCATTAGATTTAAAACTATTTCACCTTGATTTTTAAGGCAGAATTGTATGGTTGAGTGAAGCTACACAGTAAAGATGGGCAGCTACACAGAATGAACAGCCCTTCACAAAAACAACAACAAACCACCTTCTCCTGTTGTGGTTTCCACAAAGGATACGGTCCAGTGTGAGTTTAGTAAGTGACTGGTAAGTGGACAGATCTTGCATTTCAGATATTTGATTGTATGAAAAATCCACCTCCTGAAGAGAAAAAGGACACACAAGATTGCTTTCCTTTCTTCTGCACTTTCCACTGCCCTGTGAAACTAACTGGCTTTTCCATTATACTTGTGGTGGGGTTTGTAGACAAAATAAAAGGGTAATTAATATTAATACATGGTGAGACATAACAAAAGGGTTTTTTATTAGATACATAACTCAAATTATGGAAGCTTCATTAGCTATTCTTTGTTCCTCCTACAGACAATATTAAATGGTCCTGGCAATGATGCACAAAGATTAGAGATCAGGAAGGGAAAGCAGAGGAATCCATAGTGGTATTGTTTCAAAATAATATACAGATTTTTGTAAACCATAGTGGACTAGATCAAAACAATAGCAGAGAAAGTGGAACAATATATGGCTATACTTCACACACATCTTTCACAGTATCGATTGGTACCAGTCAGTCTGAAAGGTGAGAATTGATTCCATTCAAGATTTGATTCATTTGGCAAAATCTAACCAGTACAACGAATTGTGTAAAATGCCATTCCCATAGTGTTTGGGGTTCAGGAACGTGAAAGCAAATGAGAGGTGCAATTATTTTTTTTAAATGGCAACCAGAATAAGATGGATGCGTAGGGGACAAAGAAAGTTTGATCTCTTTGCCTGGCCTAATACAGAATCTAAATTACGTTTAAAAGGCCTCTTTGAATTCAAACCTGACAAAGGACATTTTTTACAACTTACCTTGAGATTTTTAGGTGGCTTGAAATCAAAGTATGTAGTCAGTTCATTATTGGAAGCATCAAGTTCCAGTAAGTAAGGCATGTGACTGACACAAGACAGATCTATAACAAAGGGAAAACAGCAAATTAGGTAAAATAATACATAGGGAAATACATAGATCACAGAGTCATAATGTAATATAGTAATTACACCCGCTAGCAACCAAAAATCAATTTTAAATCATGCAAGACATAGAGCAAGGCTTGGCACGCAGTAATTCAATGTATTCGCACCTCTTCCTACACAAAAGATACTTTGTGAACAACTCAAGACAGAGATAAACACCCAATTCCTAAATCAAATCCCTATTTTTTAAAATTGGTTTCGTTTTCTATCATCCTAATTTAACTTTGTCACCTAGAGATAAAATTTTCAAAAGAACCTTAGTGATTTATGAGCCTAAATCTCATTTCCAAAAGTGACTTAGGCTCTTTAGTCTCAGACCAGACTGAAAATGTATCTTTAGATCAGTCACAAATTAATCTATCTTCCACACAGCATCACTGAAGCCAATTTTAAGAGGTATATGCATAACAGCAGAGCATGTGATTTCCCCCCCGAATTTAGATCTTAGTAATTATTTCATAAAAGACATAATCTTAAAGGGGTCAAGAAAGGAGTGATTATCTCTTGGGAGTAGGGCCCTATTCAGTTCAGGCATCTACTTGGTACTCTACTTGGAAAAAAGTAAAATGGGCACAGTGAGGTTGTTACAGTCACAGAGATGTATGGATCTCCAGCTCTCCAAATGTATAAGTACTAAGGCAGAGGCTACATGATGCAGCAGATTATCACACAGGCCTTAATAATAATAATAATAATAATAATAATAATTAATAAGTAATAATAATCATGGACCAGGACCCATTGTGCTAGGTGCTGTGCAAACACAGAATAAAATGACATGAGACCTGATTGTGAGTTTGGTGGGTCTCGTCCTACTCCCCAGTTGTAATCATCCATAAAAGCAGCACGCAATTTGGTACACTTCAACCTCAGCTGGGAATCTTTGCTGAAGAGAACTCCCAAGACTGGAATAGCTATTACAGACATACCTTTATGTGCTCTGATGTTTGCACGTGTAAAATCTCTACCTTAATCTTGCACTAATATGGTTGTTTGAACTTTATGTCCCCAAATAATAAACTGGACAATAATCTTTACTTTCATGTTGCCTAGCATATGCTGGTACAGCTCTCTGAATACTATCAGTAAATCATTCTCAAGGAGACGCAGCTATTGTATCACTCTACAGAGTTGGATTAGTGATGTCATTAAAGTGTGGACAGGTTTTTGTGATATTAAAGCTACACAGAACACTGCATTTTTCATCTTAAATGATTTTATAAGCCAAGAGTTTACTAGAATATTTACGACATACCATTAATTTTATTGTATGAAAGCTCCAACTTCTCTAGGTGAATGTATCTGGAGAGAATGCTAATGTCACTTAAATTACACCCCTGGGAAAATAAAAAGCAAAGAAGCTTTAATAACTCGCTGTGTAACCACATGCCCAAACCAGACACAAATGGGGAAAAAAGTCAAAGCAGAAAAAAAAAATGCAGTCATAAGAGATGGCTGCATCCAGAGGGAATGCCACATCAGGCTGCATATAAGAGGAATCTGTGGTGAGTCATCTTTAACTCGGTTCAGCTCTGCTAATTTTTTTTTTTAATTACTTACTCCTACATTTAATTCTTTAAGGTAGTACAATTTGTCTGTAACAACTTAGCCACCAAGTTCAATTATTGCCACACAGCTGCCTTAACCTGTGCTGTCTTTACCTTGAGACTGTTCAAAAAGGCAGTAAAACATTTGTCTCCATGGTTGCCCATGGATCTTGGACAGCAACAATTGCCTCCCACCAAAGTGATGTTACAGGCTGTATTCCAAGGGGATTATCCCCTCCCGCTCCTCCTCCTCTGCTCTGACTGAGCAGAACAGGAGTACTGTAGGAAGTTACCCTGGAGGCAGAGTAAAGAGGAATCCCTGCCACCTACAGCTATAGCTGTTCCTAGTAGAAAACAAAGAGGGACTGATTCAGGAGTGAAGTCACAGCCTTCCAAAGGTCCCCACATACAGGTAGAGAAGTGTCAACTACAGAAGGTGAAAAGATTACGCCCGCCTCCTGAAAAAGAGGACTTATCTTGCCACGAAGGCCATCGCCTGTTAAGAGTGAAGCTCAGCTTAGGGTGACCCTTGTGAGCAGATAATCACATGAGTGATCACAATGATGGCTCTGCTGAAAAATGTTTGTTCTTTGGTTGTACTCACTGAAAGCGACAGATTAAGGTAAACAAACTTGGCACCAGGGGCTGAACGCCCCAATTTGTACAGGGCCTCGGCAACAGTATCTTCATCAAGTACCCCATCAAAATGTTCCTGCAAAACACCAGAAGGACAGACACACTCTTGGGTAGATTTAAGAAACCAAATAGTATACTGTTCAATCCTAGTGAAGTCACTGGAATTGCATCAGATTCAAGTCAGAACAGAACACAGGTTTTAGTTCTAGCCTCATGTCCCTGCTGTGGCACTACTGGCAACAGCTTTATACACTCCGAAAAACAAAAACATTGGATATAACTTTAGCATTCAAAACATACTAGGACATACTGTATACTAGCTCTGAACTCTCATTTGGGCAACAGAAAAGGCTGAGTTCAATATTTTCAAAAGGGGCCATTTAGTTTTCTGTACCTCACAGTTCAGATTCTCAACTTTAGAAAGGGCTTGATCTGCAGAGGCGCTGAGTGCACGCATCTCCCTTAGATGTCAACTGGGTTATGAATGCTCAATTCTTCTGCAGATCAGACCAAAAATATCTCAAGCTGGGTACTCAAAAACGAACACATCCAGAGAATCAATGGCCCCTTAACATTTTTTTGCTTGAGTAACGTGAAATCCTTTTCACAAAACAACCAGTCCTCTGCCAAAGGGGGTGGTTAACAGAAGGCACTAGTGAACCAGTGCACAGGTTTAATGAGGAAATAAGCCAATGATCTGTGAAATTCCTATGAGCTTGGAGAAGCCACACAATAATCTCAAATCTAGAGACCAAAGATAAATAAATTATCAAAGAGTAATAATGCAAATCCTAGCACCTCCTACAGCAATTGGAGCTACAGAGATACTACAGTGGATGGTGCTACAGAGATATTTAAGACATAATTAAAAAATATGAGGTGATAATGCCTTGGTGATCAGTAGATTAGAGACAGACGAAAGGAAACAAATCCACCCCTTCCTGGGAAGGTACCGAACATCATGGCTGGGCACACGCATTGCACACAGCTACACTGAGGTGCCTTTGCTTTCCTGCATTAATTCAGCAATTTGTGTGCCAGCCTGCTTTCTGCTCCTTTCTGGCAGGTAACCGGTAGGGTGCAGAAGAAGAAAACACACCAGTTCCCCATTGATGGAAGCAACAACGGGGGGGGGGGGGGGGGAGGAAGGGGGAAGAGAGGCAGGGAAATAAACTCATCCTCAGCTATGACACTCCTTCTGTCTGACACTGTGACACACTGGGGGTGGGGGAGTGACAAGAAAATTCATGATTGGATCCCCTTGCCCTGCCTGGCAGCGACACCAAGGGAGGGCACTGCCAGACCACCCAGCCAGTGGTCAACAGATTCAGGCAGGCTGGCAGAGCTGCCCCAGCTACAAATAGTTGTATAGACAGAGGGCTTTGGAGTTGCGGCTCCCACCCTCCTGCGTAGACGTGAGAACCTGAGCTCCAGCCCAAGCAGCAAGGTCTACACAGCCCTAATCTGTCCACCCGGGGCTGGGCTTCCCCACACCCTCCGAACACCCACGAGCTGGGACGTGCCCTCAGCCGGGCTGCGTATTCAGAGGAAAGGAGCTTCCCGATCACGGGCAGGGCAGATCCCACAGGGCCACGGCCTCCTTGCAGAGGAAGCGCTGCCCAGCTCGGGCCTTAATGGCTCGGTCATAGAATCATAGAATATTAGGGTTGGAAGAGACCTCAGGAGCCTCACTAGTCCAGGGGTTTGCAAACTGGAGGTCGGGACCCCTCAGGGGGTCATGAGGTTATTGCGGGGGGGGGATTGCGAGGTGCCAGCCTCCACCCCAAACCCTGCTTCGCCTCCACCATTTATAAATGGCATTAAATATATAAAAAAGTGTTTTTAATTTATAAATGGGGTCGCACTCAGACACCTGCTATGTGCAAGGCGTCACCAGTACAAAAGTTTGAGAACCACTGACCTAGTCCAACCCCCTGCTCAAAGCAGGACCAACCCCAACTAAATCATCCCAGCCAGGGCTTTGTCAAGCCTGACCTTAAAAACCTCTAAGGATGGAGATCCCACCACCTCCCTAGGTAACGCATTCCAGTGCTTCACCACCCTCCTCCTGAAACAGTGTTTCCTAATATCCACCTAAACCTCCCCCACTGCAACTTGAGACCATTGCTCCTTGTTCTGTCATCTGCCACCACTGAGAACAGCCGAGCTCCATCCTCTTTGGCACCCCGCTTCAGGCAGCTGAAGGCTGCTATCAAATCCCCCCTCACTCTTCTCTGCTGCAGACTGAACAACCCCAGTTCCCCCAGCCCCCTCATCGTTTCCGTTGCCTTCCTGGGACAGACCCCGCTCCCCCCACCCGGGGCGGGGACCGAACTGAACCTCCATGGGCTGGGGCTGCGGCTCCGAGCCCAGGTCCGAGTCCCCCTCCCGCGCCTCCGGCTCCGGCTCCGGCTCCGGCTCGCAGCCACTGAGCTGCGACTGCCCGAGGCGGGGCCCGTCCCCAGGCGGCGTCGATCCCAGGGGGACCGCGCCGAGGAGCTGGGACGGGGGGCGGGGCAGACCCCACGTGCCGTCCTCCTCGCCCCCGCGCTCGGCCATGGGGAGCAGCGGGGGCGGGGGGAGACGGGGAAGGGGGCGAATGTGCGGGTGCTTCAGACCCGGCGGGCGCCCGGCTGCCGCCATCTTGTTGACCAGCCCGTTGCTTAGGAAACGGGGCGCCGGCTCGCGGGGGCTCCTGGGAAAGCGGGAGCAAGAGGACGCGGGGCACTGTCACTCCCACCGCGAGGGGGAGCCCTTGAGAAGCGGGGCATGCTGGGCGATGTAGTTCTCCCCGCGAGGGGGAGCCGTTGGGAAGCGGGGCATGCTGGGCGATGTAGTTCTCCCCGCGAGGGGGAGCCGTTGGGAAGCGGGGATGCTGGGCGCTGTCGTTATCCCCACGAGGGGGAGCCGTTGGGAAGCGGGGCATGCTGGGCACTGTCGCTCCCCCCGCGAGGGGGAGCCGTTGGGAAGCGGGGCATGCTGGGCACTGTCGCTCCCCCCGCGAGGGGGAGCCGTTGGGAAGCGGGGCATGCTGGGCGATGTAGTTCTCCCCGCGAGGGGGAGCCGTTGGGAAGCGGGGCATGCTGGGCGCTGTCGCTCCCCCCGCGAGGGGGAGCCGTTGGGAAGCGGGGCATGCTGGGCGATGTCGTTCTCCCCGCGAGGGGGAGCCGTTGGGAAGCGGGGCATGCTGGGAGATGTCACTCCCCCCGCGAGGGGGAGCCGTTGGGAAGCAGGGCATGCTGGGCGCTGTCGTTATCCCCACGAGGTGCAGCCGTTGGGAAGAGGGGCATGCTGGGCGATGTCACTCCCCCCGCGAGGGGGAGCCGTTGGGAAGCAGGGCATGCTGGGCGATGTCACTCCCCCCGCGAGGGGGAGCCATTCGGAAGCGGGGCATGCTGGGCGATGTCGCCCTCCCCCCGAGGGGGAGCCGTTAGGAAGCGGGGCATGCTGGGCGCTGTCGTTCTCCCCGCGAGGGGGAGCCGTTGGGAAGCGGGGCATGCTGGGCGATGTCACTCCCCCCGCGAGGGGGAGCCGTTGGGAAGCGGGGCATGCTGGGCGCTGTCGTTCTCCCCGCGAGGGGGAGCCGTTGGGAAGCAGGGCATGCTGGGCGCTGTCGTTCTCCCCGCGAGGGGGAGCCGATGGGAAGCGGGGCATGCTGGGCGCTGTCACTCCCCCCGCGAGGGGGAGCCATTAGGAAGCGGGGCATGCTGGGCGATGTCGCTCCCCCCGCGAGGGGGAGCCGTTGGGAAGCAGGGCATGCTGGGTGCTGTCGTTCTCCCCGCGAGGGGGAGCCGTTGGGAAGCAGGGCATGCTGGGTGCTGTCGTTCTCCCCGCGAGGGGGAGCCGTTGGGAAGCAGGGCATGCTGGGCGCTGTCGTTCTCCCCGCGAGGGGGAGCCGTTGGGAAGCAGGGCATGCTGGGCGCTGTCGTTATCCCCACGAGGTGGAGCCGTTGGGAAGAGGGGCATGCTGGGCGATGTCACTCCCCCCGCGAGGGGGAGCCGTTGGGAAGCAGGGCATGCTGGGCGATGTCACTCCCCCCGCGAGGGGGAGCCATTCGGAAGCGGGGCATGCTGGGCGATGTCGCCCTCCCCCCGAGGGGGAGCCGTTAGGAAGCGGGGCATGCTGGGCGATGTCGCTCCCCCCGCGAGGGGGAGCCGTTGGGAAGCAGGGCATGCTGGGCGCTGTCGTTCTCCCCGCGAGGGGGAGCCGTTGGGAAGCGGGGCATGCTGGGCGCTGTCGTTCTCCCCGCGAGGGGGAGCCGTTGGGAAGCGGGGCATGCTGGGCGATGTCACTCCCCCCGCGAGGGGGAGCCATTGGGAAGCGGGGCATGCTGGGCGATGTCGCTCCCCCCGCGAGGGGGAGCCGTTGGGAAGCGGGGCATGCTGGGCACTGTCGTTCTCCCCCGCGAGGGGGAGCCGTTGGGAAGCGGGGCATGCTGGGCGCTGTCGTTCTCCCCGCGAGGGGGAGCCGTTGGGAAGCGGGGCATGCTGGGCGCTGTCGTTCTCCCCGCGAGGGGGAGCCGTTGGGAAGCGGGGCATGCTGGGCACTGTCGTTATCCCCACGAGGGGGAGCCGCAGGGAAGCGGGGCATGCTGGGCGCTGTCGCTCCCCGCGAGGGGGAGCCATTAGGAAGCGGGGCATGCTGGGCGATGTCGCTCCCCCCGCGAGGGGGAGCCGTTGGGAAGCGGGGCATGCTGGGCGCTGTCGCTCCCCCCGCGAGGGGGAGCCGTTGGGAAGCGGGGCATGCTGGGCGATGTCGCTCTCCCCGCGAGGGGGAGCCGTTGGGAAGCGGGGCATGCTGGGCGCTGTCGTTCTCCCCGCGAGGGGGAGCCGTTGGGAAGCGGGGCATGCTGGGCGATGTCGTTGTCGCCGCGAGGGGGAGCCGTTGGGAAGCGGGGCATGCTGGGAGATGTCACTCCCCCCGCGAGGGGGAGCCGTTGGGAAGCAGGGCATGCTGGGTGCTGTCGTTCTCCCCGCGAGGGGGAGCCGTTGGGAAGCGGGGCATGCTGGGCGCTGTCGTTCTCCCCGCGAGGGGGAGCCGTTGGGAAGCGGGGCATGCTGGGCGCTGTCGTTCTCCCCGCGAGGGGGAGCCGTTGGGAAGCAGGGCATGCTGGGCGCTGTCGTTATCCCCACGAGGTGCAGCCGTTGGGAAGAGGGGCATGCTGGGCGATGTCACTCCCCCCGCGAGGGGGAGCCGTTGGGAAGCAGGGCATGCTGGGCGATGTCACTCCCCCCGCGAGGGGGAGCCATTCGGAAGCGGGGCATGCTGGGCGATGTCGCCCTCCCCCCGAGGGGGAGCCGTTAGGAAGCGGGGCATGCTGGGCGCTGTCGTTCTCCCCGCGAGGGGGAGCCGTTGGGAAGCGGGGCATGCTGGGCGATGTCACTCCCCCCGCGAGGGGGAGCCATTAGGAAGCGGGGCATGCTGGGCGCTGTCGTTCTCCCCGCGAGGGGGAGCCGTTGGGAAGCGGGGCATGCTGGGCGCTGTCGTTCTCCCCGCGAGGGGGAGCCGTTGGGAAGCGGGGCATGCTGGGCGCTGTCACTCCCCCCGCGAGGGGGAGCCGTTGGGAAGCGGGGCATGCTGGGCGATGTCGCTCCCCCCGCGAGGGGGAGCCGTTGGGAAGCAGGGCATGCTGGGTGCTGTCGTTCTCCCCGCGAGGGGGAGCCGTTGGGAAGCAGGGCATGCTGGGTGCTGTCGTTCTCCCCGCGAGGGGGAGCCGTTGGGAAGCAGGGCATGCTGGGCGCTGTCGTTCTCCCCGCGAGGGGGAGCCGTTGGGAAGCAGGGCATGCTGGGCGCTGTCGTTATCCCCACGAGGTGCAGCCGTTGGGAAGAGGGGCATGCTGGGCGATGTCACTCCCCCCTCGCGGGGGGAGCCGTTGGGAAGCGGGGCATGCTGGGCGATGTCGCGCCCCCCGCGAGGGGGAGCCGTTGGGAAGCGGGGCATGCTGGGCGATGTCGCCCCCCCCGCGAGGGGGAGCCGTTAGGAAGCGGGGCATGCTGGGCGATGTCGCTCCCCCCGCGAGGGGGAGCCGTTGGGAAGCAGGGCATGCTGGGCGCTGTCGTTCTCCCCGCGAGGGGGAGCCGTTGGGAAGCGGGGCATGCTGGGCGCTGTCGTTCTCCCCGCGAGGGGGAGCCGTTGGGAAGCGGGGCATGCTGGGCGATGTCGCCCCCCCGCGAGGGGGAGCCGTTGGGAAGCGGGGCATGCTGGGCGATGTCGCTCCCCCCGCGAGGGGGAGCCGTTGGGAAGCGGGGCATGCTGGGAGATGTCGTTCCCCCGCGAGGGGGAGCCGTTGGGAAGCGGGGCATGCTGGGCGCTGTCGCTCCCCCCCGCGAGGGGGAGCCGTTGGGAAGCGGGGCATGCTGGGCGCTGTCGTTCTCCCCGCGAGGGGGAGCCGTTGGGAAGCGGGGCATGCTGGGCGCTGTCGTTATCCCCACGAGGGGGAGCCGTTGGGAAGCGGGGCATGCTGGGCGCTGTCGGTCCCCCCGCGAGGGGGAGCCATTAGGAAGCGGGGCATGCTGGGCGATGTCGCTCCCCCCGCGAGGGGGAGCCGTTGGGAAGCGGGGCATGCTGGGCGCTGTCGCTCCCCCCGCGAGGGGGAGCCGTTGGGAAGCGGGGCATGCTGGGCGATGTAGTTCTCCCCGCGAGGGGGAGCCGTTGGGAAGCGGGGCATGCTGGGCGCTGTCGTTCTCCCCGCGAGGGGGAGCCGTTGGGAAGCGGGGCATGCTGGGCGATGTCGTTGTCCCCGCGAGGGGGAGCCGTTGGGAAGCGGGGCATGCTGGGCGCTGTCACTCCCCCCGCGAGGGGGAGCCGTTGGGAAGCGGGGCATGCTGGGTGCTGTCGTTCTCCCCGCGAGGGGGAGCCGTTGGGAAGCGGGGCATGCTGGGCGCTGTCGTTCTCCCCGCGAGGGGGAGCCGTTGGGAAGCGGGGCATGCTGGGCGCTGTCGCTCCCCCCCGCGAGGGGGAGCCGTTGGGAAGCGGGGCATGCTGGGCGCTGTCGTTATCCCCGCGAGGTGCAGCCGTTGGGAAGAGGGGCATGCTGGGCGATGTCACTCTCCCCGCGAGGGGGAGCCGTTGGGAAGCGGGGCATGCTGGGCGATGTCACTCCCCCCGCGAGGGGGAGCCATTCGGAAGCGGGGCATGCTGGGCGATGTCGCCCTCCCCCCGAGGGGGAGCCGTTAGGAAGCGGGGCATGCTGGGCGCTGTCGTTCTCCCCGCGAGGGGGAGCCGTTGGGAAGCGGGGCATGCTGGGCGCTGTCGCTCCCCCCGCGAGGGAGAGCCGTTGGGAAGCGGGGCATGCTGGGCGCTGTCGTTCTCCCCGCGAGGGGGAGCCGTTGGGAAGCGGGGCATGCTGGGTGATGTCGCTCTCCCCGCGAGGGGGAGCCGTTGGGAAGCGGGGCATGCTGGGCACTGTCGTTATCCCCACGAGGGGGAGCCGCAGGGAAGCGGGGCATGCTGGGCGCTGTCGCTCCCCGCGAGGGGGAGCCATTAGGAAGCGGGGCATGCTGGGCGATGTCGCTCCCCCCGCGAGGGGGAGCCGTTGGGAAGCGGGGCATGCTGGGCGCTGTCGCTCCCCCCGCGAGGGGGAGCCGTTGGGAAGCGGGGCATGCTGGGCGCTGTCGTTCTCCCCGCGAGGGGGAGCCGTTGGAAGCGGGGCATGCTGGGCGCTGTCGTTCTCCCCGCGAGGGGGAGCCGTTGGGAAGCGGGGCATGCTGGGCGATGTCGTGCCCCCCGCGAGGGGGAGCCGTTGGGAAGCGGGGCATGCTGGGCGCTGTCGCTCCCCCCGCGAGGGGGAGCCGTTGGGAAGCGGGGCATGCTGGGCGATGTCACTCCCCCCGCGAGGGGGAGCCGTTGGGAAGCGGGGCATGCTGGGTGCTGTCGTTCTCCCCGCGAGGGGGAGCCGTTGGGAAGCGGGGCATGCTGGGCGATGTCGTTGTCGCCGCGAGGGGAGCCGTTGGGAAGCGGGGCATGCTGGGCGCTGTCGTTATCCCCACGAGGTGCAGCCGTTGGGAAGAGGGGCATGCTGGGTGATGTCACTCCCCCCGCGAGGGGGAGCCGTTGGGAAGCGGGGCATGCTGGGCGATGTCGCCCTCCCCCCGAGGGGGAGCCGTTGGGAAGTGGGGATGCTGGGCGCTGTCGTTATCCCCGCGAGGTGGAGCCGTTAGGAAGCGGGGCATGCTGGGCGCTGTCGTTCTCCCCGCGAGGGGGAGCCGTTGGGAAGCGGGGCATGCTGGGCGCTGTCGTTATCCCCACGAGGGGGAGCCGTTGGGAAGAGGGGCATGCTGGGCGATGTCACTCCCCCCGCGAGGGGGAGCCGTTGGGAAGCGGGGCATGCTGGGCGATGTCGTTCTCCCCGCGAGGGGGAGCCGTTGGGAAGCGGGGCATGCTGGGCGATGTCACTCCCCCCGCGAGGGGGAGCCGTTGGGAAGCGGGGCATGCTGGGCGCTGTCGCTCCCCCCGCGAGGGGGAGCCGTTGGGAAGAGGGGCATGCTGGGCGCTGTCGTTCTCCCCGCGAGGGGGAGCCGTTGGGAAGCGGGGCATGCTGGGCGCTGTCGCCCCCCCCCGCGAGGGGGAGCCGTTGGGAAGCGGGGCATGCTGGGCGCTGTCGCTCCCCCCGCGAGGGGGAGCCGTTGGGAAGCGGGGCATGCTGGGCGCTGTCGTTATCCCCACGAGGTGCAGCCGTTGGGAGAGGGGCATGCTGGGCGATGTCACTCCCCCCGCGAGGGGGAGCCGTTGGGAAGCGGGGCATGCTGGGCGATGTCGTTCCCCCGCGAGGGGGAGCCGTTGGGAAGCGGGGCATGCTGGGCGCTGTCGCGCCCCCCGCGAGGGGGAGCCGTTGGGAAGCGGGGCATGCTGGGCGCTGTCGCTCTCCCCGCGAGGGGGAGCCGTTGGGAAGCGGGGCATGCTGGGCGATGTCACTCCCCCCGCGAGGCGGAGCCGTTGGGAAGCGGGGCATGCTGGGCGCTGTCGCTCCCCCCGCGAGGCGGAGCCGTTGGGAAGCGGGGATGCTGGGCGCTGTCGTTCTCCCCGCGAGGGGGAGCCGTTGGGAAGCAGGGCATGCTGGGCGCTGTCGTTATCCCCGCGAGGTGCAGCCGTTGGGAAGAGGGGCATGCTGGGCGATGTCACTCCCCCCGCGAGGGGGAGCCGTTGGGAAGCGGGGCATGCTGGGCGATGTCACTCCCCCCGCGAGGGGGAGCCATTGGGAAGCGGGGCATGCTGGGCGATGTCGCCCTCCCCCCGAGGGGGAGCCGTTGGGAAGTGGGGATGCTGGGCGCTGTCGTTATCCCCACGAGGTGGAGCCGTTAGGAAGCGGGGCATGCTGGGCGATGTCGTTCTCCCCGCGAGGGGGAGCCGTTGGGAAGCGGGGCATGCTGGGCGATGTCGCTCCCCCCGCGAGGGGAGCCGTTGGGAAGCGGGGCATGCTGGGCGCTGTCGTTCTCCCCGCGAGGGGGAGCCGTTGGGAAGCGGGGCATGCTGGGTGATGTCGCTCTCCCCGCGAGGGGGAGCCGTTGGGAAGCGGGGATGCTGGGCGCTGTCGTTATCCCCACGAGGGGGAGCCGTTGGGAAGCGGGGCATGCTGGGCGCTGTCGTTCTCCCCGCGAGGGGGAGCCGTTGGGAAGCGGGGCATGCTGGGCGATGTCGTTGTCGCCGCGAGGGGGAGCCGTTGGGAAGCGGGGCATGCTGGGCGCTGTCGCTCCCCCCGCGAGGGGGAGCCGTTGGGAAGCGGGGCATGCTGGGAGATGTCACTCCCCCCGCGAGGGGGAGCCGTTGGGAAGCAGGGCATGCTGGGTGCTGTCGTTCTCCCCGCGAGGGGGAGCCGTTGGGAAGCGGGGCATGCTGGGCGCTGTCGTTCTCCCCGCGAGGGGGAGCCGTTGGGAAGCGGGGCATGCTGGGCGCTGTCGTTCTCCCCGCGAGGGGGAGCCGTTGGGAAGCAGGGCATGCTGGGCGCTGTCGTTATCCCCACGAGGTGCAGCCGTTGGGAAGAGGGGCATGCTGGGCGATGTCACTCCCCCCGCGAGGGGGAGCCGTTGGGAAGCGGGGCATGCTGGGCGATGTCACTCCCCCCGCGAGGGGGAGCCATTGGGAAGCGGGGCATGCTGGGCGATGTCGCCCTCCCCCCGAGGGGGAGCCGTTGGGAAGTGGGGATGCTGGGCGCTGTCGTTATCCCCACGAGGTGGAGCCGTTAGGAAGCGGGGCATGCTGGGCGCTGTCGCTCCCCCCGCGAGGCGGAGCCGTTGGGAAGAGGGGCATGCTGGGCGCTGTCGTTCTCCCCGCTAGGGGGAGCCGTTGGGAAGCGGGGCATGCTGGGCGCTGTCGTTCTCCCCGCGAGGGGGAGCCGTTGGGAAGCGGGGCATGCTGGGCGCTGTCGTTCTCCCCGCGAGGGGGAGCCGTTGGGAAGCGGGGCATGCTGGGCGCTGTCGTTATCCCCACGAGGGGGAGCCGCAGGGAAGCGGGGCATGCTGGGCGCTGTCGCTCCCCGCGAGGGGGAGCCATTAGGAAGCGGGGCATGCTGGGCGATGTCGCTCCCCCCGCGAGGGGGAGCCGTTGGGAAGCGGGGCATGCTGGGCGCTGTCGCTCCCCCCGCGAGGGGGAGCCGTTGGGAAGCGGGGCATGCTGGGCGATGTAGTTCTCCCCGCGAGGGGGAGCCGTTGGGAAGCGGGGCATGCTGGGCGCTGTCGTTCTCCCCGCGAGGGGGAGCCGTTGGGAAGCGGGGCATGCTGGGCGATGTCGTGCCCCCCGCGAGGGGGAGCCGTTGGGAAGCGGGGCATTCTGGGCGCTGTCGCTCCCCCCGCGAGGGGGAGCCGTTGGGAAGCGGGGCATGCTGGGCGATGTCGCTCCCCCCCGCGAGGGGGAGCCGTTGGGAAGCGGGGCATGCTGGGTGCTGTCGTTCTCCCCGCGAGGGGGAGCCGTTGGGAAGCGGGCATGCTGGGCGATGTCGTTCTCCCCGCGAGGGGGAGTCGTAGGGAAGTGGGGCATGCTGGGCGCTGTCGTTATCCCCACGAGGGGGAGCCGTTGGGAAGAGGGGCATGCTGGGCGATGTCACTCCCCCCCGCGAGGGGGAGCCGTTGGGAAGCGGGGCATGCTGGGCGATGTCGCCCTCCCCGCGAGGGGGAGCCGTTGGGAAGTGGGGATGCTGGGCGCTGTCGTTATCCCCGCGAGGTGGAGCCGTTAGGAAGCGGGGCATGCTGGGCGCTGTCGTTCTCCCCGCGAGGGGGAGCCGTTGGGAAGCGGGGCATGCTGGGCGCTGTCGTTATCCCCACGAGGTGCAGCCGTTGGGAAGAGGGGCATGCTGGGCGATGTCACTCCCCCCGCGAGGGGGAGCCGTTGGGAAGCGGGGCATGCTGGGCGATGTCGTTCTCCCCGCGAGGGGGGAGCCGTTGGGAAGCGGGGCATGCTGGGCGATGTCACTCCCCCCGCGAGGCGGAGCCGTTGGGAAGCGGGGCATGCTGGGCGCTGTCGCTCCCCCCGCGAGGCGGAGCCGTTGGGAAGAGGGGCATGCTGGGCGCTGTCGTTCTCCCCGCGAGGGGGAGCCGTTGGGAAGCGGGGCATGCTGGGCGCTGTCGTTCTCCCCGCGAGGGGGAGCCGTTGGGAAGCGGGGCATGCTGGGCGCTGTCGTTATCCCCGCGAGGGGGAGCCGTTGGGAGCGGGGCATGCTGGGCGCTGTCGTTATCCCCACGAGGTGCAGCCGTTGGGAAGAGGGGCATGCTGGGCGATGTCACTCCCCCCGCGAGGGGGAGCCGTTGGGAAGCGGGGCATGCTGGGCGATGTCGTTCTCCCCGCGAGGGGGAGCCGTTGGGAAGCGGGGCATGCTGGGCGATGTCGCGCCCCCCGCGAGGGGGAGCCGTTGGGAAGCGGGGCATGCTGGGCGCTGTCGTTATCCCCACGAGGTGCAGCCGTTGGGAAGAGGGGCATGCTGGGTGATGTCACTCCCCCCGCGAGGGGAGCCGTTGGGAAGCGGGGCATGCTGGCGAGGTCGCCCTCCCCCCCGGAGGGGGAGCCGTTGGGAAGTGGGGATGCTGTGCGCTGTCGTTATCCCCACGAGGTGGAGCCGTTAGGAAGCGGGGCATGCTGGGCGCTGTCGTTCTCGCCCGCGAGGGGGAGCCGTTTGGAAGCGGGGCATGCTGGGCGCTGTCGTTATCCCCACGAGGTGGAGCCGTTGGGAGAGGGGCATGCTGGGCGATGTCGGTCCCCCGCGAGGGGGAGCCGTTGGGAAGCGGGGCATGCTGGGCGATGTCGTTCTCCCCGCGAGGGGGAGCCGTTGGGAAGCGGGGCATGCTGGGCGATGTCACTCCCCCCGCGAGGCGGAGCCGTTGGGAAGCGGGGCATGCTGGGCGCTGTCGCTCCCCCCGCGAGGCGGAGCCGTTGGGAAGCGGGGCAGGCTGGGCGCTGTCGTTCTCCCCGCGAGGGGGAGCCGTTGGGAAGCGGGGCATGCTGGGCGCTGTCTCTCTCCCCGCGAGGGGGAGCCGTTGGGGAAGCGGGGCATGCTGGGCGCTGTCGTTATCCCCGCGAGGGGGAGCCCGTTGGAAGCGGGGGCATGCT
Organism: Dermochelys coriacea; assembly: GCF_009764565.3. Taxonomy (NCBI): domain Eukaryota; kingdom Metazoa; phylum Chordata; order Testudines; family Dermochelyidae; genus Dermochelys; species Dermochelys coriacea. Next base: position 347,217,337 of record NC_050068.2, on the reverse strand, counting down.
GGGCGCTGTCGTTATCCCCACGAGGTGCAGCCGTTGGAAGAGGGGCATGCTGGGCGATGTCACTTCACCCCCCGCGAGGGGGAGCCGTTGGGGAAGCGGGCATGCTGGGCGATTGTCGTTCTCCCCGGAGGGGGAGCCGTTGGGAAGGCGGGGCATGCTGGCGATGTCCGCGCCCCCGCGATGGGGGAGCCGTTGGAAGCGGGGCATGCTGGCGATATCGTTTGTCCCCGCGAGGGGGAGCCTGTTGGGAAGCGGGTGCATGCTGGGGCGATGTCACTCCCCCCTCGAGGGGGAGCCGTTGGGAAGCGGGGCATGCTGGCGCATGTCGTTCTCCCCGCGAGGGGAGCCGTTGGGAAGCGGGGCATGCTGGGCGATGTCGCGCCCCCCGCGAGGGGGAGCCGTTGGGAAGCGGGGCATGCTGGGCGCTGTCGTTGTCCCCGCGAGGGGGAGCCGTTGGGAAGCGGGGCATGCTGGGCGCTGTCGCTCCCCCCGCGAGGCGGAGCCGTTGGGAAGCGGGGCATGCTGGGCGCTGTCGCTCCCCCCGCGAGGCGGAGCCGTTGGGAAGCGGGGCATGCTGGGCGCTGTCGCTCCCCGCGAGGGGGAGCCGTTGGGAAGCAGGGCATGCTGGGCGCTGTCGTTATCCCCACGAGGTGCAGCCGTTGGAAGAGGCATGCTGGGCGATGTCACTCCCCCCGCGAGGGGGGAGCCGTTGGGAAGCGGGTCATGCTGGGCGATGTCGCTCCCCCCGCGAGGGGGAGCCATTGGGAAGCGGGGCATGCTGGGCGATGTCGCCCTCCCCCCCGAGGGGGGAGCCGTTGGGAAGTGGGGATGCTGGGCGCTGTCGTTATCCCCACGAGGGGGAGCCGTTAGGAAGCGGGGCATGCTGGGCGATGTCGCTCCCCCCCGCGAGGGGGAGCCGTTGGGAAGCGGGGCATGCTGGGCGCTGTCGCTCCCCCCGCGAGGGGAGCCGTTGGGAAGCGGGGCATGCTGGGCGCTGTCGTTCTCCCCGCGAGGGGAGCCGTTGGGAAGCGGGGCATGCTGGGTGATGTCGCTCTCCCCGCGAGGGGGAGCCGTTGGGAAGCGGGGATGCTGGGCGCTGTCGTTATCCCCACGAGGGGGAGCCGTTGGGAGCGGGGCATGCTGGGCGCTGTCGCTCCCCCCGCGAGGGGAGCCGTTGGGAAGCGGGGCATGCTGGGCGATGTCGCTCTCGCCGCGAGGGGGAGCCGTTGGGAAGCGGGGCATGCTGGGCGCTGTCGCTCCCCCCCGCGAGGGGGAGCCGTTGGGAAGCGGGGCATGCTGGGCGATGTCGCTGCCCCCGCGAGGGGGAGCCGTTGGGAAGCGGGGCATGCTGGGCGCTGTCGCTCCCCCCCGCGAGGGGGAGCCGTTGGGAAGCGGGGCATGCTGGGCGCTGTCGCCCCCCCCCGCGAGGGGGAGCCGTTGGGAAGCGGGGCATGCTGGGCGCTGTCGTTCTCCCCGCGAGGGGGAGCCGTTGGGAAGCGGGGATGCTGGGCGCTGTCGTTATCCCCACGAGGTGGAGCCGTTGGGAAGAGGGGCATGCTGGGCGATGTCACTCCCCCCGCGAGGGGGAGCCGTTGGGAAGCGGGGCATGCTGGGCGATGTCGCGCCCCCCGCGAGGGGAGCCGTTGGGAAGCGGGGCATGCTGGGCGATGTCGCCCTCCCCCCGCGGGGGAGCCGTTGGGAAGTGGGGATGCTGGGCGATGTCGTTCTCCCCACGAGGTGGAGCCGTTAGGAAGCGGGGCATGCTGGGCGCTGTCGCTCCCCCCGCGAGGCGGAGCCGTTGGGAAGAGGGGCATGCTGGGCGCTGTCGTTCTCCCCGCGAGGGGGAGCCGTTGGGAAGCGGGGCATGCTGGGCGCTGTCGTTCTCCCCGCGAGGGGGAGCCGTTGGGAAGCGGGGCAGGCTGGGCGCTGTCGTTCTCCCCGCGAGGGGGAGCCGTTGGGAAGCGGGGCATGCTGGGCGCTGTCGCTCTTCCCGCGAGGGGGAGCCGTTGGGAAGCGGGGCATGCTGGGCGCTGTCGCTCCCCGCGAGGGGGAGCCGTAGGGATGCGGGGCATGCTGGGCGATGTCGCTCCCCCCGCGAGGGGGAGCCGTTGGGAAGCGGGGCATGCTGGGCGCTGTCGCTCCCCCCGCGAGGGGGAGCCGTTGGGAAGCGGGGCATGCTGGGCGATGTCGTTGTCCCCGCGAGGGGGAGCCGTTGGGAAGCGGGGCATGCTGGGCGCTGTCGTTCTCCCCGCGAGGGGGAGCCGTTGGGAAGCGGGGCATGCTGGGCGATGTCGCCCCCCGCGAGGGGGAGCCGTTGGGAAGCGGGGCATGCTGGGCGCTGTCGCTCCCCCCGCGAGGGGGAGCCGTTGGGAAGCGGGGCATGCTGGGCGATGTCACTCCCCCCGCGAGGGGGAGCCGTTGGGAAGCGGGGCATGCTGGGTGCTGTCGTTCTCCCCGCGAGGGGGAGCCGTTGGGAAGCGGGGCATGCTGGGCGATGTCGTTGTCCCCGCGAGGGGAGCCGTTGGGAAGCGGGGCATGCTGGGCGCTGTCGTTATCCCCACGAGGTGCAGCCGTTGGGAAGAGGGGCATGCTGGGTGATGTCACTCCCCCCGCGAGGGGGAGCCGTTGAGAAGCGGGGCATGCTGGGCGATGTCGCCCTCCCCCCGAGGGGGAGCCGTTGGGAAGTGGGGATGCTGGGCGCTGTCGTTATCCCCACGAGGTGGAGCCGTTAGGAAGCGGGGCATGCTGGGCGCTGTCGTTCTCCCCGCGAGGGGGAGCCGTTGGGAAGCGGGGCATGCTGGGCGCTGTCGTTATCCCCGCGAGGTGCAGCCGTTGGGAAGAGGGGCATGCTGGGCGATGTCACTCCCCCCGCGAGGGGGAGCCGTTGGGAAGCGGGGCATGCTGGGCGATGTCGTTCTCCCCGCGAGGGGGAGCCGTTGGGAAGCGGGGCATGCTGGGCGATGTCACTCCCCCCGCGAGGCGGAGCCGTTGGGAAGCGGGGCATGCTGGGCGCTGTCGCTCCCCCCGCGAGGCGGAGCCGTTGGGAAGAGGGGCATGCTGGGCGCTGTCGTTCTCCCCGCTAGGGGGAGCCGTTGGGAAGCGGGGCATGCTGGGCGCTGTCGTTCTCCCCGCGAGGGGGAGCCGTTGGGAAGCGGGGCATGCTGGGCGCTGTCGTTATCCCCGCGAGGGGGAGCCGTTGGGAAGCGGGGCATGCTGGGCGCTGTCGTTATCCCCGCGAGGTGCAGCCGTTGGGAAGAGGGGCATGCTGGGCGATGTCACTCCCCCCGCGAGGGGGAGCCGTTGGGAAGCGGGGCATGCTGGGCGATGTCGTTCTCCCCGCGAGGGGGAGCCGTTGGGAAGCGGGGCATGCTGGGCGATGTCGCGCTCCCCGCGAGGGGGAGCCGTTGGGAAGCGGGGCATGCTGGGCGATGTCGTTCTCCCCGCGAGGGGGAGCCGTTGGGAAGCGGGGCATGCTGGGCGATGTCACTCCCCCCGCGAGGCGGAGCCGTTGGGAAGCGGGGCATGCTGGGCGCTGTCGCTCCCCCCGCGAGGCGGAGCCGTTGGGAAGCGGGGATGCTGGGCGCTGTCGTTCTCCCCGCGAGGGGGAGCCGTTGGGAAGCAGGGCATGCTGGGCGCTGTCGTTATCCCCACGAGGGGGAGCCGTTGGGAAGAGGGGCATGCTGGGCGATGTCACTCCCCCCGCGAGGGGGAGCCGTTGGGAAGCGGGGCATGCTGGGCGATGTCACTCCCCCCGCGAGGGGGAGCCATTGGGAAGCGGGGCATGCTGGGCGATGTCGCCCTCCCCCCGAGGGGGAGCCGTTGGGAAGTGGGGATGCTGGGCGCTGTCGTTATCCCCACGAGGTGGAGCCGTTAGGAAGCGGGGCATGCTGGGCGATGTCGTTCTCCCCGCGAGGGGGAGCCGTTGGGAAGCGGGCATGCTGGGCGATGTCGCTCCCCCCGCGAGGGGAGCCGTTGGGAAGCGGGGCATGCTGGGCTCTGTCGTTCTCCCCGCGAGGGGGAGCCGTTGGGAAGCGGGGCATGCTGGGTGATGTCGCTCTCCCCGCGAGGGGGAGCCGTTGGGAAGCGGGGATGCTGGGCGCTGTCGTTATCCCCACGAGGGGGAGCCGTTGGGAAGCGGGGCATGCTGGGCGCTGTCGTTCTCCCCGCGAGGGGGAGCCGTTGGGAAGCGGGGCATGCTGGGCGATGTCGTTGTCCCCGCGAGGGGGAGCCGTTGGGAAGCGGGGCATGCTGGGCGCTGTCGCTCCCCCCCGCGAGGGGGAGCCGTTGGGAAGCGGGGCATGCTGGGAGATGTCACTCCCCCCGCGAGGGGGAGCCGTTGGGAAGCAGGGCATGCTGGGTGCTGTCGTTCTCCCCGCGAGGGGGAGCCGTTGGGAAGCGGGGCATGCTGGGCGCTGTCGTTCTCCCCGCGAGGGGGAGCCGTTGGGAAGCGGGGCATGCTGGGCGCTGTCGTTCTCCCCGCGAGGGGGAGCCGTTGGGAAGCAGGGCATGCTGGGCGCTGTCGTTGTCCCCGCGAGGGGGAGCCGTTGGGAAGCGGGCATGCTGGGCGATGTCGCTCTCCCCGCGAGGGGGAGCCGTTGGGAAGCGGGGCATTGCTGGGCGATGTCGCTCCCCCCGCGGGGGGAGCCATTGGAAGCGGGGCATGCTGGGCGATGTCGCCCTCCCCCCGAGGGGGAGCCGTTGGAAGTGGGATGCTGGTCGCTGTCGTTATCCCCACGAGGTGGAGCCGTTAGGAAGCGGGCATGCTGGGCGCTGGTCGCTCCCCCCTCGAGGCGGAGCCGTTGGGAAGAGGGGCATGCTGGGCGCTGTCGCTCTTCCCGCGAGGGGGAGCGGTTGGGAAGCGGGGCATGCTGGGCGCTGTCGTTCTCCCCGCGATGGGGAGCCGTTGGGAAGCGGGGCATGCTGGGCGCTGTCGTTCTCCCCGCGAGGGGGAGCCGTTGGTAAGCGGGGCATGCTGGGCGCTGTCGTTATCCCCGCGAGGTGCAGCCGTTGGGAAGCGGGGCATGCTGGTCGATGTCACTCCCCCCGCGAGGGGGAGCCGTTGGGAAGCGGGGCATGCTGGGCGATGTCGCTCCCCCCCGCGAGGGGGAGCCGTTGGGAAGCGGGGCATGCTGGGCGATGTCGCGCCCCCCGCGAGGGGAGCCGTTGGGAAGCGGGGCATGCTGGGCGATGTCGTTGTCCCCGCGAGGGGGAGCCGTTGGGAAGCGGGGCATGCTGGGCGCTGTCGTTATCCCCACGAGGGGGAGCCGTTGGGAGCGGGGCATGCTGGGCGATGTCACTCCCCCCGCGAGGGGGAGCCGTTGGGAAGCGGGGCATGCTGGGCGATGTCGCCCCCCCGCGAGGGGGAGCCGTTAGGAAGCGGGGCATGCTGGGCGCTGTCGTTCTCCCCGCGAGGGGGAGCCGTTGGGAAGCGGGGCATGCTGGGCGATGTCGCTCCCCCCGCGAGGGAGAGCCGTTGGGAAGCGGGGCATGCTGGGCGCTGTCGTTCTCCCCGCGAGGGGGAGCCGTTGGGAAGCGGGGCATGCTGGGCACTGTCGTTATCCCCACGAGGGGGAGCCGTAGGGAAGCGGGGCATGCTGGGCGCTGTCGGTCCCCCCGCGAGGGGGAGCCATTGGGAAGCGGGGCATGCTGGGCGATGTCGCTCCCCCCGCGAGGGGGAGCCGTTGGGAGCGGGGCATGCTGGGCGCTGTCGCTCCCCCCGCGAGGGGGAGCCGTTGGGAAGCGGGGCATGCTGGGCACTGTCGCTCTCCCCGCGAGGGGGAGCCGTTGGGAAGCGGGGCATGCTGGGCGCTGTCGTTCTCCCCGCGAGGGGGAGCCGTTGGGAAGCGGGGCATGCTGGGCGATGTCGTTGTCCCCCGCGAGGGGGAGCCGTTGGGAAGCGGGGCATGCTGGAGATGTCGCTCCCCCCCCGCGAGGGGGAGCCGTTGGGAAGCGGGGCATGCTGGGCGCTGTCGTTCTCCCCGCGAGGGGGAGCCGTTGGGAAGCTGGGCATGCTGGGCGCTGTCGGTCCCCCCGCGAGGGGGAGCCGTTGGGAAGCGGGGCATGCTGGGCGCTGTCGTTCTCCCCGAGGGGGAGCCGTTGGGAAGCAGGGCATGCTGGGCGCTGTCGTTATCCCCACGAGGTGCAGCCGTTGGAAGAGGGGCATGCTGGCGATGTCACTCCCCCGCGAGGGGGAGCCGTTGGAGCGGGCATGCTGGCGATGTCACTCCCCCGCGAGGGGGAGCCTTCGGAAGCGGGGCATGCTGGGCGATGTCGCCTCCCCCCGAGGTGGAGCCGTTCGTAAGCGGGGCATGCTGGGCGCTGTCGTTCTCACCCGCGAGGGGAGCCGTTGGGAAGCGGGGCATGCTGGGCGATGTCGCTCCCCCGGAGGGAGCCGTTGGGAAGCGGGGCATGCTGGGCGCTGTCGTTCTCCCCGCGAGGGAGCCGTTGGGAAGCGGGGCATGCTGGGTGTGTCGCTCTCCCCGCGAGGGGAGCCGTAGGGAAGCGGGGCATGCTGGCACTGTCGTTATCCCCACGAGGGAGCCGCAGGGAAGCGGGGCCATGCTGGGCGCTGTCTCTCCCCGCGAGGGGGAGCCATTAGGAATCGGGGCATGCTGGGCGATGTCGCTCCCCCGCGAGGGGAGCCGTTGGGAAGCGGGCATACTGGGCGATGTAGTTCTCCCCGCGAGGGGAGCCGTTGGGAAGCGGGGCATGCTGGGCACTGTCGTTATCCCCACGATGGGAGCCGCGGAAGCGGGGCATGCTGGGCCTG